>NC_064622.1:169459177-170084177 GCF_023898315.1 Schistocerca nitens
GAATTTTTGTTGGTGTTGTTTGAGTTCGCTACGTCAATGGTTCCTGTTTGACTTCCCTCCAGCTATTGTATTATTCTGCCATGACTAGAATTCAGCAGGCGAGGATGCAGTTTCTTCCAGAAATTTTAGTATACATAACTGTAACTATGTTCACCCGAATGGAACTTGTCATACTGATTTTCAGCATTAGTATTCACGCATTGATAGCACTTCATACTACTTTGCACATGACATTTGTGGCTGTTTCCATCAGCGTAGGCTTAATACTATCCAAGCAATAAGAACTTGTAAAATTTTTGTTTACATCTAATATGCACTCCATAAATTTGGTCTGCGTTCACCATTAAGTGTCTACCACGCTATTAGACAGGTGTAAATTTACAATTTCTCTTCCCCTCCCCTCTCTCTCGATCTCACAACCCACCACATCCCAAACACCGCAAACTTTCTCTCTCTCTGCTGTTTCTGGGTTATGATATTTCGTCAGTGTTTCATCTATTGAGGCACTATTAGGAGAAAGCCAGTAAAGTGACCGCCCTAACAGCCTGTCTCAGATGGAGTGATATCCACTGCCAGCTTACTTGCTGGCTCTCGTGATGGCTTCCTTTCAGGATGTACTGTCTGATAGCCGACTGTTCTGGAGGGAGCTGTGTGTATTTTTCATGATAGCTCTGGTGCTATTTTCCGTGTGAGGCCTTGCACAGTTTCCCGAACTTACCTGCGCTGGCCAGTCAAGGGTCCTGTTTAGTTTCTGACATCACAACTTACAGGGCGGGAGCTCTCAGACAACACCACTTAAGTCTCAAGACCAAACAGAATCTTATGCACCCGCCGGCCACTCCGCCAAATTTCTGAAGCGATTGTAAAGAAACGATTCGGTGAAAAAAAAATAGTTATCACACACCTTATAGCTTCACTCATCAGCTTCACGATGAACTGCCTATCATTTCGTTAATGGTCATAGTTACTGTGGTATTTCCATAGTAGGTGGAGTACTGTACGAAATTGTTAAAGACTGCAGTGAAAAATAGGGCTTGCTATGAATTTACATTTGGTGCATGTTAGGTCGTTGGTTGCTATGTATGAAATGTAGCTAACATATTGAATTATTCTTTAACTATGAAGGATATTGCTATCACCAACCTTGACAAAATGGATTTTATGTAAAGTGCTTCGTTCTGAACTCCCATGACAGCGAAAAAAAAGAAAAAAAATGAAATATTGACAAAATACCTCGTATCTCATAAATAGTATGAAATATCGAAACAAAATTTTGGGAAATCATACTATTCAAAGAGGAGAGTATTACACCATACGATTAATATGCGAAACTTTCATATCTAGCTCAATATTTAAGCAACTACAGATATTTTTAGTGAAGTAATGCAATGTTACTTAAGCGCCGTCTATAGCTGGTGGAAAGGGAAATGATGTGAGTTTGAAAAAGTCTGTGTGAAGAAATTACAGTTTGTTTTTATAGTGAGAACTGCTCGTTTCATAAACTATTGACTTTTGTTTCCCTCAGGAGCTACTTTAATATAATAAGCTGTTTCAGGCTTCTGTCACAATTTCAACTGCATTAGAATATTAGTGAGATAAATATTTATAAACTCTATTTTGGAGAAAGAAGCAGATTTGAACATGGAAACAAGGGGATTTATTTGTTACTCAGAACTCGTCATTGATAACGATTCTCTGTTTCAGTTTCAGAGGAACCCCATTCCCCGTTGTATTTTTAATAATGCATGATGTGGACAGAAATTGGCCAGTGACTTTTAATACTGTATTTCAGTTACTAAGAAATATTAAAACATTAACAGCACGTTGTGTGCCATGTGTTTTTCCTATTCCCATACTTTTTCATGACAAATATCTTGTCGTTTGTCAAAGACATTGGTAAACTGTTTATACCTTGATGGGTAGGTGACAGAATTTCTCAAATTTAAATATTTTAGTATCTCAGATTATTAAGATAAAGAAATAAAATTCATTGGTCAGTTTCAGTCACAATCATTCATTATTAAAAGCACTTAGGGATGTAGGATTCCATTGAAATTTTAACAGAACTGGCGATTTATTTTCGCCAGACTTCTTTTTTCCTTTATTTTTGCTCAGAGGTACGTTATCAGCGCTCTGTTGTGAGTAAAACCTATGTTTCCTTGTTGCCGTGTTAAAATCTGCCTGTTTCGCCAAAACACAGACAAATTTATAGTTACACATCTCAGTAACATTCTAACAGAATTGAATTGTGACAGATGCATAAGCGGCAACTAATGGAAAGAGAAGTCTATAGTTTATGAAAATGCCCATTCTCAGCATAAAAACTGTAATTGCTTCTCATACATTGTTTCAGAACTTTTTCACTTCTCGTTTCACCAGCAATCTATGGCTCTTGAGTATTATACTATTTCATTTAAAAAAAATGTAGTTTGAATATCATATTAGATATGGAAGTCACAAACACTAATCGCATGACAAAATACTTTCCATTTTGCCTACATCATTTATAAAAATATTATTTCGGTATTTCAAACCATTTACGAGATATGAGGGCTCTTGTGAATATTTCTTTGTGACGTTTTCGCTGTTGCGCGAGCAGGGGACGAAGTGCTTTACATAAAATCCATTTTGTCGAGATTTGTGACAGGTAGCAATATCCTTCCAAGTCTGAAGAATAATTCAGTGTGTTAGCTATATCTACTACACAGCAACAAATGAACTGACATGCACGAAACGCAAATTCATAGCGACTCCTATTTTAAAGGCAAACTTTCCAAAATTCCTGCAATAGTTTACTTTATCCTGAAATACCACAATAACTATAGCCATTAACGAAATGATAAGCCATTCTTCATGAAGTTGATGAATGAAGTTATGACATGTGTGTGTATCATTTTCTTACCAAATAGTTTCTTTACACTCCTTTGAGAAAGATAGCAGTTCAGCCGGCTTGCAGGTCTTGCTGTTCGCTGAGTCAAGCCGGTCATCTAGCATCCGCGCTGAACCATACACCATGTGAGAAGTTCACCTGCTAGCCGGTAGTCAAGCACGCCATCTCGCAAACTTACGGCGAACCTTGCTCCATAGTGGGATTAAAGGAAAGTGTTGTTGTCTGTGGTAGACAAGCATATAACTGTGTGTATAATGTAACTGTAAAACAATTATACTTATATTATTATTCAAGCTCTCCTTTTGCAGTAGAAAAGTGAGACTAAGTGCAGTGGGCAAAATCGATGTTTTGCCCTGCAGATACGGCAAAGTGGTCAGAGACAGAGACAGAGAAAAAAAAGTAATACTCAGGTGAAGCGTAATCTGTCTTTCTAAGGCTTATATCTGGATGACTCTTCCTAAATTTTGTCAGCCGATTCTTGCCTGTCATCTTTTTCTCTTTGTTGAATGGGTTCTGTAGATAATGCCGGTTAGCAAGTTAAAATGCCAAGTGGCGTAAATCAGTTGCTGCTAAGCTATAGTATATATGTTCCAAAAAATGGTCAAATGTGTGTGAATTCCTAAGGGACCAAACTGCTGAGGTCATCGGTCCCTGTACTTACACACTATATAAACTAAATTACACTAACTTATGCTAGGAACAACACACACACCCAAGCCCGAGGGAGGACTCGAACCTCCGGCAGGAGGGTCTATGTTCCATGATAAAAATGTGAATAATGAGTTTTTCCTCTTGCTCTTGGTTGGATACGTATCTGAAGTTCGCGAGAATCCTCTTGTATTGAGTAGCACCACAGTTTTATTTTAAGAACTCTCCTTTAAATGTGCGTCTTGAGATACTGAACAGTTTGACTTCAGCAGGAAATGGCAACTTTTCTTTGCTAATCTCTCCTCGAACACCCGAAGAGTCGTGCAGTTTCCGAAATGCTCGTGTCTAGCCTCCGGGCCATCACAATCTGTCCTCGGTCAGACTCAGATAATCGCGCGGCTTCCCCATTTTATACAAGGACAACGCGCTCACCGATACCCCATGCACAGTGCGTGTGTCTGACAAGCAGTCATTCCTCGCCAGGTGACGCTGGTATCGCCTGGACGGGTTGATATCAATAGTAGGTCGGTGGTCAGTGTATGCTATTGTTGATTTTGACTCCAGATGATCATCAGGGATAACGCTTCTGAAAGAAGCAGATGAAGAAAGACGGGAATTATCACATAGTTGAAAAAACGATGGCTAAAATAATTCAGGAAAAATCTGGATTACAGGGTCGTAGAATGGAGTAACATCACTCCATAAACACTATTGAATGAAAAATTAGCAAAGTTGGAGAAAAAGATTTTGAAGCTGTAACTGAGACTGCACTACCATTACAGTCTGTTGTTTGAATAACAAGTTGAGAGCTGAAACTAAGGATATCTGTTCGAATGCAGTTCTGATATTCTTGCTTACTTATAATGGGAGGTCACGACGTTGGGGCCACAGATTTACTTCAAACTTTGTACACCTTTAGTCGGCCATTAAAACAACATAACGAGCAAGTAAGTAGTAAGCTGCACTACTCTGGCAATCCCGAGAAAATCACAAGAGAAGTTTTACGCGTCTGTTATGCATTGTGTGTAGGTGCCGGACGTTAGAGTTCATGGTGGTCGGGTGGATATTCTCTGGTCATCAGGATGGTCTTATCGGAAAACTATACGTTGATAGTCTCAATGAGTCTCACGTCTTGCTGCACCCTCCTCTCGCGACCTCCGTTTCCTGCTATTCTCAGTGGTGTTAATGTTAAATAAAAATAAAGGAAAGAAAGAAAAGAAAAATAACTAAATAAATAAATGATGTTCATTGTACCTCTACTTCAAGTTCCCTTGCTTTCCTTGGTTCCTAGAGGCTGCGAACGGGACTTGGTGGACAGGCATCGGGTTGCGACCCCTGCCCACTTTGCCTCCATCCCTCCCTTTGGGCTCCAGGAAGGTTCCTTAAAAAAGAAAAAAAGTTGCTGGTAAAAAGAAGTGGTTAGCGTTCCAACGTTGTAAGACGGATGTGTATGAAGCGACGGTTCGACCCCATTTGGCAATTAACCTCCGTAGCGGTGAGACGTTGCCATTGTAGCATGAACGAATAGTGTAGGTGCAAATTTTTTGAATATCACAGAATTTACTCCTTTACTACAAAAAGGTTTGAGCGGGAGTCGAACTGTCCCTTGTCTTACGAAGCTCGAATGCTAACCACTTGACTACCATAGACTCTAACATCCACCATCTACGCACAGATACGTCAGTTACATAACAGACGCGTAAAACTTCTTTTGCAATTTTCTCGGAGCTGCCAGAGTCATGCATCTCAATATTTGCTCATAACATTGTTTTAATGGCCTACTAAAGGTGTACAAAGTTGGAAGCAAATCCATGATCCCAGTGTCGTAGTCTCGCCTTGTTAGTTGGCCACACGAAACGAAGTTACGAGGTGCGGCTAGAAAAAAACCGGACTGATGCTGGAAAAAAACATTTATTTACAATTATTTACAATTTCATGTTATCTCCTTCAATGTACTCTCCTCCTCGGTCTCTACACCGCTCCATACGAATTTTCCACTGTTCATAGCAATGCTGCAGATCATTTTCGGTAAGTCCATACATTACTTCCGTCGCTTTTTCTTTTACTGCTTCAACAGTCTCAAATCTAGTTCCTTTCAAAGCTGACTTGACTTTAGGGAAAAGAAAAAAGTAACAGGAGGCCAAATCAGGTGAGTAGGGTGGATGATCTAAGATGGGAATGTTGTGTTTTGCCAAAAACGTCTTCACTGACAACGCACTGTGAGCTGGGGCATTGTCTTGGTGAAGGATCCATGACTTTTTTCTCCACAAATCGTTCCGTTTTCTCCGTACTCGCTCACGTAGGGTAGCCAGGACGCTAATGTAGTAATGCTGATTCACTGTTTGTCCCTCTGGTACCCAATCAATGTGCACAATCCCATTGATGTCAAAAAAAAACAATCATCATTGCCTTGAATTTCGATTTTGACATTCGTGCTTTTTTTTGTCGTGGAGAACCAGGAGTTTTCCAATGCATCGATTGGCGTTTAGTTTCGGGATCGTAAGTAAAAAACCACGATTCATCGCAAGTAATAACATTTTGTAAGAAGGTGGGATCACTTTCAATGTTTTCCAGGATGTCAGAACAAATCATTCTTCGGCGTTCCTTCTGTTCAATTGTGAGACACTTTGGAACCATTTTTGAACACACTTTGTTCATGTTGAAACTTTCATGAAGAATCTGCCTAACACTTTCCTTGTCAACTCCTGTTAACTCAGACACTGCTCTGATTGTTAAACGGCGATCTTGTCGAACAAGTTTACCGATTTTTTCAATGTTTGCATCAGTTTTTGCTGACAATGGTCTGCCAGTGCGAGTGTCATCACTGGTGTCTTCGCGGCCATCTTTAAATCGTTTAAACCACTCAAACACTTGTGTTCGCGATAAACAATCATCGCCGTACACTTGTTGTAACATTACAAACGTTTCACTTGCAGATTTTCCTAGTTTGAAACAAAATTTGATGTTAACACGCTGTTCTTTCTGTACACTCAACATTTTCCGACGCACAGACAAAACGTCAACTACTTAAAACAGACGCCACGGGCAGACTGAGTGCAGGTTGGTTGGTTGTTGGGATGTTTAAGGGGGACTAAACAGCTAAGGTCATCAGTCCCCCTGAGTGCAGGAGGCAGATGAAACTCGACCAGTAGGCGGAGCGAGAGTCACGTGACAGGCCACGCGACTTTCAGCCTTATTGCA
This sequence comes from Schistocerca nitens, assembly GCF_023898315.1. Taxonomy (NCBI): domain Eukaryota; kingdom Metazoa; phylum Arthropoda; class Insecta; order Orthoptera; family Acrididae; genus Schistocerca; species Schistocerca nitens. Next base: position 169,465,917 of record NC_064622.1, read on the forward strand.
TTCGTTTTATTGTTTCACCAGTACTAGTCCGGTTTTTTTTCTAGCCACACCTCGTAAGTCATTGCCTTAGAGTTTTCCATTGGTCTCTGCCACTGGACATGTTCTCGTGGGCTCCCAGGGTCTCCAGGCCTCTCTGGACTCCATCCATCCATCTCCGTTTTAGTCTGCCAAGGACCTCGTACCTTGCAGCTCCCCTTCCAGCACTCACTTCACAGTACTTTCATCTCTTTTCAATATATGTCCCAGCCACTCAGTTTTTTTGCTCTTTACTGTAGTCGTCAAATCTGCTTCACTGGATAGCGTGTGGATTTCTATGTTTTTCCTTCTTCTAAAAGTTACGCTTTCTGACAGAAGTCTAAAAATTTTTCTTCTTTGCCTTCAAACTAGGGGTCGCTATGAATTTGCGTTTGGTGCATGTCAGGTCACTTGTTGCTGTGTATGAGATATAGCTAACACACTGAATTATTCTTCAGACTTGGAAGGATATTGCTGTCACAAATTTCGACAAAATGGTTTTTGTGTAAAGCACTTCGTCCCTTACTCGCGGAACAGTGAAAACGCCACAATGAAATATTCACAAAAGTGCTCATCTCGTAAATGGTTTGAAATGTCGAATAAATGATATACGCAAAGAGGAAAGTATTTTGACATGCGATTAGTATTTGTAACTTTCATATCTAGTGTGAATTCAAACAAGTGCAAAGTTTTTAAATGAAATCCTATAATACTCTAGAGTCATAGGTTGCTAGTGAAACGAGAAGTTCTATAGGGATGGAACAATATATGTGAAGCAATTACAGTTTTTATACTGAGAAGGGGCATTTTCATAAACTATAGACTTATCTTTCCATTAGTTACCGTTTTATGCTTCTGTCACAATTCAATTGTTTTAGAATGTTGAGATGAGTAACTATAAATTCCAAGGGTCATAATTTTTCCTCTCCATCTTCTTGCTCAGAGTTCATGTTTCAGCTCCATACATTAATGCTGCTAACAGAACTATTTTGTACGTGCGCAACTTTGTTCTTGTTGGTAGTTTGCTACTGGATAATTGTCAAGGGAGAGTAGATATATCTCTACAGATTTTATCCGTGCCATTATCTCCTTTGCCATTTTGTTGTTCTTATTGACAGTACTTCCGAGACATTTGGAGGAACCAATCCTTCTATTGCCAATGAGCCTTCGGTTTTCTCTTCATTATTTCTTGTTATAATCATGCACTGTATTTTGCCCAGCATAGTGCAATAACTCGACGTGGATTCAATAAGTCGTTGGAAGTCTCCTGCAGAAATACCGAGTCATGCCGCCTCTATAGCCGTTCATAATTGCGGAAGTGCTGCCGTTGCAGGTTGTGACAGCCAGAGCGAGAGCACCAGCAGCAGCGAGTACTGTTTGTATAAAGCGTTTATTTTGCATTTTGTTTACGACCTTCCACTAAGGAAGGGATTCTATTTGTGTTTATCTGCTCTGCATAGTAACTAACAGTTCTTGATAAAACTTTACGTAGTTTTCGTGTTAGATTTCTTAGTGTTTTCTTGATCGTTTAGAACAGAAAGCGCCCTAAAACCGTCTTTTGTTTGTTTCGCGGCCGTTAGCCACTAGTCACTTGAATCAGCAGTTGTCTTGTGACATCCAGAGCGAGAGCACCAGCAGCAGCGAGTACTGTTTGTATAAAGCGTTTTTGTACTTATTTGCTGCGCTTAGCCTTTAAATAGTTTTTCTGGGAAAACCTAGCGTAGTTTTCGCGTCTCGTATTTCAGTGAGTGTTTCTTGATTATCAGAGTAGCTCATCAGAAGATTATCTTGGGAATTTGTCACCGTATAGAGTAGGGTAAACATAGTCATGTGTAGGGACTGTGGTTGTTGTGAGCGGACGCAAGGAGAATTGGCCACTCTTCGGGGGCAGATGGAGGCTTTGTCTGTTAGGCTCATCGAGCTCGAGGCGCAGGCGTCGGCTCGTAGTGGCGTTGGGGCAACTGTGGTGAGACCTATGCCTACTTCGGTGGCCTTGGAATCACATGGAACCCCTGATGTCGCTGCGTCTTCCGGCAGTGAGCATCTTACCGGTCAGCCATCACTCCAGTGTGAATGGCGGACAGTGGTGGGCTCGCGCGTGCCTGGCCGAAAGGCGAAGGTGGGATCTGGCCGCGTGGCAGCTGCCTTACCCCTTTCCAACAGGTACGGGGTGCTTCCTAGTGGTGATGACATCGTTTCCTAGCCACCACAGGATGCCTCGCCTGTTGGGCCAGTGGCCGATTCTCCGGCAAGGTCCCGACAGTCACAGAGGGCGGGCCTATTAGTTATAGGGAGCTCCAACGTTAGGCGGGTTATGGAGCCCCTCAGGAAAATAGCGGGTAGGTCGGGGAAGAATGCCAGTGTGCACTCGGTGTGCTTGCCGGGGGGTCTCGTCCGTAATGTGGAGGAGGCCCTTCCGGCAGCTATTGAACGCACTGGGTGTGACCGGCTGCACGCGGAGTGCAAGCTGAGCTTAATATCTGCAGCATAGTGCCCAGAGTCGATCGCGGTCCTCTGGTTTGGAGCCGTGTGGAGGGTCTAAACCAGAGGCTCAGACGACTCTGCGACTATAATGGTTGCAAATTCATCGACCTCCGTTATTGGGTGGAGAACTGTAGGGCCCCCCTAGACAGGTCAGGCGTGCACTACACACCGGAAGCAGCTACTAGGGTAGCAGAGTACGTGTGGCGTGCACACGGGGTTTTTTTAGGTTAGAGGGACCCCCCCTTGGGCGAAACGATAAAATACCTGACGGCTTACCAGAGAGAACATTATCATCGTTGATAAAGAACGTCCGTCCTCAGAGACCAAAAACAGGAAAAGTTAACGTAATATTGGTAAACTGCAGGAGTATCCAGGGCAAGGTTCCTGAATTAGTATCTCTTATTGAAGGAAATAGTGCGCATATAGTATTAGGAACGGAAAGTTGGTTAAAACCGGAAGTGAACAGTAACGAAATCCTAGACACAGAATGGAATATATACCGCAAGGATAGGATAAACGCCAATGGTGGAGGAGTATTTATAGCAGTAAAGAATTCAATAATATCCAGTGAAGTTATTACCGAATGCGAATGTGAATAATCTGGGTTAAGTTAAGTATCAAAGGTGGGTCAGATATGATAGTCGGATGCTTCTATAGACCACCTGCATCAGCAACCGTAGTAGTTGAGCGCCTCAGAGAGAACCTGCAGAACGTCGTGAAGAAGTTTCGTGATCATACTATTGTAATAGGGGGAGACTTCAATCTACCAGGTATAGAATGGGATAGTCACACAATCAGAACTGGAGCCAGGGACAGAGACTCTTGTGACATTATCCTGACTGCCTTGTCCGAGAATTACTTCGAGCAGATAGTTAGAGAACCAACTCGTGAAGCTAACGTTTTAGACCTCATAGCAACAAATAGACCGGAACTTTTCGACTCCGTGAATGTAGAAGAGGGTATCAGTGATCATAAGTCAGTGGTTGCATCAATGACTACAAGTGTAATAAGAAATGCCAAGAAAGGAAGGAAAATATATTTGCTTAACAAGAGTGATAGGGCACAAATCGCAGAATATCTGAGTGACCACCATCAAACGTTCATTTCTGAGGAAGAGGATGTGGAACAAAAACGGAAAAAATTCAGAAACATCGTCCAGTACGCCTTAGATAAGTTCGTACCGACTAAGGTCCAAAGCGAGGGGAAAGATCCACCGTGGTATAACAATCATGTACGAAAGGTACTACGGAAACAAAGAAAGCTTCATCATAGGTTTAAGAGTAGTCGAATCATAGCTGATAAGGAAAAGCTGAACGAAGCGAAAAAGAGCGTAAAGAGAGCAATGAGAGAAGCATTCAACGAATTCGAACATAAAACATTGGCAAACAATCTAAACAAGAACCCTAAAAAGTTTTGGTCATATGTAAAATCGGTAAGCGGATCTAAATCCCCTATTCAGTCACTCGTTGACCACGATGGCACCGAAACAGAGGACGACCGAAGAAAGGCAGAAATACTGAATTCAGTGTTCCGAAACTGTTTCACTGCGGAAAATCGTAACACGGTCCCTGACTTCAGCCGTCGCACGGACGCCAAAATGGAAAATATTGAAATAAACGATATCGGAATTGAAAAACAACTGCTATCACTTAGTAGCGGAAAAGCATACGGACCAGACGAGATACCCTTAAGATTCTACAGTGATTGCCCCCTTTCTATCAGCAATTTATCGTAGATCTCTGGAAGAACGTAAAGTACCTAGCGACTGGAAGAAAGCGCAGGTCGTTCCCATTTTCAAGAAGGGTCATAAATCAGATGCGAATAATTATAGGCCTATTTCGCTTACGTCAATCTGTTGTAGAATAATGGAACATGTTTTGTATTCTCGTATTATGACGTTCTTAGATAATACAAATCTCCTTCATCATAACCAACATGGATTCCGCAAACAGAGATCATGTGAAACTCAGCTCGCCCTATTTGCCCAAGAAATTCACAGTGCCGTAGACACTGGCGAGCAGATTGATGCCGTATTCCTGGTCTTCAGGAAGGCATTTGATACGGTTCCGCACTTACGTTTAGTGAAAAAAATACGAGCTTACGGAATATCGGACCAGGTTTGTGATTGGATTCAGGATTTCCTAGAAGAAAGAACACAACATGTCATTCTTAACGGTTCAAAATCTGCAGATGTAGAGGTAATTTCGGGAGTACCGCAAGGAAGCGTGATAGGACCTTTATTGTTTACAATATACATAAATGACTTAGTTGACAACATCGGTAGCTCCGTGAGGCTATTTGCAGATGACACGGTTGTCTACAAGAAAGTAGCAACATCAGAAGACTCGTACGTACTCCAGGAAGACCTGCAGAGGATTAATGAATGGTGCGACAGCTGGCAGCTTTCCCTAAACGTAGATAAATGTAATATAATGCGCATACATAGGGGCAGAAATCCATTCCAGTACGATTATGCCATAGGTGGTAAATCATTGGAAGCGGTAACGACCGTAAAATACTTAGGAGTTACTATCCGGAGCGATCTGAAGTGGAATGATCACATAAAACAAATAGTGGGAAAAGCAGGCGCCAGGTTGAGATTCATAGGAAGAATTCTAAGAAAATGTGACTCATCGACGAAAGAAGTAGTTTACAAAACGCTTGTTCGTCCGATTCTTGGGTATTGCTCATCAGTATGGGACCCTTACCAGGTTGGATTAATAGAAGAGATAGACATGATCCAGCGAAAAGCAGCGCGATTCGTCATGGGGACATTTAGTCAGCGGGAGAGCGTTACGGAGATGCTGAACAAGCTCCAGTGGCGGACACTTCAAGAAAGGCGTTACGCAATACGGAGAGGTTTATTATCGAAATTACGAGAGAGCACATTCCAGGAAGAGATGGGCAACATATTACTACCGCCCACATATATCTCGCGTAATGATCACAACGAAAAGATCCGAGAAATTAGAGCAAATACGGAGACTTACAAGCAGTCGTTCTTCCCACGCACAATTCGTGAATGGAACAGGGAAGGGGGGATCAGATAGTGGTACAATAAGTACCCTCCGCCACACACCGTAAGGTGGCTCGCGGAGTATAGATGTAGATGTAGATGTAGATGTTGTGCACCAACTGACATCTCGGTTATGTTCCATAAATGTTCTACGGGATTCATGCCTGGCAGTCTGGGTCGCCAAATCATTCGCTCGAATGGTCCAGAATGTTGATGAATCCAATCACGAACAATTGTGGCCTGATGATATGGTGCATTGTCATACATAAAAAAATCCATCGTTGTCTGGGAACATGACGTCCATGAATGACTGAAAATGGTCTCAAAGTAGCCGAACATAACCACCTCCAGTCAGCGATCGGTTCAGTGTGACCAGAGGAGCCAGTCCAATCAATGTAAACACAGTTCACATCATCGTGGAGCCACTACCAGCTTGCACAAGGCCTTGTTGACTTGAGCCTATGGCTTTGTGTGGTCTGCGCCACACTAGAACCCTACAATAAAGTCTCACCAACTGAAATCGGGACTCATCTGACCAGGACACGGTTTTCCAGTCGTCTACAGTCCATCGATTGGATTGCGAGCCAAGGAGAGTCGCTGCAGGCGATGTCGAGCTTCTGTCGAAGGCACTCGCCTCGGTCGCCTGCTGCCACAGTCCATTAACGCCTCACGGATACGTTCGTCATACGTACCACATTAATTTCTGCCGTTGTTTCACGGAGTGTTGCTTGTCTTATAGCACTGACAACTCTAGGCAAGAGCCTCGGCTCTCGTTGTTAAGTGAATGCAGTCACCCACTGCGCTGTCCGTGGTGAGAGTGTAACCTCCCTCTTACTAATCGGCCTATACTGCTTGCAATATAAAATATGACCGTGGATCGCGTGTGTGCCTAATGGATTTTTTCTAATTGTATAGGGCTATCTTTCCCGAAGAAGTGATACCGATAAGTAGGAGGAAAGTGTGCAACCGACCCTTCTGATGGAAAGTCTACTAAAAATAAAAGTCATTAAACCGAACAGGGTTGTAATTTGGAAAATGAAAGTTATTTTGTGCATCCAGTCACGAACAACACTGGACAGAAAGGGGTACCACTGATCATGAATCCAAAAGTTACACTAATGAACGAAAAGGAAGTAATTAATGGTCGCCAGCCCACTAGGGCAATTTACATCCAAAATCCTGTTCAAGATGTTGGGAAAGAAAAACATGTATTATTAAATACTGAGGTGACAACTAAAGATTGCCACGTGTATTTTTTTTACACTAATTTTAAGTGAGTATGTAGTGATAAAGAAAACTGAGAAGTCACTGTTAAGTTACGTTTGGCATTAAATTTTGAAAAAGGCAATCGAGTAATGATTTGAAAATATGCAATTCAACTGTATGTTAGTACTGAACTTCGTTACGTGAACAATGGCTTTCAGTGACCTCAGCATAACGTCATCAAAGAAATTTAGAAAAAAAGCAAGCATTTTTTACTTTGCCGTTACTTATTTTGCAAATTAGACTTCATATTATTGTCTGAACAACTGAGCCTTTTTTACTGGCTTGAACAGAATTAAATACTAACATACGTATCAAACCAAACAGCCATGTGCTCCAAGCTATATGTAAAATAAATAAACCTTCAGCACTCTTAATACGTGCATTTCTTTAGATTTGGATTTTTTTCAGTGATTGATTCTCAAACTTGAAAAATGAAATTGCTTTCATTATTTATTTCAGGTTTCTGCTACCAGTCACTATTTTATGCTTAATCTAACATAATGCAACGCGTTTCGAACATGTTTTGTTCATCTTCAGGCGTTTATAAATACATACATACATAGAGAAATGTTACTTAAAAATAAACAGTCTTAAACTAGATTAATCTAGAACACTTTGTCTATTAAACTTCGTGCTTGGGTAGCTCAGTCGGTAGAGCACTTTCCCGCGAAAGGCAAAGGTCCCGAGTTCGAGTCTCGGTCCGGCACACAGTTTTAATCTGCCAGGAAGTTTCATATCAGCGCACACTCAGCTTGTCTACTGTTTTTTACTGTAGCTGCTGGTGTGGCATTTGGGTGGAAGGAGGGGGGGGGGCAATCTATGGCTAGAAATCGAAATCAGTGATGTCTTCTGCTGGTTTTCTTCTTTGTGGTTGACTATGTATATATTTACACTGACAGAGCTTGAATCTATTGAGTTAGAACTGGATCAGACTGTTGAAGAATTTTGAGTTTTAATTTAGTCATATATACTGAAGCCTCTGTTATACAACAGTTAATTGAAAGTAGACTGAGGCTAAAATTCTTAAAAGAGAAATTATTCATTGATAAACTGGCTGTAACTATTCAATTTGTTTCTTATGACGCTCAATTAGCATATCAGGAAAAAAAGGAACAAGGATCCTGCTTGGTAACAATGTCTGGGGGCAATGAGGACACAATCGCTCTGAGTCTAACTGATTATTATTTAAATAAATATTATCAATCAAATCACATTCAGTTGTGCTGCTGGGTTAGCCGTTAATACTTTCTACCAATGAACAGTCTTACTTCAGTGCTGTGTATACGACGAAACTCGGAGCCGACGACGAAACTGTGTTGTTGGTAATGCTGCTGTTGTTGGAGACGGTAGCATATTGTGGAGCCACGGCTAATTATAGGAATGGGCAATCGTAATTAATACAGCCTCTTCCGTCCGTCCGCTGTCCGTACTCCTGCTCTAGACATCTGGCCGGCGTGCGTACATGATGCCGCCGAAAATGGTACTCTCTACTGCGAGAGCGCTACCACCACACTTCTGCACACTACAAGTGCTGGAACCCGTCTCTCTTCTCTCCGCGCGCTCTGCGCAACAACTCCCTAACCAAAGATTTTACAACGCACAAGCACTGCTATTATCGTTGCTAGTAGATGCAAATAACAATTCCTTGGCTTTTTCCATAGAGTAAATATCTCTGGAGTGAGCATTGCGTTCTCCGCACGTTGTCAACATTAAACCAGGATTGTCACGTGTTTTCGGGACTTCGCTGTGCGTGTGTGCTTTCCGCAGAGTTAGAAGTTTATAATATCAAGAGTTTTTGTTGTGTTTTCACTATTTGTTGATAGTGTAATAGCGATGGTGAACTACTGTTGTTGCTACGGATGCAAAGAAAAATATGTGAAAGGAGGGATAGTAACTTTTCATGGTTACTATGTTTAAAATTTTCGAGACGCGTTATAATTAAGGCTTGATTCTGTAGACCTATTTTTCTACGATTTTATGACTATATAATTGATATTACGGCTCGTACAAAAGCTTACAAACAATCGATTCCTCTTGTAAATTTGCTAGTGGAACAGGAAAGGGAATGGTTAGTTGTTTCAGCAAATACTGTCCTCCATGCTTTTATCAGTGACTTGTCGATTATGTATATAGATTTGAAAGACGGGAGACAGATAAATTCAATAGAGTGGGAGTCTGTAATTGTCTTCATATAATATGTGTGTCCAAACCTTTTTATTTACTATAAAGTTACAGTAGGAGACCATGTTAAGTGTGTCTAGGACATGGAGAATGTTATGTGTGATTCATATTTTAGTTTCCCTAAGGATGAACAACGAGTAAAGATGTGGCTCCAGAAAATAAGGAGGAGTAATTTTGTCCCTACAAAATATTCCAAACTATGTTCAAAGCACTTTGAAGAGGAATGTTTAGACAGAGAAAAATTTGGATTTGTGTGGCTGAAGGTGGATGCTATAACAACTATTTTCAATTTTCCACAGCACCTACTGCCAATTTCTGCATTCAGCTTAAATACATTTTCTGCACAAATCAAATAATAAACACAATAGCGTAGCTAATCAAAGTACATATTCATCTTCTTTGGTGTACTTTGCCTTCAATTTATTTTCATCACCATTTGATTAAGAAGCGTAAAATATTAGTAAACATGTCCCGAAACTCTTTCATTTGTGTCACTTTCCACTTCCCTTAATGGTGTTATATGGGTTGACTGTTACATGACCAACTGTATTTGCTTTACGGTACATTTATTCTCCGATCGCCTTTTTCCCCCATTCTTACTCAGTCTACTATTTATTTAATAAACTGGGAGCAAGTACGTAAAATGCGTTAAATAAAAACTTCAAATTGTCACCAGTAAGAAAAATTGTGCTTTAGGTCGCAAAAACGAGAAAACAAATACGGAGAAATAGCAGAAAAAAGGGCGAATTAGCAGGGATATAATCACTAATGTGTGGCAAATTCCGTGTTTTTCGGACACTTGCAAAAGTACTAGCGTACCGTCGAATCGTTTTGCAAAACTATCACTGCAAAAATGTACGTCAGGCTCTGTAATACTATAAAGTGCCGTATCATACCGAAAACTACCAAAAATCGAGTACATCTGAACTGTGACACCTATCGCAAAGAAGCAGAACGCAGTATTTGCCCTTAAAAGTTGCGTAGCTGGTTTATTCCCGGTATCAAATACATACTGTTAAAATGTCTGCGCAACATATATAAATAATCCACGACACGTACGAAAAGAATCCGTCTGTACTAGGGATGTAGTGACATTCGAAATATACAGGGCGCTATACGGACAAACACACGACGTCCCGAGAACACGTGACCAATGCATGTTGACAACACAAAATCTGTTCTGCGCATGTGAATGCTCACTCCTGAGATTTTTACTCTATGGCTTTTTCCCAGAGCTTATGAGTTTCACAGTAAAACACAGATAAATACAATGAAACGTCAACAGACTACTACCTAAATGTACACATACAGTGAAGCAATGTCCTTAATTATTAAAAGAAAGCATTAAAATTACAAATATTTACGTACAATTAAAAAAAATAGTTACATATCGGTGGCAGGTGCCATGCATCCTGCATTTTTGGTGTTACAAGAGGTAATGCCTGACATTTGGTATACTCGTCACACTTTGACGCTGTGCATCTCGGAATACTGAATTCCCTAATGATTTCCGAAATGGAATGTACCATGCGTCTATCTCCAACTACCATTTCGCGTTCAAAGTCTATTAATTCCCGTCGTGCAGTCTTAATAACGTCGAAACCTTTTCGCATGCATCACCACAGCACAAATGATAGCTCCTGCAATGCACTGCCCTTTTGTACCCTGCATACGCGATACTACCGGCTTCTGTATATGTGCATATCGCTATCCCATGACAACTTTTGTCATCTCAGGATGTTTTTATTGATCGTCAGACCCACTTTTTGTACCTGTTCTGTGCCTCATATGTTAGCACTTCAGTTCGTCTTCCACCTCCTCTACAACGGTAATGTCATCGGCAAACGCTAACAGTTTCATTTGATCACACCAACTACACCTCTTCAGATCGCTGACACACTTTTTGGGTCTTTTCTAATATCACGTTAAATTCGATGGTGAAAATCCAATTTCCATGTTTGACGCCGATCATCACTCTAAAACATTCAGTCCCTCGACGAAGCATAGCTAACAACAAATGATTTGTGGAACTCATTTCCCGATCCATCTTGACTCACACAGGTAAGCAAGTACTGCCGCATATCTCAGTCTCTTTGCAAGGTGGTCATGGGCAGTGGCTCTTTGAGGTTAGCAGGACCTTGTTTCCGCCGTCGAGTGTGCAATGTTTTAAACATAGGGCTGTCGCCGGCTTTGACAAGGGAGCGGTGCGGTGCCGTTACGTATCCAGAGCACGTGATAGGGCGGGGGATTCGAAAGGTCGCCCCGCTGCCAACTGAAGAGGCGAGAGCTCTTGCAGCGCTAGTCCCCTGGGCTGTAGCAACAGCGGGAAATCCGGTGGACTCAGGCCAAATGTGTAGGAAAGTCCCCGTGCGCTGGTAAACAGGTCGCCTAATGCCTTCCTCTAGCGCTAATTGTCTCCGGTGCTGTTACAAGTGCGAGCGTACGCCTTGTAAAGTCAGTCCGTAGCTCAAAGATGGGGCTTGAGTTACAAGTGGAATCAGGCTAATTCGATGGTGTTTTCGTGATGTGTCGCGTCTACTCCATTGCCTTCTCTAGACAGAGGTGACCCACAGGACGTTATGTTTCTCCGTGCTTCCAAAAGGGAAGGAAGTGATATTATAATTTAACGTCGTGTCGAAAACTAGGTCATTAGAGATGGATCACAAACTCGGATTATTTCAACGATGGAGAAGAAAATCGGCCTTGTCCTTTCAAAGTAACCAAACCGGCATTTGGCTTAAGCGATTTAGGGAAATCACTGCAAACCTAAATTAGGAAGCGGACTTGAACCATCGTTCTCCCGAACGTGAGTGCAGTGTGCTGACCACTTCGCCAGCTCGCTCGATGCTAGCCTTTCACTCCTGTCATATACAAATTTACTCAAAGCACGTTAGCAAATTCCGAAATTTTGTTTCTCATTAGACAACAAAGGTGGGCAAAAGAATTCTATGGAAGTTTATTTAGGGCTTGTTTCGCTAAAGATCGAAATTTGGAATGGATTTCTATGCGAGATACTTTTAATAGCTTCCGCAATGAAACTCTTTATCGAAATCTGACAGAAAATCCAAACAGATTCTGGTCGTATGTACGGTACACCATGGGCAAGATGGAATCAACATCTTTCCTACTCGATACAAATGCTAATACTAGCGATGACGGCACCAATAAAGTGGAGTTACTGAACACAGTTTCTAGAAATTTTCTTCACCAAAGAAGACGAAGTTAATACCCCAGAATTCGAAGCGAGAACAACTGCCAACATGAGTAACTTAGAAGTAGATATCCTCGGTATAGCAAAGCAGCTTAAAGCACTTAATGAAAGCAATTTTTCCGGTCAAGATAGCATGCCAATAAGGCACCTTTCAGTTTATGCTTATGTATAGCCCATACTTTACAGTAATATGCAAGCGTTCGCTCAATGAAACATCCTTACCAAAAGACTGGGAAGTTACACAGGACACACCAGTACTCAAGATAGGAAATAGGAGTAATCCGCTGAATTACAGACCGATATCACCTACGTCGATTTGCAGTAGGGTCTTGGAACATATACTGTGTTCAATATTATGAATTACCTCGAAGATAAAGGCCTATTGACACACACAGTCAACACGGATTCAGGAAATATCGTTGTTGAGGAACACAACTAGATCTTTATTCGCAAGAAGTAATGAGTGCTATCGACAGGGGATCTCAAATTGTTTCTATATTTCCAGATTTCCAGAAGCCGTTTGACACCGTTCCCCACAGGAGATTTCTAATCAAATTGCGAGCCTAAGAAGTATTGCCATGATTTCCTCTCAGAAACTTTAGAGTACGTGGTAATCGAAGGAAAATCGTCGAGTAAAACGGAAATGATATACGGCGTTCCCCAAGGACGTTTTAGAGGCCTTCTGTTACTAATCTACGTGTACAATTTAGGAGATAATCTGAGCAGCCCTCTTAGATTGTTTGCAGATGATGCTCTCATTTACCGTCTAGAAAAGTCATCATCAGATCAAAACCAATTGAAAAATGACTTAGACACTATATCTGAATGCTTCGAAAAGTGTTACTCGTCACTCGGTAAGGAAAAGGGTCCATATGAGTACCAAAAGCAATCCGTCGAATTTCGATTACACGATAAACCACATAAATCTAAAAGCTGTCATTTGGACCAAATTCCTAGGAACAACTTAAACCGGAAGGTTGCCATAGACAATGCTGTGGGGAACCCACCAATAAAATTGAGTTTTAGGGGCAGAACATTTAGAGGATGCAACAGGTCCGTTAAAGAGACTGCCTACAGAACGCTTGTCCGTCCTGTGATAGAATGCTGCTGTGTTGTATGGGATGCTTACCAGATAGGATCACGGAGCACATCGAAAAAGCTCAAAGAAGGGCAGATAGTCTTGTATTATCGCGGAGTAGGGGAGAGGATTTCAAGGATATGATAAGCAAATTGGAACGGCAATCATTAAAACGAACGGGTTTTTTTGTTGCGGCGAGATCTTTTCCTAAAATGTGACTCACCAACTTTCACCAACTTCCTCCTTCAAATGTGAAAATATTTTATTGTCGCCACCCTGCATAGCGTCCGCAGCTCGGAGTCTAGTGTCGAGCGTTGCTGCCTCTGGATCACGGAGTCTCGGGTTCGATTCCCGGCCGGGTTGGGGATTTTCTCTGCCCGGGGACTGGGCAGTGGCTAGATTGGACTGTGTAAAAAATAGGACTGTTTAGAAATTGTGGCTTTGTACGGGCGCTGATGACAGCGCAGCTGGCACGCCACAAACCAAACATCATAATCATTATATACCCATCATAGGCAGAAATGATCATCATAATAAAGCAAGAGACATCAGAGCTCGTACAGAAAGATTTATGTATTCATTTTTTCCCACGCGCTGTTAGAGTGTGGAACGGTAGGAAAGTAGTCTGAAGGTGGTTCGAAGTACCCTCTGCCAGGCAATTAAGTGTGAATTGCAGAGTAACCATGTAGATTTAGTTGTAGATATTGAATTTAAATTTGATATGTTGGTTTAACGAATAACACTGCAAATACTAAAGTTAAAGATTCGAACTACGATCCGCAGTTTATAGTTATGTTCGTACCTTCCATTTGAAAGAATCTTTGATGTGCGAAGGATGCTAAATTGCACATTGCTTCCGATTATGATTTAAATTGCAAGTCCTCTGAAAAGACATGAGTGATTTGGTTTGCAGAACAGAGGAATGCATGGGCGTCTCACGTCCCATCCGATAATACCTATTAATGTTTAAGCAAACATTGGGTTTGAGCGAGCACACTGGCGTTATGCTTGGAGTCATCTAGTTAAAATTCTAGAGAGGGAATTGTTTTCATTGACAGTATGCTGCGGGTAAAGAGAGCACAGACGGTGGCGTAACATTCCTGATCATAAAAACTTGTGACAATAACCTGCGTGCAGCTCTAAATCTCTCCGCATTGTCTTACGGACTCAGGGCATGTGACACTGTTGATGGCGATACGTTCGTCGTATATCTACGTGGTTTCTTTCTCTGTAGCAGTAAGTGGAAACTGCAAAGATGTTGAAAGATTTAGCTGGTAATAGAAGAACCCAGATACTGTACGCTGAAAAAAAATGGTGGTGATTGCGTTACTGGGAAGTTCTCAATAGATAGTGGAGGAGCTAATACGTGAAATAAATGGATACCGTGTATATGATAGCTTGGCAAATATACTGCTGCAACAATTAAACCTTATCTTCATTTATTGTACAAAACCACACGGAAATGCTGGAGCATGGTAGAAACATGTAGAAATTATTGATCATACCTCACAACGTGTAAGGGTAACTATTCTCTAGGCCTATGTTTGAACATGACCCGAACTGTTAGAACAGTTTACGTCACAGTTGGGAAAATCTCGGGTTCTGTTCGATCTTTCGATTAGTCCGCGACCTAGTGACTGTTAAAGAAACTATACTGAAAAGCCAAAGAAACTGGTACACATGCCCAATATCGTGTAGGGCTCCCTCGAGCATGCAGAAGTGTCGCAACACGACGTGACATGGGCTCGACTAATGTCTAAAGTAGTGCTGGAGGGAACTGACACCATGAATCCTGCAGGGCCGTCCATAAATCAGCAAGAATACAAGGGGATGGAGATCTCCTCTGAAAAGCATATTGCAAGGCATCTGAGATGTGCTCAATAATGTTGATATCTGGGGAGTTTGGTGGCCAGCGGAAGTGTTTAAACTTAGAAGAGCGTTCCTGGAGCCACTCTGTAGCAATTATCGGCCTTGTGGAGTGTCGCACTATCGTGATGCAATTGCCCAAGTCCGTCGGAATTCACAATGGACATAAATGTTTGCAGGTGATCAGACAGGATGCTTAAGTATGTGTCAACTGTCAGAGTCGTATCTAAACGTATCAGTGGTCTCATATCACTCAAACTACACACGCCCCACACCATTACGGAGCCTCCACCAACTTTAACAGTACCCTGCTGACATGCACTTCCGTGGATTCATGAGGTTGTCTCCATATTCCTCCCCGTACACGTCCATCCGCTCGATAAACGAGGGCTATCCAGAAAGTAAGTTCCGATTGGTCGCGAAATTTCAACCACAGTGATAATCAAAAATGTGTTATTTGCAACTGTTAGCTACACATTCCAG
Organism: Schistocerca nitens; assembly: GCF_023898315.1. Classification (NCBI taxonomy): domain Eukaryota; kingdom Metazoa; phylum Arthropoda; class Insecta; order Orthoptera; family Acrididae; genus Schistocerca; species Schistocerca nitens. The sequence goes on from NC_064622.1 coordinate 169,481,517, forward strand.
CTACTTCTCTACACAGTCGCCTCTCCCAGTTAGACATTCGTCGTAGTGTTTTGTCGACTTTCCAATACTCTCGTCATAGAAGGCAGCCACCTGCGGTTTCCGCCGATACTATACGCTGGAAACTGAGGGACAGGCAGTTATGTGCTGTGTTGTGGGTGATCAGACACTTCCCATCGAAGACGTTACAGGACACTCATCACTGTGTCTGCAGAGTGCGGCCGAGTATTGTCTCGAAGGAGGACAGTCATGTCAGTTGCGGTATGCGGGATGCATGACATCAGGCGAAATCACTCACCAGGCCTCATGTTTGGCGGGAGACGCATTTCCTATGTATGTTTTCGTGCTCACTGTGAGCTCAGAAATGAAAAGAGCGACGTGACGTAATCGACAGGCATACTGGAGACACTCTCCAAACATCTGTGCAAAGCCTCATCGGATTTTCAAAGTGGATTCCATTTAGCGACCGATCGGAATTACTTTCCGAATTGCCTTCATAACCTGAAACGAGACTCGTCCAACCAGGCATCATGTTTGCAGTCATCAACAGTCCAATGTCTCTGTTGACGAGTCCAGGTGAGAAGTAAAGCTTTATGTCTTGTAGTCATCAAGGGTACACGATGGGCCTTCGGCTCCGAAAGCCCATATCGATGATGTTTCGTCGAATGGTTCGCACGCTGGCACTTGTTGATGGCCCAGCATTGAAATCTACAGCAGTTTGCGGAAGGCTTGCACTTCTTTCACGCTGAACGATGCTCTTGAGTCGTCGTTGGTCCTGTTCTTGCAGGATCTTTTCCCGGCCGTAGCGATGTTGGAGATTTGATGTTTTACTGGATTCTGATATTCACGGTACACTCGTGAAATGGTAGTACGGGAAAATCCCCACTTCATCGCTGTCTATGAGATGCTGTGTCCCATCGCTCGTGTGCCGATCGTAACACCACGTTCAAACTCCCTTAAATCTTGATAATATGCCATTGTAACAGCAGTAACCGAGCTAACAACTGCGCCAGACACTTGTCTTATAAAGGCATTGCCGACCACAGCGCCGTATTCTGCCTGTTAATGTATATCTTTATATGAATACGCATGCCTATACCAGTTTCTTTGGCGATTCAGTGTATATACATGACCATCCACAGCGTTACACTGCACTAAGGATTCTAATAGTAAAAGAAAAAAAGGTTAAACACGGACTAAAATATATTCTAGGGTGCAGGTCATGTGTAACAACGGCAAGTAATAAATAAATAAGACTGCAATCACGATTATGTCCATTCTCGAGCTTTCGCTAGTCTCGCGACCTAGTGACATCTGTCTCCAAGCCTGGTCTTGTGGTCGTAAATTATTCTCGCGATAGCAATTACAGATAGTTTACTACGGTATATTCCGTTCATTAGGCCTGATTAATTTTCTCCTTATTTCATCTCAATGATGCCATCTTGTTTTCAAACTGATTTACAATGTTTTTACATGCAATTGTAATGGTATTTATACAGACATTGAAATGCTATTTTGCAACCCACTTAGTAAATCATTAGCCACTCACAAATAAATAAAATATTGTACTAGTTCCAGGCAAGTATTTTTTTCCGAAGACAACAGTTTCGCCTTTCCCTGTTACCTAATCAGCATAAATGTTTATACCGGGTGATCAAAAAGTCAGTATAAATTTGAAAACTTAATAAAGCACGGAATAATGTAGATAGAGAGGTAAAAATTGACACACATGCTTGGAATGACATGGGGTTTTATTAGAACAATAATAAAAAAAACTACCCATATTGCTAGACGCGTGAAAGATGTCTTGCGCGCCTCGTTTGGTGATTATCGTGTGCTCAGCCGCCACTTTCGTCATGCTTGGTCTCCCAGGTCCCCAGACCTCAGTCCGTGCGATTATTTGCTTTGGGGTTACCTGAAGTCGCAAGTGTATCGTTATCGACCGACATCTCTAGGGATGCTGAAAGACAACATCCGACGCCAATGCCTCACCATAACTCCGGACTTGCTTTACAGTGCTGTTCACAACATTACTCCTCGACTACAGCTATTGTTGAGGAATGATGGTGGACATATTGAGCATTTCCTGTGAAGAACATCATCTTTGCTTTGTCTTACTATGTTATGCTAATTATTGCTAGTCTGATCAGATGAAGCGCCATCTGTCGGACATTTGTTGAAGGTTTGTTTTTTTTTGGTTCTAATAAGATCCCATGTCATTCCAAGCATGTGTGTCAATTTGTACCTCTCTATCTAAATTATCCCGTGATTTATTCAGTTTTTAAATTTGTACTGACTTTTTGATTACCCGGTATATGCATACATGCCGCCACTGTATGATAACGCATACTGCAAATTTATTGAAATATAACGAGAGTTAGTGCAGTAGTAAGATTTAATAGTATTTCATTCTGAGTTTCCGAAAATTGTAAAATTTTAAGCAGAGTCATAGCTTGCTGTTGCTAGTTTACAGGGCCTTCTGTTTCCCTTGCATTCGCACCACAGAAGTCAAATTTCATGTGATTGTTCGAACAGACTCGATACTATATAGACTGCTGTGGCGTGTCGGGGAATGCCGAACCGTTTCGAACGCGGGTCTCATTTGCCTTGTCCCACTTCTATCCATAATGGTACGAAGCAGTAAATCGTAGCCCTTACGCATCGCTAATTCTCTGGAACTCGACGCACTGACGCATTGCTGGGTCTCTGGAACTTCCGCAGCAACGCGCCTTTTTGTCCGGCAGAGGTACAATCTTACTTACGTTCAACAATAGCTAAGCGCACCCGCTTATGCGCCAGTATGCGAGGAGAGAACAAGTGTTCAGGTTTCACGCGGACTGTCGCGTGTTGTTGTGTCGCAACAACTGATCAGAACATTTTGTTAAGTTGATCCATTTTAAATTTGGAAGTATTATGTCGATTGTTAGGATAATGGTGAGTAATGGCTGTTTGTTTTAAGAGAATGTGCGTATGATTACCGATGAAACCAGTGAACGGAACAACATCGTATTCTTAGTAGCTTGCGTTGGTATTTGAACAGTCACAAAAGACTATTGTGGATAGTTGTAATACGAACGATTAATACGGAAAAGCAACAGAGCAATGGGAAACTTCAGTGTGAAAGTGTAATAAATTCAACTGTTAAGACAAGAACGGTTGGATCTATGTATTGCTAGGAAGTATGTTACTTGCAAAATGTCAATAAACGAAATAGAATGATCGATATTGTTGTTCTTTCAAAGCAAAATTTTGCCACCTAACTTGAAGGAACTTAAGTATTCATAAAGCAAAGAGACACGTTAGGGTATTAGGCAACACAGTCAGATTCATTTAGCGACGAAGCTTTTTCTCTCTGTCAACCAATCTCCCGCCCATGTCTGATCGCCGCAAATTAACATAAAAGGAAGTAAGGGGGACGTTACAAACTACGGCAACGTCAGCACGATTTACACTGCGCAAAATAATTAAAGGATCACTTTTTCGAAACCCCTTAATTGCCTCCTACTCCAAGGCATAAAAGTGAAACTCGACTCAAAGGTGTGTGCAAGCTCCCTTTGTAATGGTGAAAAAAAGTGGCGCACTACGACGCCACACCCGGGCTCAACGTTGCTTCAAACAGCAAGACCGGTGTCGAGACGGGTGAAAAAAGAGGCCAAAGCTCAGAAGTTCATGTCACGTGCAAGGCGGGTTAATGATGTCACATTGGCACTAAATTTAAAAATTTAACCACAATTCTGCCACCGTAGACGTGTCTCACGACGGGAAAGTCGTCACACCCCATCTTATCCACATTTCAGTCCATCTTTCGACACTTCTGCGATGGAGTTCGAAACAACGGCGCACGGATTTGAAATCACGCGGTTTTCTTGTGACTGGCCGCGGAAAACATTTCAGACTCGACGCCGCTCAAAATCTATGTGAAAAAGAGGATACAATAGCGGGCGTGGATGAAACCATTCCTTTACTCGGGGCGTTGACTCCCAAACATTTCGCATTGGAAAATGACAGTTTGCAGTGCCGTGAGCAACAAGAACACGTTTTTGACAATCTTTGATCCTGTTGATGTCTCCTTGTCGCTTCAACCCGTGGTCTAGCAGCCCTATTGACTTGATGTCATCTCTTTGGAGGGCACTGCGGCCGCAGTTTTTCCTTTCCTGTACAGGTTCGAACCACTAGGGGCCTTTCCAAACCATTCAATGAAATATGAGCGTGATCCGAAGCAGCAAAAGATAGTTACGCTCCTTCAGCCCTCCTGTTTTGTGCCGTCCTGTAGCGTGATCATGAGGGAGAGCAACGTTAACATGTGCATGAATAAAACGGCAAAGACCCTCCAGTTCGGCCACGCCCTCGGTGTTACCTAGCGCCTTTGTTGTGCACTTTAAAAATGTGCTTGTCAGTAACATCGACACCAATGCAATATTCACCCTTGTGACTGCTGTAGCACCTGAAGGTTAGCCAACACTTTCTACACCCGTTAGGAGTGGTTTGCCTACTTTCAGGCACTAAAGCAGCCGCGAGACTGAACTGGTGTCGAAGTTTCTAACAGGTACGTTTGTAACATGTTCAGCAAAGGTACATGAACTGCCCCGAGGGTGTTTCTCAACTGAGGTTCTTAGATGGACACTTTGCCATTTTATTCCCAATTTTAAGGGAATCAGATCAATCGTGTGGCACCCTACATGAGACTGTGTCTGCATCTTTTTCCACTGATGGTCCTCAAATTGCTCCATTGTAATCTCTCCCTTAAAAAACTCGCAGACAGTTGAACGTCAAGGAACAAGTGGTTCAAGTGGCTCTGAGCACTATGGGACTTAACAGCTATGGTCATCAGTCCCCTAGAACTTAGAACTACTTAAACCTAACTAACCTAAGGACAGCACACAACACCCAGCCATCACGAGACAGAGAAAATCCCTGACCCCGCCGGGAATCGAACCCGGGAACCCGGGCGTGGGAAGCGAGAACGCTACCGCACGAACACGAGATGCGGGCGTCAAGGAACAAATATTTCAAACGTTAACAACTGAGAAGTATTTTTTTGGTAAATTATTTTTTGTTTATACTTAGATCACGTCCTTGTGGTCTGTTTTTGCGTTTTGAGTTAAATTTAAATATTATATTTCATGTCGGTAGCGTCGCTGCAAACACACACATATTACTGCATACAAACACACACACTTTTTCCTCTGGCTTTCCAGGTTTATGCTAAGATAAAGCAGATCCAATTTCGTCATCTTGCCGCCGGTCTGTCTACTGTACTCTCCGCGAAGGTTTTTAACAGGAATGCACAATTTGTGGTGACGCGTGGGCCACATTCACATACTTACTTAAGCTAGCGGGCCACCTCGTCTCGTGAAAGCTATAGCGTCCGATCCACACAATAACCCTTGGTTCGGTGTGGGGCGGTCTTGGGGTGAGTGGACTGCTGTAATCTGTTGTGGGGTTGTGATCCACTGAGGGCTACGGCAGGGACGAAGCCTCTCCGTCGTTTCTGGGTCCCCAGTTCAGTATAGGACAATACGATACCAGGCACCATAAAAACAGACGCCTATAACAGCAAGCGGTTGCAGCTAATTCATTATAAATTACCTTTAGTTTCAACAGCTACAGTATTCTAATACGTCCACGACGGATAAGGATTATTTGCTAATGTTAATAAAGAAAGAATAGAAAAACAGAATACGGCAGTCAGATAGACACTCCCAGTCGACAAATAATTACGAATAACCAAATATGTTCCGTGAGCCGTACTGAAACCAATCGCGGGTCTGATATGTGGTCTATAACGTAAGGCTTGTTTTGGACTCCTGGATTACGACATACAGAATATATTCCTTTAGATCCCTTTTGTTCCCTGTAGCTTTCTCCATTACAGATTTGACAGATAATTCTGCCGTCACATAGTGTTCCTATAACGTTTTATCGATCTGACAAATCTCATTTTTGACGTTTCCAGTTGCGTAAGATCAGTTTCTCTCTCAGAGCCCTGCTTTCTGCTCCGTGCACGAGGAGGTAATGATCAGTAATGGCGTGCTTTTTCGAGTGTATCGCCAGTTGCTCATTCCATTTTGTGCACTATATTTTGACGACCGACCAACTGCGTGCTGAGGTTTATGCTGTTATGAATACGTTGTACTCCCAAGAGCACATTATTGATCAGTCACGCAGGGAAAACCTGGGAACTTCCATTATTGTAAAAAATTTCACTTCCTTGACGCCGGCCGGGGTGGCAGAGCGGTTCTAGGCGCTACAGTCCGGAACCGCGCGACCGCTACGGTCGCAGGTTCGAATCCTGCCTCGGGCATGGATGTGTGTGATGTCCTTAGGTTAGTTAGGTTTAAGTAGTTCTGAGTTCTAGGGGACTGATGACCTCAGAAGTTAAGTCCCATAGTGCTCAGAGCCATCTGAACCAACTTCCTTCATTTTCTTCACTTTCGCTTTTAGAGTTCCCGGATCTGTCCCATGTGTTCTCTGATAGGCATTTATTTTCTATACTATTATAGTCTTCTCAGTTTACGTCATTGTCGAAGTACTGGAAATGAGATACTGCTTCCAATGATTTACATCGATTCAGATTTTGGATCTCAAATCTATTAATTCCGTTTTAGTTGCTGTATCAAAGATGGCTCTGAGCACTATGCGACTTAACTTCTGAGGTCATCAGTCGCCTAGAACTTAGAACTAATTAAACCTAAGTAACCTAAGGACATCACACACATCCATGCCCGAGGCAGGATTCGAACCTGCGACCGTAGCGGTCACGCGGTTCCAGACTGAAGCGCCTAGAACCGTACGGCCACACCAGCCGGCAGTTGCTGTATCTTTAAATTAGATGCAGAGTACAGAATATGTAGCTTGTGCTTTAGCCTCTGCAGCATATCTTCATTTTCTTCATCAATTACCTGATGATCAGCAAAGAATAAGGTGTTGACATATTGTTGGCATCCTAATTTTATTTCCAAAGGCGCATTCTCCTCTCCCGATCTTTATCGAACCATCGATATAGGGGTTACATAGCGACAAAGACATATTTTATTCTTGCCTAGCTATGTGGGTTGTTCCTATTTCTGACGATAACTGCTTTCCCGAATATATATATATATATATATATATATATATATATATATATATATATATATATATATGTGTGTGCGTGTGTGTGTGTGTGTGTGTGTGTGTGTGTAATCTTTTTCGAACTCCACGAAAAGCAGATGTATCTCCACGTTTAATTACCGTTTCAGTGTACAAACGTTGTTACTACACAACCGTCCTCCTCAGAAATATGTTTCTTCTTAAATCAAAATAGTTTCCAGAGAAATTTCCGATACTTCAGTTTATTATTTTGCCATGCATACTGTAAGCGGTATTTAAAAGGCCAAGAACCTTTATTAATGGACTTGTATCTGCTTTCTGTCTTGAAAATAGGTATGACTTTTCCTATGCCTCTTAAGTGACAGTTTTCTTACCTTCCCCGTATATTGAAAAGAAAGAACATTTTAAATTTTAGTAGCGATGTTCTGTTGCAGATTTACTGTATCTAATTTCGGCAGCTTCTGTTTCTTGACTTCACACATTTCAAACTCGTTAGTAATAACAATAATTTCGTTATATTACTACGTGGTGTCTGTTCTTTCGAACATGTCCGGAAGTACAGACATCACATGAAATCCACAGCTGTTATATATATTATGTAAACTGAAGGTGGACGGGGGAGAAAGGAAAGGAAAGGGAATGAACTAATGACATAGCTCGCGCAGGATACGGTGGGCGACGTGCAGCGACCAGTTTCCCTCCATTAAGCGCTGGGCGAGTTCATTTATTTGTTCAGGAGGGGTGGCCGATAAGCGTTTTCCATCTTTCGGCCGGTCAGCTATGACAGAGTCGAGGCGCGCACCCTACAATCGTTCTCAAACGATTTTACAGAAAATATTCCGTAAAAAAATTCATTTTTGCTTTACTTGTAGCCTTACATGTCAAGTTCATGGTGATGTGCCCATCATTTCGTTAATGATCATAGTTATTGTGATATTTATGTGAAAGTAAGACACTGCGCTAAATTCGGAAAAGTGTGCAATGAAAAACGGAGGTCTCTATGATTTTGTGCTTGGTTCATATTACATAATATGTTGTTGCTTATGGAATTAGCTAATATATTGATTTTTTATGGCTTTAGTAGATGTACCAACCCCGAGAAAATATATCTGATGCAGCACACTCATTTGCGCTCACGTCCCGCCAGCGATAAAGGCAGAGTGAAATATCCACAACAGTCCTCATAATTCATAAATGGTTTCAGGTATCGAACGGAGATTTTAGCAAATGTTAATACGCAAAGAGGACAGTATTTTCCCATATTATTATTGTGTAAAACTTCACTATCTACAGTGTTATTGCAATACTGCAGACTTTTTCGGAGAAAGAATGTAATTTTTAAGGGCCATCGATAGCTGAGGAAACGAGAAATGCTGTGGGTTTTGGAACAACGTATGTGAAGACATTACACTTTTTTTATACTGAGAATGTGCTTTTTCATAAGCTACTGACATTACTTTTCCTCAGTTACTCATTACATAAACTTAAGCCGGCCGCTGTGGCCTAGCGGTTCTAGGCGCTTCAGTCTCGAACCGCGCAACTGCTACGGTCGCAGGTTCGAATCCTGCCTCGGGCATGGATGTGTGTGATATCCTTAGGTTCGTTGGGTTTAACAAGTTCTGAGTTGCAGGGGACTGATGACCTCAGATGTTAAGTCCCATAGTGGTCAGAGCCATTTGAACCATTTGGGCCATAAACTTAATAAACCATTGTTTCAGAATTTTCTCGCAATTGTGTTTGCACAACATGTTAGTGAGGTGAGACAGTGTAATCTCCGCTGTGTTTTGGCAAAAGAAGCAAATTTTAACATTGCAGACAGAGAGATGTGTAGGGCCTAGCCAAAATTCGCCACTCAGGACGCTTCTCTGAAAGTGACGAATGGTTAACAAGCCAGTCTAAAATAAATCGTTGGATTTCAGGAGAATTCTTTTTAGATACTAACGAAAGCAAGGGTGGCAGAAGATGTTTTTAATGGACGCCATGAAAATGTGGGCGTTGAGTGGCTCCGATTAATATTAACAAAAAATATGGGTGTAGGCTTTAGTTTAGAACGGCACTTCCCCTCCACTGCTCGACATTTCCCGTACAGCAGCACTCTGAGCGACGCCCCTCCACCTCCGCTCTCCCTATGCTCCCCCAGCCGACGGCGCGTCCAGCGGTTATAGCATTTTGCGCGCGCTGTGTCAGCTGCTTTGAGGTATGTCTAATCAGTGGCGACGAGCGAAAATGTGTGCCGGACCAGTATTCGAACCCGGGATGTAGTTCTTATTGCACGCCGGGGTGGCCGAGCGGTTCTAGGCGCTACAGTCTGGAACCGCTCGACCGCTATGGTCGCAGGTTCGAATCCTGCCTCGGTTATGCAAGTGTGTGACGTCCTTAGGTTAGTTAGGTTTAAGTAGTTCTAAGTTCTTGGGGACTGATGACCTCAGAAGTTGAGTCCCATAGTGCTCAGAGCCATTTGAACCATTTTTTAGTTCTTACTAGGCAGTTTCAGTAAGCACTGCACACCTGCACACATTATTGCTTATGCGCGGAATATATCTGCACGCTGCCCGGCCGACTCACATTCCCACCTAGCGCCACATATCCGCATTCCCCATCCATGTGCTGCATGCTCGCTAATTTTCGATTCCCGTTGGAGGTTGAACGTAAATGTGCATCCGCTCTGAAGGTTGTTTATTCATTGCCCATCGAGACAAATCAATTGTACAAATGTATGGGTTTTGTTGTTTCGGACATGTCCACAACCTTCAGTGTGGATACAGAATTACGTTCGATCACCAGTGGAAATAAAAAACAAGCAAACTTGGAGGACATGGGCAGCGACCGTGGATGGATGATAATAAACGCTCTGTACGGGTGGCGCGGTGGGTAACGCAACTGCCGAGTAAGCAAGAGATCCCAGGTTCAAGTCACCGTCGGGCACTGCTTTCACTCGCCACCGCTAATTCCTATAAAGTTCCGATGCAGCTGATATTATTAGTTTCTTCCCTTTTCTTTTTTTCCCCCTCGACTTTCAATTTACATAATAATAACTTCGTGTGGCCCCCACTTCGGCGACTTGCGTGTCCGCAACATGCCCCAGTTAACCAGTCGGGGAGAGGGGGCCTACGGAAACCGAGCCACGTGTCGTTTTTGGCGAATCTTTACATATTTAAAAGGAGAAAACTGGGTTAAAGGTTCCAATGACCTCCCTTTGCCCACTAGAAAAATTATTAAATATTCCTGATAAGACCAAGAAGAAAAAAAAAACAGACAGGAAGCCTCGAAACTTTCCGCTTCATAAAATACGTCCTTCTGTAGTCAAAGCCTACTGTCAGAGAAAAAAAAAAAACATTAGTAAAGTCACGGAATACACAAGTGTGTTAAAAATCAGGGAACACTAACAAGCCAACGATATTGTTCAAACAAATTTCGGGCTTGCAGCCGGTCGTCGTTCAATACTTCGCACGATATTTCAACTGGGCACCTGCCAGTCATCTTCAGGTGAGCCGTCGCAGACTGGCGATAAAGTTCTCCGCTCCGCAATATATAGCGTACTGTAAAAATCGGGTGTGTGGGGGCACGGAATGCACTAAGCCAAAATTCACACAAGCCAACGATATTATTTACAATGCTGCGCTCTCGCAGGCAAAAGCGATAATTCAGGTTACAAAGTTGTATGTTTGTTGTTGTGGTTTGATGCAGCTCTCCATGGTACTCTATCCTGTGCAAGCTTCTTCATCTCCCAGTACCTACTGCAACCTACATCCTTCTCAATCTGATTAGTGTATTCATCTCTTGGTCTCCCTGTACGATTTTTACCCTCCACGCTGCCCTCCAATGCTAAATTTGTGATCCCTTGATGCCTCAAAACATGTCCTACCAACCGATCCCTTCTTCTAGTCAAGTTGTGCAACAAACTTCTCTTCTCCCCAATACTATTCAATACCTCCACATTAGTTACGTGATCTACCCACCTTATCTTCAGCATTCTTCTGTAGCACCACATTTCGAAAGCTTCTATTCTCTTCTTGTCCAAACTATTTACCGTCCATGTTTCACTTCCATACATGGCTACACTCCATACAAATACTTTCAGAAACGACTTCCTGACACTTAAATCTATACTCGATGTTAACAAATTTATCTTCTTCAGAAACGATTTCCTTGCCATTGCCAGTCTACATTTTATATCCTCTCTACTTCGACCATCATCAGTTATTTTACTCCCTAAATAGCAAAACTCCTTTACTACTTTAAGTGTCTCATTTCCTAATCTAATCCCCTCAGCATCACCCGATTTAATTTGACTACATTGCATTATCCTCGTTTTGCTTTTGTTGATGTTCATCTTATATCCTCCTTTCAAGACACTGTCCATTCCGTTCAACTGCTCTTCCAAGTCCTTTGCTGTCTCTGACAGAATTACAATGTCATCGGCGAACCTTAAAGTTTTTACTTCTTCTCCATGAATTTTAATACCTACTCCGAATTTTTCTTTTGTTTCCTTTACTGCTTGCTCAATATACAGATTGAATAACATCGGGGAGAGGCTACAACCCTGTCTCACTCCTTTCCCAACCACTGCTTCCCTTTCATGCCCCTCTACTCTTATAACTGCCATCTGGTTTCTGTACAAATTGTAAATAGCCTTTCGCTCCCTGTATTTTACCCCTGCCACCTTCAGAATTTGAAAGAGAGTATTCCAGTTAACGTTGTCAAAAGCTTTCTCTAAGGCTACAAATGCTAGAAACGTAGGTTTGCCTTTTCTTAATCTTTCTTCTAAGATAAGTCGTAAGGTTAGTATTGCCTCACGTGTTCCAACATTTCTACGGAATCCAAACTGATCTTCCCCGAGGTCCGCTTCTACCAGTTTTTCCATTCGTCTGTAAAGAATTCGCGTTAGTATTTTGCAGCTGTGACTTATTAAACTGATAGTTCGGTAATTTTCACATCTGTAAACATCTGCTTTCTTTGGTATTGGAATTATTATATTCTTCTTGAAGTCTGTGGGTATTTCGCCTGTCTCATACATCTTGCTCACCAGATGGTAGAGTTTTGTCAGGACTGGCTCTCCCAAGGTCATCAGTAGTTCTAATGGAATGTTGTCTACTCCCGGGGCCTTGTTTCGACTCAGGTCTTTCAGTGCTCTGTCAAACTCTTCACGCAGTATCTTATCTCCCATTTCATCTTCATCTACATCCTCTTCCATTTCCATAATATTGTCCTCAAGTACATCGCCCTTGTATAAACCCTCTGTATACTCCTTCCACCTTTCTGCCTTCCCTTCTTTGTTTAGAACTGGGTTGCATTTGAGCTCTTGATATTCATACAAGTGGTTTTCTTCTCTCCAAAGGTCTCTTTAATTTTCCTGTAGGCAGTATCTATCTTACCCCTAGTGAGACAAGCCTCTACATCCTTACATTTGTCCTCTAGCCATCCCTGCTTAGCCATTTTGCAGTTTCTGTCGATCTCATTTTTGAGACGTTTGTATTCCCTTTTGCCTGCTTCATTTACTGCATTTTTATATTTTCTCCTTTCATCAATTAAATTCAATATTTCTTCTGTTACCCAAGGATTTCTACTAGCCCTCGTCTTTTTACCTACTTGATCCTCTGCTGCCTTCACTACTTCATCCCTCAGAGCTACCCATTCTTCTTCTACTGTATTTCTTTCCCCCATTCCTGTCAATTGTTCCCTTATGCTTTCCCTGAAACTCTGTACAACCTCTGGTTCTTTCAGTTTATCCAGGTCCCATCTCCTTAAATTCCCACCTTTTTGCAGTTTCTTAAGTTTCAATCTGCAGTTCATAACCAATAGATTGTGGTCAGAACCCACATCTGCCCCTGGAAATGTCTTACAATTTAAAACCTGGTTCCTAAATCTCTGTCTTACCATTATATAATCTATCTGATACCTATTAGTATCTCCAGGATTCTTCCAGGTATACAACCTTCTTTTATGATTCTTGAACCAAGTGTTAGCTATGATTAAGTTATGCTCTGTGCAAAATTCTACAAGGCGGCTTCCTCTTTCATTTCTTCCCCCCAATCCATATTCACCTACTATGTTTCCTTCTCTCCCTTTTCCTACTGACGAATTCCAGTCACCCATGACTATTAAATTTTCGTCTCCCTTCACTACCTGAATAATTTCTTTTATCTCGTCATACATTTCATCAATTTCTTCATCATCTGCAGAGCTAGTTGGCATATAAACTTGTACTACTGTAGTAGGCATGGGCTTTGTGTCTATCTTGGCCACAATAATGCGTTCACTATGCTGTTTGTAGTAGCTAACCCGCACTCCTATTTTTTTATTCATTATTAAACCTACTCCTGCATTACCCCTATTTGATTTTGTATTTATAACCCTGTAATCACCTGACCAAAAGTCTTGTTCCTCCTGCCACCGAACTTCACTAATTCCCACTATATCTAACTTTAACCTATCCATTTCCCTTTTTAAATTTTCTAACCTACCTGCCCGATTAAGGGATCTGACATTCCACGCTCCGATCCGTAGAATGCCAGTTTTCTTTTTCCTGATAACGACGTCCTCTTGAGTAGTCCCCGCCCGGAGATCCGAATGGGGGACTATTTTACCTCCGGAATATTTTACCCAAGAGGACGCCATCATCATTTAATCATACAGTAAAGCAGCATGTCCTCGGGAAAAATTACGGCTGTAGTTTCCCCTTGCTTTCAGCCGTTCGCAGTACCAGCACAGCAAGGCCGTTTTGGTTAATGTTACAAGGCCAGATCAGTCAATCATCCAGACTGTTGCCCCTGCAACTACTGAAAAGGCTGCAGCCCCTCTTCAGGAACCACATGTTTGTCTGGCCTCTCAACAGATACCCCTCCGTTGTGGTTGCACCTACGGTACGGCCATCTGTATCGCTGAGGTACGCAAGCCTCCCCACCAACGGCAAGGTCCATGGTTCATGGGGGAAGACAAAGTTGTACTACAAGGCAAAACACACGATTTCTACTGATCAACTGTTAGGCCCACAAAGTCGGTGGCTGATTCCATGTAATCAAGCTACCAAGATTCTAACGCGTTCTGCTCATAGCCTAACAATTTTTAGCGTATGAAAATCCTCTTTAGATATCACGAATATGCACATATCTACAAAATTAACCGACTGGAATTGTATCATTGGACCTTTCGGTTCAGAGAGGCACGAGTTGTACTGCCAAACCATTAACCCCTGCTCATGCGTTTGAAAATCTTTAGATATCACGAATATGTATCTCACATATCTGCAGAATTATAAATAACGCGATTATTCCTAAAGAGACGTGACCTCACGTAACACATCACTATGCTTCCTATGGTATGTAGGATTGTTTTTGTCTCAGAAACTTGTTATTCGCTGTAAAAGCATAAATTGTGTGCCTTGGTTCCAATTTGTTTCACGGGTCCTTTGATCTCTAGGCCAGTTTGATTTCATCCTTTCGACGTTGGTTTGTGCGTCAGGTCGTAGGGTTTTTGTTTTGCATGTTGGTAATTCGGTTGTTGTGGGTTTATTTATCTATTGTCATTTTTCCTGTGTAATTCACTGTTGCTATTTGAGTTCACATAATTTCATTTTCTCATTTCGTGACAGTAAGTACAGCTGTGGACCCTAGAAAATAGAGTACGAAGTGGAGAAATCGGAACGTTTCCGACATATTCCTCTGTTTGAGTTCAATAGAGGGATGACAACAGCGAAGGCAGCCAGAAACATTTGCGCCGTGTGTGGAGATAATGCCACTGGACAGCGCACGGCACGAAAATGATTTTCTCGTTTTAAGGATGATCGTTTTGACACTTTCCACGTTCGAGAAGACCTCAGGGGTTTGATGAAGGTCGTTTAAACGCATCAATCAACAATGATCCGCGTCAGTGTATTCGAGAACTGGCCAGTATGATTAACTGTGATCACTCCATTTGCATGCAACGGGGAAGATTCAAAAATCGGGTGTGTGGGGGCAGGTAATGCACTAAACCTAAATCACAAAAATCAGCAGGTGGCCAGATAGGCATCTCTGCTTGCTCCTCATCAGTTGGCTAGTGAACAACCCCAACCATTCCTATACTGCATCGTTACTGGTGACGAGAAATAGTGTCTTTATGCTAATATAAAGAAAAGAAGGGAATGGCTGAGCCCAGACAAATCAACAGCTTCCCGTGCAAAGACCCGCGCGCATTCACAAAAGGTAACGTTATGCAGCTGGTGAAACAGCGATGGTGTGGTGTAGTACGAACTGCTTCCCCCGAGGTGTAACCATCACTGCTGACATTCATTGTCAACAACTGAGACGTCTTGCAGACGCAATCTGATCGAAGAACAACGGCGAGGAAAACTGCGTGAAGTGATGCTACTCCACGATAATCCCTGCCGCATCCTGCAAGACGCGAGAAAACACTGTACCGGAGCTGAGTTAGGAAATCATACAGTGCCCATCTTATTCACCACATCTTGCACCCTCAGAATTTCACCTTTTCCGCTCTCTATCGAACAACCTTCAAGGAACTTCCTTTCCGAATGAAAATTCTTTCTAAACATTTCTCGACAAGTTCTTTGCTTCAGATCCACGTAATTTCTTTAGTCCTTGGCAGACAGTTGTAAACAGCGAAGGAGAACATATTATTAATGACTAACGCCTCTGGTACGTGTATTTGTTTTGTTTATTAAACTTATGAAAAAAAGCTACGAGCTTATGCACCAACCCATTAATTTAAAAATTAATTTTTATTTTTATCTACGTTTTGTCACTCATTCCGCCATTTTCTAGCTTAAAATTCGTGCGCTACCAGCAAAATAGTATTACCTAGCATTAAATAATGCCATCTAGTAAAACAAAAAGGGTGCGACGAGTACGGGAGATGTTCCCGCGCCCATGTCTGTCGCTATGGAAGCCGAGCAGCGACGGCACTCGGCAGCACAGGCAGTGGTTTGATGTAGTTGACGCAGCGGACCATAGATGGCTGGACTGGTACGAATGCGTGTCGGCGGCCGCTGGCTCGTGCGGCACGATAATTACAGACAAGGCAGGCGTGGACGGGCGAGAGGCGCTTTGTTCCGGCTCCCCGTCATTTCCATGCAAGAACACAGCCGCCTACCCACCGCCGGTTCCCTGTAGCTGGGCTCGAGGCGACGTAAAAACATCCACAATTAGTCCCGTAACACTAACTTACACACAGCACTACATAAAAGCCGTAGACTACTTTACTTTATTTCAAAGTGAGTTTCGAAATCAGCACTGGCATTGAAAATACCTTTCACTGATGTATCGAAAAATTGTTTCCGCCGTTTTCTACAAAGCATAAACTCTTTGCGATTGCATCCTATGAATATGACCACACATGCTTAGTTTTATTACATACCTGCAAATGCCTGTAAGTTCCTATACGATTTTATAACAGAGGGCCAGAAAGAGAGTTTTTTCATTGTGATGTACTAAATATGTTAATGTACTTAAATCGTTTTCTAACTTCAGTTTAAATGGACGTCACAGATAATTGTTTTTTATGATATGAAGCTGGTAGTATGGGTGATATCCAAGAGCCATCAATAATTTTTTTTTAAAAAAAAATGTTAAATACTGTGTCAACAACAGTGAGAAGTGAGAGCTGAAAACTGGACCAAAATAGTTATGCATGAACTGTACTGGCTATTGTGAATATAGGCAACATCAGCTTTATAATGGAATGACGACAATGAAAAATAGTGCCGAACGCTTATCGCTAGCGGTCGCCTTGCCACGGATAAATACCATATCGCAGTGTGTTACTCCGAATTACGACGCAATGTTCCTTCGGAAAATCCTGGTTCGAGTCTCGCTCCGACACGAATTTTCATTGTCGTCAGTCCATTGTATAGCTGACGGTTTTCCATATTCGCAACTGCGAATACGTCTGATGTATTTCATGATGGTTGTAGTTGCCGCAGTGCCGTAATTTGGAGTAGCACAGTCCTTGCAATATCGCAAAACGAATGTTGTTGTTACTATTGCGATTATTTCACCTCAAATATGAGTTTACCTGGTTTTTAGAGCATTCATTCTTTTTGGATTGGTACCCTAACATAAGCCACAGCTTCACAGTTTCAGGAAGAATTGCTTGAACTCCGTTCATTTTAAGTACGGTACTGAAAATTTCCGCTCAACGCATACAGCTGAAGCGACTGTCAGTAATTTTCGATAACCTTCCTAAACACAATCATCCCGTTGCATACGAAATGCTGTCTAACGCAAACGAATGTATGTTCAAAGATTCAAATAAATCAATAATTCGGATAGGAGAAAACACAATCATGTTGTTGTTGTTGTTGTCTTCAGTCCTGAGACTGGTTTGATGCAGCTCTCCATGCTACTCTATCCTGTGCAAGTTTCTTCATCTCCCAGTACCTACTGCAACCTACATCCTTCTGAATCTGCTTAGTGTATGCATCTCTTGGTCTCCCCCTACGATTTTTACCCTCCACGCTGCCCTCCAATACTAAATTGGTGATCCCTTGATGCCTCAAAATATGTCCTACCAACCGATCCCTTCTTCTGGTCAAGTTGTGCCACAAACTCCTCTTCTCCCCAATCCGATTCAGTACCTCCTCATTAGTTATGTGATCTACCCATCTAATCTTCAGCATTCTTCTGTAGCACCACATTTCGAAAGCTTCTATTCTCTTCTTGTCCAAACTATTTATCGTCCATGTTTCACTTCCATACATGGCTACACTCCATACAAATACTTTCAGAAATGACTTCCTGACACTTAAATCTATACTCGATGTTAACAAATTTCTCTTCTTCAGAAACGCTTTCCTTGCCATTGCCAGTCTACATTTTATATCCTCTCTACTTCGACCATCATCGGTTATTTTGCTCCCCAAATAGCAACAAAGAAAATATATTATCCGAATATATCAGCTTTGGGCTGTTAACAAATTTCACTGGTGCCACGTACAATTTAAACTAATTGTCATTATAAACCATATATAAAGTGTGCTAAAGCACACACTGATAATGCTAAGCAAAGAACTACATGGTCCAAATCCCAGTCAGTGACGACGGATCACAAATCACATTTGTAGTCCAACAACTCGAAAATAGTACGAGAGGCGAAATAAGTCGTTACATTATTATCGTCGGCCATTCACTCCTTTGTTGCCGTTGATTGGGATTCGGCCCATATATTTCACTTACGGTATTATCACTTTGTGCAATTTGGGTATGAGCACCCACTATGTGTGCTTGATACTGAGAATTGTCCACCGTATTTTTCGATTACCCTTAGACCAAGATGAAACAATAAAGCGATTGAAACATTAAATCAAATTTCAGCAGCTAATAAGCATGAAACCAAAAACTACACTTACATCTAAGAATATAAGAAATTAAAAACAGAAAAAGGGAAACGGTGATGGCAATAATTCGACTAGGAATGGTAAAGGAAAGCTGAAAATTAAAAGTGTGGCCATGACATACGAAGAAAAAGTCTAGCACAGAAGAGAGCAGTGCTTTCAAAAATCTTGGTTGAAGAGAGTCTAAACTGAAGGCAGACTTCCTAACCACGAACGCCCTACAATTACGGCTACTTCATAAAATCAGTCCCAAACGTGGTAAGTTCCTCATTTCAGGAATGTACGTAAGGATAACACCAGTGATTGTGACTAGTATTAACACTGGCCAGACGAGATGCCAAAGAGAGAGGCCGTTTATGGAGCACAGCTATTCCCAGAACAAAACAGCGTTTGTTGTGCTTATGTCTACATAAAAACGCTGTGTTCAGAACATCGACCATAATTTGACACGCTGGACAGAAAGGGACCTGAAATCTTTAGTAAAAAAGAACAAAGTGCTCGAGCGGCTAGTGAGTGAACAACAGGATTTCAATCAGAATTTTTATTTTAGCATCTCTGATGATTTTCCCCTGAATATTGGGTGTTTTCGGCTGTCTCATTTACTTCATAAACCTATAGACTGAACACAGCGTTTTGATTTACGTCGTGCGAATTATGGCTAACACAGAGTGACTCGTTTTCCTGTGACCCTTGATGCTCCTGTGTGAATGCACGTGGACAGGACGTGGCTGTAGGAAGTGAATATCTGTGGGTGTCGATGGCGTCTGGTACGCTGAAGACAGTTTAATTTTAAATTTTAACTGTGTCTGTGGTTACGCGTCTTGTCTCTTTCCCCTAAAGAGAATTATTTCACTTCCTCCTACGTAATTTTCCTCTTCCATACGATTTTAAGTGACTGTGATTACCTTGTGAAATTTATGAATCCTAGCGTCAGTTTTACTTTCGACTTTCAACAGCATCTGTAGTTACATGTTTTTAATCTTTTACGTACTTCTAGTTCTTCGCGTTAATCCCAATTAGTATGAGGTCCGCTTCACTCAATATCTGGCAGATTTATGTTATTTGACTTAGTAACCGGATCGCCTTCCTGCGGCAGCAGCCGTCAGCTACCTAAAGGCCGTCCTCTCGCGGGACGTGAAAACTCACGTGGAAGAGAAACCAGTGACGTCACAGACTAGAATTCCACATTCCTCAGCATCGCGGAACGTGAAATGAAGAATCAGGAATGTTAGATTTTTGGGCCGTGGAGAAGAACGTAGCCAATTACATGCGACATCGTTTTACGTCACAAGCTGAAAAGAGGAGCTGCCATACTGTATGAAGTTAAACATCGTATTTGGTGTGTTTTCTTCCTCAAAGAGTACGTGGTGTGGATAGAAGCTGCTTCAAATCATCAGCAAATTGGGGATTTCTCAGGAACGCATCGTTTTAGCTTTGTTAGAATAAAATGAAAGGAAACTATATGTGAGAACGAGGTACTATACTTGGTGAAACAATGACACGCGGCCAATTTATGTAACACACAAATCATTATGACCAATGCCCGTCAGGAGATTGTGCGCTGCCCGGTGACGCTGAGGACACGTGACGCTGTAAGAAAAGTACACTATGTGATCAAAAGTATCTGGGTACGCCGAAAAACATACGTTTTTCATATTAGGTTCATTGTGCTGCCACCTACTGCCAGGTACTCCATATCAGCGGCATCAGTAGTCATAAGACATCGTGAGAAAGCAGATTGGGGCGCTGCATGGAACTCACGGGCTTCGAACGTGGTCAGGTGAATGGGTGTCACTTGTGTCATACGTCTGTACACGAGATTTCCACACTCCTAAATATCTATAGGTCCACTGTTTCCGATGTGATAGTCAAATGAAAACGTGAAAGGACACGTACACAACAAAAGCGTACAGGCTGACATCGTCTGTTGACTGACAGAGACCGCCGACAGTTGAAGAGGGTTGTAATGTGTAACAGGCAGACATCTATCAAGACCATCAAACAGGAATTCAAATCTGCACCAGGATCCACTGCAAGTACTATGACAGTTAGGTGGGAGGTGAGAAAACTTGAATTTCATGGTCGAGCGGCTGCTCATAAGCCACACATCATGCCGGTAAATGCCAAACGACGACTTGCTTGGTGTAAAGAGCGAAAACATTGGTCGATTGAACAGTGGAAAAACGTTGTGTGGAGTGACGAATCGCGGTACACCATGTGGCGATCCGATGGCAGGGTGTGGGTACGACGAATGCCCGGTGATCGTCATCTGCCAACAGCAGAATTCAGGAGGCGGTGGTGTTATGGTGTTTTTTATGGAGGGGGTTTGCACCCCTTGTTGTTTTGCGTGGCTCTATCACAGCACAGGCCTACATTGACCTTTTAAGCACCTTCTTGCTTCTCACTGTTGAAAAGCAATTAGGGGATGGCGATTGCATCTTTCAACACGATCGAGCTGCTGTTCATAATGCACGGCCTGTGGCGAAGTGGTTTCCCAACAACAGCATCCCTGTCATGGACTGGCCTGCACAGAGCCCTGACCTGAATCCTATAGAACACCTTAGGGATGTTTTGGAGCGCCGACTTCGTGCCAGGCCTCACCGACCGACATCGATATCTCTCCTCAGTGCAGGACTCCGTGAAGAAAGGAGCGGCCATTCCCCAAAGAACCTTCCAGCACCTGACTGACCGCCGGCCGGGGTGGCCGAGCGGCTCTAGGCGTTACAGTCTGGAACCGCACGACCGCACGACCGCTACGGTCGCAGGTTCGAATCCTGCCTCGGGCATGGATGTGTGTGATGTCCTTAGGTTAGTTAGGTTTAAGTAGTTCTAAGTTCTAGGGGACTGATGACCTCAGAAGTTAATTCCCATAGTGCTCAGAGCCATTTGAACCATTTTGAACCTGACTGGACGTATGCATGCGAGAGTGGAAGCATTCATCAAGGCTAAGAGTGGGCCAACACCATATTGAATTCCAGCATTACCGATGGAGGGCGCCACGAACTTGTACGTCATTTTCAGCCAGGTGTCCGGATACTTTTAATCACATAATGTATGTGAGTGGAGCAGAGACGAAAGGCAAGTCATTCTAGCGACGGTAAGGAGCTCAAATGCGGAAATCCGCCGAATTAAGCGACTTCGACAAAAGCCAGACTGTTGTGGTCCAGTGCTTGGTAGCGAGCACCTTAGAAACGGCGAAGCTGGTCGAGTGTTCACGTGTTACTGTCATGAGCATTACAGAAAGTGGTTGAGGAATGCTGAAACCACGAGCAGGTGACAAAATGTAGGACGTCCACACCTCATCGCAGAAAATAGGGATTGGACGCTTGTCCTCTTTCTAAAGCAAGATAGGCGGCGATATGTGGCAGATTTGACGGAAGAGTACAGGGCTGGCGCAGGCACAGGTGGTTTGGATCGCAACGTTCAGCACACATGGTTTTTCGCAGCGGAAGACCCCTCCTACGTGCTCTCGTGTTGACCAATAACACCGTGAATTATGTTTACAGTGGACACGGGATCAACGAGAGTGGACCGCGGATCAGCGGAATTGTGTCGCCTGGTGGGATTTACCCCGTTTATTGTTAAATCAGATCGATGGTTGTATCCAGGTACGCTAACATCCAGGCGAACAGCTGCACGAAACATGCATCGCGCCAACGACGCAGACTGGTGGGAGCAGTGTTATCTTATGAGGGATATTTACCTGGGCTTCCATGGGACCTGCTGTAGTGATAGAAGGCACTATGACAGCTGTGGACTTCGTGAACATTATTAGCGACCACCGGTAACCCCTTATCCTAATGTCTCCTCTAACAGCGATGGCACCTTGCAGTAGGATAACACTCCATGTCACAAGGACAGAATCATGCTACAATTGTCTGAGGAGCATGACAGTGAACTCACATTGATGTCTTGTCCATGAAATTCTGCTTAACTGAATCCGATGAAACCCAACTGGGACGCGCCCACGAACCAATCCTCCGTCAATTACGGGAAATGTGTGAGCTGGGCGTAGGCATGTGGTGCCACAATCCTCTGGAAACCTGTCAAGTTCTTGTCTAAGCAATGGCACGCAGAATCGCTGCAAAATTGCTTTCCAGAGCTGAACCAAAACGCTTTTAAGTAGGAGGTCAAAATATTTTGGCTCTTCAGAGTACATCCATCTCTGGGTTTGTGGGCTTGCTCATGCTTGTATCTTGCTGGTACGTATTTTTTTCAATGATAGTGAGCAGCTTCGACAAAAAGTTCTTTCGTTCGAATGAAAATACGAAAACAATCTCGATACTGAAATCTATGTGGCGAAGTACGTTATTTAAGTGTTTTGATAGTCAATGCAACATCGGGAATGTAACCATAATGCATCGGAAAAACTGACATCAACTATAATTGATTTAAAATGAAAAATGGGAGAAAAACGTAGCCAAATGATTTCTACTAATATGTATTTCGGATCTTTGTACAGCGGCATGTTACGTTCTTCTACCAGAAGTTCGTTATTCCAGCCATCGAAGAGTCCAGAAACTCCTTCGCGATTTTCTCCGCTCTTCTTCGACAATCGCTAACAGACTTAACGCAGCTATTACACGCGTGTGCTTTTTCGTAATGAAACTGTGCGGTTTGCGAGCCAAACAAAGCCGACAACGGCTGCTGGAGAGCGCTGCGAGCGCAAACCACGTAGAAACATCCCTTTGGGAAAATTTATAAATGATTGTGCCGGTAAAGCCCTTACGTTAATGATTTTCAAACAGCTGAGCAAAACTGAACGTACTCAGACATTTCTCTTTTTACTTATTCTGATCATCACTAAACTGACACACAATATTTTTAGCGCAACGCAATCTGGCTTTCAATAATCCCTACAAAAGAATGGCTGTGACTAACAATAGCATATACCTTTCATTTATCACTTACCTCAGAAAAATCTTCGTTACTCGAACTACTGCAATACATCGAGCGCCAATACTGCCAGCTAAATAAGAGATTCTTACTACTGAAGGCACTAACTACTGATAGGCATACTTAGCAAATGAAAGATTTTGATAGAGAACAAACAATGTATTTACCTTAATAAAGTTCAAAAGTCATCATATATATATATATATATATATATATATATATATATATATATATATATATAAGCACTAAAGAGACCAGGAACAAAATGGAAAGAAGAAAGAAAAAGAAAACATGGAGAACGAATGAAAGAAGTATGGAAGAAACGACGTCAGAAAGCTTTGCGTGATCCTTCTGGGTCCATTCGCGATAAGTAAGTAAATATATATATATATATATATATATATATATATATATATATATATATATATATATATATATATATATACCAGTTCATGATATCCAGTATTACAAATTTACTCTTTCTGATGGAAACACGTCCAGATCGGCCTCTCTCAAAATTCTGCCATCTCTCTCCCCACATCCACCACTGCTGGCGGCTCACCTCCAACTGCACAACGCTACGCGCTGTTCACATCCAACTGCCCAACACTACAATAGAAAATATTCCAATAATGCAAACCAGCCACAGATTACACACAGCACAGTCAGTGATTTTCATACAGAGCGCTACGTGGCGTTACCAATATAAATACCTCAGCAGCCTACTTACAACGTTAACCAGCTCGTGCCGTGTGCCGACGGCGCTGTCTCGTGAGGACGGATGTCCCGTCCGCTGGCACGTCAAAGTTAGCTGCCTCGTACCATGGGAGGACGGCTTTGGCAGAGAAGTCGTATGTGTCACCTGTATGTGAACTGTGCAAACTTTAGATTAGATGTAGAAGATAGGATAATACCTTAGAATAGAGTGCAGCGATACCAAGTTGAGGGCCAGCCCGGTGCCAGGGGCACGCCCACTGGGATGAGCTCAGTGGGCCTGGCCAACACCCATCAGGTTTATAGTAGCACTGGCACACCTGTATCGCTGCAGGTAGCATTAAGTTTCCTTGTAGATTAAGTAGTTTAGAACCACATAGCGGTAAGATTACATTAATAATAATAACAATAATAAAATCACCAGTAGTGTAGAATAGAAAGCTGCATTTCTTTGTATCATTATTAGGATCCACTAATGTAGTTAGGTAGTGGATTAATATGTATAATGCAATGAATTGAATAAAGAATTAAAAAAAATAACAACTTTGTCCTGTACGTGATATTTTAACTGTAATGAGGTGGAAATTGGCAACAAACCAAGTATTTGCCTAAACGAGCTTGAGAAACCGGCTAAATATGCCGGTGCACCAGCCACGGTCGTTAACTTAGCGTGGGGATTCGATGTGGGTCTGCTCGCCTTGCAGTGTTAAAAACAAGAGCGCCACGCGTTACCCTATACAAGTAGGTATTACGTCAGCTCAAGAGCAACTAACGTACTGGTAACGCGGTTACGATCTTTTTTTTCCAAAGTATTGTCTTCTGGGCGGTGCCTAGTCAGTCATTTCAGTAATAATGTCAGTTATGACGATATGAAAGTAAGGTCAACACTACACCCAGTCCCGTAGGGGAGAAAAGCTCCGAGTCGTCCGGAAAACCAAAGCTACTACAGCATTCTGCGCTTACGTACAGTAGTTTATGGTAGCCTATGGTAGTTTTGCAGCTCTCGTTCTATATATTCAGGAACATACGGTATGAAGCCAGCTTTCATTTTGTTGTAGTTTTCATCTAGAATTTTGAGTATGTGATGAAGAAAATTACTCCTATAAAGTAAGTAACATCATAATGTTTTATTTATGGGTAAATATACATGAAATAAAATTAGTTGTCAGACAGTCATGAATATGTATTCGTTGTACTTTGTGTGAAGCAAGTTAACAAAGAGAAAATGGCGACGTTGCCTATAACGTACTGCTATAAGTTTCTGATATTTATCCTGTAAAATTTAAGAAGCTTGTTCACAGAGACAGTTCAAAAATCGTATTTATTATTATTGGTACAACATGATGTTTAAAAGTGATGTGGGGAACTTCGTAACGCGTTCTGTATTCTAAGTTATTAATTAAATAATTTTTTGTATTACGGTATGGCAACAGAAAGACATTATGGAAATTGGAGCACAGATCAATAACATTTAGTTTTATCGCTGTATCTAAATGGGGACTGTGAAATAGATAAATGTGCATGCATATAAAATGTGCGTAAATCAACAGTTAAGAGGCACAATGAAAATAAAAACGAACCTAAAGACACGGTGTAAAAGTCTTCCACCAAAATTGAAAGCGAAATAGAAGAACATTCTTACGCCAGTCAAAAAGTGGACTGAAGATATCCATAAAAAAAAAAATCCCCGAATCGGAGAGCAATGATAAAAGCTCCGAGCAAAGCTTCAACACCTAACCGAGGAGTCTGCGAGCTTATGAATAGCCCATACATAAAACGCTAACATAGACAAAGGAGAAGAATCTAGAACTATAGTTCCATTTATGAAAGAAAAGTGTTTTGGAGATCCTGTGGAGAAGTCACCACAGAAACACATTCCTAAAACAGAGGAATGATGTAGCAAGTTATGCGAGGAAGATTGAATAGAATAAATGATCAGATGCGTGAAATGCAAAATGTTCATTCATGCAAAGTGTGTAGAGATGGTGAAAGAAGGGAAAAAGTAGTATTGCAATACCTGCAAATACTGATGTAAGAACTAAAATGTGGAAAATTTCTTTAAATTTTGGATAGTACGTATCTTTAACCTCAGAGACTAGCTTCTAAAGGTGGTACAATTTAGGCACCCACTGGTAGAAATTAGGAAACGATTCCTAATATTTATGAGGTGCAGATATTCAGGAAATTAAGTGCAATGTCTTCATTTTTCTAAGAATATGCATTCTTTAATTCGGAGGTCTATAAAATCGTAAAATAGTTGGGGAAGACATTGTATAAATAATTTTGTAGCTTACTTCTCAGGATCCGATAAATAAAATCTCAAAAGTGTTAGAGTTTACGCATTCGGTGCGTTCAATAAGTAATGCAACAATTTGTTTCTGTAAACAGGTTGGTTTTGCTCATGATTCCTATACACCATATTATTCCTCACTCTTTTAGCTACAAAGTCCTATTTTTCAACGTAATCTCCGTTCAATGCGACAGCCTTGCGTCGTCTTACTGGGAGGACCCATGTGCCTGCACGGTATCACTCTCCTGCATGACGTCAGAGCCGACGTCTTGCTGCATCAATAACTTCGCCAACATCCTTGTACTGCTTTCCGTGGAGAGTATCATTCATTGGGCGAAAGGGATGGAAGTCGAATGATGCGAAATCCGGGCTGTATGGTAGATGAGGAATAACAGCCTAATGAAGTTTTGTGAACTCCTCCCCGATCTACAGACTTGTGTGAGGTCTTGCATTGTCATGTAGAGGAAGAAGTTCGTTTGCAGTTTGGTAGCTACGAACACGACGAAGTTGCTCCAACATCGAATTGTGTGCGGCCGGCAGGCACGGAAGAGATCGGACGGGTTTGCGCGGCCTTGTTGCGATGATGCGAAACGTCTCGCTCAACGACTCACCGTGGTTTTGTTCAGAGCCAGGTCTCCACAGACCTCCTGCGACGCTGAGGTTTTCCTCCGAAATAAACTCAACCCTTGGGACGCATCTCCGTTACAGACACCACTCTGAAAGCTGTGTATAGCACCGCCGTCAATCGGAACTTCATAAAACTATTGGGGCTGCAGCAGGAATTGTTGTTGTTGTGGTCTTCAGCCCAGAGACTGGTTTGATGCAGCTCTCCATGCTACTCTATCCTGTGCAAGCTTCTTCAAACCCAGTACCTACTGCAACCTACATCCTTCTGAATTTGCTTAGTGTATTGATCTCTTGGTCTCCCTCTACGATTTTTACCCTCCACGCTGCCCTCCAATGCTAAATTTATGATCCCTTGATGCCTCAGAACATGTCCTACCAACCTGTCCCTTCTTCTTGTCAAGTTGTGCCACAAACTCCTCTTCTCCCCAATTCTATTCAATACCTCCTCATTAGTTATGTGATCTACCCATATAATCTTCGGCATTCTTCTGTAGCACCACATTTCGAAAGATTCTATTCTCTTCTTGTCCAAACTATTTATCGTCCATGTTTCACTTCCATACATGGCTACACTCCATACAAATACTTTCAGAAACGAATTCCTGACACTTAAATCTATACTCGATGTTAACAAATATCTCTTCTTCAGAAACGCTTTCCTTGCCATTGCCAGTCAACATCTGATATCCTCTCTACTTCGACCATCATCAGTTATTTTGCTCCCCAAATAGCAAAACTCCTTTACTACTTGAAGTGTCTCATTTCCTAATCTAATTCCCTCAGCATCACCAGACTTAATTCTGCTACATTCCATTATCCTCGTTTTGCTTTTGTTGATGTTCCTCGTTTCAAGACACTGTCCATTCCGTTCTACTACTCTTCCAAGTCCTTTGCTGTCTCTGACAGAATTACAATGTCATCGGCGAACCTCAATATTTATTTTTATTTTTAATTTTTTTTTAGCAGGAATACGTTCGAGAAAAAAATCCGCAGTTTTTCAACTGAAACTGGCGGAGTAAAGAGATATGCAGCAAACATCAGTCATTCAGCGCCCTTTGTATATCAGACCGAAGTCCTGAAACTTAGTGAATTTAGGCTTAGCCTCTCACATGGGGTGCGTAATTCGGTGTCTGTTCGGTGTGTGTTGTCTGGTACCCGTACATCACCACCCGCCGTGCGGTAGCTAATGTCCTCCCGTCCCTCTTCGCTTTCCCTCCCTCCCCATCTTCCCACAAATACACAACTCCTACACGGCCAGACTCCCACTCACGTTCGTCTGCCATCATGCCGCAGCGCACGTTTCGCTGGCGAGCGGTCGTTAGGCGTGTTTACTGGAGCAGCAGCCTTCAAACTCGTTAATACCAGCCGAATAAAGAACGGCTCTTTGCATCTTAATTAGGAGGCTGCTGAACTACAATAACCAAAGGAGCCAAAAAAACCAGAGCCACGTCCGTTGTTAAATATATCGGTGCGCTGGCGCTAGCGGTTCGTACGTAAGCCGCCGGCGGCTACCGCCCGCTCCTGCGAATTAATATGCGACCGCCCGGAGAACGCGTCGCACCTGCAGAGATCCGCGCCGTGGGGTCGGCGGCCTGTGGCGCGCACCAACGCTGACCGCCATCACTTTCACACTGCAGCATTGTCTTGGTCACCAGCACATCTCCACCAGTGCTCGAGTAAAGTCTTTCCTCTGCTTGTCGTGAATGTACAGAATATCCGAACAGATAACGGGGAGGATTGAAGACTTGCTGTGTGCAGAACTTTTCATATAGTTCTTGTTGAAGAGGCAAGATAGGATAACTTCCAAATTTCCCATTTCTCAGACTCGTGTGCTCTACAGGAGGTAGTAAAACGTCCCCTTTGAACAATTATACGTGACTGTGCTTAAACTGACACACAATATTTTTAGCGCAACGCAATCTGACTTTCAAAAATCCCTACAAAAGAATGGACCTGAATAACATTAACCTATACCTTTCACAAATCACTTACATATACATCAGTGTTACAGGAGTTATGACATAAGTACATACATAAAAGATCAGAATAACTTAAGAAACATCAACATGAGCATTAAAACAAAACAGAATAAATAATGTCTAAACATCTTTACGAAGAAAATAACATAGTATTTGAAAAATTCTACAACATAAGTCTCTGATTTTGTTCCATTGTGTCTAACTGTTGCTGTGTTTGTCTCTGATTTTGTTCCATTGTGTCTAACTTTTGAAGCTTTTGCTGTGTTTGTCTCTGATTTTGTTCCATTTGTTGCATTAATTGCAATAATAATGTATTAGTGTCTGGAATGTGTTTCTCTATGCTTTTTGGCAGTGCATTTTCACCGGCAACATTCACGTTTTGACAAGCAGAAAATGTGTCTTGACTCATTTGAGAAAACGGTGGGGACCCAAAACCTGAGTCTACAGTATTTGCAATATTGTGTTCTGTCATTTCGCATTTCTGAGGCGAGCTGTCGCCGACCGATCGATCGATAATGGTTCCCTGTTCACTAATTGTTTCACTGCCTACACCATTATTTGCAGCCCACTCCATTTCCCTATGCACAATTACCAAATTACTACTTTGAACATTAGTTAATTCATTACTCTGCGGCGCTAACACACTGCTTTCGTCTTCACTGTCATTTCTCAGTTTACTTTGAAGCCTAGTATTACGTTTTTCACACGCCATTATTGTCACAATATTTCACATGACAACACAGAAAAGCACAATTTGAAGTGCAAAATAACAAAACACATTAATATAGCATTGAAAATAATTCTAGTTAATTGCAAGCGCAGCTGCGAAATACTTGGTGCAAATCTACATGCATGCCACAACTGTGTACGACAGCGAAAACTACAACTACAAAGGAAATTCTCTCTATAATTACGCGCTAGCAATAAACAAAAGCTACACTAATTACACAAACTACAAGAAAAAGTCAGAAGATTCCAGTGAGGTATCCTAGGCTAAGGGTCGACATATGAAACGTCCCCTTTGAACAATTATACATGACTGTGCTTAAACTGACACACAATATTTTTAGCGCAACGCAATCTGACTTTCAAAAATCCCTACAAAAGAATGGCCCTGACTAACATTAACCTATACCTTTCACAAATCACTTACCTCACAAAAATCTTCGTTACTCGAACTACTGCAATACAGCGAGCGCCACTACTGCCAGCTAAATAAAAGATTCAAACTACGGAAGGCACTAACTACTGATAGGCATAGTTAGCAAATGAAAGATTTTAATAGAGAACATACAATGTATTTACCTTAATAGTCATCAAAAGTCATAATATATATATATATATATATATATATATATATATATATATATATATATATATATATATATATAGCAGTGTATGACATCCAGTCTTACAAATTTCCAAACTCCGCCATTTCTCTCCCCACATCCACCACTGCTGGCGGCTCACCTCCAACTGCGCAACGCTACGCGCTGTTAACAGCCAACTGCCCAACACTACAATGGCAGACAACAATGCAAACTAGCCACAGACTGCACACAGCACAGCCAGTGATTTTTCATAGAGAGCGCTACGTGGCGTTACCAATAAGAAAACCTAAACAGCCTACTTACAGTAGGGATAGGGAAAACCGATACCGCTATTCAGCCGCGAATAACAAGTATTTTTAGCTTTTGTTTGGGCTCCATTATAACAGGTGTTTTCGATTTTTCACTAATAACCGAGTGAAAACCAGAAATATCACTTAGCCATAGCAGGGTGCTAAAATTTATCGTTTTTAAATAAAGGAGCAATTCCTCCAATCCAAATGTGGCATACAGTAAACCAGTGCTTAACAGTATTTGTTAAAAACAGAAATACCAAATTAAGGTATTTGCTCTTTCAATAGGTGATCTGTTTATACATGGTTATAGCTTATCCAAATCTGCACAACGCGATCGCGATTCTTAAATAGATGTATTTGTTCTCTGTTTTCTATGTAGATAACCTGAAGATACCTAAATAAGGCGAAACGCTTCGTTGAAAAGTAAAATTAGTTCAAATTGCAACCAAGACTGTTTTTAACCAATAAAAGGAGCAATTTTTATGCGTAAAATTCGCATTGGTTTTGAACTACTGCGTTACTATAGAAAATGGGAAAACCGATCAGTTATTTTAATAACAATTCCGACGGAAACGAGCAATAAACACGTGGCATAAGAATTGGTACGGCATTGCTGGCGTGAGACAATAACGTCCTCATTTCCGTTTCTCGTGGCCTAAGGTACGTGTTTAAGTGCAGTTTAAGTGCACCTAGTCTATAAAGTAATTTCTCGCTGTCTTCGCCAGGCATCCGTCGAACTGCAGAATGGTACCAATCCTAGTCTGGAAATATTTTTAAGAGGTGATGTAGCAATGAAATGTAATGCTTTATTTGCTTTAAAAGATTAAGGACTCGTCTGCTATTTCTATAAAATAATAAAAGAAGGAAATTATGGTAACAACAATAAATTAACAACTTAACAATTCATTCAAAGTACGTAATAATGATGGAAAGTAGCTGATATGTTGCCTGTGTCTACATAATATGCCTTTATCTGTTTGTAGCCCTTTAAAACCGATGGAACAGAGTTCTTCAGCTTCATTATTCACCCTTTAGCAGTGGTTAATTGTAATTCAAAAATAGTAATATTAGCCCCAATGAAACATGACTTTTGAGCAGAGTTTGAAAAAAAAATGAGAATGACTAGGAGGATACTGGTGATTTTTTTGTAGTATTCAACTACTCATTACTTTTCGAGAAAAGCGGAGAACGGTAGAGGGACTAAGTTTTGTTTTATTTGCGTATTTAATTTAATAGTTGAGGACCTGTGTCTTGAATCTGCGAGTGTCCAAATTTTTCAGACTTTCCTCGATTTATTCATTTATTACAGGAAATAACAGTAACAAAGCACCGAATTCAGTTATTTCAGAAATAAGTTGTTTTGAGCGGTTTTAAAAGTCATGTTAAAACTGTCATGTTAAAAACCGATATGACGGAAAACTGGTTGTTTCAGCTACAACTGCCATCCCTGCCCATGGGATGGGCATTGCTTGCAACAGGCGTCGTCGAGTTCTGTTCTACGCGGTGAAGGACGTGTTCTACAAAGTCGAGAATGCTGAGCGTCCGTGGAGCTGCACAGTAAATCATTGTAGTTGTGATCCTATCAGCTTCTCGCACAGGTAATGGAACGAAACGGTGTGTGACGACATAGAGACGGACGACAGAGCCCTCTTCTGAATTTTTGTGCGCACCGTGAAGCGGAAGGTTTGAAAGTAATACCACCTTCAAACTTATTTGTTTTATCACTGTACCTCTTCAATAAGAACGACAGTGTTATAGTAGGACAGTTAGCATATGATGTCAGAGGGGTGCATGGAAGAGATGGGAAATCTGGTAGTAGTACACGGTGAGGTCATCGATTTTCTCCAAAGGTTTCTTTAATTTTCTTGCGGACAGTATCTTACTCTTAGTTACACATGCTTCTACAACTTTGCATATTTCTGCTAGCGACTCCTGATAGGCCATTTTGGACTTTCTGCCAATCTCACCTTCTATACGTCCGTATTCCCTTTCGCCTACTTCATTTGCTACATTTGCATATTTTATCCTTTTGTCAGGTGTATTCAACATCTCCTGTGTTAATCAGAGTTTTGTGGGAAGCCTTGCCTTTTCACTTATTTAATCTTCTGCTGCCTTGTTTCCCAATTTTTTAAAATTTCATCCTCCAGCTTTTGTCAAAGGTTTCTTAATATTCCCTCTGAAGCTCTCAATAATCACTGGCTCTTTCATGTTATCCGTAACCGATTTCCTTAATTTTCTAACGTTTTGCACTTTCTCAAGTCTTAACTTAGAGTTCATTATCAATCAGTTAGTCAGACCCTACATCTACCCTTGGAAATTTCATTCAGCTTAAAATATGGTTTAGAAATCTCTGCCTTACCATCACATGATCAGTCCGAAACCTACCAGTGTTTCCAGCTCTCTTCCAGCTAAACAGACATACTACATGATTATTAAACCAATCGTTAGCGATGATTAAATGTGCTCTATGCGAAGTTCTACGAGGTGGGTTCCTCTTTCATTCCTTTTCCCCCGTCCATGTTCTCCTACTATTTTTCCTTATTTTCCTTTTCCCAGTATCCAATTCCAGTTCCCCATCATAATTAAATTTTCCTTTTCTTTTAACAATCGAAACAGTTTCTTTTATCTTGGTATACATCCTTTCAGTCTCTTCATTATGCATGGAGCTAGTTGGCATACAAACTTCTACTAATGTGGTGAGCGTTGGCTTCGTGCCTGTCTTGTATGTTATGAAGAGTTCACTATGCTATTCGTGGTAGCTTACCTACGTTCGTACACCCGTATCCACCATCAGACTTACTCCTACATTACCCGTAATTGATTTTGTATTTATAATCCTCTACTCACCCATCCAGAAGTCCTGTTCTTTCTGCCACCACACTTCGCTGGTTACCACTATATCTAACTTCAACCTACTCACTTATATTTTTTACTTCTCTTAACCTCATAACCGATTAAAGGATCTATTTTTAAAATTTCCGTCTCTTGGTATTCAAGTTTTGTTTCTCGTGGTGACGATATCCTCCTGAGTAGTTACCGGCCAGAGGTCCGCAAGGTGGCTATTTCACATCCAGGATATTTTACCGAAGAGGATGCCGTCATCACTCAATCGTACAGAAGAGCTGCATGCCCACGGGAAAAACAACGGTCATAGTTTCTCCTTGCTTTCAGCCTTTCGTAGTACCAGCACGTTACAAGGTCACGTCAGTCAATCATCCAGACTGTTGCCTCTACAACAACTGAAAAGGCTGCTGCCTCTCTGCAGTAACCACATGATTTTGTGGTCTCTCCACGATGCCCCTCCATTGTTATTTCACCTATTCTTCGTCCACCTTTATTATGGAGGCACTCAACCCATCCCACATTGGCAAGGTTCATGGTTCAATGCGAGGTTCTCTCCTAGTGAGCAAATAAACTGCACAACATGAAACACGAGTGAGATCCTTTCAAGCTATGCCATTACTATGGAGACCATATCTTATCTGCGTACAATATACTATTCATATCCACATACGAACTATTGCACAGTTTTCTAAATAAACCGAAAAAGTTATAGATTTGCAGGCAACCAAAACTGGATTGTTGAGTCCTCCAGCACTCATCATCTTAACGAATACACATGTTTTCTGTGAAATACTGTAACGGGCTTATTTGATGTATGTAACTGCATTGTACTTCTGCCACTAGTAATTATTTGGAGCTCTGTAAAACATTAAAGAAGTATGTATGTAGTTTGTTGTCTGTTAACATTGCTTGTCTTGAATTATAATAACCTGATGTGTACAGATGCAATGTATATTTATGATGAAAAACCAAAATTGTTACTTATTGAGTAATGTTATTTCCATGTGTATATGTAATTTCATTGTAATTTTAGGAGCTTTGGCCATCTATGAAAATTAATATCAGTGACTAATGTTACGAAGAGACAGTTGAGGAGCGATGATGAACTATGTTGCGTTGCAACGACGTGTAACTGGGTTTTCTCTTTTGATGCTAGTCAATTGTCAGGATGAGCATTACTGCAAAGGGTATTTGATTCTAAAGCATTATGTCAGGGTGAAAAAAACTAAATAAATTACTTTTTCCCTCTTAACAACATGTGGGCAGGGTGGGTTCTTCCTTGGCTCGGGTATGAGGTAGAATGAAACAGCGCTTTTACATAAGATAACTTTTATTGAAGATTTGTACAATGGTTTTCTTACTGGATTGTTCTGGCTGGGAGAGCGGCAGCTGTGTCGTTTGCGAAGCCTCTGCTGCGTGAGCGAAGGCGTCTGATTACGCCTGTCGGTGTGTATCTCGTACCGTTGTTTCAAATGGCTCTGAGCACTATGGGACTTAACATCTTAGGTCATCAGTCCCCAAGAACTTAGAACTACTTAAACCTAACTAACCTAAGGACATCACACACATCCATGCCCGAGGCAGGATTCGAACCTGCGACCGTAGCAGTCCCGCGGTTCCAGACTGCAGCGTCTAGAATCGCACGGTCACATCGCTGTTTCGCCCAGTTGACTGGAGACGAGCATCGTGAGTTGGCCCATTTAATTATTGAGAACGAAGTCGTGAATCGGATGGTGATACCTTGGATGTGGCGTCCCAGTGTTTCTCTTCTCTATGAGGCCGCGTGTGTCAGTTTTGCGCATCGGCCAGCGGAGCGGCGCGGCGGGGCAAGGCCAGTGTCCCAGACTCGAACAACGGACTCCACCTTGCCAGTCTTCGGCTGTCAGATCTTCATCCCAGCTCACAGGTGACTGCTGATGTGAGGCCGTCTCCTTCCCGTCCTCACGAGTCACCCGGGTACATAAAAATCAGTCTTCAAATACCTTCTAGCTTCTGTCTTCTGGCGGCGAGGCTGCTGCATGCTATTCCATTACAGCGGCGGACTTGGTGCTTCTGTGCATGATGTAGTCTCTTCCTGCATGACGGTCTTCAGCACCGACTGAACTGTACTGGAACTGAAAACTACTGTCGGGCCCACTGCGTCTCGCGTATTTATTTACTTCAGTTCACTGGAGGTGAACGACTTCATGGTCATTGCCTCTTCTGTCACGTTGAAAAGCTTCTCGAAGAATCTTCTTAGCATCGGTCATTGGCTCTTGGAACGTAGGCGAGGGCCTTTGATCACATGTGACAATTGAGAAACACGTGAGCCGGTCGGGCGATGCCCTGACGGCTGAATCGACTGCGTCCGCGTATGTGGGGAGGGCGATGGCTTCTCTTGAACGTGCTGACTTGCAAGCGCCGACTATTGCCACTGCTGCTCTGTCCGCTGTTTGTCAGTGTGTAATTCTTCTAAACTAAACAAAGCTTTTCATTTATTTTCTAATTTCTACTTCACTAATGTATTTACCTATCTTAAGTACCACTCAACAGACGGTTAAAGCGGAACACTAAGAGTGAAACGAACTGTCGTCATACGCGGATAGTGAACTGTCTATGATCTGGTTTAGTATGCTGAAAACTGTACCTGAATGTGTGAGGATCGAACTCCTGAACAATTTAATTTCAGTTAAGTGAAGAATAAACAGGCAGACTGCACATTAGGATGCATATTCGTCCAGACATCCACCGTTATGTTTTTAATATCAAATTAACTCAATTGGTCAATCCCGTTCAGATTTTCAACCAGTGAAAGATTATTTATGGTGTATTCTAGCAGACCAGTGAACGTAGAGACAACGGATCATTTGGCACCAGAGATCTTGCACCAGTCACTTCAGGTAGGGGGCTGCTGAACACACGTCTCTGCAATCATAATGTCAACTGTCAACTGACATTCATTACTATGGAGTGCCAATACGAAGTCCCATAGATAAATATTATTAAAGTGTATTACATAGATTCAAGTCATATTTCAATTTACCGTTCAACAGGTCTCCTTCAGTAACACCTCAAATTAAAATTATATTTGTGCTATTAAGGATATTTCAATTTTAGAACATCACGCAGTTTTCACTTAACGAAGTGCGCTGACATATCAATAATGCTGGGGACACTAGTTATCCATTGCTGTGTTAATTCGTGGTATTAGAAAAGATATAATTTAACTAGTGATACTTTGCAGAAATTCGGTATGAAGACTGAACAATTTTGTTCTCGTGATATGTGAACCCATGTTATTAAAGCTAGTGATCGTGAAGCAGAAGTGGCATTTGTAATCAGTTAACAACGACCTGAAGTCGAAATTGTTTACAGCTGCATCATTTCAAACCAGGTCATCACTCATTCCCTAGTGATGACATTAACTTTATTGCAGTCAGGGAATATTTGCTTATTTGAAATGCTTAATTATTAAAGTTTTTCACCAAAGACATTCAGAGTACCAACAGGTTCAAGTTGCCGACAGAAATAGGTCAATTACTAACTAGCTAGGTGAAAAAGGTTTTTGTATAATAAAATTGCACTGCTTACCCACATATAAATTTTCAACAGCAGTCAGTAGCCAAGAGTTATTTGTGGTTACAGCTTCTCTTGTTAATAATATTTGTGCACAATTTATCTGTTTGTGTGCCTTACTTATATGTATCTATTTTCTATGTGATTGAAGCGTGCTTGCCGGCCGGGGTGGCCGAGCGAGTCTAGGTGCTACAGTCTGGAACCGCGCGACCGCTACGGTCGTAGGTTCGAATCCTGCCTCGGGCATGGATGTGTGTGATGTCCTTAGGTTAGGTTTAAGTAGTTCTAAGTTCTAGGGGACTGATGAGCACAGATGTTAAGTCCCATAGTGCTCAGAGCCATTTTTGAAGCGTGCTTGTTTTCCGTATTTGCGATCTCAGTCAATCTTTCTTACAAACAGACGCTATCTAGTTGATAACATCGCACACATATTAGTGCAGGTTAGAAACAGTCTGCTTACGGGTTGGATTAAATGAACAGTAGAATGACGCTATAACCCCAACAGTTTGCGGGATGTTTTGGTGAATGTTTTGTTGCAGAAACTTTACGTGTTACGCGCAGAAAGACCATTTCAAATTTTACGAGCTACTTGACAAGGTGGGGCAAGGTAT
This sequence comes from Schistocerca nitens, assembly GCF_023898315.1. Lineage (NCBI taxonomy): Eukaryota > Metazoa > Arthropoda > Insecta > Orthoptera > Acrididae > Schistocerca > Schistocerca nitens. The sequence goes on from NC_064622.1 coordinate 169,519,075, forward strand.
CAGCTGCGTATTTACTGGTAGGAAACTGTGGAAATAATTATAGAACACGTAGCTGTATGAAAGTCCCGGCAACATTTTTATAAACAGTCTTAACTGATCAGTAGTAGTAAATAGGAATAAGTCAAAGTAGAGAAAAGAAGTTAGGACCGTTTTAATAGTCCATCACATTGCATTGCAGCTCGAACAATGTTTTAGTTCTTGGTAAACTACAGTACACAAATAAAATTCTCTCACAATGTCTGGATTTTAAGAAATCTACACTATCGGACGTCAACTGAAAATTTTGGATAAACTTTAGAATGAACTTGGATTAAATTTGTTAAACGTCTCTGAATAGTGATAATAACTTTTTTTGTAAATTAAATGGACAGACGATTACGCTGACTACCCCGGAAAACATAGAATGCCGTAAGATAGAGTACCTAAATTAAAAAAATCTTCTCTAAGTCCACCATCGCATCATCAACCTGAAGGTTGATTTAAACCACCTCGTTCTTTACCAGCCATTGTCTCAGTGAACGTGGTATGGTCTTGTCTTCCTCTGGCCCCTTAGACGTTGACCAGTCACATTAACGTAATTGCCTGTCAGAATCCTGAATAAACACCTTTTGCAGCGCGAACGTGCAGGAAGAGAGTCAAGTGTGGAAGTTACCGACAAGGACGTGGAGCGATCCGACGCCAGGGCCGTGGCTAGCTGCGTTAGGTTTCTCGCCTGAGGATCCAGCTAGTCCAACAGAATCTCGTTTGGATTTAAATCTAGAGAGTATGGTAAAATCCTCGTGGTTCTCTTCGAACCACGCACGTACAATGCGAGCTGTGTGACACTTATTGTACTGCCGGTAGATGCTAGAATGCCGAGGAGAAAACAGACTGAACGTAGGGGTTGATATGGTCCCCAAGTATAGATGCATACTTGAGTTGACCCACTGTGTCTTCCAGAAAGACGAGATCACCCACGGATTGCGACGAAAACATTTCCCAGGCCATAAAGCATCCTCATCCGCTCTGGACCCTTCTGGTGATTGTTGCAGGGCGTTGGTTTTCAGACGTTCCACGCTGTACTTGCCAACGGCGATCTGTCGCTTGAAAAGGCCACCTGTCACCACTCATTGGACGTCCAGCTGCGTCGCTCATGGACAACTGTCAGCATGGGTGCATGAACCAAGCGCCAGCTGCGGAGGCCCATAAGCAGCAACGTTCGCTGAACAGTCGTTGAGGAGACATTTTTTTCTGCCTCTTGGTTCATCTGGACGATCAGCGCTCAACAGTTGCACGTCTATTCGCCCGTAACCCTTGTCATCTACGGCCCATGGTGCACTACAGCCGCGTCGCGCCGGTTTTGATTTGATTTGATTGATTTGATTTTTTAATTGGTCCTCTTGATTACATATTGGACAAAGGGTGTACTTGTAATATAGGATAAATCAGATGAAATAGTTCAAAATTATGTGAGCATTTTAGTATCATACTTATACTTATTTTCTATGAACCATTGATTGCAGACAATATAACAGTCTGCATTTTGCTGATATAAGTTCAAGTGAATGCTTAAAAGAAGAGAATGAATGGAAGTACATATTTTTAACCCAGTGCCACAAACAAACAATAAAATTTACATTTTGTCATTATGATTTAAATTAAAACACAAATTTTTTCCTTTATCACCTACGTAAGTTCTGCTGAATACTTCATAATGTAGAATAAATGGTAGTATACATTTTAACCTACGATATAAATAAATTTACGTTTTATCAATATGATTTATGTTAATAATACGCAATTTTGTCTCCATGACGTAAGTGAATATTTTATTTCCTCTATTTTTACTCAAAAGAATGCCTTATTACTCTAGGAATTCATTCATTTTAAAATAAGCTTGTTCTCTGAGCAATGTTTTTAGTTTTCTTTTGAATACCTGCATGTTATGAATTTCCTTTTTACAGTGATGGGAAGCTTGTTGTATAATTTTATTCCTGACTCAGTTACTCCCGTATCGACTTTTGTCAGAGTTGCAGAGCCTCGGTATAATTTTTTCCCCTGTCTTGTGTTATGTATGTGAATGTCACAGTTTTTCTGGATTATTTCCTTGTTGCCAGCTACAAACATCATCAATAAGTAATAATTTGATTTTTAACAGTAAATATCGTGAGTGTCTTAAGCAGACCTCTGCAGGATGTTCTGTTAGATACCTCACATAGCAACCTCACTGCTCGTGTTTGTAGTTTGAAGATTCTTTCAACCCCTGTATCATTTCCCAGAAGATAATACCATATGAGAGTACAGAATGGAAATATGCAACATATGACAAAAGCAATATTTCTCTGTTAACAAGGTGAGAAATAGCTTTCAGGGCAAAACATGTTGTGGTAAGTTTTTTGACCAGATGATCAGTTTGCTCTGATCTTAGCTGGCTGTCTATCTGAATGCATAGGAATTTTGTATGTGTGGTTTTATAAAGTTTTTGGTTGTTGATCTCCATTTCAGGAACTTTGAATTTTGTATTTACTGTCTTAAGCTGTATACTGTTAGTTTTTGAAAAAAATAGGATTAGGATATTTGTTGTGAACCATTTGTGTACTTGGTTAGTAGTGACTGTCAGGCACAATCTTGAGTAGTAGAGTTGGGCCCCTTGATCAGTATACGTATATCATCCTCAAACATTGTTATTTCTGCTCTGTTATTAATTATAAGTGGTAGATCATTAATGTAGATCAGGAAAATCAGTGGCCCCAGAAAATCAGTGGCCCCAGTCCGATTTTACGGTTACACCTGCCTCCAAATGATAAGTCTTTGCTTCCTGTTGTGTAGATAGTATTCCAGCAATGTCAAAGGTTTGAATTTGATGACAAAGTGTGGAAGCATTTTTAGCAATGTATTATGATCTACACAGTCGAAAGCTTCGCCAAGGTCACAAAAGATCCCCATTGGACACCTTCTGAGATTTAATTCACCTAGAGTTTCATCTGTTAGGCTGAATATAGCTCGCTGTGTGGAGGATCCCTTACGAAAGACGAACTTTGTAGATGTCAGAAAGCCGTTTTGTGTCATACGGCCGTAAATCCTATCATAAACTACTCTCTCATACACCTTTGAGAACACTGGCAGCAAAGATATGGGCCAGTAATAGGATGACATTCCTTGACCCACTTTCATCACTACTTCATGTTTCTGTCTGTCTGCAAATGTCGCAGGTTTCATTGGCTGGTTACATAAATAGCATAATATGTGACTGATTAAGTCAGCACATGATTTTAGAATCCTATTTGACATTCCATCATATTCAGAAGATCCAGAGCTTTTAAATGCTTTTATGTAATCCGTGGCGCCATTAAGTTAGTGGACAGTTTTGTCTGGTGTCACTAGCTCAAGGGTAGTATCGACTATCCCCCTTGCGGCCCCATTGCCAATATCTATGAGGAAGTGTTGGTGTCTGTGGGTTGTATCCTCAGAAGCTCTTTGCTTGCCGATATACATACGGGTTCGCTGGCCCGAGGAAGGAGGCACCAAGTTTGGGGATTGGCGCTTGAGTCGCGACAAGAGGCGGTCACGAGGTCCGAGCGGCCGAAGCCACGAGCTACGCAAGGAGGGCCTGCGCAGAGCGAAGATATTGCAGAACTTCTCCATGGTCAGCGTCGATATCCCGTCGGTTGGTTGGCAACATTTGTGTCGGATGACCGCTCGGCCCTGGCTGCCACCTTCTACCTGGCTGTCAGCAACTCAGCAACTGCCGTGACGCACCGTGGATCCACGGAGCTCCTTGCTGATAAAGCGGGGTGACATTCTGTAATCCTCGTGGTGATTGGTGTCATTGTCTACCCGACCTCCTAATTATTTTCTGGTTTGTAACCGACCCTCAGAGTTTTTCTCGGCTGGCTCCTTGGTCGTAATTATAGACCATAGTATTGTACTAGACACTAGTTGTCATTTGAAAATTTGTTCTGATATTACATTGCCCTTCCTTTCTAGTGCATACACGATCATTAAGGTTTTAATGAATCGTCTTCTGACGGAAATACAGTCGGAACAATTGTACCAATGCACAGGTTTCCGTTAAACAAATAGGGGTCTTGTGGTTAGATTTAGATGTTAACCGGTTCAATTCCTTAATTGTAATTGTGTTTGAGATAATCTGAAGTACCTGTTATACTGAGCTGTGCATTCCTGTCTTTGAAAGACCGGGTCATTATTGGTATATTTTTAACTGGGTCTTGTGGTTCCGCCGACTGAGTTCTCTTGTAACAAGTGCTCATACGTAATGTTTTATAACGTTCCTTCAGAGCGGCCTTCATAACTGAGAAGCAATTTAACTTTTGACGTAACAGCCAACTGTCACCAGGGCTTTAGTCAGAATGAGAGTGTCAAAAGGGACGGATTGGGATCCAGTCGCAACTTGCTGCTGAGTGAAATGAAAAGGCTGCTCGCTTTGAAGCAAGCCTTATCACTGTCATAATTGTTTCCTAGTTTGTTTAACCTTCAAGCATATTTGCGCATCTTAACCCGAACCTTTCGACATACAGTTTCCAAATAATAAAAAAAATTACGTAATTTGTTTGAGTAATTGAAACACTCTTGTCATAAATATTACCTATATGTTTTCATGTGTTGCAGAAGGGCATTTAATACGAGAAACTTTGTCCAGCGCGGTAGTAAACACCGCTGTTTCTCCCGATAACGGGTGGGCTGCAGGTCCGGGCCCTTGTAATTACTGGCATGTTGTTTTTGTTTTGATCTCTCCTGTAAAAGCTTACTCCTTTCACAAATGTGTTGATTTGTAAAGAAAACAAATTTATGATTGTATATTGTTAAATAAATATGTTGTGTGAAAAGAAAGTTACATTAGTGGGTCCTCCCTTCCACGTTTTCCTTAATACCAGTAAATACCACGTTTCATTACGATTTTTTAATTTCTTTAGGAGTTGTGCTTTTGAAATGAAGTACTGTATTTGGTGTGATTTGCATGTGATTTAGCAGCTGTATGGCTTCTGTGGTATACTGTTTATTATGGTTCCCTGTTCTTTCAGCTACAGTGAGAAAAAAGTTATTAGAATCAGAGGCTGCAACTTCTTGATCATCCTTGGCAGAACCACTACCAGAGGACTACGGAGTCACTGCTTGTTCAGATGTTATGTTCCTGTTCGTTTCACTTTTTATGATGTTCCATATGGTTTTCAGTTCATTGTTTCACTTTTTGATTTTTTCTGCACAACGCATTTGTTTGGTATTCCTGATTACACATGTTAGGATTTTACAGTATTTTTTTATAATGTAATTTCACTGCTAGGTTTGTACGAGCCCTTCGTTCTATAAACAGGTCTCTCTTGTTAGTACATGATATTTTGATGTCACTGTTATCCACTCTTTCCTTTCACAACAGATTGATTTCATTTTAATCTGTCTTTGGAGGAAGCACGCTTCATAATGTTTGAGAAATAAGTCCATGATCTTGTCCTTTTGGACATAAGCGTTTCTTTTTGTAATACGACGAAGACTGCACTGTTATCCGCCCCCCCCCCCCCCCCCAACACGACTTATATACCTCCACTGTTAGTGGTGCCACCTGTCGTCTGTGAGAGGTTACTGCAGTTTGACGTCAAACGTAGGTGGTGGCCACATTAATGTGAGTGGACCGTGTGTATAAAACAGACAGTCGGCAATCGGAGGACAGATTGGCCCATATGTCTACAGGGATTGGTTTCCGGATATAAAATTATGTGAACTTTTATTCTATTTTCGACCAGCACTACCTCCTGTAGGAGTATGTGACACTTTTGTTTAAACAGCCTGTGTAGATAGATACAAGTATCTCGTAATGGACCATGTAGACAATGCGACACTGAAGAAGATTTAGTAATGAGCAGGGAAGTCGATAGCTACTCAAATAGGAAGTTCACTCTAAATGTATATGCGTAACCTTTGTCGTAATTTGCGAGTAAACGCTAGCGAGACGAATTCTGCATCGCTTGACTTGGCTGTCCGACACAAAAAGTTAATTAACTGCCCACCCAGGGAAGCGGAGACTTTCCTTGGGTTCTGCTGCCGAGTGAATAGCAAACAGGTCCTGGGGGCGTGCGTGTCTGCTTGTGTTCACAAGGACCGACGATCGTTCGCTGCCCATCACGGCCGACGTTAAGCGCGAGAGACAAACTTAACTTAGTGCCGCCGACAGGGAAAAGCCCCTGCTTGTCCGGAAACAAAGAGGAAAGCTTCCGTTGGAAAATGGAAAACTACAGCGACTATAAGTGAAAACTACGTCTACGCCAATACGGCGTGACCGAGGCCGCTTGGTGTGTCAGAAACATTTTACTTCCTCTTGTTTCTTTCATTGGAGGTAGACTGGGAAGGACGATATCGTTAAGTCCCTGTAGGACCTTGAATTTCTAAAATTTTCTCCTGTGGGCATTAAGCTGGATATTTGTAACACAAAGCAATGTCAGGTCTCCGTCTAACATAGCGTCTTTCGCTTGAGTATGCCTTTGGACTTACAATCCGTTTTGCAGGCTTATAGGGTTGCAGAGGAGACCTAGTACATAAAGTTTTGGTAAGAGGCTCATGCCCGGAAATGTTCCGTTTGGAGAAAAAATAAGTCTGAAGAAGTGACCACTTTCATATCTCCCGCACACAAGCTGAGAAGAGCGTCGCTGTCGCCATTCCCTGTTGCAATTATGACATATCATTATCTACCGGCTACAACAACGGCTGGGACCAACTGGTACGTTCGCTGCTTCACGGATGCACCGTACTCCCGACTTTGAAGAGGACGTCCTTCGCCACGTAGAAGACAACCCCAAAAGAAGTACTCCAAACGATGCCCATACCAAGGACTCCTGTAGAACACACAGGTCAGAGCTCATCGTATCCGCAGGAAGCGTACCGTGAAACGGGAGATTCGAAAGAGATCTGATCTTCAAGCTTACTTTATATCCAAACGGTACATTTCTGAACATTGATTCCTTGTTAAAACTTTATCTACTAAGTACCATCTACAACACTTAGAAGGATCTACTAGGCCGCGCGGGATTAACCGAGCGGTCTCAGGCGCTGCAGTCATGGGCTGTGCGGCTGGTCCCGGCGGAGGTTCGAGTCCTCCCTCGGGCATGGGTGTGTTTGTTTGTCCCTTGGATAATTTAGGTTAAGTAGTGTGTAAGCTTAGGGAGTGATGATCTTAGCAGTTAAGTCCCATAAGATTTCACACACATTTGATCTACTAGGAATTGTGGGATACCCTGTATGTGACGCACCAGAGCAGACGTAACAGCCCAATGACTTATTCCTTTGAGTATTCTATGTAGCTCTCTCCCGAACGACCGACTAACTACAATCAAAACTAGCTGAGTACCCGGTGCTCCCCATTAGTCATTCATCCTGTCTCTATCCGTCTCATCCTTCACCCCTCTCAGTCCATCTCCACCCACTTCTCTCCTTCCCACCTCTCTATGTCCATCGCCTTCTCCTCCGTCTCTCTGCCCATCTCCTCCGCTTCCCTTTCTCTGTCAATTTCCTCCTCCCCCTCTCTGTACATCTCCCTATCTCCCACTCTCCTATCCTGTCTCTTCCTACCACTGTATTTCTACATTTATTCGTCTTTCCTTTCTCTGTCCATCTCCTCCTCTTCCCTGCCTCTGCCCATTTCCCACTGCCGTTCTCTCTTTCCATCTCCTCCTCCCCCTATCTGTATCCATGTTCTCCTTTCCCCTGTCTGTCTGTCCATCTCCTCACTCACCACGTTATCAAGCTCACGCAAACAGTACGCTTGTGTTTTTTTTTTCAAAATGGTTCAAATGGCTTTAAGCACTATGGGACTTGACATCTGAGGTCATCAGTCCCCTAGACTTAGAACTACTTAAACCTAACTAACCTAAGGACATCACAACATCCATGCCCGAGGCAGGATTCGAACCTGCGACCGTAGCAGCCACGTGGTTCCAGACTGAAGCGCCTAGAATCGCTCTGCCACAACGGCCGACCGGGGTTTTTATCCTAATAGTATTTCTTTCTAGGTTGTCGCTAATACGTGTACCAAATTTGAGGGAAATCGTTCCACGGACTTAGAATGAGCATTCTACCCGCGGCTTTGCCTGGGTGCACACACTTAAAATATGTTTCACATGTATTAAAAAAAAAAACTTTGTGTAATTTTCAGTGGAAGAACACGAAAGACGTCATGCGACATCCGCAACGAACCAATGACGAAAAAAAGGACGAAGGAGCAAGCAGATAAAAAAGATAGTTAGTAATAGATACGTTGATGCCATGGATGATAGTGAGCTGTGGGAAGGACCCACCATGCTACAGAAAACATATTTTGAAGTTGCTAGGAAAGAGAGCTGTATAGCATATCCAATGGGCACTGAATACTGCTAGCAAACAGAAGCTGTTGGAACCGGAAAATAATGTTAGAAACTTGTAACTAAATGCAGAGAGACTTGGAAATGAATTTTGGAAATTTGTGGTAAGGTCTTACGGGACCAAACTGCTGAGGTCATTGGCCCCTAAGCTTACACACTATTTAATCTAGCTTAAACTAACTTACGCTAAGGACGACACACACACCCATGCCCGAGGGAGGACTCGAACCTCCGAAGGGGGGATCCGCGCGGACCGTGATAAGGCGCCTTAGACCACTCGGCTACCCCGCGCGGCAATTGGAAATGAATAGCGCTAGGTACAAACATGAGGAAATGACTGAAAACGTCAGGTTAATCACGTAATTAGACGGAAACATCCTAATCGTTTGACTTCGCAATTTATTTACTTAGTAGTTTCTGTTTGGAATGAATAAAAGTAGAACGAGCGCAGACGATTAGCTATGATGCAGGTTAATACTACACACTAATATTTTGGAATAATCGCTAGGAAGTGTAATTCACGCACAATAAAAATAGCTTACAGACCTTCGTTCGATCAATTTGACCATTTCACCAGGCTGGAACCCTTACCAAGTTAGATTAAGAAAAGAGAGAGAAGTGATTGATAGAAGAATCATGCGATTGCGCATGGTTTTGTTTAGTCAGCATGAGATTAGTCTCAAACTCTGTAAATTTTACAAGTTAGATTTTAGTTATTTCTTTAATATTTAGAATGTGAAAAAATACAAGATTGGATTCACCAGCGGCATAGGAAAAATAAAGAAATACGGCAAAACGTCGAAGTGGCTAATGCTGAGAGGACTGTAGTCGGCGTTACCCACACGATTTGCAATAAAAACGATAAGATCTTTGGTATTGGCGATGCAGTGCGAAGTAGACACAAAGAAGGAAGGTAGGTTGTAGTTTGACGTCGAGTTGATAGAGTGATGCCTAAGCACAGATTAACAGCTTAATTAGACGAGAAATTCAACGTTACCGACTACGGGTCCCGTTCCCAAATTTACGAGAAGAATTTGTTCAGATTCAAGAAAAGCTAGCAATACGATATATAACGATCAGGAGTGTGGGATACTTGATCAACGCCTCCCAGTTAACAAAGAAGTAGATTTTACACTGTTGCTGATAAACATAACAACCTCATAAAGTTGTCCGTGCCTCTTGTTTTGAACGGTTCGTCGCTATTTGCAGGACCCGTATATATCTTGGAAGTAGCCACTGATTTCTGTAATTGTGAGATGATGGTTCCCCACATCCGACTTGGTCAGGAAGGATCACTTACAACGCTCCTCGTCATCGACGTGTAGAGGAATTTGCAAAATTGCTTACAGCGACAATACATCTAATCTCACACTACTCTGAGGATAAATTTCGGTAGTTTCTGCGTTACGAGCACTCAGTAACATTACCGTAGACCTGATCCTCAGATGGTAGGAGAAAGTACCGTTGCAGCCACTCTTCAACATGTGCTTTGAGCGACAGGGAAATGACTACTTGTCGCTTACTACAGGCGTGTGTTCAACCATCGCAGTTCGTTTCGAGTCATATTTTGGATGTGTGGAAACTCGACTTAGTGGATAATTGCTGCACATTTACGTTTAACCTTCGCGGGAATTTCCTAATATTAGCGTGACAGCTCAAGGTCGCAAAAGCTGCCAAGAGAGAAATAGTTCCACGGTCACCTTCTCACAACGCCATCGGCGTAACAGTTACCTGCTCTGCCGTCAAAAGAAATAGTCACCGATGGTATGGAAACAACTGCCTATTGATAGTTACACTCATTTTAGCAGAAGCATAATGCCGACAGATGTGCTACCAACCCCTCCATATTAAGAACCTAGCAATTTGATCATTTTATTGGATGAATATAATAAATCGACAAAAGAAGACAGCCATAAAAATTGTTTGTGCCACAAACATCACAGTCTGTCGGGCCATCCAGAGCCTTCACGGCGCTTGCGTATTTTATTATTTTACATACATGCCAACGCCTTTGCGCAAAGAAGTTAGTGCGGTCCAACTGATTTCCAGAGATCACTTGTGTGTCTGAGGACGATACCTTTCTATACTAATTTCGTTGATCAAACAGTTGTCGAAGAAGTGCACCTTTACTCATAATTACGTCTGGAGAGCGTGCTAAAATGCTTGCAGCACCTAGTCAATCCCGGCCGTTTGTATTCTGGAGGTACAAGAGTCTGCTGAAAATCCTTGGCGGGGTATATCGGGAGCCGTTCTTTTCGAAGCTAGTTGATTGCAGCGACGGGTATTAGTCGGGTGTGGAGTTCAGGAATGTTACTTAATTGCTCCTTTTGAGCAAGTTAAGCACATGCTGATGACTGGCAGTGTAGAAGCAGTTTTTATATCCGCATTAGGCGGAGCTGCAGTATTTGTTGCACAAAGGAGTCGGGGAGTCGATAGTCCGTTGACAACATACAGTGGCAGGCTACGTCACTATAGATAATACACAGTGTGGCATCATTTCACGTTAATTAATTTCGTATTCCACGCGTTTTTTTCCGTTAGAAGTGTTTAACTACAAACATGTCTCCTGTCTTCTTCTAGTTTCGGTAACTAACGTGTACCACTGAAGACTCTTACGTGATCCATGATCTATCGATTGACTGACCTTCTACTACGAGTTATGGTGCGTTTCTATATATATGGACATCCACATCTAGTTTTATATCTACACTCAGAAAGCCACTATAGTGCGTGATGGAAAGTATGCTGTATACGACTCTCACTTCCCCTCTTTCGTCTTCCAGTCGTGAATGGTTACCGAAAAGAACGATTCTTGGTAAGCCTCCGCGTGAGATCGAATTTTTCTATTAGTCTTTTCACGAGATTAATGCAGGAGGAAGCAATATAGAGGTTGACTCTTCTATGAAAGTACGCTGTCGAAATTTTTATAGTAAACCACGTCGTGATGCATAATGCATATTGCAGTGTCTGCTACTGGAGTTTGTTGAGCAGAGACTGGTCGCGTTCGGACGAGTAATACTCAAGTATCTGCAGAGAGATGGTTTTGTCAGTTACCCCCTCTGTAGGTAGAGATTACATTTAGTGAGGATTCTCATTGTAGAATCTGCCTCCCCTATGAATAGCCGGCCGGAGTGGCCGTGCGGTTCTAGGCGCTACAGTCTGGAACCGGGTGACCGCTACGGTCGCAGGTTCGAATCCTGCCTCGGGCATGGATGTGTGTGATGTCCTTAGGTTAATTACGTTTAATTAGTTCTAAGTTCTAGGCGACTGATGACCTCAGAAGTTGAGTCGCATAGTGCTCAGAGCCATTTGAGCCTATGAATAGCTTTATGTGGTCGTCACACAGTAAGTAGCTCTGTAGGCACCCCTCTATATGAGAGATAGATAGATAGATAGATAGAGAGAGGGAGAGAGAGAACCCATCGTTGTCCGCGGTGTCTCCAGATGCGTCTATGCTGGTTATCAGGACTCAGTTCGAAAAGGGACTCATCATTGAAGACAATTGTACTTAATTCAAAGAGATTCCAGACCTAAGACATTTGGAGATGCCCCAGACAACAGGTATACCAGCCTCATTGACGCCCACTACACGGCCCGACAAACAACCAGGAGTGATGGTGTGGGTGCCATTTCTTTTCACAGCTGGATCCCTTTGAGCGGCTTTGGCGGCACTCTTACGGCACAACGGTACGTCGACGATATTCTACGCCCCATTTTGTTGCCCTTAATGACAGCTCATCCTGGGTTTACGTGTAAGCAAGATAATAGCTGCCCGCTTACGGCTAGAATTTCTACTACTTGTCTTCGTAGACCCTACCTTGGCCAGCAAAGTCGCTGAACCTCTCCCCAATTGAGAAAGTTTGGAGCATTATGGGCAAGGTCCTCCTACCATCTCGGGATTTTGACGATCTAACGCACCAAATGGACAGAATTTGGAACGATATTCCTCAGGATGACATCCAGCAACTGCATCAATCGATGTCAAGCGGAATATCTGCTTGCTTGAGAGCTAGATGTGGAAAAACGCATTGTTTAGATTGAGAAGCTCATTCTCTTGAAAAAAATCATCCAATTTTTTGAAATCTACTGATTTCCGTTGCATTCCCATAATTTCTAGTGATCTTCTTTTTTTTGTCTTAGAGTATGTTTAATGGCTGTGATTGCTTCCAGTGATTATTCGAAATACGCGAGTTTGCACAGTAACAGCCCCTTTCCCCTATTTACTAGTATGTGCAGTACGTTACATATGTTTCTATTGAGTGTCAACTGCCAATACCTGCACCAAGCACCAGTCCTCTGTAGGCCTTCTTGCATTTTGCTGTAGTTTTCTAGCTTTACGTACACTCTACACGGTGATTTTTTTCTACCGTGTACAAACTCTAGGGATTGATCGCTCAGAGGATATGGAACAAAAAAGTCTAATGAAATTACGGCCAGAAGTGCATGGTTACTATGCTAGTGACCATGTAATCGATGATACATTGTTACAGAGACTGCTGTATACAACGTGCTTGCCATGCAGCCACAGTTACAGTATGTGTTGAAAATGGTTTCCATGTGCCTCAGCGCATGCGTGTACGCGCCGTAGCATGTTCTGTCTCACACCGTCACATCGGCCAAGCTGCATCCAAACAGTGTAAAGGGCAGCATGAATACGCTGCTCCAGTATTTCCACAACTGGAATGGGCTCTGGACACACGATACTTTTGAAATGACCGCATGACCAGAAATCGCACGAGTTGGTGATTTTCACATAGTAGTTTCGTCATTATGTGAAGAAGTTTCTCATTTTTTGTCATACCAGCCCACTTACTTTTTGGCGTTCTTTTGCAACACCACATCTCAAACGGTTTGATCCTCTCCTGTGAACACAGTGAACCAGAATTCCACCGAAAAAATTTCAGAGGATGTTGAATACCTTCTGAGTATTTTGGTATCAGGACGCATGATCTCCGGCGCCTCGTTACAGAGTTATTGCATTTGATTTCTTGCCTCAGTTAACTATGTATCTGTATTGTTCTGAAAATAGAGTACAACTGTACAATTGGTTGCTCTATACGCTTTGTATTTTTCCATTTGTTTACGATTCTTGTTGTCGAAACAGTAATGCCCAGTTCAACCCCATGCCCTCCAGTTTGTGATCAGTATCGCTCAGTCCTGTCTAGGGTTTTGTTTTGCAGCTACGTTAACTTGGCGTCAATGGTGAACCTCGTGTATGGGTTCACTGAACAATTATGGAAGAGCGGCAAGACGACGTTATGCTAATCTGTTCCAGCATAATCGAGTGGTAGCGTAGTGGTCAGCACATTACACCCGCATTCGGGAGGACGAGGCTCAAGCCCGTGTCTAGCCATCTGGATTTAGATTTCCCGTGATTTCCCAAAATCGCTCCAAACAAACGCCAGGATGGTTCCTTTAAAAGGCACGGCCGATTTCCTTCACCATCCTTCACACAATACGAGCTTGTGCTCCGTTCCTAATCGCCTCGATGTCGACGGGACGTTAAACCCAATCTTCCTTCCTTCCTTCCCTTATTTTGTTCCCTTAGCGACGGCACCCACACCACAGTACTTTTGCATCTGTTTGACGGTTGTCGTATTACTCCGTGGCCGGCCGGGGTGGCCAAGCGGTTCTAGGCGCTACAGTCTGGAACCGCGCGACCGCTACGGTCGCAGGTTCGAATCCTGCCTCGGGAATGGATGTGTGTGATGTCCTTAGGTTAGTTAGGCTTAAGTAGTTCTAAGTTCTAGGGGACTGATGACCTTAGAAGTTAAGTCCCATAGTGCTCAGAGCCATTTGAACCATTTTTTTTTTTTTTTTTTTTTTTTTGTATTGCTCCGTGCTCTGTGCTGTACGTTTTGGTTATTGCGTATTAATGGCTTCTTCATTGTTGTGATGATATTTTTGCAGAAATAAGGATGATTGCGGTAACAAACTGAATAAATCACAGTTACATTATTACACTGCAACGAGCCGCCAGAGACCGTGGGTCCCTTATTTCAAAGTACTCTGAAGGAATCTCTGAAACATGTTTGAAAGTATGTTGGTGGAGTTCTGATTCACCCTCTATACGCCTGTTACGTCTTTCTATAATCAAGCTGTCGTGTTGCAGACAGAATAAGACGACGCAGAGGAATTTGAGGAACTGTGGGAACCGAGATCCAGTCACCGCTTCAAAGTCAAGTGGCAGACGACGCAACCGACCTGCTGGTCATCCCTGCATCCTCGGCACTTCCTCAGCGTGTGGCAATGACATGCCGATTTAACATTTGCGACAATCATCTGCAAATGCCGTCGTTGCCAGACAGCAAAACAGCTCGCCACGGATAAGCTACAAACAGGAAGGCTCGATGGCCTACCTGTAGCGAAGAGTTCGGTGACAAGAGCGCAATGGACCTGTGTGTCATGTCAGCCATAGATCACGCTTCGTGTGAGTCCTCGGTTCGACACCGCAGAGCTGCCCATGTAATCTAGGAACGCAGGGAGCCGTAGCCTAGTGGTCGGCAGCTGTGCTAACCTGCCTTTCACTGCCGCCACGAACACTGCTGAGCTACCGTCTGCTGGCCGCCACTACATCACTCCGTATGTGTACCGCCACCGCAGTTGAAAGGTGCATGTCACAATGACAATTATTCTTCTTTCTTCTGCGTATTCTGCGTCACAAGCACAGTGCAAAGTTGTTCTGCGCCAAGCGTTCGATTACTGGAGGTATGACAGTCTTTGACTAGCTGAGGAGCGATATCTCAAGTGAGATACTTCGACGAGTTCTAGAGGTAACGAATGGGAGGCGAGAGAGGCTGTGTCTTTCTCTGTGTGCAGGTTGTTTAAATCACACAAAAGCATTGTAGTCTGGTCTGGGTTTCTTGTCGGCAGTTCCACGAGTTGCTGGTTTGCTGTGGACGAGTAATGTATATAAATTAGAGGTGACAGAAGTTATGGGTAGCGATATGCACATATACACATCACGGTAGTATGCAAGGTATAAAAGGGGTAGGCATTGGTGGAGCTGTCATTTGTAGTCAGGTGATTCATGTGGAGAGGCTTCTGATGTGATTATGGCTGCACGACGGTAATCAACACAGTTTGAACGCGGAATGGTAGATGGAGCTAGACGCATGAGTCTTTCCACTTCGGATATCGTTAGGAAATTCTATATCCCGAGATTCGCAGTGTGAAGAAGATGCTGAGAATACCAAATTTTAGGTATTACTTTTGACGACGGAGAACGCGCTGGCTGACGGCTTTCACTTAACGACCGAGAGCAGCGGCATTCAAGTAGATTTGCCAGTGCTAACAGACAAGCAACACTGTGTGACATAACCTCAGGAATCAATGTGGGACGTACGGCGAACATGTCCGTCCGTTAGATCATTGCGGTTAAATTTTGGTGTTAATGTGGTATGGCAGCAGACTACCGACGCGAGTGCCTTTGCTAACAGCACGACATCGCATACAGAACTACCCCTGTGCTCGTCACCATATCGGTTGGACCATAGATGACTAGGAAACGTGACCAAGTCAGATGAGTCCCGATGAAAATGAAGTGAGCATATGGCATCGTTGGCCGGGAAGCCCCTATTGCATTCGGCGCCACACTGGGCGACTTGCGCGCCTGTGATGAAGATGAAATGATGATGAGGACAGCACAACACTCAGTCCCCGAGTGGAGAAAATCTCCAACCCGGCCGGGAATCGAACCTGGGCCTGCTTGCATCGGAGGCGAGCACGTTACCACCCAGCTAAGCAGGCGGACGAGTCCGGATTTCTGTTGGTGATAGGTCTCGAGTGTGGGGCAGACCCCAGGAAACCAGGAACCCAGGTTGTCAACAAAGCACTATACAAGCTGGTGGTGTTGTCATAATGGTGTGTGCTGTGTTTACATGGAATGAACTGGATCTTCTAGTCTAATTGAACCGATCGTTGACTGAAAATTGTTACCTTCAGCTGACTGGAGACCATTTTAAACCGTTCATGGACCTGATGTGCCCAGACAACGATGGATTTTTTTATGGGTGACAAAGCGCCATGTCACTGGGCCACCACTGTTCGCAATTGGTTTGAAGTATACTCTGGACAATTTGAACGAATGATGTGGCCTCTCAGATACCCCGACACGAATCCCATCGAACGTTTGTGGGACATAATCGAGAGGTGAGTTAGTGCACAGAATCCTGCACCGGCGACACTTCCGCAATTATGGACGGCTGTAGAGACAGCATGCCTCAGTATTTCTGCAGGGACTTCCAACGACTTCTTGTGTCCATGCGACGTCAATTTGCTGCACTACGCCGGGAAAAAGAAGGTCCGACACGGTATTAGGAGGTATCCCATAATTTTTGTCACCTCAGTGTATTAACTTGCTAAGTAGCTTTCTGTTACAGGTGTATGTTTACATGAAGAGATTTGGGTTCGCATGGTGCAACTTGGCGTAATATTGTTTGCAGCATTTTCAGATCTTTACTTATGTTCAAACTTAACGTTTGTTGCCCGATTAGGTGGTTAATTTCGAGGCATATGATATAGAATCGGGTTTTCTTTATTACACCCGTAAACAGGATTGTTAAACTCATCACACACAAGTTAAACTTTTTCACTATTTTCAACCCAAGTACACTATTTTACTGCTCAATTTTTTATTTTGTGGTGGTACATTATGTCATGTGTTTCATGTATGAACGATTATGTCGATACTTGTATCAATGATTACGTTTCAAGCGAAATAGTACCAATTTAATTGAAACTTCTGAGATTTATTCATATTCTTGTGCCACTGAGAAATTCATCTTTAATGATTCTGTTACTTTTGCGGTATTGAGTGGACTTTGTTATCTGCATACACCTGCAGCATGAACCACTTTTGATTCCCTGCCTTCAACGGGAATACCGTGCTAACCATATCAAGCACTACTGTAAATAGTGTGCACATTTTTAAAACTGAAATTAGTAGAACGCTTTTGTAATTCTATGCTTGCCTTGCAGGTCAGAAGGTGCAAATTTACGAAATGCGAAACAAGTTAGACCATGGCCTCTCACGCGATTATTTACTCCCCGCGTACTGCCATCCAAAACTCTCTCTCTCTCTCTCAGATTGCGTCACGGAAGTGAGTTCATCGAGTGGCGCCAACAGAGTGATGATAAATGCTGTAACAGGTTGCCTTTATTCCCTCAGTATGGACGGCGAAGGGAATACTCGATTTCTGGCCTTGAGCACATCCAACTCTGTGCTCAAAAGGCATCATCTCGGATCGCTGAATTTCAAATCTCTTTCTCAATAATTTTTTTCCTTCCTGATTTTTTAATATAATACTCAATTGCTTATAGAACAGTCGGTTTAAATTTGGATTCGATATTCAAAGAAATACAGAGTGTACAATTGTTCAGTGTAACTCTGAGTTGTCATTGTACTCTGTAACTGTCCTTTTCCCATCGCTGTACCACTTAATACGACAGCAATCTTCCGAAAAATTTGAACATACGTACTATTTTACAATAAGAATATTGTGCTGAAATATCTATGTTTTAACCTGCATCTAAGGGGCAGGAGATCTACATCATCTGATCAAAAGCTATAATGCAGAATTGACCTCTATACGTCACGAGGGGGCGACCCACCAGTATTAATTTTACAGCATTATGCCCTACATGCAGTAGAGGTACAGTTCGTGAAGTAGCATCTGTGACCCACTGGTATGTGGACAGTAACATTCCAGATCTGAACCCAATAGAACATCTTTGGGCTGAGTTAGAACACTGACATCGCTGTAGACCGGCGTCCAACACCACTACCTTCTGCTGTTTCGGCTCTTAAGGAAGAACGGGCTCCTACACAGTCACTCAGACATCTCATTAAAAGGGTCTCCAGAAGGGTTTAAACAATCATAAAGGTAAAGACTGAAACACCCCTATCAATAGGTGTGCGCATACTTTTGATCGGTTAACATTTAGTTGATTCTAGACAGTAATTCACATTTACCTGAAAAACGTAATACGCATTAGAACCTTGAGAGTGATGTTTCGATGCTGTAATACATTTACCACACAAATTTCAATCTCTTAGCTTTAAAATTTACCCAGCGGCCATGCCGCAGTGGTAACACTAGTTCGTGTTAGATCGCTATGGGCATAGCTAGGACTTGGACGGTTGACCGCCCAGATGTGCCGAGCGTTTTTGACAAGTGCGGCACACTCATCCCTTGTGGAGTCCGGCCTGGTAGCTGAATGGTAAACGTGGCGGATTGTCAATCGTCTGGGCCCGGCATTGATTCCCGGCTGGGTTGGGGAATTTTTTCCGCCCAGGGACTGGGTGTTGTGCTGTCCTCATCACCATCCTATCATCCTCATCGACTGCAGGTCGCCGAAGTGGCGTCAAATTCAAAGACCGGCATCCGTCGAACGGCCTGCCCCACGGGGAGTGGGGGGGGGGGGGGGGGGGGGGGGGGCAGCCATATAAATAAATTCGTTGTGAGCCCAACTGAAAAGCTACTTGACTGAGGAGCAGCGGCTCCGGTTACGAAAACTGACAGCTCTGGTGTGCTGATCACATGGCCCTTCATATCCGCATCCAGTGGTGCCTATCGACTGTGGTTGACACGGTGGTCGGTCGGTAGCGTCGCGCCTTCCGAGACCTGTTCGGACGGAGTTTGGTTTACCTTTATTAAGGTTCTGTGCCTATAAACGTTTTGAACAATATCGATTTTTAATAAAATTATTATTCTGATTAAGGTTAAACTCAGAATCAGATTTTTTGTATGACTCTGAACAGTTTTGGATACAAATTGCATGATTTTAAAGTATCACGATTTTTAACATACTGTTGCAAAATTATGCTACAACATGGATGGGTACAGCAGAGGAGGTGAAGGGAGGGGTGCGGAAATCAAGCTGTTTCCAGCTTTCGGTGCTAACCTGCAACTATCGTGAGCGAACTCACTCGCTTCCCCACAGAACGCTTGTATTTCACAACTCGTGGACACAACTAAGGAACAGGTTTGTCTCCCTCCCGGACGCCTCTCTGCCTTTTCCCAGCAGAACCGTCTTATATTTATCCCGCACTGTTTGGGGAAGTGAAACAGGTCACAGTTCTCACGATCTTCCCGCCCGCCATATGAAAAGACGCCAGCCGGCGCACGAGTGATCGGCCCACTCCTGTGGAAGCGGATTCTGCGGTTTTTATTTCGGCAATTAAACGCGAGCGGCGGGAGGCGACTGAGTGACGCGTTAATAAGCGCTCGGGGCCCCGCCATTGGCCGGCTCCGCTTGTCGCCGTCATTATGCGGCGGTGATACAGGCGGCGAAAAAGCGGCGCGGGCGCCGACGCCGGCGAGGTCCCTGCCACCGCCGCCGGTTCCCACGGGCGCCCTCTTCGGGGAAGGCGACTTCTTCTGTCTTTAATTGGCTGCCCGATAAAGGCCAAAATAAGACGAGACCGCGCCGCCTCCATCACGCACGTCGTCCGCAGACGCCGAAAATGGCGAACTGCTCGCGCTTCTGGCTGCCGCGGCCTGCCAGCTCGCGACATTACTTACCGCGCGCTCTGTTGTAACTCCTCGTTGTTCACGTCAATGAGACGGCACTTGAAACGCTTGTACGTCAGTACTTCGAAAAAAAGATCGACTGAAATAGAACGCCCGTGCAATATTTATTTTATTTTGATTGCGAGCAGCCCTCTCAGATTGTTATACATGATGCTGTCGTTTTCTGTCTGATAAAGACACCGCAAGATCAAAACGAATTGCAAAACGAACCGGACAAGATATCCGTATCTGTAAGTCTATCTTTGTACTGAACGGTTTTGGAACCTCGGCTGTTCGGTGAAAAACGTCAAATCAAAACGCCTTCAGCTGCCTAAATTTCCAGTTTTACTTTACTGTTCTTCCTTTGTTTCCACTTTCAGCGTTACATTGCGCAACCTTCAAGCCCCCTGACCGACGTGTAGGAGGAATCCGACGTGTTGTGCTATGTTAATAGGGGTCAGCATGGTATCCTGGTATCCGTAGACTGCAGATGATGATCGAAAGGATCGCTTTGTTAAAAGTCTACAGCTACCAGCGGCTGTACGATGGCCTCTGTTTTGAAGAATCCCACGTCTTGTGCTATGTAAATAGGGGTCAGCATGGTATCCTGGTATCCGTAGACTGCAGATGATGATCGAAAGGATCGCTTTGTTAAAAGTCTACAGCTACCAGCGGCTGTACGATGGCCTCTGTTTTGAAGAATCCCACGTCTTGTGCTATGTTAATAGGGGTCAGCATGGTATCCTGGTATCCGTAGACTGCAGATGATGATCGAAAGGATCGCTTTGTTAAAAGTCTACAGCTACCAGCGGCTGTACGATGGCCTCTGTTATGAAGAATCCCACGTCTTTTGCTATGTAAATAGGGGTCAGCATGGTATCCTGGTATCCGTAGACTGCTGATGATGATCGAAAGGATCGCTTTGTTAAAAGTCTACAGCTACCAGCGGCTGTACGATGGCCTCTGTTATGAAGAATCCCACGTCTTGTGCTATGTAAATAGGGGTCAGCATGGTATCCTGGTATCCGTAGACTGCTGATGACGATCGAAAGGATCGCTTTGTTAAAAGTCTACAGCTACCAGCGGCTGTACGATGGCCTCTGTTTTGAAGAATCCCACGTATTGTGCTATCTAAATAGGGGTCAGCATGGTATCCTCGTATCCGTAGACTGCTGATGACGATCGAAAGGATCGCTTTGTTAAAAGTCTACAGCTACCAGCGGCTGTACGATGGCCTCTGTTATGAAGAATCCCACGTCTTGTGCTATGTAAATAGGGGTCAGCATGGTATCCTCGTATCCGTAGACTGCTGATGACGATCGAAAGGATCGCTTTGTTAAAAGTCTGCAGCTACCAGCAGCTGTACGATGGCCTACGTTTTGATCGTACAAGAGGTGGTATTCTTCGGTCAGCGAGCCTTAAGATGGCGCAATGTTACGCTGAAACTGGCAGTGAAAGTAAAATAAATCTTGGAAGTTAGACGGCTGAAGGCGTTTTGTCGCAAGGAATATGAAAGCTGTTCTAATAAATAGCACTGAGTAGGAGAAAAATTACTCAATTTAGTCGACATTTGTGATCATGCCTCGTATTGTATAATGCATTAAATTTAAGTACCATTACCGCCATTAATCAGTTAATCATCCCCTCACACAGACAACACAACAAAATTTCGTCAAGCAAGTACAGTGTCATAATTCTGGAGTCGCTGATGGTGCCAGTATTCTGAAACGGAGAACAGTCGACAAGACTTATTCTAAATGATGCGACTTTTAACCTTCAGTTCGTGGAGGCCGGCGGCCAAATTATTGCATCCTTTGCTGCAGTTAGTCTGCTGGCGACTCATAACACATTTTTTTTTTCAGATGAAATGAGTTTTTTTTTTACGCCATACGCTTTTGTGAAACGCCGTAAGTGGCGATTTGTGTTGTTACCAGTGTTTGGCGTTTCACCAACACATCATGACTCAGTACCTCACTACCACTATTCACTGTCGCTTACATTTTATGCGGGTCATCAGTTCATAATGAGATCGGTATGTACGCACCCCCAGATGTCGGCCCACGACGACAGTACTGGCTCTTGAGCAAAAATATTTGATGGCCAGTGAGATGGTATCGATACGTGATACCATACTGTCCCTTTTGAAACCTGCTCCACCCCCACCTCCAACCCGCCCCTTTGTCCTCCCATGGAAACAAGGAATGGGGATACACTTTCGAACAGGGGTAGCTAAGACACAAGGGTTCTGGAGTGAAAGATACTAGGCACAGAAAATAGAATTTACTTTATTGACAAAATCGTACTTCAGCACTTGAGCGATGCACACAGTTATTAAGAAAACAATATAAATTGACATTAGTCACGTTACCTAATAAAACATTCCAGTTTTCAGTTTGATTCAACAAGACCCAACCAATCAGGAGTCTTCAGTTTCAGCCGGCCCAAGCAGCCTTTAAAACAAGTGACACAAGTAATCCAGATTCAATTGGTTTTTCGTTACTAAATAGTTATAAGACAACAAGACCTTAATAATCGGCACGGTTCTCAGCAGTCTCACCTAAAAGGATCATGTACGATTCTCGTTTCCAATTGGCACTAGCCACTGTACGGGAATAATCACATAAGCTATAGCGCCATTCAAATCAGCAACCGATCTAACCGTCTACGTATCATTACTCAACGCTCAAAATACTACAATTTTAATCGGCGTGAGCAGTCTTAAAACACCTAACACGACTTCCCTACTTGGACGGGCAGTATCCACTTAAATTGAAAGCTGCATACAGTATAAAATAAGATAAATATATCAGTGGTCTAAAGACTGCACGAACAGACAAAACATTGAACTCAACTCGGCACTTAGGCGTCTTTGAATTCACAAGCTGAAATGGCACTAGCCGTTTAAATTTGGAAACTAAACATGCAGCTTACACAAGAGATGAAATTGTAAGTTTAGTTTGGCACTTAGCCGTCTTTAATTCTCCAATGAATTTACCAGATCGAACAGGCAAGAGCCGTTTTAATTTAAGGAATAAACCATTTTTATTTAATGTGCTCTTAGGCACACATAACGCGAAAAATAATTTTTTTAAACAACTTCATTCCTCTAGCCGACATTAAACTAAGCAGGTTAACAAATTTTTTCAGCGATCACAGGTGCCTGGGAGTTTCAATTTAAAACACTAACGAAGCTAATCGTCTAACAGGACATCCTCAAGCATAGGCCTCGATCTGCACAGCAAGTGAAAACAATATGGAAGCTAGATGCCTGATACTTATTCAGACAACTCGTTAATGAATTAGCCCTCAGATTCTGCAAAATAACAGGCGGAAGGTTTTAAAAGTATTCAGTAACAATAATTTAAACATACAGGTGCGATTGGAAGCTACACATAAACTATTTCACTGCTACAAAATACATTGTAACAACACATATGGCGGTTCTGCCAGAACATGTTAAAGATGACGGTAAGAATAACAACAGGATATTTCAACTAGGCGGCTCTAGCCGCCCACATATCAGCTAATAGCTCAAACGCAACATTTTCTTTTCTAAAATAGTACACCGGCCTATGTCGGTTCCAAACGTTTAACTTGAAAAAAATCAGAAATAATAAGCACTGAGCTACCACTATAGCCACACAACATACAGTTTAACTGGCATTTACCGCTCTGAGCCGCCGCCCCCCCCCCCCCCCCCCTCCCATGAACCATGGACCTTGCCGTTGGTGGGGAGGTATGCGGGCCTCAGCGATACAGATAGCCGTACCGTAGGTACAACCACAACGGAGGGGTATCTGTTGAGAGGCCAGACAAACGTGTGGTTCCTGAAGAGGGGCAGCAGCCTTTTCAGTAGTTGCAAGGGCAACAGTCTGGATGATTGACTGATCTGGCCTTGTAACAATAACCAAAACGGCCTTGCTGTGCTGGTACTGCGAACGGCGGAAAGCAAGGGGAAACTACGGCCGTAATTTTTCCCGAGGGCATGCAGCTTTACTGTATGATTAAATGATGATGGCGTCCTCTTGGGTAAAATATTCCGGAGGTAAAATAGTCCCCCATTCGGATCTCCGGGCGGGGACTACTCAAGAGGATGTCGTTATCAGGAGAAAGAAAACTGGCGTTCTACGGATCGGAGCGTGGAATGTCAGGTCCCTTAATCGGGCAGGTAGGTTAGAAAATTTGAAAAGGGAAATGGATAGGTTAAAGGTAGATATAGTGGGAATTAGTGAAGTTCGGTGGCAGGAGGAACAAGACTTCTGGTCAGGTGACTACAGGGTTATAAACACAAAGTCAAATAGGGGTAATGCAGGAGTAGGTTTAATAATGAATAGGAAAATAGGAATGCGGGTAAGCTACTACAAACAGCGTAGTGAACGCATTATTGTGGCCAAGATAGATACGAAGCCCACACCTACTACAGTAGTACAAGTTTATATGCCAACTAGCTCTGCAGATGACGAAGAAATTGAAGAAATGTATGGGGAAATAAAAGAAATTATTCAGATAGTGAAGGGAGACGAAAATTTAATAGTCATGGGTGACTGGAATTCGAGTGTAGGAAAAGGGAGAGAAGGAAACGTAGTAGGTGAATATGGATTGGGGCTAAGAAATGAAAGAGGAAGCCGCCTGGTAGAATTTTGCACAGAGCACAACTTAATCATAGCTAACACTTGGTTTAAGAATCATGATAGAAGGTTGTATACATGGAAGAACCCTGGAGATACTAAAAGGTATCAGATAGATTATATAATGGTAAGACAGAGATTTAGGAACCAGGTTTTAAATTGTAAGACATTTCCAGGGGCAGATGTGGACTCTGACCACAATCTATTGGTTATGACCTGTAGATTAAAACTGAAGAAACTGCAAAAAGGTGGGAATTTAAGGAGATGGGACCTGGATAAACTGAAAGAACCAGAGGTTGTACAGAGTTTCAGGGAGAGCATAAGGGAACAATTGACAGGAATGGGGGAAAGAGATACAGTAGAAGAAGAATGGGTAGCTTCGAGGGATGAAGTAGTGAAGGCAGCAGAGGATCAAGTAGGTAAAAAGACGAGGGCTAGTAGAAATCCTTGGGTAACAGAAGAAATATTGAATTTAATTGATGAAAGGAGAAAATATAAAAATGCAGTAAATGAAGCAGGCAAAAAGGAATACAAATGTCTCAAAAATGAGATCGACAGGAAGTGCAAAATGGCTAAGCAGGGATGGCTAGAGGACAAATGTAAGGATGTAGAGGCTTATCTCACAAGGGGTAAGATAGATACTGCCTACAGGCAAATTAAAGGGACCTTTGGAGATAAGAGAACCACTTGTATGAACATCAAGAGTTCAGATGGAAACCCAGTTCTAAGCAAAGAAGGGAAAGCAGAAAGGTGGAAGGAGTATATAGAGGGTCTATACAAGGGCGATGTACTTGAGGACAATATTATGGAAATGGAAGAGGATGTAGATGAAGATGAAATGTGAGATACGATACTGCGTGAAGAGTTTGACAGAGCACTGAAAGACCTGAGTCGAAACAAGGCCCCCGGAGTAGACAACATTCCATTAGAACTACTGACGGCCTTGGGAGAGCCAGTCCTGACAAAACTCTACCATCTGGTGAGCAAGATGTATGAAACAGGCGAAATACCCTCAGACTTCAAGAAGAATATAATAATTCCAATCCCAAAGAAATCAGGTGTGGACAGATGTGAGAATTACCGAACAATCAGTTTAATAAGCCACAGCTGCAAAATACCAACACGAATTCTTTACAGACGAATGGAAAAACTAGTAGAAGCCGACCTCGGGGAAGATCAGTTTGGATTCCGTAGAAATACTGGAACACGTGAGGCAATACTGACCTTACGACTTATCTTAGAAGAAAGATTAAGGAAAGGCAAACCTACGTTTCTAGCATTTGTGGACTTACAGAAAGCGTTTGACAATGTTGACTGGAATACTCTCTTTCAAATTCTAAAGGTGGCAGGGATAAAATACAGGGAGCGAAAGGCTATTTACAATTTGTACAGAAACCAGATGGCAGTTATAAGAGTCGAGGGACATGAAAGGGAAGCAGTGGTTGGGAAGGGAGTAAGACAGGGTTGTAGCCTCTCCCCGATGTTAATCAATCTGTATATTGAGCAAGCAGTAAAGGAAACAAAAGAAAAATTCGGAGTAGGTATTAAAATCCATGGAGAAGAAATAAAAACTTTGAGGTTCGCCGATGACATTGCAAATCTGTCAGAGACAGCAAAGGACTTGGAAGAGCAGTTGAACGGAATGGATGGTGTCTTGAAGGGAGGATATAAGATGAACATCAACAAAAGCAAAACGAGGATAATGGAATGTAGTCGAATTAAGTCGGGTGATGTTGAGGGTATTAGATTAGGAAATGAGACACTTAAAGTAGTAAAGGAGTTTTGCTATTTGGGGAGCAAAATAACTGATGATGGTCGAAGTAGAGAGGATATAAAATGTAGACTGGCAATGGCAAGGAAAGCGTTTCTGAAGAAGAGAAATTTTTTAACATCGAGTATAGATTTAAGTGTCAGGAAGTCATTTCTGAAAGTATTTGTATGGAGTGTAGCCGTGTATGGAAGTGAAACATGGACGGTAAATAGTTTGGACAAGAAAAGAATAGAAGCTTTCGAAATGTGAAGACCACAACAACAACAACCGCTCTGAGTTTCAGATATTTTTAAGCACACAATAAGTTGAAGTATACAGGGAATGTCTACTCGGTACAAAACAGTATTATTCCAGACGTAAAACACCTGTTAATTTTAGTCGCAGTGCTTTACATTTGCTCACTGAGACAAGTCAGGGGCATACCCGAATACTACCACATTTCTAGCCAAACCCGCACGAGATGCCGCACAGTCTGATCCTTTCAGCACACGATAACGTGAGGTTTCTGACAAATAAGGGATAAATTTACCAGGAACGATACTTGTCGCTGATGTCACCGTGTATCTAGGAGTAGTAGTTCCCGCTCCGGACTCCCAAACCTTCGGGACTCCAACCGCAGCGGCCTGTTCGTCCTCGCCAAACACGGCCCACTGCTGTCGACGTTGGTTGGTTCACTCCCGCCCTCCAGGAGTCCGCTACCAGGTCCGCTGCGGCGTGTCACGTGTTGTCTACTGACTCGTCCGCTGCTCGCTATTCTCCCTCCTCTCACTATTGCGCGCCTTTCTCCTCCTTAAAACCCCGGGCCAACGAGATGTACTGGCCCTGCAGCGAATATGTGACGCCACACTAATCGGCTTGTCCGCCACATTTCGCCAATATTCGGCTCCGTGCAAGGCCCATGAGAAATCAATTTGTAATTTAAAAGGTACCCACTACAGGTCTTAATTTTGTAGTGTGCTACCGAAAACTTACATGCATTTAAACACGCAGTCAAGAATTGTTAAACTTGTCTGAAATACACCGGTGTCCAAAATTAAAGCACAAACCGAAAATTTGCAAGGTTGCTTTTATTTTGACACAAAACAGTATAATTAGGTGATTGTAAAGTAGAAGCAATATAAAGAATACGGAACGTAAAGAACTGCAACATGCATAACGGTAGACAAAAATGTTCTTTGTTTTTTTCCAACTTAACGTAATTACACACAGATTCCAACAACCGGTAAATGCGTTCAATATGGGGTGTGACCACTTCTGTTGGCAATATTGGCCTGACAAACTACTGGGCATGTTGTGAATGATGTCATCAACCTCATGTTGAGGCAACAAGGCCCATTATTCCTGCAGTGCTGCTCCCACGTCTTGGAGAGGGGTTGGTGGATGCTGACGTGATCCATCCCATGTTCCTAATGCATCCCAGACGTGCTGTACGGATTTTAGAATGAGAGAGCGTGCAGGCCATGCTATGCGTGCAATATCTTCCGTTTCCAGGGAAACGTCAACCACAAGTGCTCTATGAAGTCGAACATTATCGTCCAGCAGTACGAATTCTGGGCCCCCTGCAACCACATATGAGGTCCCAAGATCTCGTCGTGATATCTGACAGCAGTTAAATCATGCCGACTTAACAGCTCAATTTCATGATGAGGTGTTAGAGTGATCAACGAAATACCTTCCCACACCGTTAGAGATCATCCTCGACAGCAGTTCTTTTCCACAATGGTTGGGTCCCGCACTCGTGTTTCACGTTTCCTCCAGATGCGAATCCGCCGAGAATCACTGTCCAGACCACATCTGCCCACCATCCAGATGGCATGTTGACGGCTCCACTCTAGGAATTCCCTTCTGTAAAGACGCGTCTCTGACAGTAAAAGCCACTCTACGGAAGCCTTCTGTTCAGCGTTTGCCTCGCTACAGCACGACCAGTGAATGCTGCGAGGTCAGATGCCAGATGCCGTGCAGTACTAAGGCGGTACCGTCGTGACCAGCTAAATAGCGGTTCACTCTTCCTGATGTTGCGTGTGCTCGGCTCCAACTTGGTCTTCGGAATACAGTTTTGATCTCTATAAACTGTCGCCACATTCGAAAAACAACAGACGACTCACGTTAAGCCACCAGGCCACATCAGTTTGCGACTGTCCTGCTTCCATTGTTCCTGTGGCCCTCCAACGCAGAAAGTGTATTAGGTGTCTTCTCTGTGCCATACAGCACTGTCTGTGACCGCGCACGCGGTGATTGTGGATGTGGGACTACTAGCCAAACAGCATCCCGTGGCCTGACGTCAGAGTTTGTGTGCTTGTCCGCTGACCACAATGCCATCTTCTGTGCAGGACACAACTGTACAGACATCTGTTGACAGTTTGTGTGACTATATCGTCTATTAGAAACAGGAAGGGGAGATAGTGGTTTGTTGTTTCAGTTTTGGACAGCAACTAGTTACTCGCTCCCCTTCGGAGACGGCTGTTTGCACTAATAAGACCTGCAGTGTCACGTGCTGTGACGTATGTGCCACGGTCTGGTTCAAAAGGTTGAAATGGCTCTAAGCACTATGGGACTTAATATCTGGGGTCATCAGTCCCCTAGACTTAGAACTACTTAAACCTAACTAACCTAAGGACACATCCATGCCCAAGGCAGGATTAGAACCTGCGACTGTAGCAGCAGCGCGGTTCCGAACTGAAGCGCCTAGAACCGCTCTGCCACAGTGGCTGGCGCCACGGTCTGTCTTTGTCGTTGGCCTCGTTAAAACCCCGTCCTCGCGATCTCGTGCGCCCTCTAGTCTCGCAGCCAGCGCTGCAGTTATCGCTGGTACGAATCGATAGCCAAAGAATTCAGCGGCACACATCACCTTTCATAGGAACCGTTCCGACTTGTGCCTAACAGATATGAGTAAACCACGAAAAACTTAATCTGGAAACCTGGACGCGGATTGGAACCGCCCGTCCTCGCGCATGATAGTCCAGTGTCTTATCACTGTACCAGGTCGCTCGGTTGTAGGACAACATTGGACTGTAACATTCAGAATTAATGGCATTAAAATATCAGTAACATTGAAAGTTTGAGTCAGCCTTGAATGCGTGCTTAAAAGACCTAATTGATTTGAGAGTCTACACTTATCATATCATTCACTTCGAACTGCAGGCTTGCACTGTTTTTCGTCGTCCCCATAGATAAACGATGTTATTTTATCGTTGAAGACTATCACGTTATGTATACTTTCGTCTAAATTCTCAGTCTTTAATGATTTCAACGTCGACGAGACGTCAAATAGTAACACTCCTTCCTTTTCTGGTTTCTTCTTCGAACAAGTACACAGGATCCTTACACAATCATGATTCTAAGAGGCGTCTGTGGTTATGCACCATGTACAGTAAGCTTAGGAAGTCTTTCGAAACCGGATCTGACTTTTTAGTCTTTCCCTCACTTTCAAATGCTGTCGCTCGCTGCAAATAACACCTTCACATGCTATGCTCAACCCGTCAGAAACAAACAGTGTAAAATATGAATACGAACAGCTTAACTGAGAAGAAATATAATTTTAAAAACCTGCAAAACAAATGCAGGCGATAATTTATTAACATCAAGAGCATTCGTGTTAGCTTTTGTAGAGTTTTCCATGATGCTGCAGCTGGGCGTAAATGACAGCAATGAGCTCAGCCGCGCACCTACAAAAATGACACCACACGGACGCCCACTGTCTCAAGATTAGTATTGCTCATTGTGATACCAGAAGGGATACATTTTAATGAAGCACTCCACTTTTACATGAGGCTTGGGAGATATTCTTTTTTGAGTTTCATCCACGTTTCAAAATCTTGAATTCTTGTATATCAGGTTATAGTCCCGTCTTCTGTGGTGGGGCTATGAACGTGTCATTTTTGTTAATGAAGTTCTTTCTCTTTTCGTTTGTGAACATTTTAGGTGTCAACCAGGAGAAGGATCTCTGAACTCTTTGCGTAGATTTCTTTGCATTGCTCTTTTCTTGGGAGTTCAGTTTTTTCTTTGAATATTGAGAGGAGAATTCCAGAAAGACAGTTTAAGACTTCTGCCGCGGTGATTCGTGGACAGCCTACACTCGGGTGACAAAGGTCGTGGGGTAGCGTCTAATATCGTACCTCCTTTATCCCTGTGTATTTCAGCAACTCGCCGTGGCATGCCATGGACTAAACAAGTCGTTGGAAGTCCTCTGCAAAATATTGAGCCATGCTGCCTCTATAGCCATCAATAACTGCGATAGCGCTGCCGATGCAGGATTTTCTGCACGATCTGACCTCTCCGTCATTTCTCACAAATGTTCAATGGGTGGCCAACTCTCAAGGATATTCTCAAAATCAATCGAGACCATTTCCGGTCCCTCATTATCATCCATAAAAGTTCCATCGTTGTTTGGGAACATGAAATCCATGTATGGCTGAAAATGGCCTCCAAGTGGCCGAACATAACCACTTCCACTCAATGATCGGCTCATTTGGACGAGAGGAACGAGTCCATTACATATAAACACAACCGACACGATTATGAAGCTACCACCAGCTTGCACATTGTCTTTGGGTCAATGGCTTCTTGCGGTCTGCACCATACTCGAATCTTACCATCAGCCATTATCGACTATACTCAGAACTCATCTGACAATGCCACGCTTTTCCAATCGTTTGCAGGCCAACTTATATGGTCACGAGCTCAGGAAAGGTGCTGCAGGCGATATCGTGCTGTTAGCAAACGCCCTCGCATCCGCCATCTGCTGCCATAGCCCATTAACGCCACATTTCTCCACTATGATCTAATGCATACATCTCTGCGGTTATTTCACGCGTTGTTGCTAGACTGGTAGGATTGACAACTCTACTCAAACGCCACTGCTCTCGGTCGTTAAGTGAAGGCCGTCGGCCACTGCGTTTCCGTGGTGAGAGGTAATGCCTGACATTTGGTATTCTCGGCACACTCTTGACATTGTGGATCTCGGAATATCGAATTCCCTAACGATTTCCGAAATGGAATGTCCCACGCGTCTGGCTCCAGCTACCACTCAGCGTTCAGTTTCTGTTAATTCCCGTCGTGTGGCCCTCATCACTTAGTAAACATTTCCACGTGGATCACCTGAGTACAAATGACGGCTCCGCCAGTGCGCTGGCCTTTTATACTTCACGTGGACCAAGGTCCATAAATAAAAACATGGTAAGGTAATGACGCCCAAGCCATGCTCTAAAAGAAGCTCTGTAATCATAGGATTGAACAGGAAAGAGATCAAACTCATGACTGGACTGATGACCGGCCATGGTAATTTCAAAAAACACCTACACACAATAGGTAGAACGGAAGAAGACCCTAAATGGAGCATCTGTGATGAGGGTGAAGAAACTGCATCACACCTAATGTTTATTTGTCCATGTTAACTTTACAGTCTTGGGCAACGTCATTTTTTGTACAATTATATCAATATCATGCCATTCCGAGAATGAATATATAATTGAAGTAGGACATTGTATATCATTCCATGCAATAATGTTATAAACACATTAGCACATTATATATCACTCCATACATATAATGATTATATACACCAATTAGCCAATTGTAACAATACCACCACTAATATACTACAGTATGTAAAAGAATAAACTAACAGTACTGCAGCTCAGATTTCTTTTAATGAGTATAAACATCTTTCTATTAACAAATTTTTCAACTTGCCCTTGAAAAGATTGCCTTGGAGTTGCTTTATATTTTTTGGCAACTTATTATAGAATTGTCTCCCAGTTACATATGGACTGCGGTCTGTAGCTTTCTTGTTAGTCCGTATTCTATTATAGTCACTTTTAGCTCGAGTATTGTAATTATGGGTGTCACTGTTCTGTACACTATTTTCCTCGTTCTATTTTACAAACATTATAGATTTAAATACATACAATAATGTTTGAAATAGTCCCTACAGGACTGGAGTTTGCTTATATTAGCAATTATCCTAACTGCTCTCTTTTGAAGTCTGAAAATACGATCCATATAGACAGTGGGTGCCCCACCCCAGACCTCGATCCCATATTGCAGATGTCAGTGTATTAACCCATAATACACTTGTTTAAGGACAAGGGGAGCTATTATATTTGCAAGGCGTTTTAGTAAGCAAATATTACTAGAAACCGTTTTACAGGTGGAGGCGATATGCTCTTTACAAGTAAGATGTTCATCAATCAATATGCCTAAAAACTTATGTTTGTCAGATATTTCAACTGTATAAAGTGATTGAGTATGAGTATTATTAAAATATAGCAAGAACTTTATTACTACAATCTTGTCCTTGTTCAGTGTAAGCTTATTCACTGTTAGATATTCTGTGATCAAAATGGTTCAAATGGCTCTGAGCACTATGGGACTTAACATCTGTGGTCATCAGTCCCCTAGAACTTAGGACTACTTAAACCAAACTAACCTAAGGACATCACACACATCCATGCCCGAGGCAGGATTCGAACCTGCGACCGTAGCAGTCGCGCGGTTCCGGACTGAGCGCCTAGAACCGCTAGACCACCGCGGCCGGCCTTCTGTGATCATTTCAAAGTTCTCTTTGTTGCTTTGGAATGCTGCCCGCTCTGTACAGGCCCAGCTAATAAAAGATGTATCATCAACATAGTTCACTAGTTTGGAGTTTTGTGGCTGTGTTATATCATTAATATATACTGTAAACAAGAATGGTCCAAGTATACTTCCTTGGGGAACTCCACAATTGAGAATTCTGTAAGCTGACTTTACTGTTTGGATCTTTCTTTCATTCTTATAATTTAGTTTTGTGCACTGTCTTCTATGACGGAGATAAGAACTTCGTAATTTTAGAGCTACTCCTCTTATCCCGTAATTTTCTAACTTGGATAACAGTGCTGCATGATTCACAGAATCGAATGCTTTAGACAGATCTAGGAAAGTCCCTATAACTTTGTTTCCTTCATCCAGCCTTTAATCTTCGAATGCATGACGTTGGAGAGCAAAAGATACAGAATCTTCGGGACAAGTAGACCTGCAGAAATTGTGTCTTACACGAAACTGGTAAAGGCACTCCTTGTACTATTTAAGGGCATTGGTTGGCTTTACTAGATATACAGGGAGCGATACCGCACAAAAAAGTCGGTTTCGGTGCGGGCAGCGGCGGGTTAGACCTAAGCTGTTTTAGCTTCCCTGTCAAAATCAAATCAAATAAAAACTTCATGTACGCGATACTATCTCCATCTTTATATGTGTATATCGCTGTCCCATGACTTACGTCACGTCAGTGTACAATTGGGTCATCGACAGCCACATCCACTGCTTTGTTGTGATGGGATATTTGTCATACTGGGGATGCTACGTAACTGTAGAGTGGCAAAAGGCAAAAATGAAGTCTACACATTTTCTGGTTCTAAGGGGTGGGAGCTAAGTGAGTTGAAATTTGTTGTGACTATGCAAGACAGCCAAGTCACAACGAGAGGAAGCCGAAAGGCACGCGTTAAGCTCACGCAGATTGGCGTGAGGTCTGGAACAGGACAATGTCTTGAGAATTGCAATAAAGTACGAAAGTCTTGTAATACTTAACTTTAATCCATAATCGGTATACATCGCTCTTGTACATATATAATCTCCATTTCACTAGACACTGGTAATGGCGCCTTGCTAGGTCGTAGCCAATGACTTAGCTGAAGGCTATGCTAACTATCGTCTCGGCAAATGAGAGCGTATTGGTCAGCGTAGCTTCGCTAGCAAAGTCGGCTGTACAACTGGGCGAGGGCTAGTAAGTCTCTCTAGACCTGCCGTGTGGTGGCGCTCGGTCTGCAATCACTGACAGTGGCGACACGCGGGTCCGACGTATACTAATGGACCGCGGCTGATTTAAAGGCTACCGCCTAGCAAGTGTGGTGTCTGGCGGTGACACCACATTCCTCCCCCGCAAATCGGCGAACGGTTGTGTTATAAGGCTTCCGCTCACCGTGGGGAGGACCCCATGTTGACGTATGCGACGAGTTGGGGAGCCTAACAACAGGCGAGGCTGTGCCACCCGCACCTGGCCATTCGGTCCGAGGGGAGCTAGGAAACGCCTGAAAACCTAGTCCAGGGTGCACGCCAACATGCGGTGTAGGCGCCCGTAAATAGACAGGAGGGACCGAAGGTCGACCTCCATCGCGTCGGGGTACCCGACGGGCGTAGACGACATGTGGTCCGGAGCGGGCAAGAGTTCCATGCCGGAGGACAGCTGGTCATGGGAAGCGATCGCCGGCGCGTGACCCAGGGAGGCGGCCGGCGGCAACAGCGAAGCGTCCACTGCGGGCGTCGCCGGCGGGAGAACAGGCGGCGGCGGCGGCGGCTGCGGCGGTGGCGGCGGCGCGTCGCCATGGGGCAAAATGGAAGGCAGCGTCGGTAACACCTGGGGATGAGGCGAGCCAGTAGATGAGTCCCCAGGGCGCTGACCGGACGGCACCGTCGCTGAAATCAGACGGGGAGCGGCAGAACCCGTGCGACGACAGAGGCGCAGCTGATTGAGATGCCGACGCACCTCACCAGAGGCCCTCAAAACCAGCTACATAGCGCGGCCAAGGCAACGAAGAATGCGCCCTGCGAGCCAACGCCGTGAACCGCGATAGTTACGATAGCATACAACGTCGCCTGGAGCAAAAGCAGGTGGCTGCCGCTGCACAGGAATCTGCTGCGGCGGATGCAGCAAAGACATCAAGGTTCGATGAGGGCGACCGTGGAGCAACTCAGCCGGCGAGCGACCATCTCGGGGCTGAGAGCGATACGAGGACAAAAAGAGTAATAACGCGTCCTCCCGAGAATGCGACTCTTTCAACTTCAACATCTGTGACTAGAAAGTCCGGACCAATCGTTCAGCGGCACCGTTTGACTGAGGCGAAAACGGCGCGGATGTCAGATGTTGAATACCATTGGCCTTGCAGAATGGCTGAAATTCTGCGGATATGAATTGTGGGCCATTGTCGGA
The DNA here is from genome assembly GCF_023898315.1 of Schistocerca nitens. Taxonomy (NCBI): domain Eukaryota; kingdom Metazoa; phylum Arthropoda; class Insecta; order Orthoptera; family Acrididae; genus Schistocerca; species Schistocerca nitens. Next base: position 169,554,291 of record NC_064622.1, read on the forward strand.
AACAATAGTCTGTGGAAGAACTTCAATGCAAAAGATATCGGATAACGGTTGGATGGTGGCCGACGACGTCGTGGAAGACATCCGGACAACAAAAGGAAAATTACTGAATGAATCTACCACAACCAACCATCGAGCATTCCAGAATGGACCAGCAAAATCGATGTGTAAGCGTTGCCAAGGGGAAGAGGCTTACGGCCATGCAAAGAATTTCCGCGGTGGTGCGGATTGTTGTTCGGCACACGCCATGCAAGAAGAGCACATATTCGTAATCGCAGCATCGATTCCGAACCAAATACAGTGCTGACGAGCAAGTTGTTTCGTTCGCACTATACCCCAATGTCCTTGGTGGAGAAGCCGTAAGACAGACGACTGTAACGAACGTGGGACCACGACCCGGCACTGATCAGTATCAGAATGCAACAGCAAAACACCACGTCGTACAAAAAGTCTCTCCTTGTGAGCAAAAAATCGGCGAACCAACGGATCCTCGATCCGTGACTTTGACAAGGGCCATTGCGTAGCAACAAAACGCAAAACGGTAGCAAGGACAGGGTCAGCAGGTGTGGCTGTAGCTACACGACGAAAATCAATCGGAAACGATTCGACCACGTCATCGGTTTCCGCATCAATGAACATGCAAGCAAGTTCGGAAGAATCGAATGCTCTATCCTCAGCAACAGGCAAACGGGACAACGCATCGGCGTTTCCGTGCTTAGCAGTGGACCGATACAAGATATCGTAGCGGTACTGCGAGAGGAAAATAGAGCAGCGAATGAATTTCTGCGCTGTACGTGGAGGTACAGGCGTGTTCAGATGAAAAAGTGACGTCAATGGTTTGTGGTCTGTGATGATGGTAAAGTGACGAACATACAAGAAATCATGAAACTTAGTAACACCAAATACGAGAACCAAAGCTTCTTTCTCGATCTGTGAATAATGTCTTTGCGCAGACGAGAGCAATTTGGACGCACAGGCAATAGGGCGATCATGCGATCCATCTTTGTGCGCAAGCACAGCACCGATCCCGAAATCAGATGCATCTACCATCAACAAAAGGGGTTTCTGGGGATCGAATGGCGTAAGGCAAGTATTTGAAAACAACGCCGATTTCAACTGGCGAAAGGCGCGTTCGCATTCCGCCGTCCAGACAAACGGAACACCTTTACGGCTTAAGCGATGAAGCAGAGCTGAAATGGAAGAGGCATGGGGAACATAGCGATGATAATAGTTAATTTTTCCCAAAACACTCTGTAGCTGCTTCAAATTCTGCGGCGAAGGCAAGTCTTGTATGGCACGGAGGTGCTCTGGACTGGGATGTATGCCTTGGGCATTTATTACATGTCCCAGATAGGGTAAGTCACGAGCAAAAAACACACATTTGTCTTTCCGCAAGCGAAGACCATTTTGTCGCAAGACCTGAAATAATGTTCTGAGATTGGCTAAATGTTCTTCTTCTGTCTTTCCAGAGATCACAATATCGTCCAGATAGTTTGCTGCAGTAGGGACCGAGGCACAAACAGTTTGCAGATATTGCTGAAACAACGCAGGGGCGGATGCACACCCGAATGGCAGTCTTTTGAATCGGTACAAACCAAGATGCGTGTGAACCACCAAGACGCGCTGGGATTCGTCGTCCACTGGTATTTGCAAGTACGCATCTGCTAGGTCCAACTTCGAAAAATATTTACCCGGGCACAGTTTGTCAAAAAGATCTTCCGGGCGGGGTAAAGGAAAAGTTGCAATCACTATTTGTGGATTCACCGTAGCCTTGAAGTCCACACAAAGACTCAATTTTCCAGAAGGTTTTGGCAAAATTACTAAGGGTGATGCCCAGAGAGAAGCCTGCACAGGTTCAATCACACCTTGTGATTCCAAATCATTTAATGTTCTTGCGACCTCATCACGCAATGCGTGGGGAACATTGCGCTCTCTGAAAAATTTCGGTTGCGCGTTTACTTTCAGGTCCAAATATGCTTCATAGTTCGTAGCGCAACCAAGGCCCGGTGCAAAAATGTCTGCAAATTCTTCACGTAGACTAGAAACACTGGCTGAAGGCACAGTCTGGTTCACTGATAGGACCTGATTTACTATAGACAAGTTAAACAACTGAAATAAATCTAAACCAAACAAGTTCACTGCAGAAGAAGAACGAAGGACGTAAAATGACACAAGTTTTGTTTGTCCCTTGTATGTTGCAAGAAGGCTTCACTGTCCTAACACAGGGATATTCTGACCTGAATAACTATTTAACGCAACATTTGCGGCACGCAACGGAGGTGTGCCCAGTTGTTTGTACGTGTCTTTATTGATCAATGATACTGCAGTTCTGGTATCGAGCTGGAATGGGATCATGTTGCCATGAATGTCCAAATCTACAAAAAGTTTATTGTCCTGCTGACGACAAGAGCGACTGTCTCGTGCAATTTGAACAGACACTGGTACAGAATCACTTGCTAATTGACGTGATTTCCGGCGACGTCGACGCACACTGTTTGTGGGACGAACACAGTCACTGTTAGAGAGAGTGGCACTGGGCGGAGTGGTATTAACTACATGAATTTCCATGGGCGAAGGTTCACGAGCCTGAGCATTCTTGGTTCGATTCCGGCGCGAAGCAAAGGGCCTGGAATGGTTGTGAGTGTCCAACATGAGCTTTTTCTGGCAAACACTCTGAACATGTACTTTTCTATTACAGAAAAAGCAAATAGCTTGGCGTGACGGGCAATTCTCATGCGAATGTCTAGTAGCACACCGCGGGCATGATTTCACTGCATTTGCTTGCTGCCGCGGGACACGTGGTTGAGATCGTGGCGGCAGCTGCACGGACGGGCGCGAGGGCTGCTGTACAGTTCCGTGCAGCTCGCCCGGCGGGCCGGTTAATGTGACACACGGCTGGCGAAGTTGCAAATGATTCCTGAGCAAAGTCAAGTGTGTCTTGCCTATCCAATATGTCTATCACTTGTTGAAGGGAGGGATTGACTAGTTTCAAAATTTGCTCCCGTATACGAACATCAGAAACGTTCTGTGCAATTGCATCACGCACCATAGTATCTGAATAAGAGAGTCCACATTCACACTCAAAAGCACAATCCCTAGTAAGGCCTTGCAAAGTTGCAAGCCACTCCCTATTAGTCTGACAGGCCGTACGTTTTGTACGAAAGAACGTATACCTTTTTGCAACTACATTGACTTTTCTTTGAAATATGCATCTAATGCCGACAAAATTTCTTTGTAGGACAGAGTTGCTACGTCGCGTCGGGGAAACAATTTCACTATCACACGGCAGGTGGACACACCTACACATGCCAACAAAAAAGGCTGCCGCTCGTTACCTTGAATTCTGTAGGCGGCGAGATGGAATTCAAATTGGCGTGACCACTCCGTCCAGCTTTCCAGTGCCGCATCGAAATGACGAAAAGGTGGTGCAACTGCGTGTTGTGGCTGCGGTAGTGGAGGAGCGGCGGCGGCCGCATCGTTTTGCATTGCTCGTTGACCCTGGACGAGCTGTCCAAGGGCATCCAATAAGGCCTGCGTCTGCTGATTCTGCAAGCGATAAAATTCGGACAGTACATCTGGAGATTGTGGCGAAGCCATGACAAGTAAATTAAGCAAGTAGAAAAAAGAAGACCCTTTTGAGACTCGTCGCCAAATATGTTGTGACTATGCAAGACAGCCAAGTCACAATGAGAGGAAGCCGAAAGGCACGCGTTAAGTTCACGCAGATTGGCGTGAGGTCTGGAACAGGACAATGTCTTGAGAATTGCAATAAAGTACGAAAGTCTTGTAATACTTAACTTTAATCCATAATCGGTGTACATCGCTATTGTACAGATATAATCTCCATTTCACTAGACACTGGTAATGGCGCCTTGCTAGGTCGTAGCCAATGACTTAGCTGAAGGCTATGCTATCGTCTCGGCAAATGAGAGCGTATTGGTCAGTGTAGCTTCGCTAGCAAAGTCGGCTGTACAACTGGGCGAGTGCTAGTAAGTCTCTCTAGACCTGCCGTGTGGTGGCGCTCGGTCTGCAATCACTGACAGTGGCGACACGCGGGTCCGACGTATACTAATGGACCGCGGCCGATTTAAAGGCTACCACCTAACAAGTGTGGTGTCTGGCGGTGACACCACAAAATTGTTGGCCGATATATGCCAAAAATTTCTCTCTCTCTCTGTCTCTTTCTCTCCTTTCCTGTGTGTGTGTGTGTGTGTGTGTGTGTGTGTGTGTGTGTGTGTGTGGTGCGCGAACTTGTTTTGCTAGTTATGGACACTGCAGGTATGTCAACACATCGGTTAGTTCTTGTTTTATTTTTTCTTCTTCTCAAACGTTTCCTGGTGTATTCAGGCCGGCCGTAACTGTGCCACCGTGGACTGGCGTCCACACGCGTCGATCAAAAAGATGCTGAAGGTGACTTGCTCGAGGCCGCAACAGACACCTGTGCTCCTTCCACGGAGAATCAACTACATCGCAGCCCTCGCTTAATGCGAAAGCGTAGGTTAAGTTTTTCACTATTTCACATTTTCCAGCATCAGATTCTATAGCGTGACTCTACAGTTTAACTCACAAACGTCGTCAGTTTACTGCTAATCAGTGTCATTCTGATACGCCCTCGCAAGGAAAGTATCCAAATACGAATGATTAAAACTTTATAAAGATCCTTTTGAAATAGGTAAATGTGACTACGCTATCACCGATCGACGTCATTTATCTGCAAAACTCTACATTTGTGTACGACATATGCTTGGATGCTTGCCTACGTGAACTCTACAGAAGCAATTGTTGCTTTTCCATCTAACAGACAGGTATGATCGTCAGATGCATAGGCGCCCTAAATAAGGTGTCATTTGGCAAAAAGTGAAACGTAAGCCTGGAACAATAAATTTTAACACACGGATTAAGTACATACAACGTCAGATTTCTCAAATCAGAAGTTGCAGTGCTGCATTATGTTGTCCCCTTATTGGAGATAGAAGTGCACATACAGTGTTTCAGTGAAGCCAACAAAACACAGCGGTTTAGTGCACTATGTAAACAACGACAGCACGTGTACATTTTTCAGTGTTTGTGCACTGCAGTAATGCAATAGCAGAAGCCACTGTGAGCGTATTAGCCATATCTTTACCATGAGCTGATCTTTTCCGCTATGTTTTAATCATTTCATTGATACTCCATTTTAACTTGGGTGACGAAAAAGAGAAGAACACACTTCTACGCAGAGACTTCCATTTTCGGAAATGTGACTCTGTACATACTGAACAAATAACATGTATTTTGTCAAGCGAGTTTTTTCGTAACTGTACTTCATTTTCGACCTGTAAATGGACTGGCTGTAACAGTCTTTCACACATCACACGTCTGTTCATTGACTTTGACCTTTGTAGCCTTTAGGTTCGTTAACCTTCAAACTTTCGTCGTACACAAATGCAGAGTTTTACATATAAAATACATTGATGATTGGTAGAACAAACACAAGTAGGAACTCTATGGGCACTCTCTTTTGTTCTAGAGCATACTCTGAAATGACTGGCATGGCGTTGAGATAATTTTCCGAATAAGCTCTACAGCAAAACAAGAAAAATTGTTTGCTCAAGACAGAACCACATTTCCGTATTACGTCTTAATGATACACTTTACAGAACCCATATTTACGTAGCTTCCACTGATCAATTTCCTGCTTCACATAAATTCGTCAAAATCCAAACTTCATCTGAAATACTTCAGATTTATCAGAACACAGCAGAAGAAGAAGTCTCTGCTATAAATTTCTGACATGTTAATCACATGTGACATTCCAACACACTAAGCCAGCTAGCAGGGGTAGCAGTATTTCTATGCTATCGCCCTGCACATACCAACCGGCATGGTTCTAAGTTTAGAATCCATGACGTTTTTGATGACATTAGAATCCAAGATGGAAGACTTGCAGATGTGGCTGCAATCGAAAACAGTTGTTCCAATTTCCATGGTACTGCAATTGTCTATCCCCAACACTCATCTTCAGTGTCAGGCTTATTAATCATCAAGTGAACACACCACTTGAATCGGTACTGCATAGAGGAAGGTTGGTCATCATCATAAGCGCTTAACACTACTTAGCAACTGACATCCAATGAATCTAAGCGTGTTAATGATGGTTTAACACCTGAGAGAGACTTAAAAGGTATAGTGGCAACAAAAACTATCCAGTGGTGTACAAAGATACAGTTCACTGGCATGGAGTTACATCAGTTACGCAGCAAGCTGAAATACGTGGCGGATTCCATGTCAACGGCGAACAATGCATTCCCTTGCGACTTAAATATCTTTGGCAGCAGCAGTATATCCATCATAGACATGTTTGGGTGTGATACGATGATGTTAACATCTCATACCTTACGTTACGTGTATATTTAAGGCATCTAAGTTTAGCGAACTTGCGTGATCTGTACAATGCAATACAGATCGCCATGGAGAGAGCCAGTCTTCGGCGAAAGTATGTTAGACCACTCTTCGATGATACTTAGGTATATAATAGAACATGTTGTTCACGTTGAGGAGTTAAATGTGTATATAGATGTGTGCATTTGTGCTATATCTAAATCTGATAGTACTACTCCTATAAACAGAAATTCTATACAAGCAGAGTTTACAGAAGGTATTCTTAAGTGTATTAGTGCTCTGGTTGGATTGCGAGAAATACCGGAATATAAGGTGTACATCGTTCCAAGGCGGCAGTAAGTCAACTGCACATCAGGCATCCTGCAGCATTCCCTGGAGATACTGGTGAGGACCCAACGAAATGGTTGAAAGAACTCTACCGAGTTTTTAAATAAACAGGTGGAATAGTATGACATATTTGGCAAATTTATAACTTCAGTTGGACAACACAGTCCAGTAATGAATGGAGAACGATGAAGAGAAGCCCAACAATTGATACAAGTTCCAAGACGAACTAAAGAAAACATTTGGTGACAATCTACAGCAAATCTGTTTAGTAGAACAACAATTGAAGAACAGGGGCAAGCGTCATGCTGAAACGACACAGTTAAATATACAGAATGCTTTGGCCTTTTGCATTATTGTGAATCCAGATATGAGAGAAGCCTACAAAATCATTCAATGAAAGGAGTCACAGAAGACATGCACTAGATCTTCTGATAATGGGTGTCACAACTACAGAAAAATTCATCAAGTGGCGCCAGTGCATTGACGAAAGAGGTATGATCGACTCCCAAATGGCAGTTGTGGAATACCGCAATGACTTTGTTTCTCTCATACACCAGGTAGGGAAGTAACAGATACAACATTTTATAGCAGTCAGAACTGCTGGACTGTGCACACAAGAGGTAGCAGCCATGAACGTCGACGCCATACATCATGAGGTAATAGAGAATGTTGATGAAGAGGTGTATGTTGTTTGGGACCAGTCTGCATGAACAGTCGAATGCGTCATGAAGGACGAACTCAGCCAACTTAGGCTTCCGCCACAACTGTCAAACGGAAGCCCAGCATCCAACCAACGCAAGTGCAACCAACTCCTCCACAAAACAAAAAGCCTCACAGAAGAACAGTCAGGTGGAGGACAGAGGTCAACATGGCCAGAAAGAGAAGACGAGTGTCGAGTGTTTGACGACTACTACGCCACCATACGTCAACAACCGTGGGCGTAACAGTACAGTCAACTGCAGACCATTACACATTGAGGCGCCAAAGTAACTGGTACACCTGTGTAGGAGCCTCGTGAGCAAGCCGAAGTGCCGCAAAACGACGTAGTATGGACTCGATTAATGTCTGATGTAGTGCTGGAGAGAACTGACACCATGAATTCTGCAGGGTTGTCCATAAATCCGGAAGAATACAACGGAATGGAGATCTCTTCTGAGCACCACGTTCCAAGGCATCCCAGATATGCTCAAAAAATGGCTCTGAGCACTATGGGACTTAACATCTGAGGTCGTCAGTCCCCTAGAACTTAGAACTACTTAAACCTAACTAACCTAAGGACATCACACACATCCATGCCCGAGGCAGGATTCGAACCTGTGACCGCAGCAGTCGCGCGGATCCGGACTGCTGCGCCTAGAATCGCCCGGCCACAGCAGCCGGCCACAGAAATGCTCCATAATGTTCTTGTCTAGGGAGTTTTGTGGCCAACGGAAGTGTTTAAACTCAGAAAAGTGTTCCTAGAGCCACTCTGTAGCAATTCTGGACTTGTGAGGTGTCACATTGTCGTGCTGGAATTGCCCAAGTCCGTCGGAAGACACAATGGACATGAATAGATGCAGGTGATCAGATAGGATGCTTACGTACGTGTCATCTGTCACAGTCGTATCTATACGTATCAGGGGTCCCACGTCAGTCCAACTGCACACGCCCGATATCGTTACAGAGCCTTCACCATATTGAACAGTCCTCTACTGACATGCAAGGTCCATGGATTCATCAGATTGTCTCCATATCCGTACAAGTCCATCCCCTCGATACAATTTGAAACGAGACTCGTCCGATCAGCCAACATGTTTCCAGTCATCAACAGTTCAATGTCGGTATTGACGGGCCCATGCGAGGCGTACAGTTTTGACTCGTGCAATCATAAAGAGTACACGAGTGCGTAATGGGCTCCGAAAGCCCATATCGACGATGTTTCGTTGAATGGTTCACACGCTGACACTTGTTGATGACCCAGCACTGAAATCTGAAGCAATTTGCGGAAGGGTTGTACTTCTGTCACGTTGAACGATTCTCTTCAGCCGTCGTTGGTCCCGTTCTTGCAGGATCTTATTACGGCCGCAGCAATATCGGAAACTGATGTTTTACCGTATTCCTGATGTTCATGGCACACTCCTGAAATGATCGTACGGGAAAATCCTCACTTCATCGCTATCTCGGAGATGCTGTGTCCCATAGCTCGTGTGCCGACTGTAACACCACGTTCAAACTCAATTAAGTCTTGATAACCTGCCAATGCAGCAGCAGTAAGCGATCTAACAACTGCGCCAGACACTTGTCTTATATAGGCGTTTCCGACCGCAGCGCTTATTCTGCCTGTTTACATATCTCTGTATTTGAATACTCATGCCTATACCAGTTTATTTGGCGCTCCGGTGTAGTAGACCTGTGGTATGAATTCTATCGCCATATCCTAGACCAGGTCGCTCCCAACACGCCGTAGCCATTCCCCATTGCCATACAGAGGTACTAGCCGCTCTACTATTTGCCGAATTCAGGAAAACGAACAAAGCGATAGTCTGTTGAGATGAAGCCACCACAGATGAAAATCCTCTATGGATGTCTGTTGTCAAGATGACAAGAAATCTCAATGACTTCATCAGCGACGGCCAACCTTTCTGGGTTACAGTCGCCTCAGGAGCTTCGTTATCTGTAATGTTGAACGCTTATCATCCCCTAATAAAGAAGGTTATATTCTATGATATGAAAGCGAGTCTGGTGAATGTCACAGATGGGAAATACGTCCAGCCGATGGGAACACATATTATAAGAATATAAATGGCAAAATGCAACAAAATCGAATTTGTCGTTTTAATAGAATGTTGTGATGATGTTATTCTCAGATGGAACTTGTTGGAAGCATCACAAGCAATCACAGACAGTGGAAGATCAGGGCTGCAGACTGACTAATTTGTTCCAATCAGCACATTGAACAAAGACTGCACTGTACAGTTGTTTGCCATTGATGTTGTTGTTATCCCACCATCATCAATGAGACAAGTTACAGACATCATTCGAAATGCTTGTCGACTGCAACAAGCTACTCAGTCTAACAAAAAGGATCTACATGCCAGAGACGATCGTAAGCACTGTTGGTGGTCAAGGAGAATTTTGAATCACCGACTGTCATGAGCAGCCACAACTGATCTCTAAATGTGTGTGAATAGCCTCAGTCGAACCTGTTCAGAAATGGCATCTTAGCCTCATCGACGACGAGACTTGCTTTCAGAAATGCATTTGGGTGTGGTTGCGACATAACAATAAACCACAATTTCCTAAAAAAAAAATTATCGGAAATGATACTTGGTCAGTTGTGGGAAAGGTATTAGAGTCGACTTCTATTATGAACAACGTGTTGTCACAAGGCAATGTCCATGTGGTGGTTTATGCGCTCTGGGCCTTTCCAATCCCATGAAGTAATTGATTATCTATCAATGCAGATTGAAATATGCACTACTGGAGGATATCAGTACTTCTTTCTATAAGGATCACTTGCCCGCTTTCACGCATGAGAGAAGATCAAAAAATTTCCACTCTGGCACAAAAGATGAGTGCCCGGTACCAACCATTGCAGTCATAGGAATGCAGAAAACAATCACTCTCTGTTCAACGTCTCAAATCCAAGTTCTGTTACCCAGAAACGATACAGGTTATTCTAAAATTAATAAACTTTATCAAGTCTATCCAGCTCCTCCTCCAGTTTTCTTTAACTATTGACTTATAACACCAGTTTGTACTAAATACGACGATCCTTCCGAAACAAATTCCTCCAGTTTATTTAAACGAAAACAAAAACATATACAGAAAACGCAATAACAATTGAAGAAAGCAAAAGATCAGCTACATATCGTCATTTCTGCGTGTAGTCACCATCATTTGTCATGCATGTTTACTCATGATGAAAAGGAACCTTCAAGCTGCACCTTATCAAAACTTGAAGTAGCCTATACTAGCCAATTTGGGTGTTTTTGTACACCGCACTCGGAGTGTCGTGCGGTGCTCTCTTCTCCCCAAAAGAAATATTTATCTTTATCAAGCACGAATTATCAAGCCAAAACTGAAAAACGTGATATATTTTCTCATACTATAAGACCTTCCTTATGCGTAATTCATCACTATTTACCCAAAAAATATTTACTTAGACTTATGGAGAAGTGGCCTCACATGAAGGCAGAAGGCCGGAGTGGCCGAGCGGTTCTAGGCGTTTCAGTCTGGAACCGCGCCAGCTCTACAGTCGCAGGTTCGAATTCTGCCTCGGGCATGGATGTGTGTGATGTCCTTAGGTTAAAGTAGTTCTAAGTCTAGGGTCAGGTGTTAAATCTCATAGTGCCCAGAGCCATTTGGACCATATAAAGACAAAGAACGAAAACTACTACAGACATGAAAAGAGTAAATTATTTTGAATTTTGTTCTGTGGAATGAAATTTTCAAGCACACAGGGCACACATCAACATTAGAATTCTTACAGATGTACCCTATTTACAGTGCCGATCATGACACGTGCTGGCGCTGGGACCAGTTGTCTTGGCATTCCATTGCAATCCACCATCGAAGCGTAATTAACTGAGTGAAGAATGACAGGCTCTCTTTTGAATATCCTGTGCATCTGAATGACTACCTGTATTCTTTCGTATAATCTCTGCTTTACCTTTGTGCATTAGGCCAGAGACCACTCTCCTTTTGAATGCTAGATCAGTATTTTCTTGTTCACTCATCTTCCAGAGTTTCTAGGCGTTTACTACAGTCAAATTAAGCGTATGTCAGAAAATCCTCATCTGCTACCTTGTGTTATTCCTGTCGAGGGCAACCAGAGAATCCATCAGGTCAAACCCTCTCAAGTGCTTATGATAAATTTCAGTACCGTGGGCTATTTTGACCTCTATGAACTTCTTTTCCTTTCGACCCTCTGTCTTCTCTGCAGCCTTAACAACGTACACTGTCCATACCTCTCCTCGAACTTAACGCTCTTATGTGAACGGCATGGCAGGAATACCTGTTTCCGTAAAATAAAACTCTGCTGTGTCCCATTACATCGTTCAGTCACTTTCTCGATTCCTCCTCAGTAGCAGGAACCCTACTCTGAAACAACCTCTCGCATTACGTTAGAGAACTGGGTAACAACTCTAGCTTCAGAAGGCAGTTAATGACGTATCTACTAAAGCAAAAATAAGGGATACCATTGTCCTTTACGCATCAGTTACTCTTGTACATCCTTCTTCCCAACCAGATCTTTTACTTCTTTCATTATTCGTAACTTGTGCAGTGTCTTTAAATTTTCTTTCCCCAGAACTCTTTGTATCAGAACACATCTATCTAGTACACGTGTAAGTTCTTATTTGTTTTATATGTTTCACTGTTGTGAATATAATTATCGGTATCACTTATTTCTGTGGACATACTGCAAGTATCAGTGATGGGGTGCAAAAGAAGGGTCAATGTCAGAGTCATTGGTGCGGCCTACGCCATCTTCTCAGTCAGCCTCCAAAACTTGTCACTTATAGACTGGTGACAGTTCTCACTCCGTCTTTATTTGGACGATTTCTACTGTGTTCGAATAACTTGGCTGACAAACGCGACCTGTCTGTCATCCTAAAATAATAATATAGCTCTACTAAGGTTTTGGAAATAACTATGTGAGTATTATTCAGTATGTATGAATATGACATTAATTTTCAGTGCTTTGGCTAAAATCACTAGGTACATTTGGTACATCTTGTAAGTAGGCTGTTTAGGTTTTTTTATTGGTAACGCCACCTCTGTATGAAAATCACTGGCTGTGCTGTGTGCAGTCTGTGGCTGCTTTGCATTGTTGTAATACTCGCCATTGTAGTGTTAGGCAGCTGGCTGTGAACAGCGCGTAGCGTTGCGCAGTTGGAGGTGAACCGCCAGCAGTGGTGGATGTGGGGAGAGAGATGGGGGAGTTTTGAAACTTGTCTTGAACTGCTATATATATTATGACTATTGAGGTAAATACATTGGTTGTTCTCTATCAAAATCTTTCATTTGCTAACTATGCCTATCAGTAGTTAGTGCCTTCAGTACTTTGAATCTTTTATTTAGCTGGCAGTAGTGGCGCTCGCTGTATTGCAGTAGCTTGAGTAGCGAAGATTTTTGTGAGGTAAGTGATTTGTGAAAGGTATAGTTTAATGTTAGTCAGGACCCATTCTTTTGTAGGGATTATTGAAAGTCAGATTGCGTTGCGCTAAAAAAAAAATATTGTGTGTCAGGTTAAGCACAGTCGTGTATAATTGCTCAAAGGGGACGTTCCAATCTGAGTGAGCTCTGCATGTGATAAAATAAGATATTATAAAAAGCATAAAGGAGAAGAAAATCAAAATTCCGTATGAACTGAAGACAGTAATGGAACGTTTTTTTGACAGATCAAGTCCTCATATCACGAAAATCAACTTTTGTAGTAGTCATATATCTGCAAACCACATCAAGTAATCTATAAGCAGTATCAACAAACCTATTACAACACATACTTACGCAAACACAGCAGTGTTTCCCCCAACAGATAAATGTAAAACTTCCACAACACATTTTCCCGGTCACACCAAGAATGGAGTGACGAAACTAAGCTCCCCACGCGCCAACCATTGACACTACCATATTGCGGACATTCTTGAAAGTACATATTATTAGCGTTCACGTAAGGTACCTGCGCGTTTACGACCATCCCAGACTTCATAGACGAGAGAAATTAGCCAAAATCTACGTGTTCTCCTTTGAGGAGGCGGCGCATGCCAGGGTTAACCCGGCCGCTGTTAGCCGCTGCGTCGAGGGCTCGCCGGTCGCCACCTGGTGGCACTACACAAGCCAGCAGGGGACGCTACAGTCGCAGTACCTCACTACCTGCAACTGGGATTCGTCCGAGCGACTTTTTTAAATCGCCGCACTCAGAGCTCCGCCTCAGACTGTCGTCAGATTAATTTTCTACAAACCATTATCAGACTTCTCCAGTCGCCACAATACTAAGATTTGAGGCTCCGAAAACACACACATGTGCACATGCCCGCGATAGCACGTTTGGTGCTGCATAACGTACTGTAGGCTGAGGAAACCATAGCGGGAAATGTTTACCTGGACATGCTCCATCAGTTCCTGCTGCCGCAGATCGAAGAGCTTCCAGATTTCATCATCTTCCAGCATGATGGGGCACACCAAATTGAGGTCCGAAAGTGCGGGATGTGCTGAATAACACATTTCTTGGTAGGTGTATAGGTCGTGACGGTCACATCGCATGGGCCCTGCAGTCTCCCTACGTCATGTGATTACACCTATTTTTGTGTGGTTACGTCAAGGATCGGATGTACACAACACCAGTTAATGTCATTGCTACCATTTGTGCACAAACCAATGAAGCAATCAGAACTACTGATGCTACAATGCTGACCCATATGTGGGAATAACTCGAATATCAGTTTGTTGTTCTACGAACGACGAGTGGGGCACACAGTGTAATTCTGACATAATAGAAAAAAAATGACATTGGGAGCTGCTAAACGTTTTACAACAAAACTCGACACCCTATCTCTAATGGTTGACATGTTGTGATTTTTTGAAATGATGGCGGAACTTAATTGAGTTGTACAAGTTGAAGCGAAATTCGCGCACTCGGGCTTCGCAGCGCCGCTTCTCACATGCCAGTGATAAAAAATGTCTCTCACAAAACTTCGTCCGCCGAGTACATCCGGCAGAAAAAGGACGTTAAAGAGTGGCAATCTGACAACACTGTAACCATGTGTATAGCAACTACCTCTGTCAAGACCGATCATTCGCGCTGTACACTTTGGGCAGTGGCTAGTGTTTTAGGTTAGTGTGCAGCAGGTCGAGGGTTCGATCCTGGTTTCAAGCATATGTTTTTTATTTGGTAAATGTGGTCCACGTGGTACAGTATCTGGCATCCTAGTCGTCAACAGCGATTGCAGTGCGCCCTCTGGAAAACATTTGCACTTACATACTACAATCGCAGGAATGGAAGATTGGTCAGCTTTGAAAGAAGCCCTTTCCACGTCGTGGGCTCCAATATATTCGCTCCTCTTCATCTACTAGATGCGAAACCTGTTTTCTTTATACCTTCTTCTAATGTTCACTTGAATTAGTACCAACTATTATTCTTGCCTCGTTCAGGTTCATTGCATTTCGTTAGGGCCTTACGGTATCAGTAGGATTAGCAACGTGCTTTGCAAATAATGTCCAAACTCGGTTACTATTTCTATCTGTTATCACGATGGTCCCATTAATTGTTTCAACTGTCTATCTCTTATTTGTCTAACCACGCATCTGTTGTGTTCAACATTACAAAATGTTGTAAATTTAGGATACAAGTGACATAAGAAACGGTATATATTACAGTATGAAATGTCAGAATGAAATTAGAAAATAAAAAATGCGACCCAACCCATGGTTTAACCCTCAACCTGCTGCACGCTAACCCAAAACTCTATCCACTGCACCAAGTGTACAACACAAGACAAATGTTCTGTCGGAGGTAGTTACCGTTCATGTGGTTACAGTGTTGCCAGATTGCAACTCTTAAACGTCCTTTTTCTACCGGATGTACTCGCCGGACGAAATTTTGTGACAGACATTTTTTTATAGCTGGCATGTGAGGAGTCGTGCTGCGGAGCTCAAGTGCGCGAATTTCGCTTCACCCTGTATATACATTATATATGTTTTGATACAAATCAGTTAAGTTACGCTGCCATTCCAAAGAATCATAACTTAAAAACTATTAGAGATAGAGCAAGGGTAGCAAAGCTGGAATCTGCCAATAAGCCAACATAACAGTTATTTAAAAACGGACAAATAATATGCAGTGCAGTCCAAAACGAAGATTAAACAGTGTTATATGAGCAGAAAGACATAGTAGAAAGGTGGAGATGATACCTTTAAAAACTGTGGGCAGAAAATAAAGAAGATCTGGAACTGCAGACCGCTGAGGAAATCGATGTGGAGGGAGAGGGAGACTATATGCTGCGCGATGAGTCTGACCTTGCAATTAGGCAGCTATAAACTGGAAAAGCCACTGGAGTTGATGATATACTAGCAGAACTCATCAAGGCTACTGGAGAACAGTTACGTGAAGAATTAATTGATCCATCTCATACAATTTGTATACAAAACCGAGGAGCTTCCAACAGACCAAAAATTATGCCGCAGTGCAAATATCAAAGAAAGCATCTGCAGACATATGTGAACAAAATAGAACTTTTAGTTTGGTAACACACACTTCGAAGATCTTGACGACTATGGTTCTATGGCGGATAGAAAGCAGAATAGGTGCAATGATCACGGATGCCCAGTTTGCCTTTATAAGAGGTGTAGGTACACGAGAATCAATATCGGATTACGATAAATTCTTGAGAAAAGACTAGAGAAGGATCAAGACACATATGTTGCGTTAATCGACTTAGAAAAAGCATTTGACAAGGTAGACTGGCGACAGATATTTAAAATGCTGAGAAAGATTTTTATGAGGTATAAGGACAGAAGAGCAATGCAGTGACTGTATAGAGAATAACGGGCTGGGATAAGGTGTGGAGAACATCAACAAGAAGCTACTGTTAAGTAGGGTGGACGACAGGGCTGCTCACTCTTTCCTGTCTTCTTGAATGGATACCTTCAGAGGGCAATACATGAAGCTAGGGAGCAACTAGGAGCTGTGGGCGGAATTAAAATTCATGCTAACAAAACAGAGGTGCTGTGATTTTCTGAGGAAACCGTAGTGTTAAGTGAAGATGCACAAAAATTAGAAGTGATGCTGGCCCAAATGGATACCATCTGTAGCGCTCCCTATTGTATAAAAATGAATAATGGTAAAACAAAAGTCTTAGGGTTGAGCAGACAAAACACCGTTGGCCAATGTTTACTTAACAATGACTGGAGATTGTCGCATCTTTGCTTTCTTAGGAAGCAAAATTATATCAGACGGAAGATT
Organism: Schistocerca nitens; assembly: GCF_023898315.1. Taxonomy (NCBI): domain Eukaryota; kingdom Metazoa; phylum Arthropoda; class Insecta; order Orthoptera; family Acrididae; genus Schistocerca; species Schistocerca nitens. The sequence continues at coordinate 169,570,942 of NC_064622.1, forward strand.
AAGGATGGATATGCAAGCCGAATACACCAGGCAAAAGCGGCTTTCACATTCAGTAATACAGACAAACATCTCAGGAAAAGCCTCAAAGTCATTTGTTTGGAGTGTGCTCCTGTACGGAAGTAAAACATGTACACTCGGTAATACAGCTAATTAACGCCCAAAGGAACGCCGTGAAACGACCCAAACGGAAGGACTGGAGCCTGAGGGTTATCTTTTCAACAACATTAACAGTTTTACCAAAAATACAAATACAACTTTATTACACCAACAAACAAATTCCGGGAACAGAGATCACAGATTAAACAACTGAAATAATTTAAAAGGGCCCAATAACGATTAGCAGGGCCAAACTTGGTAATAAAGAAAAATCTTAAAATCATCTAAATGTTCTGTGGAAGAAGATGCGCTACTTTAACCTAAAAACAGAGGCAAGCGTTCATAAGGTAACTTGAAAATAGGATAAGAATTAAAAAAAAAAAAAAAGATCTTTCCTTCAGAACAGAAAACCACATTCCTGAAATCATGAGTGAGGCTCACCTACGCTTTCTTCTTCTGTAAAAAACAACATAATACAATATTTTATAGATGCGATTACCAGAAATACAGAGCAAAAGATCAGAAAAATGATTTCACAGTAGCATGTATCGACTAATGAACGCAAAACAACAACGTCTGTTAAACATTTTTATCCTTGATGTCACAACGAAACATGAATGGAAATTTCACATAAGTAACTTTCTCAACCATTAGCAACTCCATAAAATCTTACAACAATGAACAGCTCAGAGGCCTCAGGGGCGAGTATCACAGATTGAAATCCAGAGAGATTTAACTACTCTTAGGAGTAGCAAATGTGCCTCTAGCTTACACTTAGCCTCGCTCCCGCTTGCACACATATGAGCAATATATAACATCCGCAGAACCTCAAGTGGCAAAACCGCACGGTGACGCACGTAGTGTTACCGGAAATCAGTAGAAAACATTAATACACACTAAAATGCAACATTAGGCGAGCCATGGGATGGAATTTACATCCAGTATGACAAGAACCTGCTTCTTGTGAAAAGTAAAAGTCCTTTAAGAAGTCGATCAAGCTGCTCACCTACGAGCGTTAAGAAGCAACAACACAAAGTATACATTTAAAAATCCATCGGGGCTAAAACCCAGAGGTCACTTTCTTTCTCACACAACCAGTAAGTCACAATCCAGGCAGAAGCGATCACAGAGCATAGATAAAGAGTATAGCAAAGCATAATACTCCACTTTCCAAACAGCAGAAATCTTCACTATCAAGTCTGCCCAAAACTCACCATCGGAAAAGTTGAAAAACTATACAGTTGCGGGTAAGGCAATGTGTGACAAATCCACGGCAGCAAGATAAAGACAGCGACCATTGCAGTGCACTACCAGCCCCACCGCAAAACAGGACTGCACGGCCAAGCACGCGCCTTTCCGATCTGCCTTCTCCGGACTCGACTGCACTCCGCCGACTGCCCCCCACTTTTCTCTCTGCGACCCGACTCTTCACGCTTCGGCCTAGCGCCATCTAGCTTCCTTGTTCGGCAACCGACTAAAGATTATCATTTATGCGGAAATCGTCTCCGAGCCAGCCACCACGGCTTGTTCGGAGAAGCAGAAAAATATAAAATAACAGCTTTCGAGATGCGGTGCTACCCCAGAATGCTCCAGATTTCTTGGGTGGACAAGATATCAAATGAAGAGGTCTTACACAAAGATGAGGAAGAGAAGCCTTGCCGGCCGCGGTGGCCGAGTGGTTCTAGGCGCCTCAGTCCGGAACCGCGCGACTGCTACGGTCGCAGGTTCGAATCCTGCCTCGGGCATGGATGTGTGTGATGTCCTTAGGTTAGTTAGGTTTAAGTAGTTCTAAGTTCTAGGGGACTGATGACCTCAGATGTTAAGTCCCATAGTGCTCAGAGCCATTTGAACCATTTTTGAAGAGAAGCCTTGTGTCCTGAAGGTAATCGAACACTGAAGGGACACGTGGTTGGCCATCTGCTGAGACATGATGGTATTATTAAAAGTGTCATTGAATGGAGAGTAGAAGGAAAAAATATAAGAGGCATACCGAGGAACACATCAACCAGATAATGAAGGATATCAACTGCATCACCTACACCGACAATGAGCGGATAAGTCATGAGACAGTTTGTGTGTGTGTGTGTGTGTGAATTCCTAAGGGACCAAACTGCTTCGGTCATCGGTCCCTAGACTTACACACTACTTAAACTACCTTAAACTACGCTACTGGCCATTAAAATTGCTACACCAAGAAGAAATGCAGATGATAAACGGGTATTCATTGGACAAATATATTATACTAGAACTGACGTGTGATTACACTTCCACGGATTTTGGGTGCATAGATCCTGAGAAATCAGTACCCAGAACAACCACCTCTGACCGTACTAACGGCCTTGATACGCCTGGGCATTGAGTCAAACAGAGCTTGGATGGCATGTACAGGAACAGCTGCCCATGCAGCTTCAACACGATACCACATTTCATCAAGAGTAGTGACTGGCGTATTGTGACGAGCCAGTTGCTCGGCCAACATTGACCAGACGTTTTCAATTGGTGAGAGATCTGGAGAATGTGCTGGCCAGGGTAGCAGTCGAACATTTTCTGTATCCAGAAAGGCCCGTACAGGACCTGCAACATGCGGTAGTGCATTATCCTGCTGAAATGTAGGGTTTCGCAGGGATCGAATGAAGGGTAGAGCCACGGGTCGTAACACATCTGAAATGTAACGTCCACTGTTCAAAGTGCCGTCAATGCGAACAAGAGGTGACCGAGACGTGTAACCAATGGCACCCCATATCATCACGCCGGGTGATACGCTAGTATGGCATGACGAATACACGCTTCCAATGTGCGTTCACCGCGATGTCGCCAAACACGGATGCGACCATCATGATGCTGTAAACAGAACCTGGATTCATCCGAAAAAATAACGTTTTGCCATTCGTGCACCCAGGTTCGTCGTTGAGTACACCATCGCAGGCGCTCCTGTCTGTGATGCAGCGTCAAGGTTCAAATGGCTCTGAGCGCTATGTCAAGTACTACGATCTGTGAAGGATAAACGCCCTCCCCTGTCGACATGTGGTGTGTATAAAATTCCATGTACCTGTGGTAAAGTTTACATTGGTACTACCAAAAGAAGCGTAAACACGCGACTGAAAGAGCATAAAAGTCTTTGCCGACTTGGAAAAATAGAAAAGTCAGCTGTAGCGGAACATGCTCTTCAACCAGGCAACCACCAAGTGAAGTTTTCGGATACCGAAGTTTTATCTACAACGTTAAATTACTATCCACGGCTATATAGAGAAGCTATCGAAATTTATAAACATCACGATAATTTCAATAGGAAAGAGGAGGCTATACGGACAGTGCCTCTAAAAAATTGCTAACAATTTTTATCTTGGACAAGGTGGTAATCGATAGTCAACCTTATCTTTGCTATGGATTATCAGTGGCTCTACAAAATTGCTAACAATTTTTATCTTTGACAAGGTGGTAATCGATAGTCAACCTTATCTTTGCTATGGATTATCACTGCTCATCACGTGTCACCTGAACCACGCCCCCCTTTCTCACAATATATAAGTCGCTCTCAGACACCCGACCAGTCAGTCGGCAAGACTCAGCGGAGCAGCGCCTCTGAGGAAGTCCAGCGCAGTTCTGGACGAAACGTAAGGAGCAGAAAAGTTCTTGGGCCACGACCTCACATCCCGGAAAGTATATCAACAGGAATTAACAGTCTTTGAACGGGGAATGGCAATTGGAGCTAGACGAATGGGACATTCCTTTTTGGACATCGTAGATGATTTCAGTAACCCCGATCCACATTGTCAAGAGAGTGCTGAGAATACCACTTCTGAGGCATTACCTGTCACCGTGGACAACGCCGTGGTCGATGACCTTCACTTAACGACCGAGAGCAGCGGCTTTCGCGTAGAATTTCCAGTGTTAATATAGAAGCAACACTGCGTGAAATAACCGCAGAAATCAATGTGGCACGCTCGACGAACGTATCCGTTACGAGAGGGGAAGGTTTGGCGTTAATGGACTGTGATAGCAAAATGTTCAAATGTGTGTGAAGTCTTATGGGACTTAACTGCGAAGGTCATCAGTCCCTAAGCTTACACACTACTTGACCTAAATTATCCTAAGGACAAACACACACACCCATGCCCGAGGGAGGACTCGAACCTCCCCTGGGACCAGCCGCACAGTCCATGACTGCAGCGCCCAAGACCGCTCGGCTAATCCCGCGCGGCGACTGTGATAGCAGACGACCGACGCGAGTGTCTTTGGTAACAAGCACAGCATCGGCTGCTGCATGTCCATATCGGTTAGATGACTGGAAAACCGTATCCTGGTCAGACGAGTCCCGATTTCAGTTGGTAAGAACTGATGGTACGGTTTGAGGGCTGCGCAGACCCCACGAAACCATGGTCCAAGTCGACAACGAGGTACTATGCAATCTGTTGGAGGCTCCATGATGGTGTGGCCTATGTTTACATGGAATGGATTGGGTGCTCTGGTTCAACCGAACTGATCCTTGACTGGAAATAGCTATGTTAGGTACTTGCAGACCATTTGCAGTCATTCATGGAATTCATGTTCCCAAACAACGATGGAATTTTTATGGATGACAAAGTGCCTTGTCACGGAGCCGGAATTGTTGTGCCTTGAAGAAAAATGGCTCTGAGCACTATGCGACTTAACTTCTGCGGTCATGAGTCGCCTAGAACTTAGAACTAATTAAACCTAACTAACCTAAGGACATCACACACATCCATGCCCGAAGCAGGATTCGAACCTGCGACCGTAGCGGCCGCGCGGTTCCAGACTGTAGCGCCTTTAACCGCTTGGCCACCACGGCCGGATGTGCCTTGAAGAACAATCTGCAAATCTGCTGGAGGCTCCATGATGGTGTGGGCTATGTTTACATAGAATGGATTGGGGCCCTCTGGTTCAATTGAACTGATCATTGACAGTTATATTCGGCTACTTGGACACCATTTGCACTCATTTATGGAATTCATGCTTTCCGAAACAGCGATGGAATTTTTATGGATGACCAAGCGCCATGTCACGAAGACGGAATTGTTCGCAGTCGCTTTGAAGCACAATCTGGACACCACGAACGAATGATTCGACTACCTAGATCGCCCGACATGGGACGTAATCGAGAGCTGAGTTCGTTCGCAGAAGCCTGCACCGGCAACGCTTTCGCAGAGGTAGCACGGTACAACACTTGTGCAGGGGACCTCCAACGACTTGGTCCATGCCACGATGAGTTGCTGCACCATACAGGAAAAATGAGGTCGACACGATACTAGGACGTATTTCATGACTTTTGGTGCCTCAGTGTACACAGTTCTCAAGAGAAAGTCTGAAGACATTAGCTCATGGCGAACTGCTGCTAACAAACCTGGTAGTTGAAGACGTACAAAGAAGCAGGACTTTGAAGACACCCTGTGTATTAGCAGGCTGCTGTGGACATGTAGTGGCGCCTCGGATGGCGGCTAGCGCGGGCCAGGTCGTGGCGACCGGAGGAACGCCAAGAATGCTGCCGGTAATTGTGTCCCGGGCCGGGTCGGGCCAGGCCGTGCTCAGCTGGGGCCGCAGCCACGCCGTAATTACTAATACGAGGGCCGCACTGCCTCCGGCGTTACGCCCTGTCTGGGCAGGGGAGCAAGAGCGGACGCCCCGGCCGGTCTGCAGGTAGCGCCGATAACCACTGCGAGGCGGCTAAACGAGGCGTGCTGAGCCCAGCCGGGCGCCGTCCCCTGCTCTGCATCTGCGTGCACGGTATTCCGGGTAACGTGTTCTGCTCTGTAGTTCACAAAATAACAAGCGAAACGAATATTCATTTAGACAGGTAAACACAAGAAAAGTTACTCTTTCTGCAGAGTTATCGGCATACGGGGGGTGGACAAAGATATAAAGGTATGGAAACACCAAAAACATAACACGTCACTATGCCTAATACGGCGTACTAATGCCGTCGGCGTTCAAAGCAGCTTCCACTCGTCTCGGAGTGAATAAATACAGGTCCTGTGGATTTTCAAGCGAATCTTACAATATTCTTCCTGCAAAATAGTGGCAAGCTCAAATAACTACGACGGAGGAGGTTAGCGATCCTGCACTCTTCTCTCCAAAGTAGAGTACAGACTCTCAATAATACTGAGATCGCGTGACTGGTGGACACGGGAGATGCGAAAATTCATCGACGTGCTCACAAAACCAGTCGTGGACGATGCGAGCTGCCCTGTCGTCTTGGAACACAGCATCATCACTGGAGAACAAACATTGTGTCATGGGATGGACGTAGCCGGCCGGGGTGGCCGAGCGGTTCTAGGCGCTACAGTCTGGAACCGCGCGACCGATACGGTCGCAGGTTCGAATCCTGCCTCGGGCGTGGATGTGTGTGATGTCCTTAGGGTAGTTAGGTTTAAATAGTTCTGTTCTAGCGGACTGATGACCTCAACAGTTAAGTCCCATAGTGCTCAGAGCCATTGGAACCATTTCCATGGGATGGACCTGCTCACCAAAATCGTCAGATATTCTCTTGACACTAAGGCTAACTTGCAGAGTATCCATGGCGCCAATGAAATGGCACGATACGGGTGCACAAGCCATCACCGAAACCCGCCATGTTTGCCGGCCGTGGTGGCCGAGCGGTTCTAGGAGCTTCAGTCGGGAACCGCGAGACTGCTACGGTCGCAGGTGAAATCCTGCCTCGGGCATGGATGTGTGTGATGTCCTTAGGTTAGTTAGGTTTAAGTAGTTCTAAGTTCTAGGGGACTGATGACTTCAGATATTAAGTCCCATAGTGCTCGAGCCATTAGAACCATTTTACCATTTTGAACATGACATGTTTCACTCTTGGGAAGTAAACTCTGCCAGAAGTTAGAAACAGTGTGAAACAAGACACATCGTACTAAATGATATTCTTCCATTGGTCTCTAGACTAGGTTTTATGGACTCGGTATCGCGTTTTCCTGTTACTGGCGTTTGAAGATGATTCTTTTGGTTTGTGTGGATCTCAACGGCGTGGTTATCAGCACTCGTAAAAATTCCCAATCATTTTACAGTTCAGTCTTCCCATTTTCCTGAATGATAATGATGTGATGAGGGCAACACAAATACCCAGCCCCCGGGCGGGAAAAATTCCCGATCCGGCCAGGAATCGAACTGAGGATCCCGTGATCCAGACGCAGCAATGCTATCGCGAGACCATTAGGTAGGATTACTGGCATTTGAATCACTGACAAGTGGTTTTGGGATTTCCGCTCACCCTGCTTATTGAGCTTCCTTCGTTTTGCTTTGGGGTGCTGACAGGTTTCGCGAGCGCGACATTGAGTTCTACAGTGACTTTTGCAGCTGACGTCGCTTGTTTCTCGTCCCAATCCTTTTCAATAAACTTCAGTCACGTCCACGTTGTGACGTCGTGGATGACGTTTTCCGCTTTCCTTGTACGCGGTATAAATCCTCGATACAGTGTCTTCTAACACCGCTGACGCTATTTTGCCTTCGGCAGCACCAACAATTCTCCCGCATTCGAGTTCACTTAACTCCGACATAATGCGCTCACAAGTACACAGAACACTGTGCTGACCACGATTGACAATTTCAAGGTTCTGAGGGCATTGCGCAGGTGCCATTCGAGGTCAAATACAACAGCTCAACCCCTAGGCTTGTTTTGCAAGCGTGCATTTGTCGCGGTGTTTCCATATTTGTGTCCGACCCCTGTAGTTCAAAATGGCTCTGAGCACTATGGGACTCAACTGCTGTGGTCATAAGTCCCCTAGAACTTAGAACTACTTAAACCTAACTAACCTAAGGACAGCACACAACACCCAGCCATCACGAGACAGAGAAAATCCCTGACCCCGCCGGGAATCGAACCCGGGAACCCGGGCGTGGGAAGCGAGAACGCTACCGCACGACCACGAGATGCGCGACCCCTGTAGTAATTACTTATTTTCCAGTGGTAATGAAACTCGTCTTGGTATAAAATACGTATTTGATTTTTTCCTTACGCGTTTCGGCATTTCACCATTGTCCATTGGTTTATTGTATAACGACAAATTTTTCAAATGGTTCAAATGGCTCTGAGCACTATGCGACTTAACTTCTGAGGCCATCAGTAGCATAGAACTTAGAACTAATTAAACCTAACCTAAGGACATCACACACATCCATGCCGAGGCAGGATTCGAACCTGCGACCGTAGTGGTCGCTCGGTTCCAGACTGTAGCGCCTAGAACCGCACGGCCACTCAAGCCGGCACAAATTTTTCATTCACTTCAAAAATGGTTCAAATGGCTCTAAGCACTACGGCACTTAACATCTGAGGTCATCAATCCCCTAGATTTAGAACTACTTAAACCTAACTAGCCTATGTACATCACACTCATCCATGCCCCAGGCAAGATTCGAACCTGAGACCGTAGCAGCAGCGCGGTTTAGGACTGAAGCGCCTAGAACCGCTCGGGAACAACGGCCGGCTTACTAATGCTGCATCCAAACATTACGGATTTGTTTTCCCTACTCATCCGCATTAACTTACATATTTCTACATTTAGAGTTACCTAACATTCATCACAGAAACTAAAAATTATGTCATCTTGTATCCCCTTAAAGTCACTCATCTGCTATACATTACTGTACACCTCGGCGTCACTAGAAACCTGCCGCAGATTGCTGCCTATCTTCTCCGCCAAATCGTTTTTTTTTTAATTATGAATTTGGCCAGCTATGGACCGCATACAACTTAAGACTTATGGTGTTTCTTTTTCTTCCGTTCTTCCCAGTACTTCTTCATTTTCCCGCCAACTGCTCGTCTCTGCTCATCTGTCCACACTCTCTTGGGTCGAGGTTTTGGCGCATCTTCTTCATAGTTTGCGTTTTCTATAAGTAGCCTAAAGTTATTCCTGTCACGTATTATTTCTTCTGTAACACCTATTTTGTTGGCGTCTTTCTTTACTGCTTCTATCCATCCTACAGTGTTTTTCAGCTTACTAACGTAATTAAAAATTTTCTTTGTAATTCGTGTTTCTTCCATTCTTGTTAAATGTCCATAAAATTTTAGCCGTCTCTTCCTCATTGTATCTGTGATCTTTTCTGTATTTTTGTATAGGTCTTCATTTCTCCTTTTAATCCAACTATTTTCCTTGTTTTTCTCAGGACCTAGAATTTTTCTTAATATTTTTCTCTCTCTTTTTTCTAGTTCTCTTAATTCGCCTTTCTTATTCAGTGTTAGGCACTCTGATCCATATGTTGCTTGTGTCCTAATAACTGAATTATAATGTTTAATCTTTGCTTGTATGGATATTGATTTCTTATTGTAGTAGTTTTGTGTTAATTTATATGCAAATTCCAACTTTTTTATTCTTTCTTTATTTGTTGTGTTATCCAGTCCATTGGCTTGGATCCACTCCCACAGGTATTTGAATCTATCAACTGTTTTAATTTTTCCATACTTTGTTTTCATAAACTTTTCTGTATTATGTTTGTGTTCTATATACTCGGTTTTTTCGTAGGATATTTTTAGCCCAGTCTTTTCAGCAATCTCGTGTAACATATCAAGCATAACTGTTGCGTCTGTTCGGTTTTCAGTTATTAATGCCATATCATCCGCAAAGGTTAGACATTTTACTTCAAATTTGTTCTTTCCTTGGCCCATGCTTATACCCTTTGTGCCTCTGTTTTTTAATGTTTTCCCATGTTTTTACTACTTTATCTAAAACCAAGTTAAAGAGAATTGGGGACAGTCCGTCACCTTGTCGAACTCCTGTTTTGATTCTGAATGGTTCAGAAATTTCGCCTTGAAACTTAATTCTTGATGTTGTATCTGTGAGCGTTTGTTCAACAAGTCTTCTGGTGTTTTCATCTAACCCTGATTCATAAAGTATCTGGAATAGTGTTTGTCTGTCAACTGAGTCGTAGGCCTTCTTGAAGTCTACGAAAGTAACTACTGTATTTTTATTTTGTATAGCTCTCACTCTCAAAATTGTTTTTAAATTAAGAATCTGTTCTGCACATGATCTACCTTTTCTAAATCCTGCTTGATAATCTCCTATATTAGGTCCTGCTTGTTCCTCTATTCTATTTAAAAGTGCTTTAGAAAGTATTTTGTATGTCACTGGTAACAAGGCTATGCCCCTGTAGTTGTTGGTGTCTGTTTTATCTCCTTTTTTATGGAGAGGGTGGATCAATGCTTGTTTCCAGTCACTGGGTATGATTCCTTTTGTCCAAATGTCTTTAATTACTTTGTGAATTTTCTGACATGCGGATAAGCCCCCTAGTTTCCACATTTCTGCCACTATCCCATCCTCACCTGGTGCTTTGTTATTCTTCAATGCTCTGATAATTTTTTCTATTTCTTCTACTGTAGGTGGTTCCGAAGGTGGATTTTCATGTTGTGGTTTTTGAAACTGTAACCTGTCATTAGGCTCCTCACAACGCCAAATCGTTTATGTATAGACTAAATAATAGCTGCTCTATCAGCCTTCCCTGGGCACTTCTGACGATACCCTTGTCTCTGATGAACACTCGCCGTCAAGGACAACGTTCTGAGTTATATTAATTAATAAGTCTTCGAGCCACTCACATATCTGGGAACCTATTCCAGATGTTCATAACTTTGTTAGCAGACTGTAGTGGGGCACAGTGTAAAATACTTTTCGGGAATCTAGAAATATGAAACCTGCCTGTTCCCCTTCATACATAGTTCGTAGTATACATTGCGAGAAAAGAGCAAGCTTAGTTTAGCACGTTCCTTTGTAAAACCATGCTAATTCGTGGACATAAGCTTCACACTCTCAAGAAAATTTATTATGTATTTGAATGCGTGGCGTGGCATCACCTCGGTTCCGAGAGTTCCAGAATCTGTGCACAAAATTGAGATCAACATTAATATCATTGCCGCCCTTTTTAATGCTCACGAAAACCACACATTGCATGTGGTACCACCATACAGCGGGACCTTCAGAGGTGGTGGTCCAGATTGCTGTACACACCGGTACCTCTAAAACCCCGAAGCACGTCCTCTCGCATTGATGCATCCCTGTATTCGTCGTGGCATACTGGCCACAAGTTCATCAAGGCACTGTTGGTCCAGATTGTCCCACTACTCTACGGCGATCCGGTGTAGATCCCTCAGAGTGGTTGGTGGGTCACATCGTCCATGAACAGCCCTTTTCAGTCTATCCCAGGCATGTCCGATAGGGTTCATATCTGGAGAACAAGCTGGCCACTCTAGTCGAGCGATGTCGTTATCCTGAAAGAAGTCATTCACAAGATGTGCACAATGGGGCCGCGAATTGTCGTTCATGAAGACGAATGCCTCACCATCACGCTGCTATATGGTTGCACTATCGGTCAGAGGACGGCATTCACGTATCGTACAGCCGTAGGCGTCTTCAATGACCACTAGCGGCGTACGTCGGCCCCACATAATGCCATCCGAAAACAGCAGTGAACCTCCACCTTGCTGCAGTCGCTGGACGGTGTGTCTAAGGCGTTCAGCCCGACTGGGTCGCCTCCAAACACGTCTCGAACGATTGTCTAGTTGAAGGCATATGCGACACTGAACGGTGTAGAGAACGTGATGCCAATCCTCAGCTGTCCATTGGGAATGTTGTTGGACGCATCTGTACCGCGCAGCATGAGGTCGTGGTTGCAAAGATGGACCTCGCCATGGATGTTAAGAGTGAAGTTGCGCATCATGCAGCCTGTTGCGCACAGTTTGAGTTGTAACACGACGTCCTGTGGCTGCCCGAAAAGCATTGTTCAACATGGTGGTGTTGCTGTCAGGGTTCCTTCGAGCCATAATCCGTAGGTATCAGTCATGCACTGCAGTAGTAGCCATTGGGCGGCCTGAGCGAGGCATGTCATCGAGATTTCCTGTCTCTCTGTATCTCCTCCAAGTCCTAACAACATCTTTTTGGTTCAGTCCGAGACGCGTGGACACTTCCTTTGTTGAGAGCCCTTCCTGGCACAAAGTAACAATGAGGACACAATCGAACCGCGGTGTTGACCATCTAGGCATGGTTGAACTACAGACAACACGAGCATTGTACCTCTGTCCTGGTGGAATGATTGGAACTGATTTGTTGTCGGACCCCTCCATCTATTAGGCACTACTCCTTCATGTTTGTTTACATCTAGTGACGTCTCCTCACAGTCAAAGGGACTGTGTCTGTAATACCATATCCACAGTCAACGTCTATCTCCAGGAGTTCTGGGAACCGGAGTGATGAAATCTTTTTCTGATCTGTGTATTACGTGAACTGATGGTGGAGGGGGGAGAAGGGAAGGAAAGGGAAGGAACTCTTGATCCCAGCTAGATTTGCAGCTGATATCAATAGTCCCTTCAGTTTCCTTTCCTTTCTTCTCCGCCCCCCGATCCTCCCCCCACCATCCTCCACCTTTATTTCACATAAAATTTACTATAGTCGGTCAGAGAATATGTTCGAGGATTCTGAGCAAACCGATGTTAGGAATATTTTTCTGTTATTTTGGGTTCTTTTCTTTTATCCTTCTTATATACAGGAGCCACATGCGCTTTTTTCTAGCAGTTTGGGACTTTGCGCAGGACGAGAGATTAATGATAAGCGCAAGTTAAATTAGAGGCCAGTGCCGTAGAGTACTCTTCGTAAAACCGAACCGGACCTGGCGACTTCTTTATTTCCAACTCTATTAGTTGCTTCTCTACGTTAGGGATGGTTCGTACTATATTGCCCAACCGGGGGTCTGTTCGATGGTTAAACGGAGGTATGTTTGTACGATTACCCTGCGTGAACGATTTCTTCAATGCCAAATTTAAATCTTTGGCTTTCGTTTTGCTATCTTCCACTGTCACAGCGGACTAGCCAACGAGCGAGTGGGTGGATACCTTATCCCCGCTTGGTGATTTTACATAGGACCAGAATTTTCTCGGTTTATCGGCCAGATCCTTTGCTAAGGTATGACGATGGTAGTTGTATGCTTTGCTTCGCTCGTAGATCTTTTCACAGACGCACGCATCTATATAAAACTTTGCCTGTCATCATTTGCGCGTAAGCTTTTAAACTGAGAATGAAACAGCCTTTGCTTCTTCAGCATTTCCCAAATTTCGTTGCTAAGCTACCGTGGATCTTTTCCGTCCTCAATCCACTTACTGGGCACATAACTGTCCAGAGCACGATTTACAATCTGCTCGTAATTGGTCTATATCCATCATGATATAAATGATTGAAATTCATTGCGTAATTGAGATGCTAACAACTGTTTATCTGCTCTTTTTAATAGAGATACTCTCCTAGCCTTCTTGACTGATTTATGAACTTTCGTAACCATCACTAATCCCCGTCTCTATACGATGCCATTGGGCCGGTCTGTAGCTACAAAGTCTAAGACACTTTTTTTGCATTGGGATTCCTAACTAGCTGCTCAAAACAGTTTTCTGAAAACGTGTTAAAAAGTGGTTCACAAGGCAGTCTGTTTGCACCTCTATCAATGTCCCAGTCTATATTCGGTAGGTTAAAGTCGCCTCCAACTATTATTACATGTTCTTTGTATCTACGTGCTAATGACCGTAGACTTTCTTTGAAAGACTGTAGAACTGTTACAACGGTATCGAGAGGCCAGTAAAAATATCCAGCAATTAACTCTGTTCCACCTAGACCTGTTATAGGCGGGCAGATAACTCCACTGTCACATTAACTTTGACCTCAATAGAGGCAATATTTTGTCAACTGTAATGAACATTTCCCCACCTATGATGACTAATCTGTGTTTATGATATAAGTTCCATGACTCCTCGCTAAATATCTCAGATTTTTCTCCTTCAGGTTACTGCCAGCTCTCGGTTCCAAGAATGATACGAACACGAGAAGTTTCCTGGAGGACAGTAAATTCGAGAACATTGTTACGAATACTTCTACAATCTACTGACAAAATTTTGACTGTCGAAGCGTCTTTACTCGAACGCGGTCACACTTCTGTTTCTGCCTATCGAATGACGAGTGTTCATCAGAGTGCCTCAGACTACCTCCTGGCCTACAAAAAACCGCATATGCACTCCACACGTGCTCTGCTACCCGAGTAGCTGCTTCCTTTGTGTAGTGCACCCCTGACTTACTACGGGAGTCCTGCAAATCCCCAACTCATAACACAGGTCTTGAAATCTACAGTCAAGACAATCACAAAGCCGATGAAGCCCTCGGTTATGTGATATCAATATGTTTATGGAACTACTGTGTATTGCACAGATCATAAAACTACATCAAGCACTGACGTTTGTCGTTCTTCGATCCATCACAACTATGTAGCTGTGCTTATATATGATTGTAAATGACTGTAAAATACGCACTTATAATTTATTTCTAAATACAGAGAAGAACGTGTCTTCTTTTCACGACAGGGCCATATACTGTACGTTAGCGTCATCAGGCAGTACTGTTCTCTTCATCGTTCTATGGCTGCATATGAGCCACTTTACACTTACTTGTACCACAAAGCAGTCGGATTCTTGTAATTTTTATGTTTATGGCACGTAAAGTTCAGAACACAAATATATCTCTCCCAAAGCAGTTCGATGCAACTCTCAAAAATTCTCCAGGAAATTGACTTTTAAATTATTCGACCATGTTTAATTTGCTAAAATGAGGTAGATTTATTTCGACACTGAGTATGCAAAATGTTCCAGCAAGTACAAGATTCACTGTTATAACGACGTAAGTTCTGTGCAGATGTTCATAAAACTTGGCAGCCCCTGTCACATTACTGTATCTGGGTGTAAGACAAGACGTTCCTACCCAGGACAGTACACTACATGTCTGTTGTGTAACGAGCCAGGGCGCCTTGGCGAAAATTGCCTGCGGCAGATGTTTGTTTTGAGGAATAATCTACAACAGCGTACCAGACCACAACTACAAAATATGACATCTGTCGTTAATCTACAGGATAATAGTAAAGCCTCCTCAGCGACGTGTACAGAACAACAACTTATTTGAGGACTTCCTCCTTAGATTAAAGAAACAAGAAAAGCATCACTGAATGTACAGACTGGTAGTGAGGTAAGCGTAAGGAGTATTCAGTTTCAATCTTTAAGTACACTCCTGGAAATTGAAATAAGAACACCGTGAATTCATTGTCCCAGAAAGGAGAAACTTTATTGACACATTCCTGGAGTCAGATACATCACATGATCACACTGACAGAACCACAGGCACATAGACACAGGCAACAGAGCATGCACAATGTCGGCACTAGTACAGTGTATATCCACCTTCCGCAGCAATGCAGGCTGCTATTCTCCCATGGAGACGATCGTAGAGATGCTGGATGTAGTCCTGTGGAACGGCTTGCCATGCCATTTCCACCTGGCGCCTCAGTTGGACCAGCGTTCGTGCTGGACGTGCAGACCGCGTGAGACGACGCTTCATCCAGTCCCAAACATGCTCAATGGGGGACAGATCCGGAGATCTTGCTGGCCAGGGTAGTTGACTTACACCTTCTAGAGCACGTTGGGTGGCACGGGATACATGCGGACGTGCATTGTCCTGTTGGAACAGCAAGTTCCCTTGCCGGTCTAGGAATGGTAGAACGATGGGTTCGATGACGGTTTGGATGTACCGTGCACTATTCAGTGTCCCCTCGACGATCACCAGTGGTGTACGGCCAGTGTAGGAGATCGCTCCCCACACCATGATGCCGGGTGTTGGCCCTGTGTGCCTCGGTCGTATGCAGTCCTGATTGTGGCGCTCACCTGCACGGCGCCAAACACGCATACGACCATCATTGGCACCAAGGCAGAAGCGACTCTCATCGCTGAAGACGACACGTCTCCATTCGTCCCTCCATTCACGCCTGTCGCGACACCACTGGAGGCGGGCTGCACGATGTTGGGGCGTGAGCGGAAGACGGCCTAACGGTGTGCGGGACCGTAGCCCAGCTTCATGGAGACGGTTGCGAATGGTCCTCGCCGATACCCCAGGAGCAACAGTGTCCCTAATTTGCTGGGAAGTGGCGGTGCGGTCCCCTACGGCACTGCGTAGGATCCTACGGTCTTGGCGTGCATCCGTGCGTCGCTGCGGTCCGGTCCCAGGTCGACGGGCACGTGCACCTTCCGCCGACCACTGGCGACAACATCGATGTACTGTGGAGACCTCACGCCCCACGTGTTGAGCAATTCGGCGGTACGTCCACCCGGCCTCCCGCATGCCCACTATACGCCCTCGCTCAAAGTCCGTCAACTGCACATACGGTTCACGTCCACGCTGTCGCGGCATGCTACCAGTGTTAAAGACTGCGATGGAGCTCCGTATGCCACGGCAACTGGCTGACACTGACGGCGGCGGTGCACAAATGCTGCGCAGCTAGCGCCATTCGACGGCCAAAACCGCGGTTCCTGGTGTGTCCGCTGTGCCGTGCGTGTGATCATTGCTTGTACAGCCCTCTCGCAGTGTCCGGAGCAAGTATGGTGGGTCTGACACACCGGTGTCAATGTGCTCTTTTTTCCATTTCCAGGAGTGTATTACGCAAGGACGAAAAACGTTATGGATTTAACGTTATGTTTCTCAGGTTTAATTTGTTTTTGACCACCTTTTTACTTTTTTATGGCCTATTAGGCCACTAAAATATAAGCTATGCAGATTTGCATCGAATCAGTAGCAGCTAAATAATGAATGTGCGTTTATCCCTTTTTTGTATACATCAATAACTTCCTGTTTTAATTCTTATTACAATTGCAGCCTGCCATTATGGTGTACTTTGGGTATCTTGTAAGCATAGAAGATTCTTGTCAGAGCTGAGCGGTAAAGGGCTTGGGCGCGCAATCTCCACGATGCACAGAACGAGCCGGGGATGCTTGTCTGACTGATCCAGTGCTATTAATTTGCAGCTGGGTGCTGCCACTGGCCCAGAGGGGTGCGGGGATGCGGTGTATAGTCTCTCCATGGTACAGAGAACAGACGGGACAATTTTTTCTGCCTCCTTAACTTCATTAATTGGCTGCAGAGCTTGCGAAATAGGAAACATGCTTTTACGTTTCTTTTTGCTGCCTCCGCTGTACTAGAGAAGGGCTCTGCTCTTCGTCCCCTCGTTGGAAAGACTGTTGGCAGATTGGAATTTTCAGAAATGGGGCAATGGTACGCAAAAATACATACCACACACCACCCACTTTTAAAGTGTTGCTTTCTTTGTTTAGCCCCAAGCCGTAGAATGGGAATACCGTAGCATTCAGAGAGTGTAATGAGAGGAGCAGCTCTCATGTCATCCACCTGTACTGGAAAACTAAACTAAGAATTTGTTTGGACAAGAGTCTTTTTTCTTTTGGCAATAAGGAGTCTTTCGTGGCAATCAGGCCTGTGACTGGAAAAGACTAGTGGAAGAGATGGAAATGTAGTGGGCATACGAGTTTCCGTAACCCACTGGGAGACATAGTGTCACTTTTGTCTCTGCTCTAGACACAATCGATGCTCAGACACCAGATGGGTTGGGCCACGCTCTTCTCAGACTCAACAGATCAAACAGTTGTTTAACTGACGCTGCGCTACTGCGGGAGAAATTTTACCCCGACTTGCAGTCATGATACTATGGAATTGTGGAATGACCTTCTGCCTTAGCATTCAGCCAGATAGACGCATTTATGTTTATCCTCCTTAGTGTGAGATTAAAATTTATCATTTCATACGAAATTTGATGTATGTCTGTTTCAGATTCTTAAAAGTGTAGAGTACTTAGCGTTTTCTGATCCAAATAGGAGAGCTTCATTCTCAGTGCCGGATCCAGATATGCATCACACACGATGAATTACTTTATTTAATTGAGACCATCTGACTTTATCCATACCAACAGAATATTCTTGAACTTTGTGATATGATTGTTTGATAGTTTAAAGATACGAGGTGCGGCTAGAAAAAAACCGGACTGATGCTGGAAAAAACATTTATTTACAATTATTTACAATTTCATGTTATCTCCTTCAATGTACTCTCCTCCTCGGTCTCTACACCGCTCCATACGAATTTTCCACTGTTCATAGCAATGCTGCAGATCATTTTCGGTAAGTCCATACATTACTTCCGTCGCTTTTTCTTTTACTGCTTCAACAGTCTCAGCCCGCATCTCTGGTCGTGCGGTAGCGTTCTCGCTTCCCACGCCCGGGTTCCCGGGTTCGATTCCCGGCGGGGTCAGGGATTTTCTCTGCCTCGTGATGGTTGGGTGTTGTGTGATGTCCTTAGGTTAGTTAGGTTTAAGTAGTTCTAAGTTCTAGGGGACTGATGACCATAGATGTTAAGTCCCATAGTGCTCAGAGCCATTTGAACCATTTTCAACAGTCTCAAATCTAGTTCCTTTCAAAGCTGACTTGACTTTAGGGAAAAGAAAAAAGTCACAGGGGGCCAAATCAGGTGAGTAGGGTGGATGATCTAAGATGGGAATGTTGTGTTTTGCCAAAAACGTCTTCACTGACAACGCACTGTGAGCTGGGGCATTGTCTTGGTAAAGGATCCGTGACTTTTTTCTCCACAAATCGTTCCGTTTTCTCCGTACTCGCTCACGTAGGGTAGCCAGGACGCTAATGTAGTAATGCTGATTCACTGTTTGTCCCTCTGGTACCCAATCAATGTGCACAATCCCTTTGATGTCAAAAAAAAAAAAAAAAAACAATCGTCATTGCCTTGAATTTCGATTTTGACATTCGTGCTTTTTTTTGTCGTGGAGAACCAGGAGTTTTCCAATGCATCGATTGGCGTTTAGTTTCGGGATCGTAAGTAAAAAACCACGATTCATCGCAAGTAATAACATTTTGTAAGAAGGTGGGATCACTTTCAATGTTTTCCAGGATGTCAGAACAAATCATTCTTCGGCGTTCCTTCTGTTCAATTGTGAGACACTTTGGAACCATTTTTGAACACACTTTGTTCATGTTGAAACTTTCATGACGAATCTGCCTAACACTTTCCTTGTCAACTCCTGTTAACTCAGACACTGCTCTGATTGTTAAACGGCGATCTTGTCGAACAAGTTTACCGATTTTTTCAATGTTTGCATCAGTTTTTGCTGACAATGGTCTGCCAGTGCGAGTGTCATCACTGGTGTCTTCGCGGCCATCTTTAAATCGTTTAAACCACTCAAACACTTGTGTTCGCGATAAACAATCATCGCCGTACACTTGTTGTAACATTACAAACGTTTCACTTGCAGATTTTCCTAGTTTGAAACAAAATTTGATGTTAACACGCTGTTCTTTCTGTACACTCAACATTTTCCGACGCACAGACAAAACGTCAACTACTTAAAACAGACGCCACGGGCAGACTGAGTGGAGGAGGCAGATGAAACTCGAGCAGTAGGCGGAGCGAGAGTCACGTGACAGGCCACGCGACTTTCAGTCTTATTGCATTCGTTTTATTGTTTCACCAGTACTAGTCCGGTTTTTTTCCAGCCACACCTCGTAGATATTGATTTGGAATGAACATATACTCACACCGTCATTAATGTAAATTTGAACAGGTATTTTTCAGCACTTATTTCGGCATGGGGCCGAATTAGTCACATTTTCGCCACCAACCACCAGACGAGCCTGTACAAACAGACTCATCATGCAACACTTCAGCTGCGCCATCCCACCAGGGGTCACAGCCAAGACAACGCAGCATTCATGCTCGATACGGTAAAACACAGCTCCTATCCTTTCTCAACTCTGGTCATGATTCCGTTGATCTTTAGCCTTGCATGCCAACTTTAATTTTGTAACGTATATTCATTGTTGCTTAGGAAGGGTACATTAATTCGTGAACGAGCACTGCGTTCTCCCTTTAAAAACATTCGGCAACCAATTAATCAAATTAATTTGTTAATAAGTCTTGCTCATATTTGAACACTCACTCAGCTGTATCTGTATGTGATTCTTGAGAGTTAGGGAGCTATTAATTAAACTTCAATCAAGTATTTTGGTCAGAAGCGTTATTTTTCATTACGTTTGTAGAAACAGATTATTAATATGCCTACATTCCAAACCACGGGTTGACTGTCATAGGGCTAATTTATCTCTCGTGTTATCCACTGCCGGCTGTTGTGGCCGAGCGGTTCTAGGCGCTTCAGTCTGAGGCCGCGCGACCGCTACGGTCGCAGGTTCGAATCCTGCCTCGGGCATGGATGTTTGTGATGTCCTTAGGTTAGTTAGGTTTAAGTAGTTTTAAGTTCTAGGAGACTGAAGACCTCTGATGTTAAGTATCATAGTGCTCAGACCCATTTGAACCACTTTTTTGCTATCCAGTATCCGTTGCGTAATTCTATTAAGCATATAGCTTAAGGGCACTAGTGTGGTGTTTCAAATACACGCATACGATTTTTAAAATATCATGTAAATACAAACACGGGGAGTGGGTCTTACAATAAAACAGCGTAAAAGCGGTTGACGACGGAATTTATCAGAATGGCTGTGATTTAGAAACGAGAGTGAAAGATCAGCTCACTACAAACGAATTTCAGAAGAACAAAAAGTAGCAACTGGAAAATTAAAGTTCGCACTCAGAAGATGAAGAAGAGGAAGAAGAAGAAGAGGAGGAGGAGAACGAAGAAACTGGTGGGAAACCATCACAAAAACGAAGAAAACAGAAGTCTGAGAAATTAATTAATTGAACTTGAGATGGAAGCAGGAGACCAAGTGCAAACTATGGTGTATCAGTTGCAACAACCAGACGTAACAGACCACGAGAGCCTAACCCCACAAGGAAGTAAACAACTAAAAGACCAAGAAATACAGCGTTTGGCTGAGACTTCAATAGTCCTCATATCTGAAAATGAAAACAACGAGCAAGGAAACAAACCGAAATACGCTTCAAATACACTCCTGGAAATTAAATAAGAACACCGTGAATTCATTGTCCCAGGAAGGGGAAACTTTATTGACACATTCCTGGGGTCAGATACATCACATGATCACACTGACAGAACCACAGGCACATAGACACAGGCAACAGAGCATGCACAATGTCGGCATTAGTACAGTGTATATCCACCTTTCGCAGCAATGCAGGCTGCTATTCTCCCATGGAGACGATCGTAGAGATGCTGGATGTAGTCCTGTGGAACGGCTTGCCATGCCATTTCCACCTGGCGCCTCAGTTGGACCAGCGTTCGTGCTGGACGTGCAGACCGCGTGAGACGACGCTTCATCCAGTCCCAAACATGCTCAATGGGGGACAGATCCGGAGATCTTGCTGGCCAGGGTAGCTGAGTTACACCTTCTAGAGCACGTTGGGTGGCACGGGATACATGCGGACGTGCATTGTCCTGTTGGAACAGCAAGTTCCCTTGCCGGTCTAGGAATGGTAGAACGATGGGTTCGATGACGGTTTGGATGTACCGTGCACTATTCAGTGTCCCCTCGACGATCACCAGTGGTGTACGGCCAGTGTAGGAGATCGCTCCCCACACCATGATGCCGGGTGTTGGCCCTGTGTGCCTCGGTCGTATGCAGTCCTGATTGTGGCGCTCACCTGCACGGCGCCAAACACGCATACGACCATCATTGGCACCAAGGCAGAAGCGACTCTCATCGCTGAAGACGACACGTCTCCATTCGTCCCTCCATTCACGCCTGTCGCGACACCACTGGAGGCGGGCTGCACGATGTTGGGGCGTCAGCGGAAGACGGCCTAACGGTGTGCGGGACCGTAGCCCAGCTTCATGGAGACGGTTGCGAATGGTCCTCGCCGATACCCCAGGAGCAACAGTGTCCCTAATTTGCTGGGAAGTGGCGGTGCGGTCCCCTACGGCACTGCGTAGGATCCTACGGTCTTGGCGTGCATCCGTGGGTCGCTGCGGTCCGGTCCCAGGTCGACGGGCACGTGCACCTTCCGCCGACCACTGGCGACAACATCGATGTACTGTGGAGACCTCACGCCCCACGTGTTGAGCAATTCGGCGGTACGTCCACCCGGCCTCCCGCATGCCCACTATAAGCCCTCGCTCAAAGTCCGTCAACTGCACATACGGTTCACGTCCACGCTGTCGCGGCATGCTACCAGTGTTAAAGACTGCGATGGAGCTCCGTACGCCACGGCAAACTGGCTGACACTGACGGCGGCGGTGCACAAATGCTGCGCAGCTAGCGCCATTCGACGGCCAACATCGCGGTTCCTGGTGTGTCCGCTGTGCCGTGCGTGTGATCATTGCTTGTACAGCCCTCTCGCAGTGTCCGGAGCAAGTATGGTGGGTCTGACACACCGGTGTCAATGTGTTCTTTTTTCCATTTCCAGGAGTGTAATACTCTCACTGTCAGTGACGAACCATCTGAGCACTCTGCTAGGGACACTGAGATAATCAACGGCAGTCGGAAGTCGCTCATACACTACAGTGGGGGAAAATCGTCACAGGTGAAGGCCAAACCAAACTTAACAATAGCAAGTCATAAAATGAAAAGGAAGAGAAGAAAGCACAACCCACAGACACAGGAAAATCGATATGGACACTGACAAACAGAATCTGAACCAGTTAAAAAAGATAAAACACATGAAGATTGAAAATATTAGCTGAATGGGATACTTGTTTTACTCCTGGATCAACTAACAGAGCAGCAACAAAAAAGTTTTTCATCTGTAAAGTCACTATATTCTGAGATAGGCAGCAGCCGACGGCGTCTTCGGAGGGGACTCTTATTCCATTTTAAGGGCAGTAGATTCGAAACGCACAACACTCTTCTGTGCTACCCTGAAAAATACTACTGGAGGTCTGGACATGACAGGTGTAGTTGAGCGACCTGCCATTACCGTACTCAGTGCCCATATACCTAGGCAGTAGCACCATCAATGCGTGGAAAAATCTGCATCACAACGGTATTAACTGAACAAGACGACATAATCCCTGTCAGCTTTTACGATCATCAAGCTGTAATAAAGCAAAAGTTCTACCTAGTCCCAAAATAACTGTCAGAGGGTACTGGAAATTAAATTGTAACTGCTCCGTATAACATGGGTAAAGATGGCGTTCGCTGTTAGTTACATATTGTGGATTAACCAGAAACGCTTCTTCCGTAAAGCGGTTGAGTGATGAGAGAACCTTGTAAAACACAGTATTCGGAAATTTTTAAAAAATATCACCTACAGGATTGATCGAACCGTGAGAAATAATATTGAGCATTACTGTCATGAAGTATGGTGAACTGCAAGCAAAAGCAGTCAATGGGGAAGATCGAGCAAGTCATTTTAAAAAATTCAAAAAGATAATTTTAGACTTGTACGAAAGTGAAAACAAAAGCAACACGAGGATAATGGAATGGAATCGAAATAGGTCGGGTGATGCTGAGAGAATTAGATTAGAAAATGAGACTAATCTAATTCTCTCAGCATCACCCGATGCTCCTTGTACAAGTAAGTGCAAAGTGGCTCATATGCAGCCATAGAACGCTGAAGAGTAGATGAGTTTTGCTATTTGGGGAGTAAAGTAACTGATGATGGTCGAAGTAAGGAGGATATAAAATGTGGCAAGGAAAGCATTTCTGAAGAAGAGAAATTTGTTAACATCGAGTATAGATTTAACTGTCAGGAAGTCATTTCTGAAAGTATTTGAAAGGTGTGTAGCCATGTATGGAAGTGAAACATGGACGATAAAAAGTTTGCACAAGAAGAGAATAGAAGCTTTCGAAATGTGGTGCTACAGAAGAATGCTGAAGATTAGATGGGTAGATCACATAACTAATGAGGAGGTATTGAACAGAATTGGGGACAAGAGAAATTTGTGGCACAACTTGACTAGAAGAAGCGATCGGTTGGTCTGAGGCTTCAGGGGATCACCAATTTAGTATTGGAGGGCAGCGTGGAGGGTAAAAATCGTTGAGGGAGACCAAGAAATGAATACAGTTAGCAGATTCAGAAGTATGTAGGTGGAAATAGGTACTGGGAGATGAAGAAGCTTGCACAGGATAGAGTAGCATATAGAGCTGCATCAAACCAGTCTCTGAACTGAAGACCACAACAACTACAACAGAGAAGCGAACTAGAAGGGAAAAATATCGCCTGCAAGGGGGGCATATATCAGATGAGAAGTGGAGTTTTTATCACTTCACAAGACAACGAAAAAGACGAAAACAGAGATATATGAGTAACATACAGTCTACAGGTGGGTACAAATACGCTGAGGTGACAGAAGCACGCGATAGCGATATGTGCATGTACAGATAGCAGCAATATCGCGTACACAAGGTATAAAAGGGCGGTGCTTTGGCGCAGCTGTCATTTGTACTCAGATGATTCATATAAAATGGTTTCCTTCAAGGTTATGCCGAACGAAGGGAATTAAAAATATTTGAACGTGGAATGACGGTTGAAGATAGACGCATGGGACATCTTATTTCGGAAATCGTTAGGGAATTGAATATTCCGAGATCCACAATGCTAAGAATATAAAATTTCAGACATTACCTCTCACCACGAACAACGCAGTGGCCGATGGCCTTCACCTAACGACCGAGAGCGGCGGCGTTTACATAGAGTTGTCAGTGCTAACAGACAAGCAACACTGCGAGATATAACCACAGAAATGAATATGGACGTACAGCGAATGGATCCATTAGGACAGTGCGGCGCAATTTGGTGTTAACGGGTTATGGCAGCAGACGGCCGAAGTTAGTGCCTTTGCTAACAACACAAAAGCACCTGATGCGTCTCTCCTAGGCTTGTAACCTAATCGGTTGGACACTAAACGACTGGAAAGTCATGACCTGGTCATTTGAATCCAGATTTTAGCTGGTAAGAGCAGCTGGTAGCGTTTGAGTGTGGCGCAGACCCCACGAAGCCATGAACCCAAGTTGTCAACAAGGCACTGTGCAAGCTGGCAGTGGCTTCATAATGAATATGGGCTGTGTTTACGTGGATCTGACTGCGTTCTCTGGTGCTCACGAGCCAATCATTGACTGTGAATGTTTACGTTTGTCTACCTGGAAATCATTTGCAGCCAATCATGAACTTCATTTTTGCAAACAACGATGGAATTTTTATGGATGACAATGCACCATGTCACTGGGGCACAATGTTCGCGATCGGTCTGAAGAAATTCTGAACAGTTCGAGCGAATGACTTGGCCATCCAGATCGCCCGACATGAATCTTATCGAACATTTATGGGAGATAATCGAGAGGTCAGTTCGTGCACAAAATCCTGGACCGGCAACACTTTCGAAATTATGGACCGCTATAGAGGCAGCGTGGTTCAATATGTCTGCAAGGGAATTCCTACAACTTGTTAAGTCCTTGCCACCTCGTGTTGCTACACTAAGCCAGGAAAAAGGACGTCCGATACGGTATTAGGAGGTATTCCATGACTTTTATCACATCGTTGTATGTCAGTCAGGAAGTGATCAAAGAGCTTTTCCAAAAATGGTTCAAATGGCTCTGAGCACTATGGGACTCAACTGCCAAGGTCATTAGTCCCCTAGAACTTAGAACTAGTTAAACCTAACTAACCTAAGGACATCACAAACAACCATGCCCGAGGCAGGATTCGAACCTGCGACCGTAGCGGTCTTGCGGTTCCAGACTGCAGCGCCTTTAACCGCACGGCCACTTCGGCCGGCTAAGAGCTTTTCCAAAGACTGTACAGAGCAACCATCTGATGTTCCAGCACACCTCTAGAAAACTGTACATCTAACAAACGAAAGTACCACTATGTAGTCAGAATCAATATTTGAAGGAGAAACTGAAGGTGTAAAGAATTTGCCAAAACACAGACGTCCAGGAGGAGGCGGATTTTATAAATCCTTCTGGTCAGTTGTTAAAAGAGATTTTAGAGAAGTAGCAATAGAGAGCTATTGGGGTACCTATACTCCGAAAAATAAAAGACGGAATTATCGTACTCGTGGCCCACGCAGTTAGCCGTGCGGTCTAACGCACGGCTTTCCCGGCGGGAAGGAGCGCCTGGTCCCCGGCACGAATCCGCCTGGCGGATTTGTGTCGAGGTCCGGTGAACCGGCCAGTCTGTGAATGGTTTTTAGGCGGTTTTCCATCTGCCTCGGCGAATGCGGGCTGGTTCCCCTTATTCCGCCTCAGTTACACTATGTCGGCGATTGCTGCGCATACAAGTTCTCCACGTACGCGTACACCACCATTACTCTACAACGCAAACATAGGGGTTACAATCGTCTGGTGTGAGACGTTCCCTGGGGGGGGGGGGGGGGGGGGGTCCACCGGCGGCCGAACCGCACAATAACCCTGGGTTCGGTGTGGGGCGGCGGAGGGTGAAGTGGACTGCGGTAGTCGTCGTGGGGTTGTGGACCACTGCGGCTGCGGCGGGGACGGAGCCTCTCCGTCGTTTCTAGGTCCCCGGTTAACATAAAATGCAATACAATCGTACTCGTTCTCAAGAAACCGAGCCCACAAAAAAAGTATTTCAGACCGATAACGTTGTCCGGAGACTCAAAAATAGTTTCTCGTGTCACAGTGGCAAGATTAAAGCAAACCCTTTCTAGACGTCTTCGGGCAGAAGCAGTCTTTTGGCGTAAATAACAAAAGTATTGCAGATGGGATTTGCTCCTTAAGAGGTACGAATTTCTACTCATGGAAGCATCAGGGACAAACACTAGGGTCACTGAACATGATTTAGAGAAAGCCTTTGATAAAATCAGTTGTCTGGTCCTAAGGAGTTTGAAAAAGCATTTCCGATTTCCACAAACAACAGATCTACTAGTAGGAAATCAGTAAGAAATGTTTTCCAAAGTGCAAATCAACGGATATTTCACGGAATCATTCCCAATCCGACATTCTGTTCGACTGGTTTGTCCCTTATTAATGGAACTGTTTGTCATCTCTTTACAATCATTAACCTTTTGATTCAGCACCATAACACCAGGATTACAAAAATGTCTCTGAGCACTATGGGACTTAACTTCTGAGGTAATCAGTCCCCTAGAACTTAGAAATACGTAAACCTAACTAGCCTAAGGACATCACACACATCCATGCCCGAGGCAGGATTGGAACCTGCGACCGTAGCGGTCTCGCGGTTCCAGACTGTAGCAGCGCCTAGAACCGCTCGGCCACTCTGGCCGGCCACCAGGATTACATGCTGCTACAAAACGACTCATTGTGAACGTCTACGCCAATTATAACTACAGAGCTCCGTGACACGAGAAAAGTGTCAGAAATAATGGACGGTTATTAGAAAGGATCAAGGGCTACGATCTGGATAGTTGCGCCTAGATATTTTACGGCAGACGCCGTCTCCAACTGCTTGTCATCAATAGTGTAGTTGTACAGCAGCGGATTTCTTTTCCTTTGTATGCGCAACATGTTACATTTATTTACGTTCAGGGTCAACTGCAAGAGCCTGCACCAATCATCAATTCTCTGCAGGTCGTTCTGCAAATTCTTACTATCTTCTGGCGTTGCTACTTTGGTGTAGACAACTGCATCATCTGCGAATTCCTTTAAAGATAATCCGACGCTTTCTACTAGATCATTTATACATATTGTAAACAGCAACGTTCCTACCACACATCCCTATGGTACTCCAGATATTACCTTTACAACTGTTCGTTTTGTTCTCCACCCATTAAGTCTCAATAGCTGAACCTTACAGTTCTATGTCATGTAGGTATACACAACCTTCCCCACAGATGTGATGAGTGAAAATTCTGCAATATATTAATTCATTTTTAATTTCCACTATAGCTCTGCAAGACAGGACTACGCGTTGAGGAAAACTATTTTATTTCCCTTATTCTTTTTCTTACAGGTTTTTTGATGATGCTCCAAAAGATTAAAACGTGCCAATAAAACTGTTGTTTTCCCGGGCATCCAAGAGTATTTCCTCGTTTGAAAAACAAATAATAATTATTTGCCTTTATGTTTTCGATGTGACAATTAAAACCACGTGACTGTCCTAGTATGTCACCCATCTTTTAGAGATTGCCATTTCTGGTGGTCGAGCATTTCTGTTATACTTTCGTCTAGACGACAGCGATCTGTTACGATCTTAGTAGAGCATCTCTGAATTTGTTCAAAATATTATGTCATACGTAGCTGATAAGGGCTGGAAACGCTGGAGCACCTCTCTGGAATCAGCCTCATTACCGTTCGTATGATATTTCCTTTACAGATGTACTCCTCGTTTCCTCAACCCATTCAGTAGATTTAAGCCTTCCATTGGCCGTCCCTAACACTAACTTTGTCCCATTCCACCATTTAACATCGCTTTTAGCCCATCTCTCTCTCTCTCCCACTCACTCTCTCCGTCTCTGATTATCCCTCTCTCTACCCTCCTGTCGTTTGTCACGACATACTAGGTCCGCTGTTTTCATAATTTCGGAA
Organism: Schistocerca nitens; assembly: GCF_023898315.1. Lineage (NCBI taxonomy): Eukaryota > Metazoa > Arthropoda > Insecta > Orthoptera > Acrididae > Schistocerca > Schistocerca nitens. Next base: position 169,599,272 of record NC_064622.1, read on the forward strand.
ATTTGTTGTAATTTTGTGCCGAGATAACATTCCTTGTCCGCAAACGGCAGTTAACATAATAGAGAGAGGTAGTGTGCGCAATCAGTGTCCGAGTGTCGTAAACTGTGTTGTGTGTATTTTACTATTTCAGCTATTTCTGATGTTAGAGACCAGCCCATCATGTGCCCAAACGAGCATGAGAAACCGCATGAAACCAGGCTGCCCAGTGCAGCAGACTGACAGTCGTTAATCTGCCGCTGTTTAAATTTTGATTAATAGTCAGCACTGGCGGTCGAAGACTTCCGGCGTTAGAAGTCACCCTCATTCTGCCAACGGTCTTATCAAAGAGGGTGGAGGAACGGACAGAAGTTCAGGGCACTCTCTTGTCCTAGGGGTGGGAAACTGCCCCTGAAGGCGGAAGATTCAGCAATGATCAACGGCATGAGGCTGCAAAAGGTAATGGAAACCACTGCATTAAAGACAAGTAACGTGTATCTACAGGACATGTCGCCTGCAATTGAAAAGTGTCATGATGATCTCTCCATTGGCGAAAGATTCCGGAATAGTACCCCATTCGGATCTCCGGGAGGGGACTGCCAAGGGAGAGGTTACCACGAGAAAGAGATTGAATAATCAACGAAAGGGTAACGTTCTGCGAGTCGGGGCGTGGAATGTCAGAAGCTTGACGTGGTAGGGAAACTAGAAAATCTGAAAAGGGAAATGCAAAGGCTCAATCTAGAAACAGTAGGGTTCAGTGAAGGCCTCTGCAGCTCCATCTAGAACCACGGAAGCCATTCTCTCATGTCTTAACACATGTACTATCATCCTGTCCCTTCGCCTTATTAGTGTTTTACACATATACCTTTCCTCTCCGATTCTGTGCAAAATCTCCTCATTTCTTACCTAATTAGTCCACCTAATTTTCAACATGCGTCTGTAGCTCCACATCTCAAATGCTTCGATTCTCTTCTGTTCCGGTGTTCCCACAGTCTATGATGCGCTGCCATGCAATGCTGTGCTCCAGACGTACATTCTCAGAAATTTCTTCCCCAGGCCGGCCGGTGTGGCCGAGTGGTTCTAGGCGCTACAGTCTGGAACCACGCGACCGCTAGGGTCGCAGGTTCGAATCCTGCCTCGGGCATGGATGTGTGTGATGTCCTTAGGTTAGTTAGGTTTAAGTAGTTCTAAGTTCTAGGGGACTGATGATCTCAGATGTTAAGTCCCATAGTGCTCAGAGCCATTTGAATCATTTTTTTGGTTCAGTGAAGTGAAGTGGAAAGAAGACAAGGATTTCTGGTCAGATGAGTATAAAGTAATATCAACAGCAGCAGAAAATGGTATAACGGGAGTAGGATTTGTTATGAATAAGAAGGGAGGGCAGAGAGTATGTTACTGTGAACAGTTCAGTGACGGGGTTGTTCTTATCAAAAAAATGGTTCAAATGGCTCTGAACACTATGGGACTCAACTGCTGAGGTCATTAGTCCCCTAGAACTTATAACTACTTAAACCTAAACCTAAGGACATCACAAACATCCATGCCCGAGGCATGATTCGAACCTGCGACCGTAGTGGTCTTTGCGGTTCCAGACTGCAGCGCCTTTAACCGCACGGCCACTTCGGCCGGCTGTTCTTATCAGAATCGACATTAAGACAATACCGACAACGATAGTTCAGGTGTATATGCCGACGTCACAAGCTGCAGATGACAAGATAGAAAAAGTTTATGAGTATATTGAAAGGGTAATATAGTGTGTGAAGGGGGATGAAAATCTAATAATCATGTGGGACTGGAATGAAGTTGTAGGGGAAGGAGTAGAAGTAAAGGTTACAGGAAAATATGGGGTTGGGACAAGGAATGAGAGAGGAGGAAGACTATTTGAGTTTTGTAACAAGTTTCAGCTAGTAATAGCGAATACTCTGTTCAAGAACCACAAGAGGAGGAGGTATACTTGGAAAAAGCCGGGTGATACGGGAAGATTTCAGTTAGACTACATCATGGTCAGACAGTGATTCCGAAATCAGATACGGACTGTAAGGCGTACCAAGGACCAGATGTAGACTCAGATCACAATATAATAGTGATGAAGAGTAGGCTGAAGCTTAAGATATTAGTCAGGAAGAATCTATACGCAAAGAAGTAGGATACGGAAGTACTAAGGAATGACGTGATAGGGTTGAAGTTCTCTAAGGCTATAGATACAGCAATACGGAATAGCTCAGTAGGCAGTACAGATGAAGAGGAATGGACATCTCTAAAAAGGCCCATCACAGAAGTTGGGAAGGAAAACATAGGTACAAAGAAGGTAACTGCCAAGAAACCATGGGTAAGAGAAGAAATAATTAAATTGATCGATGAAAGGAGGAAGTACAGATATGTTCCGGGAAACTCAGGAATACGGAAATACAAGTCTCTGAGGAATGAAATAAACAGGAAGTGCAGGGAAGCTAAGACTAAATGGCTGCAGGAAAAATATGAAGACATCGAAAAAGAAATGATTGTCGGAAGGACAGACTCAGCATACAGGAAAGTCAAAAGTACCTTCGGTGACATTTAAAGCAAGGGTGATAACATTAAGCGTGCAACAGGAATTGCACTGTTAAATGCAAAGGAGAGATCGGATTGGTGGAAAGAATTCATTGAAAGCCTCTGTGAGGGAGAAGATTTCTCTGATGTATTAGAAGAAGAAACAGGAGTCGATTTAGAAGAGATAGGGGATCCAGTATTAGAACCAGAATTTAAGTGAGCTTTTGAGGACTCAAGATCAAATAAAGCAGAAGGGATAGATAACATTCCATCAGAATTTCTAAAATCATTGGTGGGAAGTGGCAAGAAAACGATTATTCACGTTGGTGTGTAGAATGTATGAGTCTGGCGACATACCATCTGACTTTCGGAAAAGCATCATCCACACAATTCCGAAGACGGCAAGAGCTGACAAGGGGTAGAATTATGGGAAAATCAGCTTAACAGCTCATGCTTGCAAGAATAATATACAGAAGAAAGGAAAAGAAAATTGAGGATGCACTAGATGGCGATTAGTTTCGCTTTAGGAAAGGTAAAGGCACCAGAGAGGCAGTTCTGACGTTGCGGTTGATAATGTAAGCAAGACTAAGGAAAAATCAAGACACGTTCATAAGATCTGTCGACCTGGAAAAAGCGTTCCACAATGTAAAGTGGTGCAAGATGTTCGAAATTCTGCAAAAAGTAGGGGTAAGCTCATATGCAATATGTATAAGAGCCAAGAGGGAATAATAAGATTGGACGACCAAGAACGAAGTGCTCGTATTAAAAAGGGTGTAAGACAGGGGTGTAGCCTTTCACCCTTACTGTTCAATCAGCACATCGAGGAAGCAATGATGGAAATAAAAGAAAGGTTCAGGACTGGAATTAAAATTCAAGGTGAAAGAATATCAGTGATACAATTCGCTGATGGCATTGCTATCCTGAGTGAAAGTGAAGAAGAATTACATGATCTGCTGAACAGAATGATCAGTCTAGTGAGTTCAAAGTATGGCTTGAGAGTAAATCGAAGAAATACGAAGGTAATGAGAAGTAGTAGAAATGAGAACAGTGAAAAACTTAACATCAGGATTGACGGTCACGAAGTAGATGAAGTTAAAGAATTCTGCTACCTAGGCAGTAAAATAACCAATGATGGACAAAGCAAAGAGGACATCAAAAACAGACTAGCACTGGCAAAAATGGCATTCCTGGCCAAGAGAAGTCTACTAATATCAAAAATCGGCATTCATTTGAGGAAGAAAGTTGGCTCTGAGCACTATGGGACTTAACATCTGAGGTCATCAGTCCCCTAGAACTTAGAACTACTTAAACCTAACTAACCTAAGGACATCACACACATCCATGCCCGAGGCAGGATTCGAACCTGCGACCCTAGCGGTCACGCAGTTCCAGACTGAAACGCCTAGAACCACTCGGCCACACCGGCCGGCCTGGGGAAGAAATTTCTGAGAATGTACGTCTGGAGCACAGCACTGCATGGCAGCGCATCATAGACTGTGGGAAAACCGGAACAGAAGAGAATCGAAGCATTTGAGATGTGGAACTACAGACGCATGTTGAAAATTAGGTGGACTGATTAGGTAAGAAATGAGGAGATTTTGCACAGAATCGGAGAGGAAAGGTATACGTGTAAAACACTAATAAGGCGAAGGGACAGGATGATAGTACATGTGTTAAGACATGAGAGAATGGCATCCGTGGTTCTAGATGGAGCTGTAGAGGGAAAAAAACTGTAGAGAAACACAGAGATTGGAATACATCCTGGAAATAACTGAGGACGTAGGTTGCAAGTCCTACTCTGAGACGAAGATTTTAGCATAGGAGAGGAATTCGTGGCGGGCCACAACAAACCATTCAGAACACTGATGACAGAAAAAAAACTGTAACCTAGAGCGACTCTTTTCTGTTACAGGAAATCGCTGTATCTGCTGCGAATACAACACTTCTGAGGTGAGCTTTCTGCTTCGTAATAAGAGGAACCACTCTCTTGAGCACATATTGAAATGCGTTCTCGTCCATTCGCAAGTAACTTTCGTACGACATTACGGTCTCGACTTGCAGCTTCTGTAACAGATTTTGGTGGATATTTTTCCTTGTTCTTTTCTTCTGCTATTCTTCCAACAGCAGATACAATGCAGTTGTGGTACAAGCAACTGCAGAGCACAGTACTAAGTCTCCGTCGGCCATTCTGAAGGGAGTACACTGACGGAAAAAAACTGGCAACACCAATGAGCTGTGCAACATAAACTAAAGTCGATAGGCGTGTTTCTACATATGAAAGATGACTTCCATTCAAATTTCGCGTCAGTCGCTTAATAAAGGTGCTAGCAGCGCCACTATGAGCATTCAAATCACGTTTGCCTTAAATACGTGCTGTAACGGTTGTGAGTGTTAGTTACCTTCGAAATTGGACGTGTGTAAGTAGGCTGTTTATGTTTTCTTATTGGCAACGTTACGTAGCGCTCTGTATGAAAATCACTGGCTGTGCTGTGTGCAGTCAGTGGCTGGTTGGCATTGTTGTAATACTCGCCATTGTAGTGTTGGGCAGCGGCAGCTGGATGTGAACAGCGCGTTGCGTTGCGCAGTTGGAGTTGAGCCGCCAGCAGTGGTGGATGTGGGGAGAGAGATGGCGGAGTTTTGAAATTTGTAAGACTGGATGTCATGAACTGCTATATATATATTATGACTATTAAGGTAAATACATTGTTTGTTCTCTATTAAAATCTTTCATTTGCTAACTGTGCCTATCAGTAATTAGTGCCTTCCATAATTTGGATCTTTTATTTAGCTGGCAGTAGCGGCGCTCGCTATATAGCAGTAGTTCGAGTAACGAAGATTTTTGTGAGGTAAGTGATTTGTGAAAGGTATAGGTTAATGTTAGTCAGGGCCATTCTTTTATAGGGACTATTGAAAGTCAGATTGCGTTGCGCTAAAAAATATTGTGTGTCAGTTTAAGCACAGTCATGTAAAATTGTTCTAAGGGGACGTTTCATATGTCGACCCTTAGCCGAGGATACCTCACTGGAATCTTCTGATATTTTTCTTGTAGTTTGTGTAATTAGTGTAGCTTTTGTTTATTGCTAGCGCGTAATTGTAGAGAGAATCTCCTTTGTAGTTGCAGTCTTTAATTTTTGTACAGTAAAACAGGTGTGGCACACATGTAGATTTGCACCAAGTATTTCGCAGCTGCGCTTGCAATTAACTAGATATTATTGTTAGTGCTATGTTAATGTGTTCTCTTATTTTTGCTCTTCAAATTGTGTTTTTCTGTGTTGTCGTGTGAAATATTGTGACAATAATGGCGTGTGAAAAACGTAATACTAGGCTTCAAATGAAACTGAGAAATGACAGTGAAGACGAAAGCAGTGTGTTAGCGCCGCAGAGTAATGAATTAACTAATGTTCAAAGTAGTAATTTGGTAATTGTGCATAGGGAAATGGAGCGGGCTGCAAATAATGGCGTAGACAGTGAAACAATTAGTGAACAGGGAAGCATTATCGATCGATAATTCGGCAATAGCTCGCCTGAGGAATCCGAAATGACAGACACACTCTCGCAAATACTGTAGATTCAAGTTTTGCGTCCTCACCGTTTTCTCAAATAAATCAAGACACATTTTCTGCTTTTCAAAATGCGAATATTGCCGGTTCAAATGCACTGCCGAATAGCACTGAGAAACATGTGTTTCAGACACCAGTGCACTGTTATTACAGTTAATGCAACAAATGGGACGAAGGCTACCTTAGTTAGACATAACGCTTGAACAAAATCAGAAACAAATGGAACAAAATCTTCAAAAGTTAGACACAATGGAACAAAATCTTGAAAAGTTAGACACAATGGAACAAAATCTTCGGAAGTTAGACACCACACTAGAACAAACACGTGAAGATTTAACTACTGAGTTACATAACATTGAATCGAAATGTCAAAAAGTCTGTAATGACGTAAAAACACAAATTTGTGAGCATTTTCAACCTATATTTTTCGCGGCATGAAAATGCATTACAGAATCACGAAGCAGCCATAAAAGAACTGCAAACCATTGTTCTTGAAAATCATGAGACCTTGTGGGCTAAAATTGACTCAGTTGCATCTACCGATTCGGTTACGCAACTTGCAAAAACTCAGGAAAACTTAAAGGACCCAGTAGATACGATTTCAACACAAATGGACACTCTGAAACTTGGTTCAGAAAAACTCACAGAGGAAATAATTTCACTATCGGATAAAGTAGCCGAACTTTCAGATCAGTTCACTAACTTATCCACAAAGGTAGATGATAATCTGAATGACACAAAACCGGTAGTCTTTAATGACACAGAAGAGTGCGAACAAATTAGGAAATTCAAACAAAATCAGAATCAAATTAATACGCAACACCAAAGAGAAATCCGGGAAGTACAAGATCAGCTGACACAGGTAATACAAGAATTACGTATTTCAGAGGACACTTGCGCCCCAATACGGGAAGAGGGACATAGAAATACGGAACAGCCACAAAATAATAACACAGCGCATTTCGGAAATTATGAAAGAAATTGGCAAGGTGCACCGAATTTTGAAATGGAACCGCCGAAACGACGTAACAATGACCGATATGCGACTCGCCGACATGATGACTTTGACTATAAGCTGTTCATTACTACACGTAAATTTAAAACATTTAAGAATTCTGACAACAACATTCATCCACAAGCGTGGCTCCATCAATTCTCCCATTGTTTTCCTCCCAACTGGTCATTAGAGCACAGATTAGAATTTATGTGTGGCTATTTAGAGAATGAACCAGCTGTAAGAATGCGATCGGTCATTCACGATTGTCACAGTGAAGGAGAATTTTACCATGCCTTCCTCTCAGCATATTGGTCTCAAGCTACACAAGACCGAGTAAAACATAGCATCATAATGCTGAAACATTTCGAACAACCTGAATTTTCCAGTCTTGTGAAATATTTTGAAGAACTGTTGCACAAGAATCAGTACCTGTCAAACCCATACAGCCCCTCAGAATTCATGCGCATTTGCTTAATAAAATTACCTGAACATTTACGGCATATTATTTTGGCAGGACGTTGCCACGACGACATTGAAGCTTTTCAGGGACTCTTACAAGAATTAGAAATTGACACTGACAATCGCGGAACTCGAAAACAGGAACACAACAATTACAGGTCACATCCGTCGCAATTCCGCGATGAAAGAAATAATAACTGGATACGACAAGGCTATTCTCACAACACAAATAGTGACCAAAATAGACACCACCCGTATGACAACCGTTGGCAGAGTAGTAATAATTACAGGGAAAGATCATCTCTCTGCGGTAGTAACTATCACAAAGACAACCACAGAAACAGACAATATGGGAACCAAAATAATTATTATCAAGGGAGACAGAATAACTTCAGACGCAACAGTCCACCACGCAGTTACGATTCCGGGAGAAATTCTCCACCACATGACCGACAAACAAGAAACAATGTAAACTTCCGACAAAACGACAGACCTGAATTCCATCAGAACTGGCGAGCTTCAAACAGGGCAGGGCCTTCTCGTCAAGGTGAATTTGTAGAAGTTCGGTCTCCTAATCCCAATAACGGCGCGCGCCAACAAAGAGGCAGACAATGACTCGCACCACAGGCAGCCGCGTGTGCTGGCTGGCTCAGAGAAAAAAAAACATAGACGCTAACCTTGAGAAAAATTCCAGTATTCTTTACCGACGTATACCGCACGATAATTGCATTGAAGTTGAAACTCTACGTACTAGGAAGAGTAAAGGTTTCCACCACATTTCTCATGTAAAACCGTTTATTGAAAGATAATCTGCTTTTTAACTTTGTCTTTGCCATAAAACTTTTCACTTCACATTTCTAGTATGCGTTGTCAGACTTAAGAAATTGTTAACATGCAACAATGTTTGAAGTTAAATACCCAGTCTAGAACCTAGGGAACATTTTTAAACATAAATTACAAATGCATTGTTATAGTGAACAGACAACACAGTGTTATATTTGTACATTCTTGCTTGTTAGTTGCACGATTACATAACGACTATCAGGCTTATGTACTTAGGACATATACTGGTACTGCTAATGAGATTTTAATGCAACATTTTGGTTTACTTGAAAAGATACTCTTTATTTGAAGTACATTCGGTGAGATTAAAGATGACTTAGCATTTGGTTTCTTTGATAGCTACACGATTATATCATGACGCTATTAATATGTGACACAATTTACATTGTTGCTTTTGCGGTGTATCTGTTTTATATCTGCACAGTTTTTCTGTATTATTCTGGAAAGTAAAACATGTTTTAGTAGTAACTTTTGTGGTATAGCTACAATGAGACTGCCTTTTCCGTAGCACAACAATACGTTACAGCACAGTACTTTCTTCATCACGGCAATAAGCGTAATAACTAAGATATCTGTACGCAAAGCATTTCACTTTTGTTTATCATGAGGTAAGTACATTGACTTCAGCAGAACTTTGCTTACAGAGGACGATAACTACGACACTTCCACAGAGATTATCTTACAACAAGACACAGAGTTCAGCGCTACAGTACATGTATTTTTAAGTGATTAATTTTGTACTTAAAACATTTATTTTTAAAGATTTTTGACTTACAAAGATACAAAGGTTTTCCGTGATACATTTCATTCCATTGCTGTAATCTGTAAAACCTGAGGGTATAATTACATTAATCCTCAGGGGGGTACACGCTTACTTTGTGTACCATGTGTTTGGCAAGCACAAGGAGCCCTAGCTAATATGGTATTTGCTTATACAACTTTACACATCGGTACCATATTTCTCTAACACACAAATTACACAGCTATCTGATCATTTAACTGAGAGGTAAACATTTTTTTTACTACATCAGTGACACATGTTTACGCAATTACACAGTTGGATAACTTCACACTTATGAAATTGTATTTTGTCTGTACTTTGTGAACTGTTCATATTTTTTCAGAACCATTGTGATTCTATGAGAGCTTTGAATGATATATTTGATATGCGATCATGATTTTTATAGTACGTTTGAGGTAGATGATACTATTTAAATGAGCAGAGAATTTTTTTTAGGCTTTGAAATTATTGCAGAAAGCTACGACGTTTCTGAGATTTGACTGAGGTGTTATGATGTTATTTTTACGACGACGATGTGTATTATGCTGGTGAGGTATGTTTATGAACAATAAGCTGATGCTGTATGAGAAATTTGATTATGCTACGTATTTATTATGATGAAATATTGAAGAAGTGTCGACGAATATGTATACGTGTAATAAGGTAAGGAATAATGAGTAGTGGTTAGGGACTCTGACTTCTGAAAAAGGATGTTGGAAACCAAGAATCGTACTTTAAGAGTTATGAAATGTGTGTATATGCATAATGTATCACAATGCCGGCAAAAAGTTTTGGACGCTATTATATTTATAGGATTTTGTTTCTACAGATTTGTAACGCAAATTCTAGACCTGTGAAATTTTTTATATGAGACTGTCACTGTAGTGCAAACTGGTGTCGTAAATATGTCGGTAAGAAAGCCAAGTGACTTTGACGTAATGCGTCTTGAGCGGCCAGCTGTGTCAGACGCCTGGAGAAAAAGCCATTAGTGTGTGCCTTTTCAGAGGCACAGGTAGAAAAAGAAAAGGAAGCCATTGTCCTCGCTATTGACATTTCTTTGTCGAAAGCATCGTAAATACGACACCCTCAAACTTGAAAACATGATTACACTGTAGAGTTCTTAATTTATGATATTTACTGAAATGAAATGATGAGAAACATTTCATGTCTATTGTCTTGCTAGTTGAAAGATTGTTTACTGCATTATGAAATGTCATATGTCTAGTGAATGACGTTTCACGCCTTGCTTTGCCTATTTTGTTTAATATCTAGTTCCTAGCTGCACTGCAGCATTGGTCAAAATAAAATTTTATAGATGTACTAATATAAATATTTATGCCTACAGATCCAGTAAAAAGTAACTTTATGATGGATGTACTCCAAAAAAATGAGGGAGCAGAAAAAGACATTTCCACTTCACAGGAATTGCACACATAATTTTTGTCAGTGACTTGGTAACTTGTCTGCTAGAGCAAGTTACAGTGATGCATCTCTCTAGTGTTAAGATGTGACATAGGTATTAGACATGGCCATCTTTACTGTAATATTTTTTCTGCTTGAGCTTTTTCATGATTAGATATAAGTTATTGCATTTGCTGTTGCTGCTTGCCAGGCATAGTACTACTAAATTTCACTTTGTATTACTCTGTTAAGCCAGGTTTACTATGGATTTATTTTTCTTGTTTGCTGCGCATTGCCTTATATTAGTTGTAATATTGCATTTGCTTTGCTAATTTATGCTGCTTGCTTTGCCATTTGTATTTTTTATCATTGCTGTTTGTGTTAATTGTTTTGTGCTGCTGCATTGCCTTGTTCCTTAGTTTAGCATCTGAGCTCAGTAGATTTAAGTTAGCTTAAGATGGGGTAGGCTATATAAGAGAACGAGTTGTGATGAATTGGAAGAAATGCATTGAGAAGCTATAAGAAAATGGTTTGGCCAAAAAAGTATTTTGAAAGAGGATTATAACAAAAAAGTAGGGTTTAGGGACAACAGGTTTAGGTAGGATTTTCTTGGAAATAAATGATGAGGTAAGATAATGGAAAATAAATAATGAGGTAAGACATATGTGAACATAGAAATACAGAAAGCATGCTTGGTTAGGGTTTTTTTTATTTTGGTGGAAACAAATGTTGAAATAAGAGGAAAGATCTACAGAACGAAATTTTGGGTTGGACTGCAGTACCAAATGTCACACTGAAAACAAACCCTGTCCTTTCCCCCTGTGTTATTCTGCTATGTGTTTGTGTACTCTTGTATATCTGTGTTTTTCCTGTCTTTATGTGTTTAGCTAATAGGAGTTATGTTGTAGAATTTTTCTGATAATATGTTATTTTCTTTGTAAAGATGTTTAGACATTATTTATTCTGTTCTGTTTTAATGCTCATGTATGAAGTTGATGTTTCGAAAGTTATTCTGATCTTTTATGTATTTACTTATGTCATAATTCCTGTAACACTGGTGTATATTTTTATTTCTATTCTTTTGTAAAGCCCCTATTACTACAATTGTTATCTGTATTGTTATGTTCTTTAATGATGTTTTCTGTATCTTTGTAATTGTATTCTTATGTTATAAAATTGTAATGGACACCGGTTCATCAGGTTAAGTAACTTGTAAGTTACATTTCACTGCACACGATTCTGTTGGTCATAGTATATGGACAGTATGTGAGAAGTTGGGACTGTTAGTGTTTGCACATGTGTTAATAATTCAGCGAGGGACTGGTTAACAGCATTGCTGGTTCTAAGGACATTTCAAACAATTTTTTTGTGAGTGGACAAGTGGTGGTTTATGGACTTGCTATATTGTCCGCAAGACTCTTCGATGGTGATTCTGCACCTACACAGTCGCAACAGATGGCTGTTGGCCGTCTCTACAAGGTCTACAGTGGGTCTGCACCTTTGATGACCCACCAATACCATTATTTCTACAAGGACTGCAGTGAGTCTGCACCTCTGGTGGCCCACCAATACCATACTCTCTACCAGGACTACAGTGGGTCTGCTATGTGATGACCTACCTACCAATATTCTTCAAAACTTCGACTGACTCTGTTGTGGGTTTGCTCTGTTGTGGACCATTACCTGTCTGCATGTCAAGAGTCAGCACTGTCTTTCCGTTGGAAGGACAACACTACTTCTTCAAGACTGCATGGAAATCCACTACTTCCGTGTGCATTTTCTTTTACTGCTCAGACTTTGAGAAAAACACTGCAATTTTACTGTGATGAATGATCAGGACTGTCTTTATGGACTGTGAGAAAATTTTAGCTTTTGACCAACAATGTATCAGTAAGTGTGTGCATTTGATATCTTTGTTATTGTAGTTATGAAAAATTTTATAAAATCATTATTGGCCACTGCCCACAACATTTTGTAAAATTTTTTGTGGGGAGCATGGGGGCTATGTAAGTAGGCTGTTTATGTTTTCTTATTGGCAACGTTACGTAGCGCTCTGTATGAAAATCACTGGCTGTGCTGTGTGCAGTCAGTGGCTGGTTGGCATTGTTGTAATACTCGCCATTGTAGTGTTGGGCAGCGGCAGCTGGATGTGAACAGCGCGTAGTGTTGCGCAGTTGGAGGTCAGCCGCCAGCAGTGGTGGATGTGGGGAGAGAGATGGCGGAGTTTTGAAATTTGTAAGACTGGATGTCATGAACTGCTATATATATTATGACTATTAAGATAAATACATAGTTTGTCCTCTATTAAAATCTTTCATTTGCTATGCCTATCAGTATTTAGTGCCTTCCGTAGTTTGAATCTTTTATTTAGCTGGCAGTAGCGGCGCTCGCTATATAGCAGTAGTTCGAGTAACGAAGATTTTTGTGAGGTAAGTGATTTGTGAAAGGTATAGGTTAATGTTAGTCAGGGCCATTCTTTTGTAGGGACTATTGAAAGTCAGATTGCGCTGCGCTAAAAAATATTGTGTGTCAGTTTAAGCACAGTCATGTATAATTGTTCAAAGGTGGTGAGTTGATGTTGGTCAAGAATGCCTTAAAGGCGATAAAGACGCCATGATCAGCACCCCACTGAGTTTGAACGAGGTCGTGTAATAGGCTGCCAGAAGCTGCACGTTGCTCCTGCGTTAATGCAAAAAGACTTGGCATTAATAATTGCTGGCAGCGGTGGTCACAGGATGTATAGTCACAAGAAGACCGGGTTCCATATGGACATGTGGCACTACAGAGTGGGAAGACCATCTTACTCGGAGTATGGCTCTGGCGCATCATATTGTACCGGGCATTCCACCGACGCCGAACAACCGCCATTAGCAACTTCAGCAGTGCCAAGCGAGAGCTCATTAGGGGACAGGGTCGAGGTCTGATGTGTTTTCCGATGAAAACTGGTTCTGCTTCAGTGCCAGTGATGGCCTTGTGTTTGTTAGAAGGAGGTGAGTTGAGGACCTGCAACCACCCTGTCAGTGTGGTAGACTCAATTTCCTATGTCAGCACGTGCACTCTCTTAGTCATCTCAAGCACCCTGACTGCGAATTTTATGTCTGCCTGGCGATTCAACCTATTGTGCTGCATTCAGGTACAGCATTCCAGATGGCGTTTTCCAAAACAAAATAAAAAAATGGTTCAAATTGCTCTAAGCACTATGGGACTTAACATCTGAGGTCATCAGTCCCCTAGACTTAGAACTACTTAAACCAGCTAGCCTAAGCTCATCACACACAGCCGTGCCCGAGGCAGCAGTCGAACCTGCGACCGTAGCAGCAGCGCGGTTCCGGACTCAACCGGCTAGAACAGCTCGGTCACAGCGGCCGGCTGGTGTTTTCCAGCAGGATAAAGCTCACTCACGTACTGTTGGAAGCCAAAGTGCCCTACAGTGTGTCGATACTTTGCCTTGGCCTACTCGATCATCAAATCTGTCTCCAGCCAAGCAAATGTGGCACAGAGCTCCAGTGTCATCCATAAACAACATTTAACAGCGCCTGTATTGACCGACCAAGTGCAACAGGAGTGGAACTCCATCATATAAACTGACTGCTGGCATCTATATAACACAATGCATGCACATGTGAATGTTTATATTCAACATTCTGGCAGCTACAACGGTTATTAATGTACCAGCGTTTCACATTAACAATGGCTTATCTCGCTCTTACATTGACCTCTGTTCTTGCAATGTTAATCGCTTAAATATGTTACCTAGAGAAATGTATTTTCGCCGGCCGTCGTGGCCGAGCGGTTCTAGGCGCTACAGTCTAGAAGCACGCGACCGCTACGGTCGCAGGTTCGAATCCTGCCTCCGGCGTGGATGTGTGTGATGTCCTTAGGTTAGTTAGGTTTAAGTAGTTCTAAGTTCTAGGGGACTGATGACCTCAGAAGTTAAGTCCTCATAGTGCTCAGAGCCAGCCAAATGTATTCTCTTACTCTATATTAAATATTTTTTGGCACTGGGGTTGTTTTTTCCTTAGTGTATGACGTCAAGGACTTGGTGAAAGAAAATGTGATGACAGTGTAAAGCCGCTGTTGTATTCTTTGTTTTTCGACGACTTTTTTCCGCAGTTGGAAATAGATTGTGTACGTTAGTTACAGTCCGCCCCAGGTAGCTGAGTGGTCGCCGGCATGGTAGCTCAGCGTGTTCGGTCAGAGGGTAATGTGCCCTCCGTAACAAAAAAACTGGGTTAACAGATCAACAACGAACTTAAATGGATGTCTTACAACGTCCTCCCCGAGCAGATGCAACGAACTAAAGCGAACAAAATGAAAATTAATAAAAAAAAAAGTGGTCAATGCGACAGAATGTCAATCCTAAGGGCCCGGGTTGAAAAAAAAAATGGTTCAAATGACTCTGAGCACTATGCGACTTAACTTCTGAGGTCATCAGTCGCCTAGAACTTAGAACTAATTAAACCTAACTAACCTAAGGACATCACACACATCTATGCCCGAGGCAGTATTCGAACCTGCGACCGTAGCGGTCGCTCGGTTCCACACTGTAGCGCGTAGAACCGCACGGCCACTCCGGCCGGCCAGGGCCCGGGTTCGATTCCCGGCTAGGTCGGGGATTTTCTCTACTCAGGGACTGGGTGTTGTGTTGTCCTAATCATTATCATTTCATCCCCATGGACGCGCAAGTCGCCGAAGTGGCGTCAAATCGAAAGACTTGCACCAGGCGAACGGTCTACCCGACGGGAGGCCCTAGTCACACGCCATTATTATTATTATTATTATTACTTTCATTACAGTTGCAAAAGACGGTAATTAACCTGTATAACTCGAAATACCTCTGTTTGTGGCATGCCAGATATTTTTGTCAGAGAAAATATGATGAAAATTTCATCACATTTCTCTGGCAAAGAAAATCTGATAGTGTAATACCCGCCTAAAGTAAGTGCGTGTAATGTTTCAAGTATAAATGAATGGAATATCCGGCTCGGCAGTGCAACCAATGTACACAGAACGGCTAGATGACTTCGTGGTGTGAGGAGATGGTAAATGGGTCAGAGGGGTGCAGGGTGCCGGATTTGTGCGGACCACGTTGCCGTCGAGAGTGGGGGGGGGGGGGGAGAGGATTTGGGAAACAGGGGGGGGGGGGTGTTTCAGGTCGCGTGTTGCAGGGCCTCATCACGCCGGTGCCGTCTCATTTAGTAATTAGGCACCCGCGCACGGGGCACACACGCTGCAATTTGCCGTCCCAGCCCGTCACGGTGACGCCGCGCGCCAGGCACAAAAAAGGGAGAAAAATCCCTGGCACTGTTTACAGGAGTGTTTACTGCGCGTGCGCCGCGGCTCCCATTACATGTAAAACAAACGACCTGTTATTAAGGCGGCCATTAGGGATGCAGGAAAACACGTAGACGCCGCGCGCGCGCGTCCGGTGACGACTGTGGACAGCTGGCGACTACATGCACCTGGGACTCGGCGCCGCGGAGGGGACGACACGGACCGCGGCCCGTGCGGTACTTAATTGTGGCACGGTGTTTCCGAGATTCTGTCCCTCAGGAAAGCTTTTGGTCCATCAGTCCTCTGAGTGGTTTGATGCGGCCTGCCATGAAATGCTCTCCAGTGCCAACCCTTTCATCTGAGAGGGGCACCTGTACCCAACGTCCCCACTTATTTGCAATTATTTGTTGTGTATAGTCCAATCTCTGTCTTCGCCTGTAGCTTTTACTATCTATAGCTCACTCGAGTATCACTGATCGTTGATTATTAATTAATAAAACGGGCTTGGTTGTGAAAATATTGCTCTAATGGCGCATTTCGTGTTTATAGACAACATCACATTGTCGTGGATTGAGAAACATTCGTAGAAATAATATGCTAAGGAATAAGCATACGTACAGATCGAGCTAAGCGGGGTATTTGCTACCAGTACAGTCATGATGGTAGGCACAGTGGTACAGTAATAGAACAACACTTACATAATTGCAATAGCCGTCATGGCTGTATCGGAGGCACATACATGCCCCTGTTAGCTCGATCTGGACCTATGCTTCCACAGCATAATATTTCTACGAATTTCTGTCAGTAATATGATGACGCCCTACAAACGTGAAACGGAGCATTAAAGCAATATTTTTAGCAACGGCTGCTGTTACATGCAAGCATAGCCTTTATACGGTGACTATGCCATTCGGCCAGAGAAGTAAGAGATGTTTCATCCCTTGATGTCTTTACACCTTTCCTGTGATACTGTCTCTTTATCTTGTCAATGTTATCCATTTGGTTCCCTCGTCGCCAGTCCTGTGATGAACCTCATTTCAACATCCTTTTATAACGCTTCGATTCTATTCTTTTTTGGTTTTGCACAGTTCGTATGTGTGAAATCTTATGGGACTTAACTGCTAAGGTCATCAGTCCCTAAGCTTACACACTACTTAACCTAAATTATCCTAAGGACAAACACACACATCCATGCCCGAGGGAGGACTCGAACCTCCGCCGGGACCATCCGCACAGTTCGTGGTTCTTTCCCTTACAATGTATATTCTCAGAAAGGTCTTCCTCAAATTTAGGCCTATTTTCGATAGCAGTATACTTCTTTTGGCCAGGAATGACCTCTTTGTACGTGCTAACCCGATTTTCATATCACCCTTGCTTCGACTGTCGTGTCTTTTTTTTCCATTATAGCAGAACTCCGTATCTTCATCGACTCTTGGTCCCCAGTTTTGACCGTAAGTTTTTTGCTAATTTCATTTCTACTGCTTCTCATTATTTCTTCTTCCGACGATTTACCTTCAATCCAAACTCACTACTCATTAGACCGTTCTTTCTATTCAACAAGTTCTGTAGTTCTTGCTCATTTTCACTGAGGGTAGAAATGCTACTAGCGAATCTTACCATTCATATCCTTTCACCATGAATTTTGAGTCCATTCCTGAACATCTCGTTTATATCATTTATATTCAATTCAACAAGAACTGACATTTTAATCAGACAGAATGGGCATGTTATAAGCGAGACGGAACAGTTCAAGTTCCTAGGCGTACGGATAGATAGTAAGCTGTTGTGGAAAGCCCATGTTCAGTATCTTGTTCAGAAACTAAATGCTGCTTTATTTACCATTAGAACAGTATCTGAAATAAGTGACACTTCAACACGAAAAGTAGTCTACTTCGCATACTTTCATACGCTTATGTCGTATGGTATTATTTTTTGGGGTAATTCTTCTGATTCAAAAAGGGTATTTTTGGCTCAAAAACGGGCTGTTCGAGCTATATGTGGTGTAAGTTCGAGAACCTCTTGTCGACCCCTATTCAAAAATCTGGGAATTCTGACATTGCCCTCACAGTATATATTTTCTTTAATGTCGTTTGTTGTTAGCAATATTAGCCTATTCCCAAGAGTTAGCAGCTTTCACTCAGTTAATACTAGGCAGAAATCAAATCTGCATGTAGAATGCAGTTCCTTGACTCTTGTGCAGAAAGGAGTGCAGTATTCTGCTGCATCCATTTTCAATAAGCTACCACAAGAACTCAAAAATCTTAGCAGTAGCCCAAACTCTTTTAAGTCTAAACTGAAGAGTTTCCTCATGGCTCACTCCTTCTATTCTGTCGAGGAGCTCCTGGAAGAGCTAAAAAATTAAGCAAATTCCAGTGTTACATTGTTGATTGTCTTCATTTAAACTTATGACTTGTCACCTGAATATGTTTTTTTTCTATATTTCATTTTATCTGTTTCTAATATCGTGTTATAATTTCATGTATTGACTCGTTCCATGACCATGGAGATTTCTCCTTAATTTGGTCCCACGGAACAATAAATAAATAAATAAATAAAAAATAAAAAATAAATCCGGCTTTGCTTCTTTTGAGTACAGATTGAACAGTAGGAGCGACAAACTACTTCCCTGTCTTGTGCCTTTTCTAAATCGAAAATTTCGTTCTTGGTCTTCCAGGAAAGCTTAGGCGTTGTATAATTGGCATCGCTTTAGGTACCTCAACAGCAGCTCAAAATCAGACAGATGACCCACGAATTAAGAGCGAGCGCTTCTACTACTGACTCTATAGACCTGTTGTGCCGGAATGGTTCTTCTACGAAGACAAATATAAAAAGAATGATGGTAGTTTTTTATATTAAACTTGTTATTGCCAAAACTATATCACAAGTAACATCATTTCTGTAAGTAATCTCACTCAGCCTCTAAACACTTCGTCCACCTCTTAACAAGCTCCCTAATTCCGTCCTGGAGGAAGTTTTGTGCTGTCGAGTGTACTCTTTTATCGAACAAAAACGACGAAATTCACCGGATTTACGTAAGGACTGTGGTGTGGGTGTTCCAAGATCACAAATCGGGGTTTAGAATGTTTCCCCAGTTGTAAGAGGGTGAGGATTTTCCTGAAGCAAAATCGCACGCTTTGAAAGCTTCCCTATCGTTTTCGTTTTGACTTTGGGATTCAGATCTCGCAGTAGCTCACAGCGGCTGACATTATTCACTGTTGGACCATTTGGAGTGGCACGCATCAGCAGAGGACTTTCCATATCCCAAAACACTGTCATTATCAACTTCACTGAAGAAGACTGATTTCTCGACAGTTTTTTTTTGTAGCTAAAAATGAATATTTCCATATCATTGTTTGTAGCTTTCTCTGTGGACCCATGTATCATCAGCAGGTAGTATGTGACTGAGAAAGACTTCTTTCCCATTCAGAACGCCTTGACTGCACTTGTCTGTGTTTGTACTCGTCTGGCACCACGTCTATAGATAAACTTAATTTAGTTTAGAGTTTAGAGTAAGATTGCAAAAGCTAAACGGCGCGTGCTACATGACTGATCCTAGCACGACGATCATCACGAATCATTCGCTCAGCTCTCTCGATAACTTTGTTTGGTTTCGAAACGAATGGTCTTCTCGAAAAATCTTCGTTGCAGATATATACAGGTCCAGTTTTAAGGGCAATTATCCACTGTTAAATTTTTCTCCAACACGACTGTTACCTCACTGCAGCTGCTTCCTGTAAATAATCTTTGCATCGTTATTCCCTTCAGGGAACAGAAAAAGAACCTCTCCCCCCCCCCCCCCCATTTATTCCTTTGCTCATATGAACAATGTGACCACGTAATAAAGTGCTTCGAAATCACTAGAATTAAAGCTGATCACTGAAACAAGACAGGTAAAGTACAAGAAGAGCAATCATTGCTAAGTCGATGTTGTCAGCATATGGACTGGAAGAAGAAATTACCTTTACTTATTGAGCTCCCCTCGTATTTTGGACAGGAATTGTGAAAGACACAGGACGCGTTAACCTGACGGAAGCTGTAACATGAAATTGCAATGCATCGTCAGGCGGAGTCGTCAAGAATTACGATTAATACGAGTTGCCTTCACTACTAGCATTTCTCCGTCGAACATATCTACAGCCCAGAGACACGCTTTTATGTGAATTGTACAGATAAGTGAGTCTCTAGGCTAATTTTATAATGATAATCACTCTGAGTTCACCAGAGTTACTTGTTTTTTCTTTTTTTTTTGGGGGGGGGGGGAGAAAAAACTGAAAATTGAAACCAGTGTAACAAGAAACAATTACCCACCAAAAGTTGAAAAAAGGACAGGAAAAAACAAACTGCTTGGGAACAGGACCTACCCCGTATCGTCACAGATATGTAATAGTCAGACGGAAATTTTCGTGGTAGCAGATACCGTTACATATCTCTCCGTGATGAGCCGACTTTAGCAACGCAAGTGATGAAAGATGGTTTCCCAAAAAAATGGAACATACAGATGACCGTATGAAGGAGATAACGACCGCCGTTGGAGCCTAGGATCAGTCTATCGTGTTAATCTTCTTTAGAGATCAAGATGCTTCTCTCTTACAGTCCTGTTGTTATCTTGTAAACAGCTGATTCGTCCTTGCGTCACGGCTCGTGTCAGTTTACAGTCTCTTGTAGAATGCCTGTTTTAAAATATCTGGTTTCCATCGATGCACGTTTAATAACCACACATCAGCCCCACGGCGCAAGTGGAATACTGAGTATGCACTCTTACTCTCACGATAAAGAGAAACCAAGAAGTGGTGACTACTCCCAGTAGCAGACTGAGGACCAGTGCCTGCTTACACACTGATGTAATTGTAATAAGATTTAGTCTGTTTTTTAAAGCATTTATTAACGGTTCGGTCAACAGGTGCGAAATTCATTATACGACTATTTTTGATCCCTTACAGGTTCATTTTCAAGCTGTTTGATTTTGATTTGGTAATAAACATGTGTGGATCGTGGAATTCATCCTGCAAACATTTATAGAGCATGCGTTGCCACTCATTGTTTATTATTAAGATCAAGCAGTGTCAGTTCAGCCTCAGTGGGCCCGGCTTGAAAATCGACCCATAAGGGTTCAACTAGCCACCTAATAAATACTGCAAGTGTTGGCAGAAACACTAATAAACGCTCTGAGAAATTTAAATACATTTGCTGTTCCCTGTCAACGAATTGCTGAAACTGAAGATCATTCTGTTTTATTGCAATTAAGACTCAGCTTATTCATAGTGAAGCAAGAGCTGCTTGTATTTTCTGGAAACTAAAAATATTTTAAGTGCTCTGCTAACTTATAACCTGAGATGTTTTCAGTTGATGTTGCTGTGGTCTTCAGTCCGAAGACTGATTTGATGCAACTCTCCATTCTACTCTATCCTGTACAAGCGACTTCATCTCCGAATAACTGCCGCAATATACGTGCTTCTGAAACTGCTTACCGTGTTCATCTCTTGGTTTCCCTCTACAGTTTCTACCCCTCTTCCCCCCCTCCCCCCTCCCCACCCTCCCGCCTGCTACAATTCCCTCCAATACTAAACTGGTGATGCCTTGATGTCTCAAAATGTGTCCTACCAGCCGGCCGCTGTGGCCGAGCGGTTCTAGGCGCTTCATTCCAGAACGGCGCCGCTGCTAAGGTCGCAGATTTGAATCCTGCCTCGGGCATGTACACTCCTGGAAATGGAAAAAAGAACACATTGACACCGGTGTGTCAGACCCACCATACTTGCTCCGGACACTGCGAGAGGGCTGTACAAGCAATGATCACACGCACGGCACAGCGGACACACCAGGAACCGCGGTGTTGGCCGTCGAATGGCGCTAGCTGCGCAGCATTTGTGCACCGCCGCCGTCAGTGTCAGCCAGTTTGCCGTGGCATACGGAGCTCCATCGCAGTCTTTAACACTGGTAGCATGCCGCGACAGCGTGGACGTGAACCGTATGTGCAGTTGACGGACTTTTAGCGAGGGCGTATAGTGGGCATGCGGGAGGCCGGGTGGACGTACCGCCGAATTGCTCAACACGTGGGGCGTGAGGTCTCCACAGTACATCGATGTTGTCGCCAGTGGTCGGCGGAAGGTGCACGTGCCCGTCGACCTGGGACCGGACCGCAGCGACGCACGGATGCACGCCAAGACCGTAGGATCCTACGCAGTGCCGTAGGGGACCGCACCGCCACTTCCCAGCAAATTAGGGACACTGTTGCTCCTGGGGTATCGGCGAGAACCATTCGCAACCGTCTCCATGAAACTGGGCTACGGTCCCGCACACCGTTAGGCCGTCTTCCGCTCACGCCCCAACATCGTGCAGACCGCCTCCAGTGGTGTCGCGACAGGCGTGAATGGAGGGACGAATGGAGACGTGTCGTCTTCAGCGATGAGAGTCGCTTCTGCCTTGGTGCCAATGATGGTCGTATGCGTGTTTGGCGCCGTGCAGGTGAGCGCCACAATCAGGACTGCATACGACCGAGGCACACAGGGCCAACACCCGGCCTCATGGTGTGGGGAGCGATCTCCTACACTGGCCGTACACCACTGGTGATCGTCGAGGGGACACTGAATAGTGCACGGTACATCCAAACCGTCATCGAACCCATCGTTCTACCATTCCTAGACCGGCAAGGGAACTTGCTGTTCCAACAGGACAGTGCACGTCCGCATGTATCCCGTGCCACCCAACGTGCTCTAGAAGGTGTAAGTCAACTACCCTGGCCAGCAAGATCTCCGGATCTGTCCCCCATTGAGCATGTTTGGGACTGGATGAAGCGTCGTCTCACGCGGTCTGCACGTCCAGCACGAACGCTGGTCCAACTGAGGCGCCAGGTGGAAATGGCATGGCAAGCCGTTCCACAGGACTACATCCAGCATCTCTACGATCGTCTCCATGGGAGAATAGCAGCCTGCATTGCTGCGAAAGGTGGATATACACTGTACTAGTGACGACATTGTGCATGCTCTGTTGCCTGTGTCTATGTGCCTGTGGTTCTGTCAGTGTGATCATGTGATGTATCTGACCCCAGGAATGTGTCAATAAAGTTTCCCCTTCCTGGGACAATGAATTCACGGTGTTCTTATTTCAATTTCCAGGAGTGTATGTGTGTGATGTCTTTAGGTTAGTTAGGTTTAAGTCTAGGGGACTGATGACCTCAGATGTTAAGTCCCATAGTGCTTAGAGCCATTTGTGTCCTACCAACTAATCCCTTCTTCTAATCAGGGCGTGCTACGAGATTCTCATCTCCCTCCCCTCCCCTCACCCGTCCCCCACCTCCACCACCACCAATCCTATTCAGCATCTGAGTTACGTGATATATCCCTTATTACCATATTACGGCCCATATACCAAACTCATCTGCTAGCTTAAGGGTCTCGTTTCCTAGTCTAATTCCCTCACCATCACCAGATTTAATTGGATTACATTACATTATCCTCCTTTTGCTCAACTTCTGCTCCAAGTCGTTTGCTGCCTCTGACAGAATTCCAATGTCATCGGCTAAACTCAAAGTTTTTATTTCTTCTCCCTAAACTTCAATTCTTACTCCAAATTTTTCGTGGATTTCCATTACAGCTTGCTTAGTATACAGATTGAATAGCATCGGGGATAGGCTATAATCCTGTCTCTCTCCCTTCTCAACCACTGCTTCCCTTTCATACCCATCGACTCTTATAACTGGCGTCTGTTCTAGCAGTAGTTGACACCATAAGATCATGAGGAAGATCCCAGCAGAGGGGTCGGAACGTCGACCGTTTTAGTTGAAATATGACGCAGCCTAATAACCCAGAAGATTTTAACTTCAGTGACAACAGCCACGAAATCCTGTAGAATTACATAAGTTGTAAATAGCCTTTCTAGGCCTGCATTTTACCCATGCTGCCTTCAGAATTTCGAAGAGTGCCCTCCAGTCAACATTGTAAAAGACTTTATCTAACAAGGGAACCTCCCCATAACACCCAACTCAGATTTAGTTTTAAGTTGGCACAGTGATTAGGCCTTGAAAAACTGAACACAGATCAATCGAGAAAACAAGAAGAAGTTGTGTGGAACTATGAAAAAAATAAGCAAAATATACAAACTGAGTAGTCCATGCGCAAGATAGGAAACATCAAGGATAATGTGAGCTCAGGAGCGCCGTGGTCCCGTGATTACCGTGAGCAGCTGCGGAAGAAGAAGTCATCGGTTCAAGTCTTCCCTCGAGTGAAAAGTTTACTTTTTTTATTTTCGCAAAGTTATGATCTGTCCGTTCGTTTATTGACGTCTCTGTTCACTGTAATAAGTTTAGTGTCTGTGTTTTGCGACCGCACCGCAAAACAATGCGATTAGTAAGACGAAAGGACGTGCCTCTCCAATGGGAACCGAAAACATTTGATCGCAAGGTAATAGGTCAACAGATTCCTCCACAGGAAAACACGTCTGATATATTCTATACGACACTGGTGACGGCATGTGCGTCACATGACAGGAATACGTTGTCGACGCACCTAACTTGTACACTTGGCGAGTGGGTAAAAAGATTCTTCTACCTCGTCCGATTTAGCTTTTCTTGTGGATGTGATAATCACTCCCAAAAAGGTGATGCAAACATAAGAGTTTGTCACATAAACTGCAACAAATGAATGCAACAGTTTCACAGTCGCACAGTTTTCGCTGTGTCTGTCAGAACATATGTTTGTTTAGGTGTAGCGTCCCCATACTACGGTGCAGTTACCTCGCATCGGAGGGACGGACGGACAGATAATAACTGTCTGAAAATAAAAAATTAAACCTTTCACTCGAGGGAAGCCTTGAACCAAGGACCTCTCGTTCCGCAGCTGCTCACGCTAACCCCCCCCCTTTTTTTTTCGTTGTTGATCGTTGTGTTTGGTCATTGCGGACGTCACATGAGTTACGTTCACGTTGATCCTTCCACTCAGTTTTTTTATCGGGACCACGGCGCTCCTGAGCTCACACAGCCTTGATGTTGCCTATCTTGCGCATGGACTACTCAGTTAGTATATTTTGCTTATTTTTTTTTTCATAGTTCTACACAACTTCTTCCTGACTTCTCGATTGATCTGTGTTCAGTTTTTCAAGACCTATCCCACTGTGCCAACTTATAACTAAATCTGAGGGGGG
Source organism: Schistocerca nitens (assembly GCF_023898315.1). Taxonomy (NCBI): domain Eukaryota; kingdom Metazoa; phylum Arthropoda; class Insecta; order Orthoptera; family Acrididae; genus Schistocerca; species Schistocerca nitens. Next base: position 169,624,227 of record NC_064622.1, read on the forward strand.
TGCGATGGGGAGGTTCCCTTGTTAGTATACAGATTGAATAGCATCGGGGATAGGCTATAACCCTGTCTCTCTCCCTTCTCAACCACTGCTTCCCTTTCATGCCCATCGACTCTTATAACTGCTGTCTGTTCTAACAGTAGTGGACACCATAAGATCCTGAGGAAGATCCCAGCAGAGGGATCGAAACGTCGACCATTTTAGTTGAAATATGACGCGGCCTAATAACCCAGAAGATTTTAACTTCAGTGACAACAGCCACGAAAGCCTGCCGAATTACCTAAGTTGTAAATAGCCTTTCCATCACTGCATTTTACCCACGCTGCCTTCAGAATTTCGAAGAGAGTGCTCCAGTCAACATTGTAAAAGGCTTTATCTAAGTCTACAAACGCTATAATCGTAAATTTTTGAAGAAACCCTTCAAGAATGAGATTTTCACTCTGCAACGGAGTGTGCGCTGATACGAAACTTCCTGGAAGATTAAAACTGTGTGCCGGACCGAGACTCGAACTCGGGGCCTTTGCCTTTCGCGGGCAACCCAGAAGATTTTAACTTCCATGACAACAGCCACGAAAGCCTGCAGAATTACATAAGTTGTAAATAGCCTTTCTATCCCTGCAGGTTCGCAGGAGAGCTTCTGTAAAGTTTGGAAGGTAGGAGACGAGGTACTGGCGGAAATAAAGCTGTGAGGATGGGGCGTGAGTCGTGCTTGGCTAGCTCAGTTGGTAGAGCACTTGCCCACGAAAGGCGAAGGTCCCGAGTTCGAGTCTCGGTCCGGCACACAGTTTTAATCTGCCAGGAAGTTTCAAACCCTTCAAATTTGTCAGCTGAGTTTCACCCAGCCTCTGTATTAATTAGAGCGGGCCTAACGTGCCGACTGTAGATGGCTACTAGAGGGCGACGTCACAAACGGTAGAGACCGCAGCGGGTGACGTAGGCGGCACTGTTCTCCGACCCGGCGAAATCGCTCCCCTCGCGGCGACGGCGGCGGCGGCGGCGGCGGCGGCGGCCGGCCCACAAATCAGGCCCGCCAACTATCGCCCGGACAACAACTAAATTGTATGATCGATCGCCCTCCTGATAGCCCGTCCAATTACACCCGACTTTTAATGGCGGGACATTCCAGTAATTGGGGCGAGCAATTAAAGCGCGGAACAGAGCGAGCTGGGCTGCGCGGCGCGGAACACGCCCGCCGCGATCTCTCGTTACTCATCCACCGGTGCCGTCCTGCGGCCTGCGACGCGACTGGAAGCCGCGCTGCCCGCCTCCCGCGGCCGCCCCCGGCTGCCGGCTACGCCTGTCCGCAAGCAAGTGCCTCCTCCGCGGTCCTCCCTGGCTCGGCTCGCACGATTAACTCGTTACCAGCAGCCGATCCGAGCTCCGCTTTGATTAACTTCCGAATTTACATAACGACGTTCAGAGCTCCAGTGCCCGTAATAGAGGCAGTCAGATCAAGTCTCTTTGCTTAGGGGGCGTGGGCAGGGCACGGTTTACCTAAAGGTAAACGCAATCATCGTGTAAGTTCTTTCTGTGTCCGAGTCCTCTTAGCTTGCTGCCAATGATTGGAAGCAACCGACCAGTATTAGATAGTGAAAGACTGGGTATAATACAGTTTTGTGATGGGCAAGAACCAGCCGACCATGGAGATGTTCCGGTACTTCATTGACGTCTCCAGAGAGCGAGTTCCGTTCTGTGCATTTCTCATTAAGTATTCTCTTGACGTTTTTGTTACGAATGCATGATAGGGATGTGTCACCGATCTGTATACGCGCACAGACGCTAGATGGCAATGCACAGCGGTGCTCCTCCTCCACTGTCAATCCTGAGACGTATCGAACAGTAAAATATTCCGCGGAGGGGGGATCGCATGTAGCTTCCACGAATGTCCCCTTCACTGCCTGGATCTCTACTGTTGTGAAACTAGACCAGACCCGACTGGCAGTGGCTAGTTAGGGAAATGGATAGATACACAGCCAATGTTCCAACAATTTATTAAAAATAACAGTAAAATTTTCATTCCTTCAAGTACAATAACTGCTATACAATAACAAGACGTTAATTCAAATTTACAAGAACTAATTAAAAACGACATGAAACTCTCCTGAAATTTAACAAACTAGACTTTTATAGAGATCTATATTAAAAATGAAGAAATTCCTCCAGCTGTATTTAAGGTGTCGTCCTTATTTTGGTAACTAGTTTCAACGTTGTGACAACGTTATCTTAACGGCCACACACTTCACCAAAGAAGACGAAGTAAATATTCCTGAATTCCAATCAATAACAACTGCCAAGAACAGAAACATAGAAGTAGATATCTTCGGTGTAACAAAGAAGCTTAAATCACTTAATAAAGGCAAGGCTTCCGTCCAGATTGTATACCAGTCAGGTTCCTCTCAGAGTATGCTGATAAAATAGCTTAATATTTAGCAATTATATACAACCACTCGCTCACAGAGAGATATGTACCTAAAGACTGGAAAATTGCTCAAGTCACACCAATACCCAAAAAGGGAAGTAGGAGTAATCCGCTGAATTACAGGCCTATATCACTAACATCGATTTGCAGTAGGGTTTTAGAACATATACTGTGTTCGAACATTATGAATTACCTGGAAGAAAACGATTTGTTGACAAATAGTCAGCACGGATTGAGAAAATATCGTTCTTGTGAAACACAACTATCTCTTTATACTCATGAAGTAATAACTGCTATCGGCAGGGGATGTCAAATTGATTCCATAACTTTAGATTTCCAGAAGGCTTTCGACACCGTTCCTCACAAGCGTCTTCTAACGAAACTGCGTGCCTGGAGTATCGCCTCAGTTGTGCGACTGGATTCGTGATTTCCTGTCAGAAAGGTCGCAGTTCGTTGTAATAGACGGAAAGTCATCGAATAAAACAGAAGTAATATCCGGCGTTCCCCAAGGAAGTGTTGTAGGCCCTCTATTGTTCCTGATCTATATTGACGACATAGGAGATAAAATGAGTAGTCGTCTTAGATTGTTTGCAGATGATGCTGTCATTTATCGTCTTGTTTAAGACATCAGATGATCAAAACGACTTATATACATGAGTACTAAAAGAAATCCTCTATATTTCGATTACGTGATAAGTCACACACATCTGAGAGCTGTAAATTCAACTAAATACTTAGGGATCACAATTACAAGTAACGTAAATTGGAACGATCACATAGATAATATTGGGGGTAGAGCAAACCAAAGACTGCGATTCATTGGCAGAACACTTAGAAGGTGCAACATGTCTACCAAAGAGACTGCTTACACTACGCTTGTCCACCCTATTCTGGAGTACTGCTGTGCGGTGTGGGATCTGCATCAGGTGGTACAGGGATGACATCAAAAACGTACAAAGAATGGCAGCTCGTTTTGTACTATCGCAAAGTAGGGGAGATGGTGCCACAGACATGATCCTGAATTGGAGTGGCAATCATTAAAACAAAGGCGTTTTTCGTTGCGACGGGATCTTCTCATGAAATTTCAATCACCAGTTTTCTCCTCCGATTGCGAAAACATTCTGTTGGCACCCACCTACATAGAGAGAAATGATCATCACCATAAAATAAGATAAATCAAGGCTCGCACGGAAAAATTTAAGTGCTCGTTTTTCCCGCTTGCCGCTCGAGAGTGGAACGGTAAAGAGACAGCATGAAGGTGGTTCATTGAACCCTCTGCCAGGCACTTTATTGTGAATAGCAGAGTAATCACGTAGATGTAGATGTAGACCTAGATGTAGATGTTCACATCAACAACGTGCGGCTGATACTAGAAGTCAGTGGTGAGATACGGACGTGTTCCGTGTGGAAGGTGGTTAGTAACTCAGTTACTCAGTTACTAACTACCTTCCACACGGAGCGCGTCTGTAGCTCACCACTGACTTCTAGTATCAGCCGCACGCAGTTGACGTCAACAGGTGTATGGGCCTGAAGATGGCGTTACAACGTTGAAACTAGTTGCCAAAATAAAATCCACACCTTAAATACAGTTAGAGGAATTTCTTCATTTTTAATATAAATTTATACCAGCTGACATCCCACTGTCCTCCATTTCAGCTATGGAAGTACGAAGATTTATAGAGATGAGTGTATCATAAATTATATTTAAGTAAAAAAAGAAACAAGGTAAATATGCCATATACAAGTAATGCGATTAAGATATTACGAATGCTGGTGAATGTCTTAGCAACGTTTCTTAATTAAAATTAAAATTCTTCAAAGCAATCAAGAGCACAGTAGTTGAAGCACATGACAACAAAGATTTAACCATAATTCTGTAGTATCAATCCCTCTCACAGAAATTACTCCGAGTTCCCCTCAGACGCTTTGCTTTCGGTTATCCATGCCAACAAGACGCCGCGATCTTGGTCATGCCCTTTATGACCATGAACAAGACTGTTTTATTACTCCAATGCAGAATTTTCCCTGAAATATTAGCACTTTTGGAACAATAGAAGCCGGCCGCGGTGGTCTCGCGGTTCTAGGCGCGCAGTCCGGAACCGTGCGACTGCTACGGTCGCAGGTTCGAATCCTGCCTCGGGCATGGATGTGTGTGATGTCCTTAGGTTAGTTAGGTTTAAGTAGTTCTAAGTTCTAGGGGACTAATGACCACAGCAGTTGAGTCCCCTAGTGCTCAGAGCCATTTGAACAATTGAAATAATTGGCTTACATACACCCACTACACAGATTCACGGCAATTACTCTGAAGCAAAATATGAAACCTCACTAACTGCTCACAATTGTGGGAGAAAGGCCTGAGGGATAATCACGAAACTAGCATATATAGTTAGGAAATTATTCTAACTGGGCGGCATCCATATCGGAAGCATCCGTAGCTCAGACTGCCCTACATACAAGTACACCCATAAAATGCCACCAATGTTTATCATAAAGAACGTGCCACGAAAATACTAAAACACGTTGAGTCCACTTCACTATAAGATGGGTCGGTGTGCCGACGACACTGGGCACAACAGTTACGCTCAACGGAGGCTCCCAAGTCTCCGCTGAATGGCAAACACGCTTAGAACTAGCTCTGTTCCATATATCTGTCATACTGCTTTTTCCCGGAAGAACTCCGGCCTCTTACCAAGCAGGCACTTTAGGCGACTCTTATAAACAACTGCCCAGGAGCCACAGTTGAGAGTGTCAACCCCACCGCTCGGCTGCTAGGAAGTAAACAGCTTTTCTGCTCGAAGAATTATCACTCTGTACCGTCCAGACACTTCCGAAAGGTTGGCGACTCATAAACAGCTACGCAGTCTGCTCAGAAGTAACAAACTTTCCTCCTGACTCTACACACGTGTTCGCTCCAGTCACATGATCCGCTCCGCCTCTCTGCTTCAGCGATGCTATCAAGCGATGGTGCCGTCAACCTTTCGCACACTACTGACTCAGTGACATGCTGGGGTATGGATTAGAGATTCTTAGAACACGCAGTGTTTGACAACTGCTAAGGAACAACTAATACTTGCTAAGGAACAACTGACAATTGCTACGAAATAACTGACAATTGTTTCGGAATACCCAACCAGTGATGTGTGTCAATTTGTACCTCTCTATCTACATTACTCCGTGATTTATTCAGTTTTCAAATTTATACTGACTTTTTGATCACCAGGTATGTTATTTAAATTTACATCTACATCTACATTCACGCTTTGCAAACCACTGTGAAGTGCATGGGAGAGGGTACATCCTATTGTACCAGATATTAGGACTTCCTGCTGTTCCATTCACGTATGGATCGCAGGAACAATGACTGTTTAAATACTTATCTGTGCACTGTAATAAATATAACTTTTTTCTCACGATCAGTACGGGAGCACCTCGTAGAGGTTTGGAGTATATTGCTAGATTCTTCACTTAAATCTGGCTCTTGAAACTTAGTAAGTAGACTTTCTTGGGATAGATTGCCTCTATCTTCAACCATTTTCCAGTTCAGTTTCTTTAGCGCCTCTATGACATTCTGCACTGAGCCAAACAAACCTGTGACCATTCGTACTGCCCTTATGTGTACACGTTCAATATCCCTTGTAATTTCTATTTGGTAAGAGTCCCACACACTTGAGCAATATTCTAGGAAGTGTTTTGTAAGAAATGTGCTTCGTAGACTTATGGCATTTCTCCAGTGATCTACACGTACTGATGAACCGAAAACTTCCATCTGGTTCAGCTACAAAGGTGTCATTCTTGCATTTCAAATCCTTACAAATTTTTACAGCCAGATATAGGTATGAGTTAACCGATTTCAGCTATGACTCGATGGTTGGACACTACGTTTTCTCTTTTGAGCACAATTTTACATGTTTCAATATTTGAATCAAGTTATCGATCATTGCATAATTTTGAAATCTACACTCCTGGAAATTGAAATAAGAACACCGTGAATTCATTGTCCCAGGAAGGGGAAACTTTATTGACACATTCCTGGGGTCAGATACATCACATGATCACACTGACAGAACCACAGGCACATAGACACAGGCAACAGAGCATGCACAATGTCGGCACTAGTACAGTGTATATCCACCTTTCGCAGCAATGCAGGCTGCTATTCTCCCATGGAGACGATCGTAGAGATGCTGGATGTAGTCCTGTGGAACGGCTTGCCATGCCATTTCCACCTGGCGCCTCAGTTGGACCAGCGTTCGTGCTGGACGTGCAGACCGCGTGAGACGACGCTTCATCCAGTCCCAAACATGCTCAATGGGGGACAGATCCGGAGATCTTGCTGGCCAGGGTAGTTGACTTACACCTTCTAGAGCACGTTGGGTGGCACGGGATACATGCGGACGTGCATTGTCCTGTTGGAACAGCAAGTTCCCTTGCCGGTCTAGGAATGGTAGAACGATGGGTTCGATGACGGTTTGGATGTACCGTGCACTATTCAGTGTCCCCTCGACGATCACCAGTGGTGTACGGCCAGTGTAGGAGATCGCTCCCCACACCATGATGCCGGGTGTTGGCCCTGTGTGCCTCGGTCGTATGCAGTCCTGATTGTGGCGCTCACCTGCACGGCGCCAAACACGCATACGACCATCATTGGCACCAAGGCAGAAGCGACTCTCATCGCTGAAGACGACACGTCTCCATTCGTCCCTCCATTCACGCCTGTCGCGACACCACTGGAGGCGGGCTGCACGATGTTGGGGCGTGAGCGGAAGACGGCCTAACGGTGTGCGGGACCGTAGCCCAGCTTCATGGAGACGGTTGCGAATAGTCCTCGCCGATACCCCAGAAGCAACAGTGTCCCTAATTTGCTGGGAAGTGGCGGTGCGGTCCCCTACGGCACTGCGTAGGATCCTACGGTCTTGGCGTGCATCCGTGCGTCGCTGCGGTCCGGTCCCAGGTCGACGGGCACGTGCACCTTCCGCCGACCACTGGCGACAACATCGATGTACTGTGGAGACCTCACGCCCCACGTGTTGAGCGATTCGGCGGTACGTCCACCCGGCCTCCCGCATGCCCGCTATACGCCCTCGCTCAAAGTCCGTCAACTGCACATACGGTTCACGTCCACGCTGTCGCGGCATGCTACCAGTGTTAAAGACTGCGATGGAGCTCCGTATGCCACGGCAAACTGGCTGACACTGACGGCGGCGGTGCACAAATGCTGCGCAGCTAGCGCCATTCGACGGCCAACACCGCGGTTCCTGGTGTGTCCGCTGTGCCGTGCGTGTGATCATTGCTTGTACAGCCCTCTCGCAGTGTCCGGAGCAAGTATGGTGGGTCTGACACACCGGTGTCAATGTGTTCTTTTTTCCATTTCCAGGAGTGTAACTGAATATTTTTACTGGTTTTTTTCTTACAGTGGTTCATTACAGACAACTGCATCACCTGGAAAAGTTTGAGATTACTATTAATGTTATCTGTAAGGTCATTAATATACGACATGAACAGTAATGATCCCAGCGCACTTTCCTGGTTCTGAGCCGAAGATACTTCTAGATCTGTCGGTGACTCTCCAGCTCCAGGATAATAAGCAAGAAATCCTCAGTCCAGATGCCAATGTCTCGTGATACTACATACGATCGTACTTTCGATAACAAGCAAGTATGATACTGAGTCACATGCTTTCCGGAAATCAGTAAATACTGCATCTGCCTGATTGCCTTGATCTACGGCTTTTACAATATGTGAGAAAAGTGCGACTTGGCTTTCACTTTATAGATGAATCCATGCTGGTTCAGGTGGAGGAGGTCATTTTCTTAGAGATACTTCATTATTCTTAAGTATGATGTTATAAACGTACTTAAAATACACGCTATCACTTTTCTGCACATTTATAATGATAGGTCGTGGTATACACTTCCATGATCGTTAGTGGGTGCATCTGTTTCACTGTAGAAGATGTATTCAATAATTTATTGTTCATATTGCCATTTCTCCACGTTAGGTAGATGCCATCATTATTTGTTTTGGGGTTCGTCAAAAAATATTATGTTATACTAGAAAGCTAAAGGAGGATTTAAGGTGAACATCAACAAAAGCAAAACGAGGATAATAGAATGTGGTCGAATTAAGTCGGTAGATGCTGAGGGAGATTAGGAAATGAGACTTTTAAAGTAGTAAAGGAGTTTTCCTATTTGGGGAGCAAAATAACTGATGATGGTCGAAGTAGAGACGATATAAAATGTAGACTGGCAATGGCAAGGAAAGCGTTCCTGAAGAAGAGAAATTTGTTAACATCATGTATAGATTTAAGAGTCAGGAAGTCGTTTCTGAAAGTATTTGTATGGAGTGTAGCAATGTATGGAAGTGAAACATGGACGATAAATAGTTTGGACAAGAAGAGAATAGAAGCTTTTGAAATGTGGTGCTACAGAAGAATGCTGAAGATTAGATGGGTAGATCACATAACTAATGAGGAGGTATTGAATAGAATTGTGGAGAAGAGGAGTTTGTGGCACAACTTGACTAGAAGAAGGGATCGGTTGGTAGGACATGTTCTGAGGCATCAAGGAATCACCAATTTAGTATTGGAGAGCAGCAAGGAGGGTAAAAATCATAGAGAGAGACCAAGAGATGAATACACTAAGCAGATTCAGAAGGATGTAGGTTGCAGTAGGTACTGGGAGATGAAGAAGCTTGCACAGGATAGGGTAGCATGGAGAGTTGCGTCAAACCAGTCTCAGGACTGAAGACCACAACAACAGCAACTAGAAAGCTTCTTTTTGCTGTGTTCTTTTGCAGACTGAAGTCGTTGCTCGTATGCTTTGAGTTCTCATTGCTCTTTTTCAATCAATTCTACTACCGTATATAGCAGAGAGACATCTACAATGAGCTCTAATTCCAGACTCGTGGATGGTTGTGCCGATGACTCTTTGCCGCATGTGTTCGCAGATAAGAAAGTCCCTGATTATCATTTACCCCCTGAGCTCTTGAAAAAGTAAGCATTTTTTCCTTTCGTCTAGCCACCGAGCGTGAAGGAAAAGAGGTTTAAGGTCGTGAACTCACACTGAAGATGAATGGTGGTTCAAATCCCTATAAAGTTTCCACGATTAGGGTTTATGTGGTTTTCCTAAGTCGCTTAAATCGAGCGCTGTGATTTTCCTTTGAAAAGAAAAGCTCTGATTCCTTTCTCTGTGCTCGCTCTACATTAGGCTCTACGGCGTCACTTATAACGTGGTCGTTGGCGGGACTTTAAACCTTGATTTCACTTTCTTTAATAGTATTTCTTCCTGTCTAATTAACTTGGTTTCCTCGAAAAACCCATTTGTTCAAGGTTGTAAATGACTTAGAGAGCTGAGGAGTGTATTTCATCGTTGTCCTACAATAGGCGTTAAATAAGTAATGCAACATCTTTTTCTCGGCGAATTTCTGTTGAAACAATACGGAATTTGTTGTGAGACGTCTTGGAATATTCCAGCGTCAGCCCCTATAGTTTCATGAAATTCCAGTAGGTGGCGACGCTATACGTAGCCTCCAAAATGGCGTCCGTAACGGACATGCGTTCCGAACAGAGAGCTGTCATGGAGTTTCTGCTGGCGGAAAATCGGAGCACCAGACGTATTTGTTGGCGCTTGTCTACGGAGATCTGACAGTAAACAAAAGCACGGTGAGTCGTTGGGCGAGGCAACTGTCATCATCACAACAAGGTCGCGCAAACCTGTCCGATCTCCCGCCTTCCGACCGGTCGCACACAGCTGCTATTCAGATTCGAGGTGATCGACAGATCACAATCAGACACCTCACTACTCAACGGGACCTCTTTGTTGGTAATGCTGACACATTCGTCCACTAGTTGGGGCAGTCAAATATGTGGGCCCGCTGGGGTCCTCGCCATCAAACAGAAGACCATGAAGAGCAATCAGTTCCGCACTGTCGCCTGATAAACAAAGTAAGAGCCTACGGCATATCAGACCAGCTGTGTGGCTGGATTGAAGAGTTTTTAGCAAACAGAACACAGCATGTTGTTATCAATGGAGAGACGTCTACAGACGTTAAAGAAACCTCTGGCGTGCCACAGGGCAGTGTTATGGGACCATTGCTTTTCACAATATATATAAATGACCTAGTAGATAGTGTCGGAAATTCCATGTGGCTTTTCGCGGATGATGCTGTAGTATACAGAGAAGTTGCAGCATTAGAAAATTGTAGCGAAAAGCAGGAAGATCTGCAGCGGATAGGCACTTGGTGCAGGGAGTGGCAACTGACCCTTGACATAGACAAATGTAATATATTGCGAATTCATAGAAAGAAGCATCCTTTATTGTATGATTATATGATAGCGGAACAAACATTGGTAGCAGTTACTTCTGTAAAATATCTGGGAGTATGCGTGCGGAACGAAGTGGAATGATCAAATAAAATTAATTGTTGGTAAGGCGGGTACCAGGTTGAGATTCATTGGGAGAGTCCTTAGAAAATGTAGTCCATCAACAAGGGAGGTGGCTTACAAAACACTCGTTCGACCTATACTTGACTGTTGCTCATCAGTGTGGGATCCGTACCAGATCGGGTTGACGGAGGAGATAGAGAAGATCCAAAGAAGAGCGGCGCGTTTCGTCACAGGGTTATTTGGTAACCGTGATAGCGTTACGGAGATGTTTAGCAAACTTAAGTGGCAGACTCTGCAAGAGAGGCGCTCTGCATCGCGGTGTAGCTTGCTGTCCAGGTTTCGAGAGGGTGCTTTTCTGGATGAGGTATCGAATATATTGCTTCCCCCTACTTATAACTCCCGAGGAGATCACGAATGTAAAATTAGAGAGATTCGAGCGCGCACGGAGCCTTTCAGAAAGTCGTTCTTCCCGCGAACCATACGCTACTGGGACAGAAAAGGGAGGTAATGACAGTGGCACGTAAAGTGCCCTCCGCCACACACCGTTGGGTGGCTTGCGGAGTAGAAATGTAGATGTAGAAGGATCATATGTGAGGAACTGCTTGAACGTTAACAGGCTGATCGTGACTGTTTTTTGTCGAACATCGTCACAGGCGATGAACATGTGTTCATGATTTTGAACGGAAACAGTTCGGGAATCCACCACGTCTCCTCCGAAAAAGACGTTCAAAGCCGCGCTCTCAGCGGGTATACTCATGGAGACCTTCTTCTGGGACTCTGAAGGGGTTATCAGTTTGATGTCCTCCCTCACGTTGCAACGATCAAGTGTGTTCTTCTGCTGCACTCAAGAAATTGAAGAAAAAGCTTGAGCGTGTTCGTTGCCAAAAAAAATGCAAAGGAACTTCTCCATGTCAACGCAAGGCCTCTCGCAAGTCTGTGCAACCGAGAGGATCTCACGGAAGTTCGTTGGACTGTTCTTACTCATCCAACCTTCAGCCCGGATCTCGCACCTCCCGACTTGCATCTTTTCTGCCCAATGAAGGAAGCACTCCGTGGGTAGCAGTACGCAGTTGGTGTGGAGCTTCTTGATGCAGCAAGACGTTCGGTCCATCGTCGACCAGTAGTCATGCGGGCATACAGGCGACGTAAGGCCGTCGCATCGAACGGAGATAATGTTGAAAGACAGGGTTTTATAGCCAAAAGAGTGAGGTATGACATGGTGTATTGGAACCCTGAATAAAACCGACCTTCTTTCAGAAAAAAAATGTGTTGCCTTACTTATTGACCGCCCCTCGTATTTTTGTGAGACATTTTCCTAACGAAAATTTTCAATACTGCGTTTTTTTACTTTCTGTTTCATTGTTCTTGTGTCGTCACTTGAATGAAGCAATAATGCAGTACTTACTTTTAATATAAAGCATTTTGGTGGTAAAGACGACGTTTTCAGATACTACTTATAACATGATTTGTATTTTTCCACTTACGGTCGTCATTTCGAGTCTCCTTTTATGCAATACTAAGGTTTTCGTATCTTTTACTCGAACGAGCCATTTTTCGTAGGTTGCCCAACATTTCAGAAGCAAAAAAGTTACATAGCTAAAATCAGAATAATGACAGTCATTAAAAAGATGAACTTAATGTGATCCACGAATGCTGTTTATACGTACGACATGTTACACCTAAAATATTTCAGTTTCTGTCTTACTGTTTCTGTTTTTCGCACGTTTTCTGTATCAGAAGTTCAATTTCCTTGCAGTTTTGATGGTGTTCGTTGCTATTGGCTTGAACTGCTGCTATTAGTAACAATACCGGCTTCCATTCATATTTTCGTAGGTAAATCAAATAATGTGTTAATACTCGAAGTACTCACAAAATGTTATTCAAACAAAAGTAAATAACCAGGACAGGGCGTAGAATAATAGCAGCCACCAGTCATAATACAAGGTGGTTTTATTTAACACACGGCCGGTATTAGGTGGTTTACATTCATGTACTTGGTTTCCACCCTTAATATTGGAGACCACTGTTAAAATCAAAAACAGATAATGTGATGTGAGTAAATAGACAAAAATGAAACATTTCGAAGTGGCTAAACGACATGTATTGTAAAATATTATAGTACTTGCTTATGGCATATGTATCAATATCGTCTTCACATAAAATGTATGGCATTTTTTTCAAAAAATATTTCATTTTTTTCGTCTTAACTGTGTATTAGTCACCATGCTGATTATTGGTGCTTCCATTTTATGTCTTTCATTCTGTAATGGCACTTTAGATGTTATGGAAGTACCAATAATTAGCATGGTGTCTAATATACATTTAACGTAAAAACGAAATATTTTTGTAAATAATGTGACCAAAGCAATGTTAAAACCATATGGCTACACCAGGTATATGTATTGTATTGTGTTTATTAAGCCAGGTACCTAGAAACGACAGAGGGTCCACGTCCCGCCTATACCTCTCAGTGGTTCACAATCCCACAAAAGGCCCCAGGGTGATAGTGCGATTCGGCCCGCAGTGGACAGCACCCCCCCCCCCCTCCTTCCCACCCCCCTCGCTCCTCCCGGCAACATCTCATACCAGACGAGTGTAACCCCAAATGTTTGCGTGATAGAATAATTACGGTTTACGCTGATTCGTGCCGCCGACCAGAACGCCTTCGCACTCGGGAAGCAGCGCGTTAGAGCTATATGTAAATACTATAATATTTTGTCGCTTAGCCACTTCCAAATGTTTAATTTGTATCTATGTGGTCATTATCACGCAACTGATTTTGATTTGAACAGTGATTTCCAGTACTAGGTGTGGAAACATGAACATGGATGTGAAACACCTGAAGATGGGGACAAGAACGAAACTGGTCGTGTGTCGTGTGTCAGTTAAAATCACCTTCTCATTATTATGGACAAAATACAAATAACACGTACTTAAGTTGTATAAAGGATGAATCATCATCTTATTTTAAAATGGCATCTCCTTGGTAATCTAATAAAAGATTTACTGACAAAAAGATGAAATAATAAAAATTATCGTTAACTTTTCAGAGCTAATTAACATCTTTACTTGTACTAATTTTAGCAAATCTGCTTCATCATCAGATATAATGAGCATAGTGCCTGAATGAATAAACTAACCGGTGTTACGTGACACTCATTATTTCCAAAATGTTAGTTAACATGCGTCGTTTTGTAATCCATTGGTTAATAAATATACCTTCAGAGCAAAGTAGTGAAAATATTGTTGACATAAGACTTTATTCATTTGAACGGCAAATACCACGCAGAAATCCCAGGGTACAAAACATACACATACATCAAAAAAAGCTTTGCATCACCTTGCTTCCTAGAATTCCGGGACCTGTACAGAAAATTGGAGTACATGAACTTAATTTCCGCTCTTTTTATTGGTCATGAAAACCATACATTGCATGTAGTACCACCATACAGCGAGACCTACAGTGGTGGTGGTCCTGATTGCCGTACACACCGGTACCTCTAATACTAGTAGCACGTCTTCTTGCACTGATGCATACCTGTATTCGTCGTAGCATACTATCCAATACTTCATCAAGGAACTGTTGGTCCAGATTGTCCCACTCTTCAATGGCGATTCGGCGTAGATCCATCAGTGTTTGGTGGGTCGTGTCGTCCATAAACAGCCCTTTTCAATCTACTCCAGTCATTTTCGATAGGGTTTATGTCTGGAGAATATGCTGGCAACTCTAGTCGAGCGATGTCGTTATCCTGAGTGAAGTCATTCACAAGATATGCACGATGGGGGCGCGAATTGCCGTCCATCAAGACGAAAGCCTCGGCAATATACTGCCGATATGGTTGCACTATCGGTCGGAGGATGGCATTCACGTATCGTACAGCCGTTACGACGCCTTCCATGACCACCAGCGGCGTACATCGGCCCAACATAAGGCCACCTCAAAACAGTAGGGAACCTCCCATCTTGCTGCACTCGCCGAACAGCGTGTCTAAGGCGTTCAGACTGACCGGGTTGCCTCCAAACACGTCTCCGACGATTGTTGGTTGAAGGCCTATGCGACTCTCATCGGTGAAGAGAACGTGATGCCAATCCTGAGCGGTCCATTCGGCATGTTGTTGGGCCCATCTGTAACGCGCTGCTTGATGTCGTGGTTGCAAAGATGGACTTCGCCATGGACGTCGGGAGTGAAGTTCCGCATCATGCAGCCTATTGCGCACAGTTTGAGTCGTAACACGACGTCCTCTGGCTGCACGAAAAGCATTATTCAACATGGTGGCGTTGCTATCAGGGTTCCTCCGAGCCATAATCCGTAGGTAGCGGTCATCCACTGTAGTAGTAGCCCATGAGCGGCCTGAGTGAGGCATGTTAATTCCGGTCTCTCTGTATCTCCTCCATTTCCTAACATTTCTTTGGTTCACTCCGAGACGCCTGGACACTTCCCTTGTTGAGAGCCCTCCCTGGCACAAAGTAACAATGCGGACTCGATCCAACCACAATAATGACCGTGTAGGCACGCTTGAACTACAGACAAGAGTCGTATAACTGCTTCCTGGTGAAATGACTGGCACTGATCGGCTGTCGGACCCCCTCCATCTAATAGGCGCTGCCCATGCATGGCTGTTTATATCTTTGGGTGGATTTAGTAACATTTCTGAACAGTCAAAGGGATTGTGTCTGCGATACAATACCCACAGTCAACGTCTGTGTTTCCGAGTTCTGGGAATCGGGGTGATCCAAAACTTCTTTTGATGTGTGTATCTATCAATTCCTAAGCGGCAAGTGGTCTAGCTGAATCACTTACTGACAATATGCCACCTAACAGCAACACAAATGGAGGATGTTGAAAAACGTTCTTCCGATTTCACAATAATTTATCTTCTACATGAATTGAGATAGGAACTTACTGTAAATTTTAGCTTGCTTGTAGGACTATAAAGTTTTTATTTATGGTTTCGTAAGGGTGTATTTATTCCATACACATTCAACTGAGCGGTACTGTTTACAACTACTTTTAAACTCAAAGTTTTCATTCCCCTTTCACACATGTTCAATGTGCTCTCCACTGTATGCACGACAAAGATCCATAATCAGACTGGTCCCGTGCTTTCGCGAGCATATCTGATGTTAATGTATTCGGCCGCGCGGGATTAGCCGAGCGGTCAAAGGCGCTGCAGTCACATACTGTGCGGCTGGTCCCGGCGGAGGTTCGAGTCCTCCCTCGGGCATGGATGTGTGTGTTTGTCCTTAGGATAATTTAGGTTAAGTAGTGTGTAAGCTTAGGGACTGATGGCCTTAGCAGTTAAGTCCCACAAGATTTCACACACATTTGAACATCTGTTAATGTATTCACAGCTCTGGCTAAGTCATATGACAATTCACACAAAGTTGTTGAAAGCCGAAGCAAACATGCAGACACAGAGTGAAAATTAGTTTTGAAAGCACCTGCCCAGTATGTGGCACGTCTCCGCAATATCCTTCCTTCCAGGATGCTAATCTTGCAAGATATACAGGAGAATTTCTGTGATGTTTGGAAGGTAGGAGATGAGATAGTGGCGGCGGTTACGCAGTGAGGAGAAAATGAGTCGTACCTGGATATCTGAAAGTCTCTGGCCCATTTGCCCATGAATGGCAAAGGACCTAAGTTCGAGTCGCGGTCCAGCACACAACCTTAATGTGCCAGGAAGTTTTTGAATCGCCACACACTGCACTGCAGAGCAAAAAGTCGTTCTGAAACACACAGTCTCTTTGAGAAACCCTCTAAGAAAACCTTAGAGGCAAATAGCGCAATGCGAGATCCGTACTCCTCCCACGTTTGATTCATAGCTGTGATAGCTCATTACTGAGAAATACCCATACGTGCTGGTGCCATGGGGGCGGTATTCCGCAGTGTTGCAAAATTACGCTTACAGCATGTTCTTGCACGTGTGGAGAAATCAGTATCTCTAACGCGTTCGGGTAAGTGTTTTCGGTAACGGTATTTTCAGTTAATTTCAGTAAATTTTTTCTCCGGGAACAGTGCAAAACACAAGAAGTTATTAAGAGTCGCTTTTCTGCTCGACTATGGTGTTGTGGCTGTTCTGTTCCCCATATTCTTACGGCACGGTAGGTTCACTTTTCTACTTAAATGAACCATTGGCTCCTCACGGAACACTAAGCGTAAAAGGTTTGACGTTACTGTCACGTATCGCTATACAATATTAATTCATTACCAGCTGCAATTGGTGCTTATTTCTGTCAGAATGCTGGTATCTTCTTGGAAAAGTAGCAATTCACGTGGGGGTGACATGTAAGCAGAAACTTCTCTGTGGCTCTTCTGTCGGCGGAAGGTAGTCTCTAAATCTTATCAGATAAGAGCGCCTCATTTACGGATATGGGTAGTTTCCGCGGTAAGTCGTGTAGTGACACGCTCCACAGCTTTTGAAAGCTGGACTGAGCCTACACATCTGTGACCACCCTACAGTCTCAAGAAATTACCTGATCACGAAATTGTTACCTTTCTGCGTAAACATCAAAGACACTGCGGCACCACCCGCTCAATGTGGGAGAGTTAGGTGCGTTCACTCTAAAAATTTGGTTCAGTCAATAGAAATGGCTCGCACTCTAGACAGGTTTCCTTGTGTATTGAGCAGCCAAACTGACTGGTACACCTGCCTAGTGGTGTGTAGGACCCCCACGAGAAAGCAGAAGTGCCGCACCACGACGTGGCATGGACTCGACTAATATCTGAAGTGGTGCTGGAGGGAACTGACACCATGAATCCTGCAGGGCTGTCCACAAATCTGTAAGAGTACGAGCGCGTGGATATCTCTTCTGAACAGCCCGTTGCAAAGCATCCCAGGCATGGTCAATAATGTTCATGTCTTTGGAGTTCGGTGGCCAGTGGAAGTGTTTAAGCGCAGAAGAGTGTTCCTGGAGCCACTCTGTAGCAATTATGGACGTGCGGGGTGTCGCATCGTCCTGCTGGAATTGCCCAAGTCCGTCGGAATGCACAACGGCTATGAATGGCTGCAGGTGTTCAGAGAAGATGCTTACTAATTTGTAACCTGTCAGAGTCGTATCAAATAGTATCAGGGGTCCCATATCATTCCAACTGCACACACCCCTCACCGTTACAGAGCCTCCACCAGCTTGAGAAGTCCCCTGCTGACATGCAGGAGACTGCAATCTTGAGGATGTTTCCGTACCCGCACACGTCCATCCGTTCGATACAATTTGAAACGAGACTCGTCCAACCAGGCTACTTGTTTCCAGTCATCAACAGTCCAATGTCGGTGTTGACGGGCCGAAGCAAGGCGTAAAGCTTTGTGTCCTGCTGTTATCATGGGTACACGAGTGGCCCATCAGCTTGTAATGGTACGTGAATTACGTAACCATTACGGCACCTCACCTCAACCTCTCGATACCAGCAATATTCTACTGTGTTTCTGTAAAATAGTTAACATATTTCTGTGACAACATTCAGATTTGATTTCATTAATGTAGAGATACTTTGATACATCGATATGCTTATATTGCAATGATATTATTCTTATGTGTATTCTTTCTTTTGACACTATGATCTTTGACGTACTTGTAACTCTGAATTTTAGGCGCTTAAGCGGTTATTAGAGAGTCATGTCTTGGTCGTCATGTTGAAAGACGCAAATTGTAGTCAGTTTATGAAATGTGAACTTTAACAGTGAGGAAGATATTTTCAAGTATGTTTTATATTGTGAAGTGATGTTGGAACAAAAGTAATAAAAAAGAAGTGTAACTTAAATTCGGAGTGCTTATTACTTTTTTACATCACCATTGTCCTAACTTGCAAAAGTTTCATCTTCAAGAATGGTTTATGAAACACATCTATAAAACTTTTGAATATGGCAGAATAACACCTAGGCCTCTTTGCATCCGAGCTTGGAATCATCACTACCCAGATTTTCGACGATTGAGCCATGAGTTCACAACGAGAACAGCGTGGGAAACACGAAAAGATGAGTGCCTAGTTTACCCATTATTTCATGAAATGACTTCATTAACTGTGCGCTAATGACACCTGCCACATAATATAACTTTGTTGTTGCCCGAAAATGCAATATTTAGCAGCGTGAGAAACACTACAATCATAATTAATTTTTGACCTTTGTTGTGGTAGGGTTGTTAGAAGCTCCAAAATCCCATATCGATAATGTTCCGTTGAATGGTATGCACGCTGACACTCGTTGATAGCCTAGCACTGAAATTTGCAGAAATTTGCAGAAAGGTTGCATTTCTGTCACATTGCACGATTCTCTTCAGTCGTCGTTGATCCCGTTCTTGCAGGATCTTTCTCCAGCAGCAGCGATGTCGGAGATTGGATATTTTACCGATTCCTGATGTTCACGGTACACTGGTGATATGGTCATACGGGAAAATCCCCATTTCATCGGTACCTCGGAGATGCTGTGTCCCATCGCTCGTACGTCGACTGTGACACCACGTTCAAACTCATTTAAATCTTGATAACCTGCCATTTTAGCAGCATTAACCGATCTAACAACTGCGCCATATATTTGTTGCCTCATATAGGCGTTGCCGACCGCAGTGCCGTGTTCTTCCCGTTTACATATCTCTGTATTTGAATACGCATGGCTATAGCAGTTTCTTTGGTGTTTGTTTATGGAATGTAGACTCCAGTGATGCACATATTAGTGGTTCACTACCAAATAACAGGCCGAATCAAGAGGAACGACGTGCGCTGAATGGAAGATCACAAGCCAAGTAATAGACAGTACATGACATTCATCGCATTCCATCATCCGACAATAAACATCACAGGCCCTCTGTAGCCGCTCACTCAGCAGGTCTGCGTTGACGTAACTGAAGTGCACAAAAAATTTCTTAAGACGATTTAGTGACGGAGAAATATGCTCCACTGCAATTGGTGGTTCGTGAGAGGCGGGGATCTATTGTTCAATCAGAGTTTCCGTGAAGCTGTGCTGGAGGCGAGTCCACATCATCATCACCACGGCGGCATATGAAGCAGCTGTTCTAATCCGTACATTGATCATTCCGAGGCCTCCCTCTATGGTAGGGAGGATGAGCGTATCGCACTGCAGTTTGACCATTCGCTCACTGGCGAAGTAACCAAAGACCGCTTGTAAACTTGTAAGTGGGCTGTTTAGGTTTTTATGTTGGTAACGCCACGTAGCGCTCTGTATGAATATCACTGACTGTGCTGTGTGCTGTCTGTGGCTGGTTTGCATTGTTGGAAGTTTTGCTATTGTAGTGTTGGGCAGTTGGATGTGAACAGCGCGTAGCGTTGCGCAGTTGGAGGTGAGCCGCCAGCAGTGATGGATGTGGGGAGAGAGATGGCAGTATTTTGAGAGCGGACGATCTGGACGTGTGTCCATCAGAAAGAGTAAATTTGTAATATTGGATATCATGAACTGATATATATATGTATATATATATAATGATGACTTTTGAACATTATTAAGGTAAATAGATCGTTTGTTTTCTATCTAAATCTTTCATTTGCTAACTATGCCTATCAGTAGTTAGTGCCTTCAGTAGTTAGAACCTTTTATTCAGCTGGAAGTATTGGCGCTCGCTTTATTGGAGTAGTTCGAGTAACGAAGATTTTTGTGAGGTAAGTGATTCATGAATGGTATAGGTTATTGTTAGTCAGGGCCATTCTTTTGTAGGGTTTATTGAAAGTCAGATTGCGTTGCGCTAAAAATATTGTGTGTCAGTTTAGTGTTAATCAGAATAGGTAAAGAGAGATATGTCTGAGTATGTTCAGTTCATCTCAGCTGTTTGAAAATCAAATAACATAAGGGGTTTACCAGCACAGTAATTTATAATTTTCCAAAGGGGACGTTTCAAATGTTCAAAGATGGTAGAAAGTTGCTACGGACATCCAAATGTATGACTTCCAGAAGACGAGTATAGATAAGGAGAGCTGTCCATCAACTGTCTACATCTACATCTACATTCATACTCCGCAAGCCACCCAACGGTGTGTGGCGGAGGGCACTTTACGTGCCACTGTCATTACCTCCCTTTCCTGTTCCAGTCGCGTATGGTTCGCGGGAAAAACGACTGTCTGAAAGCCTCCGTGCGCGCTCTAATCTCTCTAATTTTACATTCGTGATCTCCTCGGGAGGTATAAGTAGGAGGAAGCAATATACTCGATACCTCATCCAGAAACGCACCCTCTCGAAACCTGGCGAGCAAGCTACACCGCGATGCAGAGCGCCTCTCTTGCAGAGTCTGCAACTTGGTTCAAATGGCTCTGAGCACTATGGGACTCAACTGCTGAGGTCATTAGTCCCATAGAACTTAGAACTAGTTAAACCTAACTAACCTAAGGACATCACAAACATCCATGCCCCAGGCCGGATTCGAACCTGCGACCGTAGCGGTCTTGCGGTTCCAGACTGCAGCGCCTTTAACCGCACGGCCACTTCGGCCGGCAGTCTGCAACTTGACTTTATTAAACATCTCCGTAACGCTATCACGGTTACCAAATAACCCTGTGACGAAACGCGCCGCTCTTCTTTGGATCTTCTCTATCTCCTCCGTCAACCCGATCTGGTACGGATCCCACACTGATGAGCAGTACTCAAGTATAGGTCGAACGAGTGTTTTGTAAGCCACCTCCTTTGTTGATGGACTACATTTTCTAAGCACTCTCCCAATGAATCTCAACCTGGTACCCGCCTTACCAACAATTAATTTTATATGATCATTCCACTTCAAATCGTTCCGCACGCATACTCCCAGATATTTTACAGAAGTAACTGCTACCAGTGTTTGTTCCGCTATCATATAATCATACAATAAAGGATCCTTCTTTCTATGTATTCGCAATACATTACATTTGTCTATGTTATGGGAAAGTTGTCACTCCCTGCACCAAGTGCCTATCCGCTGCAGATCTTTCTGCATTTCGCTACAATTTTCTAATGCTGCAACTTCTCTGTATACTACAGCATCATCCGCGAAAAGCCGCATGGAACGTCCGACACTATCTACTAGGTCATTTATATACACTCCTGGAAATTGAAATAAGAGCACCGTGAATTCATTGTCCCAGGAAGGGGAAACTTTATTGACAAATTCCTGGGGTCAGATACATCACATGATCACACTGACAGAACCACAGGCACATAGACACAGGCAACAGAGCATGCACAATGTCGGCACTAGTACAGTGTATATCCACCTTTCGCAACAATGCAGGCTGCTATTCTCCCATGGAGACGATCGTAGAGATGCTGGATGTAGTCCTGTGGAACGGCTTGCCATGTCATTTCCACCTGGCGCCTCAGTTGGACCAGCGTTCGTGCTGGACGTGCAGACCGCGTGAGACGACGCTTCATCCAGCCCCAAACATGCTCAATGGGGGGCAGATCCGGAGATCTTGCTGGCCAGGGTAGTTGACTTACACCTTTTAGAGCACGTTGGGTGGCACGGGATACATGCGGACGTGCATTGTCCTGTTGGAACAGCAAGTTCCCTTGCCGGTCTAGGAATGGTAGAACGATGGGTTCGATGACGGTTTGGATGTACCGTGCACTAGTCAGTGTCCCCTCGACGATCACCAGTGGTGTACGGCCAGTGTAGGAGATCGCTCCCCACACCATGATGCCGGGTGTTGGCCCTGTGTGCCTCGGTCGTATGCAGTCCTGATTGTGGCGCTCACCTGCACGGCGCCAAACACGCATACGACCATCATTGGCACCAAGGCAGAAGCGACTCTCATCGCTGAAGACGACACGTCTCCATTCGTCCCTCCATTCACGCCTGTCGCGACACCACTGGAGGCGGGCTGCACGATGTTGGGGCGTGAGCGGAAGACGGCCTAACGGTTCACGTCCACGCTGTCGCGGCATGCTACCAGTGTTAAAGACTGCGATGGAGCTCCGTATGCCACGGCAAACTGGCTGACACTGACGGCGGCGATGCACAAATGCTGCGCAGCTAGCGCCATTCGACGGCCAACACCGCGGTTCCTGGTGTGTCCGCTGTGCCGTGCGTGTGATCATTGATTGTACAGCCCTCTCGCAGTGTCCGGAGCAAGTATGGTGGGTCTGACACACCGGTGTCAATGTGTTCTTTCTTCCATTTCCAGGAGTGTATATTGTGAAAAGCAATGGTCCCATAACACTCCCCTGTGGCACGCCAGAGGTTACTTTAACGTCTGTAGACGTCTCTCCATTGATAACAACATGCTGTGTTCTGTTTGCTAAAAACTCTTCAATCCAGCCACACAGCTGGTCTGATATTCCGTAGGCTCTTACTTTGTTTATCAGGCGACAGTGCGGAACTGTATCGAACGCCTTCCGGAAGTCAAGAAAAATAACACCTACCTGGGAACCTGTATCTAATATTTTCTGGGTGTCATTAACAAATAAAGCGAGTTGGGTCTCACACGATCGCTGTTTCAGGAATCCATGTTGATTCCTACATAGTAGATTCTGGGTTTCCAAAAACGACATGATACTCGAGCAAAAAACATGTTCTAAAATTCTACAACAGATCGACGTCAGAGATATAGGTCTATAGTTTTGCGCATCTGCTCGACGACCCTTCTTGAAGACTGGGACTACCTGTGCTCTTTTCCAATCATTTGGAACCCTCCGTTCCTCTAGAGACTTGCGGTACACGGCTGTTAGAAGGGGGGCAAGTTCTTTCGCGTACTCTGTGTAGAATCGAATTGGTATCCCGTCAGGTCCAGTGGACTTTCCTCTCTTGAGTGATTCCAGTTGCTTTTCTATTCCTTGGACACTTATTTCGATGTCAGCCATTTTTTCGTTTGTGCGAGGATTTAGAGAAGGAACTGCAGTGCGGTCTTCCTCTGTGAAACAGCTTTGGAAAAAGGTGTTTAGTATTTCAGCTTTACGCGTGTCATCCTCTGTTTCAATGCCATCATCATCCCGGAGTGTCTGGATATGCTGTTTCGAGCCACTTACTGATTTAACGTAAGACCAGAACTTCCTAGGATTTTCTGTCAAGTCGGTACATAGAATTTTACTTTCGAATTCACTGAACGCTTCTTGCATAGCCCTCCTTACGCTAACTTTGACATCGCTTAGCTTCTGTTTGTCTGAGAGGTTTTGGCTGCGTTTAAACTTGGAGTGAAGCTCTCTTTGCTTTCGCAGTAGTTTCCTAACTTTGTTGTTGTACCACGGTGGGTTTTTCCCGTCCCTCACAGTTTTACTCGGCACGTACCTGTCTAAAACGCATTTTACGATTGCCTTGAACTTTTTCCATAAACACTCAACATTGTCAGTGTCGGAACAGAAATTTTCGTTTTGATCTGTTAGGTAGTCTGAAATCTGCCTTCTATTACTCTTGCTAAACAGATAAACCTTCCTCCCTTTTTTTATATTCCTATTAACTTCCATATTCAGGGATGCTGCAACGGCCTTATGATCACTGATTCCCTGTTCTGCACTTACAGAGTCGAAAAGTTCGGGTCTGTTTGTTATCAGTAGGTCCAAGATGTTATCTCCAAGAGTCGGTTCTCTGTTTAATTGCTCGAGGTAATTTTCGGATAGTGCACTCAGTATAATGTCACTCGATGCTCTGTCCCTACCACCCGTCCTAAACATCTGACTGTCCCAGTCTATATCTGGTAAATTGAAATCTCCACCTAAGACTATCACATGCTGAGAAAATTTATGTGAAATGTATTCCAAATTTTCTCTCAGTTGTTCTGCCACTAACGCTGCTGAGTCGGGAGGTCGGTAAAAGGAGCCAATTATTAACCCAGCTCGGTTGTTGAGTGTAACCTCCACCCATAATAATTCACAGGAACTATCCACTTCTACTTCACTACAGGATAAACTACTACTAACAGCGACGAACACTCCACCACCGGTTGCATGCAATCTATCCTTCCTAAACACCGTCTGTACCTTTGTAAAAATTTCGGCAGAATTTATCTCTGGCTTAAGCCAGCTTTCTGTACCTACAACGATTTCAGCTTCGGTGCTTTCTATCAGCGCTTGAAGTTCCGGTACTTTACCAACGCAGCTTCGACAGTTGACAATTACAATACCGATTGCTGCTTGGTCCCCGCATGTCCTGACTTTGCCCCGCACCCGTTGAGGCTGTTGCCCTTTCTGTACTTGCCCGAGGCCATCTAACCTAAAAAACCGCCCAGCCCACGCCACACAACCCCTGCTACCCGTGTAGCCGCTTGTTGCGTGTAGTGGACTCCTGACCTATCCAGCGGAACCCGAAACCCCACCACCCTATGGCGCAAGTCGAGGAATCTGCAGCCCACATGGTCGCAGAACCGTCTCAGCCTCTGTCGCGCGTAAAGATGACACCCAAACGTTTGATCGTATCCCAGAGTGGATAAGGGGCCAAGTTTCCTGCCGGTAGGCCACTGCCAATAACCATCGACCCGTAATTCGCCAGTTCGGCTACCTGAACACGCCTTCATTCAAATTTCTATATGTTGCAGAGTCACACCCTCATGTTGGCACAGTCCGTTATTCCCGCACAGGGAGATACATATTATATCATCATTTTATCCTTCGGGGACACAGACACATCATTGATGGTTACAATGTCTGTGTTTACATGTGTACATGCATGACTGAAGGAACAGACACTGTCACTGTCCCCAACAGCGCTGGTCTAGAAATGGAACGCCGTGCCAGAAAATCATTTACCAACGTTGTGGACAGAATGGGATCACGTTGCAGATCATGCACTGTCGTCCGTAATGATGGCGCACCCTATCAAGTGATGTGTTCCACTGATTGTAATGTCCAGGGGACTTAAATATAATTATTGTCTCCGACTGAAAGTGTCGTTTGTTTTCGGCTCAATGCGGGTTTATTTCAGTTACCTTTCGTCGTAAACTGTAGTATTTCTTTCTATGTATGGTCCGAGTTTCATCGAGCTATGTTACTTGGCGGTGACACATCGTGCGAAAGTCACTTTCGTCCCTAAGTTTCGGGCACCATTGTATAAAGCAATTGGGAGGCTTTCACCTTCAGCCACGGAATAGAGGTATAACCCCTGATTTGCGAGGAACATTGATAGTGGATAAGAATATATATTACCAATGATCGTCTCTGTGGTGTTTTCTTCATTTGAGTGACATTACGAACTTGTGGACCAATGCGAAGCATCCCCGAGCTGCAGCATCGGTTGATTGTGGCGCCGGGGTAGGGCCCGTTTATTAAGCGGGCGCTGGTCGCGGGGAAGGCGTCGCTATCTGGCGCCGGCTATCTGCATCCGCCGCCGCCGCCGCCGCCGTTTATCCTTTGGTCACGGCCGGCCGCCCGTGGGACGCGACCCCAGGGCGCGGCGCCGCTAAATCAGCCGTGCCCTGTGCGTGCCGCGGTGCGCCTCCCCGGGCCCCGAGTCGGGCAGCGTTCCGCACGAGTTACACGGCCCACCGCACCCCGTCTTGCTGTAATTACGCAGCCCAGTAGCCCGTGGGCCGCAAGGCGACGCAGCATTTCCATGTACTGCAGATCTCAATCGTCCGTCATCGTAGCGTATGCATTTTCACTTCGTCGCGAGGCATTATCTAAGTTCGAGAAATTCAAATACGGCAACGTACCGGGTGGTTATAATTAAGAGGCTCCGGAACGCCCTATACTTGCAATGTTAAAATAACGCTTATAAATTACATCTTTCCTCACAAAGTATTTGAGGTAGGAAGTTGAACATTTTACAGATTATTTATTGGAATATGGGCTACAACTTAACACAGGGATTTTACAAAATTTTAGTTCAGTTATTAAAGATGATTTTTTTTCAATTGTAATGAAAATTCACAACATTTTTTTGCAATTTTTTATTTATATATTCAAAAATATACAGTTTTTTGGAAAAAGACTGTGTTAAATTATGCAGAAGGTACTGTGTAACATTTACTGAAAGTTTGAAACAAATATGTTTGGAAGATCCTTAGAAAACATGTAATTAGTATGAGAAAATAAAAGTTTTGGGAATCGAGCAACAAAGATTGGATTAACTTTTTAGTGCATTCCAGGTCCATAGGATGGATTATCTTCATCCTCTGCAAACTCCTCCTCCAGCTTCCTCTTGTTCCTCCTCCTGTTTACTCTTGCTTGTATTTCTAAACTCTTTACAGCCCTGTCTGCAGCCCGAAGGCGTTCCTTGTCTAAAGCAAGCATCGCTCGTACCATGTTAGAACCTATCTTCATTCCCATATTTCTAAATACCTTGCACCTTACAATGTTGCCATCATTGAAAGTCGCAACAGCATCATACACACCAAAGTGAAGTGTTTCTATTCCAACAAATACAGTCTTGGGGATTCTCGACCATATAACACTGTTTACACTTTCATTGGGGTTTTGAGTTTTTCCGTGAATACACTTTTTCAACAGTTCAGGTGCTGTTAAGTCTCTGAAAATAGGTTTTATCACCTCCATTATTGCATGAGGCAGACTATGCTTATGAGTGTACACTTCACCAGTTAGCAATCCTTTGTTATATTTACACCAACTGTCTTCTTCTTTGGGACACAAGCTATGTTGGGGATTTTCATCGTCTTTATTGTTTACAGTAATAACACATACCTTTGGCTTTCCAACATTTCTCCTTTTCTTAAAAGCCTTCAGAGGATTTCTAATAACTTTACTTTTACTCATTATTACACTTCAACAAAACAGAGACTCAAGAAACAGAATTAATTACGAATATTTTCGAGATAACGACAGAGTAAATAAACATGAAACAATCGACAATCACACCAGCGATATATATTGAACCATCACAGGTTAGCCACAACACATACTTTATCTCACATCACTAAAATGTACCTGATGAACACGGACGTTAATAATAACACCATTTGACAGCAGTTTAACAGCGCCACAGTAGGTCACGCCCATGTAGAACACATTTCAAAAAAAAATTTAAAAGTAGTTGTAGTCTTCGGAATTGAATAAATTATATATCTATTAAAAGGTAATAGTCTGCAGATTCAGAAAACGCAAAAAAGTAAAAATTGAACTTTTCATGATTTTGAGCCTTTCCGGAGCCCCTTAAAATGGAGCTACTCTCAGAGGTATGGTGTGGGTGAAACTTAGAAGGCGTTCTAATGCGTTAGTAAGAAACCGATTTACGCTTGAAAAAAATTAGGTCCAATTTTGGTCATCAGATGCAAATCCGGCTCTGTGAATGCAAGAAGGATATATCAAAACGTTTCCATATGTAATGTATTGGGAACGGGATAGGGCAGTGAGCCGTACTGCGGCTCGCGTTGGTGCTGTTGTAGGTTTCTGTCCTCTGTTGGATGCCAGACTGTATCGTTTAGTTGACCTGGTTGCAAATCTTGTGTTTACTGGCGCCACTTTGTTTCGCAAACGTTGCCTGTCCGCTAGTGACAGCAGCGGCGTTATCGATACGTAGTAACTGTGGCCCTATCTTTGAAGGTCGTCGTTGTTCTTTCGGGTCGTGTGAGTGAGGAGTTCGGTTGGGGACTCCGGAGGAGCCAAGAGAGCAGTGCGAGAACACGCCGGACCGCTTGGCGGCACGCATGCACTGCCGGATGGAAGGGCTGTGGTCGCGAGGATACTCGACCTAGACGTTAACCGGATCCAACAAGCTATAAGTGGAGTGGATTTTAATCCTAGCAGTGAAACCTTCACCATTGTCAGATCTCGCGATTCCCCGGTGACTTGGGTTCGTGTGGTTGCTCGCAACGTCGCCGAGACGAAGAGCAGCGAGTGGAGTGCTTGGGGAAGGCGGATCTAATTAGCTTTCCTCGACTTCTTGTTACTAATTGCTGCATACTATGTGTTACTATTTGTTAAGTTCAACCAGTGGCATTTTTCCTGCCTGGTGGCCGCTAACGCCCCAGTGACCTGGCCTGGAGGTTACTGTGTATAACAGCAGTGTACGTTTCATCGCCTTGCCGCTGCTGTCCGGTAAGGAGTGTAGTTTTGACAGTTTCCTTAATTTGTAGGTCGGTTGGTTTTTCTTCTACTCTGGTTGTGGTGGTTGCTTTCTCCTTTCGGACGCTCTAAACACAGCATTCTGAGGACGTAGTGCTGACCGCCGGTTCCGGCTTTGGCGTGGTGTTCCATCGTTGCATTGGTTATCGGATTTCAGGTAGCTTCAGCAGATTATCATTAGTCATTCGTTAGCCTACCACTAGTCTGAGTTACCATCTTGTGAAGCGAATGCAACTCTTGGCTGCCTTTCTCATCGGGCGCGA
The DNA here is from genome assembly GCF_023898315.1 of Schistocerca nitens. NCBI lineage: Eukaryota > Metazoa > Arthropoda > Insecta > Orthoptera > Acrididae > Schistocerca > Schistocerca nitens. The sequence goes on from NC_064622.1 coordinate 169,653,210, forward strand.
AAGTGATTTTGACCTGATCTACTCAAAGGTCGATTCTGGAGCAACGTCAGTGACTCGCCCTTGTGTATTATTACTGTGTTATTATTTTGTTATTATTGTATTACCAAGTTACCATCATTTATCTCACCTGTTTGGTGATCAGTTGCTTGTCCTTTTGGATTAAACTTGTTATTATATTTGTTGTTTTGTTGTATATATCTAATTTTTTAAAATATAATTGCCATTATCGGCGTTACAGCAAGTTTAAACGGTTGTCCTACCAAGTTTACTATCATTTTGTCTCACCTATTTGGTGATTGGTTCCTTGTCTTTTAAATTATCTTTTGCTATTGCCTTACTGTTTGACAGTAGGTTTGTTAAATTTTTTAAATTATTGCCATTGTTGGCGTTAAAGGCCTTCAGCAGTGACTGTCGCTACTTGTCTTAAAATTCTAATGTGGAAATTTTAGCAGTTAACCTTGAAGACTTTGCAAAAACAGACATAATGTCTTACGGGATAACCGCAATCAGTGATTTTATAATGTTACTTAAAATCCGTCTTGATTGCAATTTTTTTTATTATTCATATGACCGGTTTCGGTTCATTCAGAACCATCTTCAGATCTGATATTTCAGTTACAGGAGTAACCCGTCCAAATCCAGCAACTTTCACATGCTACGTCATGAACCGAAACCGGTCATATGAATAATAAAAAAAAAAAATTGCAATCAAGACGGATTTTAAGTAACATTACTTGAAGACTTTAGTGATTTGTTTTCAATATTTTAATAACTGTAGTTTGTAAGTTGCAACAAGTTTAACAGTTCTTAGTTTACTGCCATTAAGGCCTTCATCCGTGAAACAATTCTTAAATTATTGCTATTATTTTAATTTGTAGTTCATTTTAGATAAATTGTTTGTGATTAAAAGAAAAGCCAACTAATAGTAGGTGATAACGGTCCCGTCCACAATCGTAACCGAATTCTGCCATCCTTGACCACCAGGTCACATGCAGTAAATGTCAAACAAGTCAGAAAGGTATAGCGTTGATTTTATTATTAACCGACGAGTACACAATTGGTTCAGTATGAGCACCTGAGACATCGACGAGATGCTGCACCCATAAAATGACGTGGTCAGCAGTTGCCCCCAGCAGTTCCGGTGGAATCTGGGCGACCTGTTCCTGTGTACTGGCTTCCACATCAGGTAGATACCGAACGTATCCCTAGTAAGCGCGTTCTTTTAGATGTCCCCAGAGCCAAATGTTGCATGGTTTCAGGTCAGGTGATCTTTCATGCCATGCATCTGGAAAACCTCTGGAGGTAACATGTCCATGGACGGTTGTATTAAGCGTATCGTTCACTGGGTGAGCGACATGAGGTGTAGCCCCATCTTGCATGAAACCAGTGGTTTGCCACAGAGCTGGGCTCTTCCAAAGCAGGAGTCACATGTTGTGCAAGGAGGTCTTGATAACGCGCAGACGTCACGGTATACGTGGTAGGCCCACTGGGTGTATTTTCGTCAAAGAAGAACGGACCAAGGGTAAAGATGCTTGTGAATCCACACTGCACAGTTACATACGGCGAATGCGATGGCTCTTCGTGCACACACGCGGTTTAACAGTACTGAGCCGTGCGGAGCTCGCGATCATGCCGTTTATTGCCCGTCATCTTGTTTTTATGGTTTTGTCGCCTCCTTTTTCTTTTAATTCGATTTACTGGCGTCACTAGGTTGCTGGCTTGCTTGCCCGTGAGTGACAGCAGCAGCGCTTATCAATAAGTGCACTGTAGTACTATCTCTGGAGCGACCGCTAGTATTTCCGGGTTGGCGTGTGTCTGGAGTTCAGTTGTGTGTGAAATCTTATGGGACTTAACTGCTAAGGTCATCGGTCCCTAAGCTTACACACTAAGGACAAACACACACACCCATGCCCGAGGGAGGACTCGAACCTCCGCCGGGACCATCCGCACAGCCCATGACTGCAGCGCCTGAGACCGCTCGGCTAATCTCACGCGGCTGGGCCTCGTCATTTGGTCATCTTGCCGGACGTGGGTCGGTTCCTTCCTTGTGCACAGATGTCGGGTGGCCTATGGGCAAGTGTTCCCTCTGCATGGGTGGGTCCGAGCCAGTGTGCCCGGGTCGCCGTCTCTCCGAGTTCCGAACGGACATCGAGTTGAGGCTTCAGTCTGGTACCGAGCGACCGCTCCGGTCGCAGGTTTGAATCCTGCCTCGGGCATGGATGTGTGTGATATCCTTAGGTTAGTCAGGTTTAATTAAATGGTTCAAATGGCTCTGAGCACTATGGGACTTAACATCTAAGGTCATCAGTCCCCTAGAACTTAGAACTAGTTAAACCTAACTAACCTAAGGACATCACACACACCCATGCCCGAGGCAGGATTCGAACCTGCGACCGTAGCGGTCGCTCGGTTCCAGACTGAAGCGCCTAGAACCGCACGGCCACACCGGAGTTCTAAGTTCCAGGCGACTGATGACCTCAGAAGTTAAGTCGCATAGTGCTCAGAGCCATTTGAACCAGTTGAGTCGGATTGGAGCTGCAGTGAGCTCCGGACAGCCAAGACTCGCCCGACCGTTGCCGACACTCACAACATGAGTGAGGACGACCTTGGATGGTCTTTCGGTCGGTCGTCTCATCGGACAACGTGTATTTGGTCGCCAACCGGTTATGGAAACTTTCTGTGTGTGACTTGTTGTTTCTCCTTGTTTTTCCACGGTGATTGCTTTTAGGATTGTCAGAGTTCTTGGTGCAAGTGTTTACGTTGAGAGACACCCACATGCCTTGCTCATACTGTGGCATCAAGCAGTCAGGCCTGCAAGATGAGTGGTCTGCCAAGGGCGTGGATTCATTCTTATTTATCGAGTAACATGAACTCTCGTACTCACAATTAAGTTACAAATTATCCTCCTGTATGAATAATACGCAACGGAAACGCACATCTGACTATCAGTGATTTACAGAACTCTGACTGTTCACTACGCACTGGCAATACCACATTTTCTTTTTGTCTTTTATCTAGCGGCTTTTATCAACACGTGGCCACCGCACTGAATATGAATGGCGCACACATTATAAATTCGAGATATATTGACAACATACAATTCGAAGGAAAAGTCCACCAATCTTTTTCTTTTCACTATCTTATTTATTCCGATAAATTCTATAACCTAAACACACAAATTCTATAACCTACAACAATAACACATGAGAAATTCCGCCCAGTGGGCATGGCTTTACATTGGTGAATCTCTATATTATAGTCTCGTAATTATTTAACGCTACAGTGCACTTTCTGGATAGGATGGTGGATCTTTTATTATATCTCACACTTCGACTCTCACAATCATCATCACGAAACTTTCCTCCAGATCGAGCGGTACAGTAGGAACAAACATAACCCACTAATCTTTTGAAACTACCTTGCTACTCTCCCATGCAAACCACACATACCCAAATTACATGACATACATCACACTACAATATGAAATACAAAACACTAAATAGTCACAACACTATCACTTTCAGCTTTCCCACTTCAATTAGTATTTATCCCAGTTTCACACGACACTGCCCCACTTTGTAGTTCTACTTTCCTACTATGAACTCTGGAGATATATGCACGTCTTCCTGTGCAATGCAAGCCAAGTGGCGTTGCTGGATAGACGGCCGACTCACCTTGCTTCTCTCTCAGAGTTTGAATCTAGCGTCACACGGAATCATATCACGCAAAGTAATATTAAGAACATATTCATCACACACGCGAGTCCTCAACTGATACCATGGACGAGTACTTCTCTTTATCCTTTGTCTCATACACAGATTGAGACTGACACAGTACTCACCATGTGGAAGTACTCATCTCTAATTTCAAGTCCTGCACACGCCATTTCTTAAATATTTCAACTTATGGTACACACGCTATTTCTTAAATATTTCAACTTATTGTACACACGCTAGTAATTCAGCTTAACTTAAGCACACGGAAGTATTTCAACTTATTGCTACACGTGGTTTCATTGTGACCGTTGGTCACTTCCGAAGATTACTACAATCCCATTAATATTACCTGCCTGACATTTAATTCTCCCCACAAAAGTTCCTGAAATAGAGAAATTATTATTTCAAACTACTCTTAAATATTCCACATGCATACCATGTCTCCACTCTCTTGTCTTTACGGAGCACAACTAAAACAGGTCTTAACAGCACAAGATCCAGCGGCAGAGTGCTGAAACATGGCCGTTCTCGAGGTCCTCTCGCACCTCTGCTGAAGTGGGGGAGCACCTTGCTACCGTATTGGTCAGCCACATTTCAGGCGCTCAAAGCTCAGGTAAATTTCATCTCTTTGGACCCACCAAAGGTGGCCAAAGGATCGTCTCAAAGATGATGATATATTCACATTCACTATCTGCAGTTAGCAGACGACCATACATTAATTCATTTCACAGATCTCACCAAACTGGATGTAGGGATTTACTTTGTGGGAGTGCACATGTGATCAATTAAATAAATAAATTGTCATTCTTTCCGACACTGGTATCCGGCTTCGCTGTATTAATTGAAATTGAGTTATTTTACAAAAAAATGTGTTGTTCTGACAAAAATAATGAAGTATGTTGTACCTATTTTCAATGTCGGGCGGTACTGTACCCTTTCAACGTCGCCGCGCGGGATTAGCCGAGCGGTCTCAGGCGCTGCAGTCATAGACTGTGCGGCTGGTCTCGGCGGAGGTTCGAGTCCTCTCTCGGGCATAGGTGTGTGTGTTTGTCTTTAGGATAATTTAGGTTAAGTAGTGTGTAAGCTTAGGGACTGATGACCTTAGCAGTTAAGTCCCATAAGATCTCACCCACATTTGAACATTTTTGTTTACGTCGAACTGTGTGTAGCTTCTGTGATTTCCGCTGAGCAGATGAATGCTGTCTGCGTACTGGAGTAGGCAGTTGGTCAGTTGCGACGGAGCAGCGAGGAAGTCTCTGCGGCGTCCGGTCAGGCCGGGGGCCGCTAGCGGAGTGCACGCGCGGTCGGAGTTGTGTGGCACTAGCTGCGAGAGCTGCAAAGTTCGTCGCCCACCGAACCTGCATACTGGAACTGAGTAATCAGTGAACCTGTTACGAAACCTCAACTGCTGTGACATCTCTTCGTTGATTGCTGGTTGTTGCTTCCTGGACTCTTCCCGCAAGCAGCAACGTGATGGTGTGCTGGAGTCGGCAAAATTTTGCAGCCGTCTTCCTATATTGTGTTTAACTTTTGAAATGATTAAATTTTATTAGTGAAGTGCAGCAACGGTATCTTCTACCCTGTGACCGTTAACGTTGATGCTGTCCGGCACGGGGTGTAGTTCGACAGCTTGATGTTGTTCTCCCTTTTCTTTGAGTGGTTATTGTGCTTGACTGTGGTTAAACGCCAGTTATTAAGACATAATCCTGCTGCGATCCTCGTCCTCGCTGATATTTTTGGTTGTCGTAGCTGTTGGTCGGGTGGAAGGGAATTGATTAGGTTGTTGGTTGGTTCTTCAGCCGTCCCTAGGTCGTGCCGCCACCCGACTGTTTAGTGTTACGCTTGGCTGCCTGTCTCACCTAAACTGTTGTTAGAGTTTCCTCGCCAGGCCAACCCTTGGAACACTTCTGAGCACCACTGTTCTGCTGTTTGTGATTGCGATTTTCTTATGTCGCAAGTACTGTGTCAGGTCTCCAGCCGTGTATTAATTTTGTCTGTTCTTTGTTCAGTATATGGCCCTCAGTCGAACCTTATGTGAAGTATTTTGAGATTAGGCTTTCAGCTGTGTTTTATTTAAATTTCTTGTTTGTTCTGTATTTAGGTCTACAGCCGTGTTTGTTTTAAAATCTATGGCTTTCAGCAGTAATGTGTAAATTCCTGTCTGTAAGGTTTCTCATTAATTATCTTGAATTCTTAAAATGGCCTTCAGCCGTACTGTGTAAATGCTTATCTTAAGGTTTGTCTTTAATTATTTTTGAATAATTATTTGGGCCTTCAGCCGTCAAGATATTTCAAATTTTCTTCAGATGGTTCTGCTGTACTGTGTAAATGCTTGTCTTTAAAGGTTGCCTTTTATTATGTTGAAAAATTATTGGGCTTTCAGCCGAGGAATTAATTCAAATTTTCGTTAACATGGGTTTTAGCCGAGATTCGTAAATGCTTGCCTTTTAAAGAATTTCCTTTTCAGACCTGACATATTATTTGGGCCTTTAGCCGCGAAGATATTTGAATTATACTTAAGTAAGGCCTTCAGCCCTTTGGCTAAATTCTGGTGCCTTAAAAGGAATTATTTAAGGATATTTTCATTTTACTTAAGTAAGGCCTTCTGCATCTACGTCTACATCCATACTCCGCAAGCCACCTGACGGTGTGTGGGGGAGGGTAGCTTGAGTACCCCCTTCTATTCCAGTCTCGTATTGTTCGTGGAAAAAAAGATTGTCGGTATGCCTCTGTGTGGGCTCTAATCTCTCTGATTTTATCCTCATGGTCTCTTCGCGAGATATACCTAGGTGGGAGCAATATACTGCTTGACTCCTCGGTGAATGTATGTTCTCGAAACTTCAACAAAAGCCCGTACCGAGCTACTGAGCGTCTCTCCTGCAGAGTCTTCCACTGGAGTTTATCATCTCCGTAACGCTTTCGCGGTTACTAAATGATCCTGTAACGAGGCGCGCTGCTCTCCGTTGAATCTTCTCTATCTCTTCTATCAACCCTATCTGGTAGGATCCCACACTGATGAGCAATATTCAAGCAGTGGGCGGACACGTGTGCTGTAACCTACTTCCTATGTTTTCGGATTGCATTTCCTTAGGATTCTTCCAATGAATCTCAGTCTGGCATCTGCTTTACCGATGATCAACTTTATATGATCATTCCATTTTAAATCATTCCTAATGTCTACTCCCACATATTTTAAGGAATTAACTGCTTCCAGTTGCTGACCTGCTATATTGTAGCTAAATGATAAAGGATCTTTCTTTCTATGTATTGGCAGCACATTACGCTTGTCTACATTGAGATTCAATTGCCATTCCCTGCACCATGCGTCAATTCGCTGCAGATCCTCCTGCATTTCAGTACAATTTTCCATTGTTACAACCTCTCGATATACCACAGCATCATCCGCAAAAAGCCTCAGTGAACTTCCGATTTTACCCACAAGGTCATTTATGTATATTGTGAATAGCTACGGTCCTACAACACTTCCCTGCGGCACATCTGAAACCACTCTTACTTCGGAAGACTCCTCTCCATTGAGAATGACATGCTGCGTTCAGCCATTTCTCTAAGTACTTGTGTTTTAAAAGGAATTATTTGAACTTTATTATTGAGAAGATACCTGGGCCCTCAGCCGTGAATTGATCCTTGTTGTTTTAAAGAGAAAACTGTGCATTGGTTTTCGAGGAATAAAGTTGTGCGTTCTTGTGTAACTAACAGTAAGTGATCATGGCCCCTTTCCACAACCTAATCCGCTCCGCCCTGCGAAACCAGATTTAAAGTACCCCAAATTCGGCAGTTCTGTGTGTACACTGCACATAGTAGTGTAAAATATCCGTCGTCACTGCAGAAAATATTGCTGGCCATGTGTCATCAACTTCCATCCGTGCGAGAAACCGAAGAGCAAATCAGTGTTGCTGTGGATCGTGAGGTTTCAGATTTGCACTTCCTGTATCCTGTACGAGTACCAGTGAAAAATAGGCCATACAACTTTCTGTACTGTTGACCATGGGATGGACAATTCTCGTGACACTGTATGAGCGCTAGCACTACCTGGCGAACGTACTACATGACCAGTTACAGTAACAGCACCCTTGTAAGAACGTTCGACTGGAGTAGGACGCTTTCCTCTTACAGGTGCCACACCAAACTCACCCTTGTTTTCGAATTTCATTACCTCCTTTCAACCATTTAATGACATCGGGCTTCACCTCCGACCTTTCAATCGAAGATTCAATGACGCACTGCAACTGCTGCCTCTCACCAAAATACGAGGGTCATTCCAAAAGAAAGGCACACTATTTTTGTAAAAATACAGTTTTCATTCTGCATGTGTGAAAGTTTTACAGTGTGTAGATACATCCTTCCCGCTCGTTGTCAAACTTAGTTCAACCTGTTCCCGTGAGTAGCGCCGTCACAGCATGTCTTCAAGATGGCTGCTACACTTGACGTTTGCCAGAAGCAACGTGCTGTCATAGAATTCCTCTGCTGTGAAAACGAGACAATGGGAAACATCCACAAGAGGCTGAAAAAGGTGTATGGAGATGCTGCTGTTGATCGCAGTACAGTTAGTCGGTGGGCAAGCAGGTTACGTGATGAAAGCGGGCACGGCAATATTGCGGATTGTCCTCGCAGCGGCAGGCTTCATACTGCACACACTCCAGACAATGTGCAGAGAGTTAACGAATTGGTGACTGCTGACAGACGCATCACAGTGAACGAATTGTCACGCTACGTTGGGATAGGGAAAGGAAGTGTTTGCAGAATACTGAAAGTGTTAGCGTTGAAAAAGGTTTGTGCCAGATGGGTTCCCAGTATGTTGACAGTGGCTCACAAAGAAACAAGAAAAATTGTATGCAGCGAACTTTTGGAACAGTACGAGAATGGTGGGGATGTATTTCTTGAAAGAATTGTGACAGGTGATGAAACATGGCTCCATCATTTTTCACCAGAGACGAAGAGGCAATCAATGGAGTGGCATCATGCAAATTCACCAAGAAAAAAAAATTCAAAGCCACACCTTCTGCTGGAAAAGTTATGGATACGGGGTTGTTCGATTCCGATGGACTCTGGCTTGTGGACATCATGCCAAGTGGAACCACCATAAATTCTGATGCATATGTGACGACACTGAAGAAACTTCAAGCTCCACTGAGTCGTGTTCGACCACATCGGCAAAAGCAGGATGTTTTGCTGTTGCACAACAATGCACGGCCACATGTCAGTCAAAAAACCTTGGAAACGATCACAAAACTCGGATGGATAACACTGAAACACCCACCTTACAGTCCTGACCTGGCTCCATGTGACTATCATCTCTTTGGGAACATGGCTCTCTTTGTGGAACAATGTTTGAAGATGATGACTCCCTGGTGCACGCTACCAAACTGGCTCCAACACGTTGGTCCAGAATTTAACCGTGCGGGTATAAAGGCGCTGGTCCCAAGATGGCGTAAGGCAGTTGAGAGGGATGGAAATTTTGTGGAGAAATGGAAATATTGCTCCTAAAGAATGTGTCAACATACTGTAAAACTTTCAATAAAGAATAAAAGATGGATTTTAAAAAAATAGTGTGCATTTCTTTTGGAGTGACCCTCGTAAATTTCACCAACAGCACACGGTCTATCTTCTTGATAGCCCTACTATTCACTCACATTATGGCTTGACAAATGACAGCATAGATGTCTTACCGCCATACAAACAGCGTACAGTGCCAGATTTGCACGTGTTGCCCCACTTGGAACTAATGTTTTTCCAACGTAAATCAGTTTCTCGTTCATGTATTACCATATCTACCACGTTTCGCTGCCATACGATAATTACATCCCGCACTTTGAGGGGTAATGTAACAATTAATAACTCGAGATAAGCAATCCTCTTCTGGAAACGACTGAATAGAAAACTGCGCAAATACTCTGATAGTGGATTACGAAGGTAGTTATAAGAATTAAAAACAATGAAGTTGCATAATTAATTTATTGCTTGACTACAGGTAAAGAAATGATATTATATGTTTTCTAAGTGATAATTAAAACTTTGTGACTACATCGCATATGTAGTCGACATTATCCGTGCGTCGCGACTATAGATACCCCAAGCTTGAGCAATACTCAAGGATGGGTCGCGTGAGCGATTTTGAAACATTTGATGGCCATTCACAGCCAATATTGCATATTGAATAAAAGCCTCTGCAACTGTTGTAAATACTTTATTAAAGGCACGAATGGTTTCTTAATTGTTAGTTACATCTGAATAAAAAGAAGTAAAAGAGTCTAAACAGTATTACGCAAAGATCATTGACAGTGATAAAAAGTGACCGGAAGAGTGAGTGCTTACACTAAGTGGCCAAACCACTTTTTATTTCCGTCAGTGGCGTAAGGGTAGTATTGTTTAAGATCTATTTCTTCTTTTTATTCAGATTTAACCTGATGATGTTGTAAGTAGGCTGGTCAGGTTTTTTATTGGTAACGCGACGTAGCGCTCTGTATGAAAATCACTGGCTGTGCTGTGTGCAGTCTGTGGCTGGTTAGCATTGTTGCAATATTCGCTATTGTAGTGTTGGACAGTTGGCTGTTAACAGCACGTAGCGTTGCGCAGTTGGAGGTGAGCCGCCAGCAGTGGTGGATGTGGGGAGAGATATTGCTGAGTTTTGAGAGCGGATGATCTGGACGTGTGTCCATCAGAGACAGTAAATTTGTAAGACTGTATGTCATGTACTGATATAGATATTATGACTTTTGAACACTATTAAGGTAAATACGTTGTTTGTTCTCTATCAAAATCTTTCATTTGCTAACTATGCCTATCAGTAGTTAGTGCCTTCAGTAGTTAGAATCTTTTATTTAGCTGGCAGTATTGGCGCTCGCTGTATTGCAGTAGTTCGAGTTACGAAGATTTTTGTGAGGTAAGAATTCATAAAAGGTATAGGTTATTGTTAGTCAGGGCCATTCTTTTGTAGTGATTTTTGAAAGTCAGATTGCGTTGCGCTAAAAACATTGTGTGTCAGTTTAGTGTTGATCAAAATAGGTAAAGAGCGAAATGTCTGACTGCGTTCAGTTCTGCTCAGCTGTTTGAAAATCAAATGATGTAAGAGGTTTATCAGCTCAGTAATTCATTAATTTTTCTACGGGGACGTTACATATGTCGACCCTTAGCCGAGGATACCTCACTGGAATCTTCTGATTTTTTTCTTATAGTTGTGTAATTCGTGTAGCTATTATTTATTGCTAGCGCGTAATTGTAGAGAAAATTTCCTTTGTAGTTGTAGTTTTAAATTGTTGTACAGTAAAACAGTTGTGGCATGCATGTAGATTTGCACCAAGTTTTTCGCAGCTGCGCTTGCAATTAAGGAGATATTATTTTCAATGCTATATTAATGGGTTTTCTTATTTTGCTCTTCAAATTGTGCTTTTCTGTGTTATCGTGTGAAATATTGTGACAATAATGGCGTGTGAAAAACGTAATACTAGGCTCCAAAGTAAACTGAGAAATGACAGTGAAGACGAAAGCAGTGTGTTAGCGCCACCGAGTAATGAATTAACTAATGTTCAACATAGTAATTTGGTAACTGTGCATAGGGAAATAGAGCGGGCTGCAAATAATGGTGTAGACAGGGAAACAATTAGTGAACAGGGAAGCATTATCGATCGATCGCTCGGCAACAGTTCGCCTCAGGAATCCGAAATGACAGGACACAATCGTACAAATACTGTAGATTCAGGTTTTGCGTCCTCACCTTTTTCTCAAAAAGTCAAGACACATTTTCTGCTCGTAAAAATGTGAATGTTGCCGGTGCAAATGCACTGCCGAAAAGCGTAGAGGAACAGATTCCAGACACTAATACATTATTATTGAAATTAAAGGAACAAATGAAACAAAATTAGAGACAAACACAGCAACAGTTAGACACAATGGAACAAAATCTTCAAAAGTTAGACACATGGAACACAATCTTCAAAAGTTAGACACAATGGAACAACACCAGAGACAAACACAGCAACAGTTAGACGCAATGGAACAAAATCAAAAACAGTCGCAACAACAGCTTCAAAAGTCCCATAGTGCTCAGAGCCATTTGAACCATTTTTTTGTTTGTCGTCCATGTTTCACTTCCATACATGGCTACACTCCATACAAATACTTTCAGAAACAACTTCCTGATACTAAAACCTACACTCGATGTTAACCAATTTCTTTTCTTCAGAAACGCTTTCCTTGCCATTGCCAGGCTACATTTAATACCCTCTATACTTCTACCATCATCAGTTATTTTGCTCCCCAAATAGCAAAACTCCTTTACTACTTTAAGGGATTAGCTGAGCGGTCTGAGGCACTGCAGTCATAGACTGTGCGGCTGGTCCCGGCCGAGGTTCGAGTCCTCCCTCTGGCATGGGTGTATGTGTTTATCCTTAGGATAATTTAGGTTAAGTAGTGTGTAAGCTTAGGGACTGATGACCTTAGCAGTTAAGTCCCATAAGATTTCACACACATGTTTTTACTACTTTAAGCGTCTCATTTCCTAATCTTATTCCCTTAGCATCACCCGACTTACTTCGACTACATTCCATTATCCTCGTTCTGCTTTTGTTGATGTTCATCTTATATCCTCCTTTCAAGACAATGTCCATTCCGTTCAACTGCTCTTCCAAGTCCTTTGCTGTGTCTGACAGAATTACAATGTCATCGGCGAACCTCAAAGTTTTTATTTCTTCTCCATGATTTTTAATACCTACTCCGATTTTTTCTTTTGTTTCCTTTACTGCTTGCTCAATATACAGACTGAATAACATCGGGGAGAGGCTACAGCCCTCTCTCACTCCCTTCCCAACCACTGCTCCCCTTCATATCCCTCGAATCTTATAACTGCCATCTGGTTTCTGTACAAATTATAAATAGCCTTTCGCACCCTGTATTTTACCCCTGGTACCTTCAGAATTTGAAAGAGAGTATTCCAGTCAACATTGTCAAAAGCTTTCTCTAAGTCTACAAATGCTAGAAACGTAGGTTTGCCTTTCCTTAATCTTTCTTCTAAGATAAGTCATAGGGTCAGTATTGCCTCACGTGTTCCAATATTTCTACGGTACCCAAACTGATCTTCCCTGAGGTCGACTTCTACCAGTTTTTCCATTCGTCTGTAAAGAATTCGCGTTAGTATTTTGCAGCTGTGACTTATTAAACTGATCGTTCGGTAATTTTCACATCTGTCAAGACCTGCTTTCTTTGGGATTGGAATTACTATATTCTTCGTGAAGTATGGGGGTATTTCGCCTGACTCATACATCTTGCTCACCAGATGGTAGAGTTTTGTCAGGGCTGGCACTCCCAAGGCTATCAGTAGTTCTAATGGAATGTTGTCTACTCCCGGGGCCTTGTTTCGATTCAGGTCTTTCAGTGCTCCGTCAAACTCTTCTCGCAGTATCATATCTCCTATTTCATATTCATCTACATCCTCTTCCATTTCCATAATATTGTCCTCAAGCACATCGCCCTTGTATAGAGCCTCTATATACTCCTTCCACCTTTCTGCTTTCCCTTCTTTGCTTAAAACTGGGTTTCCATCTGAGCTCTTGATATTCATACAAGCGGTTCTCTTTTCTCCAAAGGTCTCTTTAATTTTCCTGTAGGCAGTATCTATCTTACCCCTGGTGAGATAAGCCTCTACATCCTTACATTTGTCCTCTAGCCATCCCTGCTTAGCCATTTTGCACTTCCTGTCGATCTCATTTTTGAGACGTTTGTATTCCTTTTTGCCTGCTTCATTTACTGCATTTTTATATTTTCTCCTTTCATCAATTAAATTCAATATTTCATCTGTTACCCAAGGGTTTCTAATAGCCCTCGTCTTTTTTCCTACTTGATCCTCTGCTGCCTTCACTACTTCATCCCTCAAAGCTACCCACTCTTCTACTGTATTTCTTTCCCCCATTCCTGTCAGTTGTTCCCTTATGCTCTCTCTGAACATTTCGGATAATGAGGATAAAATCAGTTTCCAAAAGCTTGTTGTACCGTTCGGCAGTCACCGCACCATGAAGGAATATCGCACGGATTGTTCCGTGTCTGGATACTGCACGCGACACAGTCACCCGTTGAGAGTGAAGAGACTACTCGATCGCGAAATGAAGATTCTCAGTCCCACAAATGCGCCAGTTTTGCTTATTGATGAACCCACCAAAACGAAAGTGGGCTTCGTCGCTAAACGAAACCAACATGCGCTTACTAATTGCTATCATGCTCCGCGACCAACCGTGCAGTTTGTACGCCCTAGCGCAAAACGTTGAGAAGTTATGGGGATTTTATTTCATATAGTTACATAATTGTCACCTTATACCTCCGATAATGTACATCTACATCTACATCCATACTCCGCAAGCCACGGTGTGTAGCGGAGGGTAACTTGAGTACCTCTATCGGTTCTCCCTTCTATTCCAGTCTCGTATGTTCGTGGAAAGGAAGATTGTCGGCATGCCTCTGTGTGGGCTCTAATCTCTCTGATTTTATCCTCGTGGTCTCCTCGCGAGATATACGAGTACGTAAGAGGGAGCCATATACTGCTTGACTCCTCGGTGAAGGTATGTTCTCGAAACTTCAACAAAAGCCCGTACCGTGCTACTGAGCGTCTCTCCTGCACAGTCTTCCACTGGAGTTTGTCTATCATCTCCGCAACGCTTTCGCAATTACTAAATGATCCTGTAACGAAGCGTGCTGCTCTCCGTTGAATCTTCTCTATTTCTTCTATCAACCCTATCTGGTACAGATCCCACACTGGTGAGCAATATTCAAGCAGTGGGCGAACAAGTGAACTGTAACCTACTTCCTTTGTTTTCGGATTTCATTTCCTTAGGATTCTTCCAATGAATCTCAGTCTGGAATCTGCTATACCGACGATCAACTTTATATGATCATTCCATTTTAAATCACTCCTAATGCGTACTCCCAGATAATTTATGGCATTAACTGCTTGCAGTTGCTGACCTGCTATATTGTAGCTAAATGATAAGGGATCTTTCTTTCTATGTATTCGCAGCACATTACACTTGTCTACATTGAGATTCAATTGCCATTCCCTGCACCATGCGTCAATTCGCTGCAGATCCTCCTGCATTTCAGCGCAATTTTCCATTGTTACAACCTCTCGATATACCACAGCATCATCCGCAAAAAGCCTCAGTGAACTTCCAATGACATCCACAAGGTCATTTATGTATATTGTGAATAGCAACGGTCCTACGACACTCCCCTGCGGCGCACCTGAAATCACTCTTACTTCGGGAGACTTCTCTCCATTGCTGCGTTCTATTATCTAGGAACTCTTCAATCCAATCACACAATTGGTCTGATAGTCCATTTGCTCTTACTTTGTTCATTAAACGACTGTGGGGAACTGTATCGAACGCCTTGCGGAAGTCAAGAAACACGGCATCTTCCTGGGAACCCGTGTCTATGGCCCTCTGAGTCTCGTGGACGAATAGCGCGAGCTGGGTTTCACACGACCGTCTTTTTCGAAACCCATGCTGATTCCTACAGAGTAGATTTCTAGTCTCCAGAAAAGTCAATATACTCGAACATAATACGTGTTCCAAAATTCTACAATATGGGTTTCTATTCGAAATATGCCTCGGTCAGTCTTCTCTGCAAGTCCTATAAGTTTGAATACCAAATTTACGAATATACTGTAGGTGTTTCGAGACCGGAAGCGACACGAGCGAGTGGAGATCTGTATCGGCTGACCTGAGCTACACGAGGGCTGACAGACAATGACTTGGCTGACGGGTTGTCTGCGCCTCGGCACGCGGCGACCACCTGCGGGTGGCGTCTGTCGTCAAGGGCGACGCAAGGGCGCGCCCGGCCGCCCGGCCGCCGTAATCGCCTGTATTTTTTAAGAGCCCTCGTTTTGCTCGTGGCGACGGCGGCGGCGGCGGCGCGCCGGACAGAATGAACGATCTGCACGCGACACAGCGCCTCATTTGAATGCGAGACGCACTGATTATCAAAATGACGGAGCGCCCGTCCGTCTCTGTTGCGGGGCGCGGCCCGGCCGCCGACATTTGAATATCGGGGACAACACCGGGGGCGAGACACCCAAAAAACACGCCGCCGGTAGGGACCGCCCTCCGGGGACCCTGGAAAATTATCCAGCGCCCGCGAAAGGAGCCGCCGTGCCCACCATTTGTTGGCCGCTGTCGGCTGGACATCAAGGTCGCTGGTGAGCTAGCCTACAGGGCTGCCTTTGACGTGTGTAGAGATCGCAGCACTTCGTCCTCGTCCAGCCATCGTACTCTCTGAGCAGCAAGGTCGTTGAGAAGGGGACTAGGCCGGAGAAAGGAACTAGGCCGTCTGAAAAAGAAGACATGCGCGGGAAAACGGCTTACCCTTGAATGTAAAAGCATAGACGTAAGTGTTGTCTTGTTGTCTTCTGTTGCTGGGTACGGGAACTATCAAAATTGACATTAGTCTCACCCCTAAATATCCTAATGTGATATTTAAGGGTGAGACCAATGTCAGTTTTGCTAGTTCCCGTACCCAGCAACACAAAACAACAGTTATGTCTAAGCTTTTACATTTAAGGGTGAGCCCGTTTTTCCTCGCATGTCTTCAATTATACACTGCTGACAAAAAAAAGCAAGTGTAATGTACACCTACATCTACTCTGCAAGCCACCTAATGGTGTGTGGCGGCGTACTTTCGGTATCACTATGTGATCCCTTCAACGTATTGTTAAAATCGTTCAAAACAACCTGTTCCTGAAACAACCTTTTTTTTTTTTAGTTTCTGAATTTCCTGTAATACATGTAGAAACTGAACAAGGATTGAAAAATTTTGACTCCCTCGGTTTCCAGATACATAAAATGAAAATATTTTTCAACGTTATTTAAACCGGACTGTGAAAACCTCTCACAATCACAAGCAGCTGCGCTGGATAGCCGAACGGTCTGAGGCGCCTTGTCACGGTCCAAGGCGCCTTGTCGCGGTCCGCTCGGCCTCCCTCCCCCCCCCCCCCCATTCACGGCCGGAGGTTCGGGTCCTCGCCAGGACATGGGTATGTGTTGTCCTTAGCGTAAGTTTGTTTAAGTTAGATTAAGTAGTGTGTAAGCTTAAGGACCGATGACCTCAGCAGTCTGGTTCCATAAGACCTTATGTAAGTCTGCAGGCTTTCGTGGGCGTTGCCACTGAAGTTAAAATCTTCTGGGTTATTAGGCCGCGTCATGATTCTTCTAAAAATGATCATTTTCGAAGAAACATGACGCGGCCTAATAACTCAGAAAATTTTAACTTCCATAAGACCTTACCACAAATTTCCAATTTCCAACCACCTGTATCTCAAACAACAGATTTTCTGTTTTTTATTTCTATAATTTCGTGTAATACATGTCGAAATCGAACAAAGACTGAAAAATTTTGACACCCCCAGTTTCTGCATACATAGGATAAAAATGTTAAATTAAGTAAGCAAATAAAAAAAATTGTCCGTCCATCGTAAGCTGCTTTTCACGAGAAGTGATAAGTGATTGAATACTACAAAAAAGTCACAATTATTTTATGTAGATTCTAATTGTTTCAAACTCTGCTCAAAAAACATGTTTAAAGGGGGATCATTTTACTACTTGGACATCAGTGCTAAAGGACGAAAACTGAAGTTGGAGAACTCTGTTTTTCATGTTAATTTGTCCTTTTACAAGGGCTAAAAGAACTTAAAGACTTATGCTGTAGACACAGGCAGCATGTCAGCTGCTTCCTATTTTTGTTGTGAACTATGAATGAACTTGAGCCGTGCGTGGCTCGTGTTCCCGCCATTATGTAATTTACACCCTGTTTTTAACGTACTTCCACCTCACTATGCAAATGTAAATTACTATTGTCACTGAGTTACAGCTTTGCCTGACTATGAGCGGTGGTAGCAGCGCGTATCGATATATACCCTCTCGTAGTATGTTTGCTCAATTGCTATTACTTCCCGGTCTTTGTCTGTCGTAGGAGAGTTCGGGTCTCGAGTTCGGGCTGTCAGTCATTTGGAACGCATCTGGAGCGCTGTCCGGACCTGCCAGTCGGGGAGTTGCAACGCAGCGCTAGTGCAGTCTGGTTGGGGCTGTGAGGTCTGCGTCGACATGGCTCGCCAGACCATTGCCGCCACGCATCACTTGAGCAGGGCCACGGTCTTGGTGGATCGTCGGTCGGTCGTCCTACCGGACGACGCGTTTTGGCTCGCAGATCGTTCATCAGTCGGCTGTGTGTGTGTGTATCGACTTCCGATTTGTCTTCGTGCGTGCGTAGTTACTTTTGGGTACTGTTCAGGACTTCGTGCAAGTGTTTGTCAGGTTGTGTGTGTAGTTGGCGTTACTTCCACTGACGACTATTTTAGGTGTTGTCGGCATTCTGAGGCCAGTCGGTCGGTTGCTGCGCACAAGTGAAGTTATCTCTGCGCGGTGCTGTCGGCTGGGTCCGCTGGGGATCCCTGCGCAGTGTCGGAGAGTGTGTGTGTTGTCCAATCGCTACGAGCTTCGTGGTTCACCGACCCAGGACGTGAAAGTTGAGTAGTGGTTTCAGCTACCCAAGCCACGTCCATTCATGTTGTGTGGTTCGTTTCGGTGGTTCGCTGTTGTGGAGGTTTTCCTGTGAGCAACACCGAGTGTTTCTATTGCTGAAATTTAGCCGCTATGCGGTGGAATTAACTATATTGGCTGACTACAAATCAAGTGCACCAGCCTTGTGGCCGTTAGTGTTCCGGTTACCTTCCCTGGCCACTAACGTAATTTCAGGCAGCGTGTTTTCCTCACATGTTGTCGCTGTCCAACATGGTGTGTAATTGTGACAACTAATACATACTTCATTGTGGGTTATCACGTTCGTAACCTTTTGTGTTTGAGTTCTCATATACTGATTGATGGCAAGCAAGTCGTTGTGTCGGTCGGTCCGTGGCTGTCCCCTGGTTGGGTTCCCATGGATGAAGTGTAGTTGGGCTCACCACCTGCCTCACCAAAGTGAAAGAGGGCAGACCGACCTCCCTGCAGGCTTCTGAGTGCCGTAGTCTTTATTGTCTTTCCCACCGGTGTTTGGTTATCAGTTTTCAATTATTTAAAATTTAAGGCTTATGGTTATATTTTTTAAAAATATTTGAAAATTTATTGTGGGTTCTCAGCCTTGCAACTTTATTCTTAATATTATCTTTCAAGCTTAAACATTGCTGCCTTCTGCCTTAAAAAGATTATGGTAATATATTTCAAAATTTTGAAATTTGTGGCCTTCAGCCATTTGTACGGCACCTTCCATATGTTTGTTCTATCTACTTTGCCTTGAGGCTTTCCACCTAGCTGTGACATGTTTTTTATAAATTATTTTATTTGCTATTTTAACTGCATTTTTATCTTGTTGATTTTTAAGATTTCTTGTTTGGAGGCCTTCAGCCGTGAAAGAGTTGCATTTGGTAAAGTTTCGGCTATGTGCCGCTTTGGTTGTAAATGTGTTATTAAATTACAGTAAATTACAATTAGGTGTAATGACCCCAACCTTATTTGGCCCTTCCACAACCCTAATTACATGTTCTGGCCAGCGGGTTTAGCGGGCGTCTCAGAACTGTTAAGTTTTCTCCTTATATTATGTTTCAAGTTTGTTGTAATTCCTCACGTTTCTAATCTTTGAAAGCAAATGGAGCATTGTACTGCACAGATACTACACTTCGTAAAACACTTCCAGACTAGGGGTGGAGACATTTTGTTATACAACTGATGTTGGATGACGACAGTGAGAAACTAACATAGAGAACAGACGGTGCACTTCTTGCACATTGCATGTACTCGCATACGATCCAATAGGCCACGCCACATGATAACAGGCACATTATCGTCCCAACTGTACTTTAACAATTCTTTTGCTGCTTTTCTCGTTCTGTCAGCATATTTTTATTGAAATAGCACTGATCGCTTTTCTCATTCTCTATAATACAACATTTCAAAGCAATGCAAATTTTACGTATAAAAATTACTCGTCCTTTAAAAATGGTTTATTTAAAAATGAAAAATATTCTCAGCTGCTATGGCTAATTGATGTTTCGGTTTTTTTACATGTTTAGTAGTAAAACTATAAAGGCACTGTTATGACCGAGACAAAACAAATACTGGTTATTCAGAACTAAAATAACGGTATCGGATTTAAGAGGTCGGTTTTTCCCAATCCTAACACGCGGAAGAGAGCGTCGGATGTCATTGTAGCTACGTATAGGCAAACACCTTCAACAGGAACGTAAATGATTATGATCAGAAGTACAATCCTGTGAAAGGGTAGAACTGCCTGAGTGCATCAGTGTTGTTCATGTTTAGTGTTGTTATCACTCCTAAGTAAAGCAGTCATGAATCCGAAGGTTGTTTTGAACACCACAATGCTTTACAATGGTCCCCCTAGAGGTGATATGCCGTTGTCTTCCAGAGACCTTTGAACTGACTTACCCAGACAGTTAGAGGGGAAGATCTACAGTTAAAAGGGGATTCCGAACCACGGTGCAGCGTGGGTGAAAGAAGTGGTGAGAGATGAAACTCCTGAGACTGACTGTAGATTGAAACTAAGACCTTGGGGTTTGTAGTTTGGCTCTTTATCACAGAGCCACCGACCTCGCCTAGAGTCGTACACAGGGGGGCGCAGGAGGGGAGGGAGGGGGGCGTGAAGAGCGTCGCATGTTGAATGATCACCACGAAGGACACGGCGAAGCTGCATACTGGTGTGAGACAGCGTTATCATCACCGTTGTCGGACCACAGGGGAACGTAAGGGCAGGCAAGGTCCTGGTCGACAAAGTTTGACTTCTACAAGGGAGGATCGTTACAGTGTGAACCACACACCCTTCAAATCTGCGTCTACCTTCTGGGAACAAGAAATGGAATCCGTTCAACATCCTGTGACACCCCACACCACTGGTCGCAAATTTGCACGAGCTGGACTAGGGATTTAACATCCCATGCGTAGATTGCTGTTAACTCCACAAGCTACATTTAGAGTGGTGCCATCATCGGAAAGCATGGGCTGCTGGTGAAAGGTTTCCCATTATGCTCCACCATGAATCACGTTCTCAGCTACGCCAGGTGGTCGTCATCGGCGGACACGGTGACGATATGGGGAGTGCTCTCACGCTACCAGTGTTTTGAAGAGGCACAGCAGTACTACCCCTGAAGCCTTTACTGCACTGAAAATGTTCTAAGTTAGATTTTATGTAATACTAACATTGTTTAGTATCGTTTGTAATAAATGCACATATTAGGCAGGTGTTCAGTGTATTGTACTACCTATATACAGTAAACTATTCAACCTAATACCTTCATATGTACTTGTACGTTCCCGTCTATAATTTTGTTATATAACACGGTTAAAAAATTTAAATAGTTGATTAACGCAATCTTCGAAACAATCGTGTACACAAAGTATTATTGTGTTGTTGTAACTGAAGTACATTCTCAGTATGTCGACGAGACTGACGTGTAGTTATATTTGTGGGTGGGGTGTAATTTTTGTTTTTGAAGTAATATGTTTCCTTATGTATAGCAACTGTACGATAATGCAGATTATAGTGACTGTATGATCATGCAGGTTACTACGCTAACATTATTCTGTCTGTACATGGTAGATGTCAGAATTTGAGAACCTGAAGAGGACAGTTCGTTGCTGTCGCAAGTGGTCATGAAATAAACTAGCTCACGTCAAGCCACCTTGGCTCTTAATATTACAAATTGTTCCAGTTTCGATTATAGATTCCGTGAACTGAACTAGTTGTATGAAAGAGATGCATTATGTGTGACAAATTTCATTGACGAATGAAAATATTAACAACAGTATTTAGTATCCCCAATTCTTCTAAGAAATCTATGTAGGAAGTTCCTGAGATCACAGCACAAATAATTCGTATTACGCTTATGGATTGAGAAACTAATAGCTTAGCTTGATTAGTTGCACAAAAAGAAAAAAAGACCTGTATGACATTACTGAATGAAAGTAAATGAAGTAGAGAAGATTTTTTATTTTTACAACACCTGTGTCTGAAAAAATTCACATTGCAAATGAATATTTGTTTAGATGCCTCAGGAATTCCGTGATATGTTTCACCCAGTAGAATTTATTACCAAGTTGTAATCCCAAGGATTAAACGATGTCAATTTCTTCTGTCTGCATGTCGTCATATTTTAGCCACATGAGCATCTCGAGGGAAACCTCTTACAATTTCCGAGCTAGTTATAATATAGTTTAGTCACAAGCAATTGGCTAGGTACTATTTATTTATGTCCAAGAAAATGTCATTGGTAGAGATTTCTAAAACTGTTTTTAATTTTCTATTTATTGTGATGTTTGCAGCATCTGAAAGCAATACAGACCTCGTATCTGCTAACGTTACCAATAAATTGACATTGATATAAACTCTCATCAAAAGTATCTGGATACCTATTAGTGGACGTTAGTACTGGGTTTGTTCGCCCTTTGCGTTTATCACGGTTCCAAATATGCTGCGGACAATTTCAAAGAGGCGTCTGAATGTCTGTGTAGAAATGGTAGCCCATTCTTCATCTAGGGCCGATCCAGAGAAGGTAGTGATATTGGACACAGGGACATGGGGAAGGAAGTCGACATTACAGCTCATCCTAAAGGTATCCCACCGAGTTCAGGTTGGGACTTAAGGCAGGTCACTCCGTTTCGGAAATGTTATTATACACACACACACACACACACCACTACCTTACACATTCTGCTTTATGAGAGGTTTCACTATAATGCTAATACAACAATCATCATCTTGCAACTCTTTCTGTACTCGACATACTACTCAACCCTGTAGAATGTCTTCATATCATTCCTCTTTTTTTTCCTGGATGTATCCCAATCTCTGACTTCCTCTGCAGTTCAAAAATGGTTCAAATGGCTCTAAGCACTATGGGACTTAACATCTGAGCTCATCAGTCCCCTAGACTTAGAACTACTTAAACCTAACTAACCTAAGGACACCACACACATCCATGCCCGGAGAAGGATTCAACCTGCGACCGTAGCAACAGCACGGTTCCGGACTGAAGCGCCTAGAACCGCTCGGCAACAGGGGCCGGTCGTATGCAGTTTTTACCCACTACAGCTCCCTCTAGTACCATGGAAGTTATTTCCTCATATCTTAACAGATATGCTGCCATCCTGTCCCTTCTTCTTCTCAGTGTTTTCCTCGACGATTCTCATTTCTTACCTTGTCAGTCCTAATTCCCAGCATTCTTCTGTAGCACCACATCTCAAAGGCTTCGATTCTCTACTGTTCTGGTTTGCTCACTACCATACAATGCTTCGCTCCAAACGTATATTCTAAAAAATGTCTCCAAGTTAATACTTATCTATGATACTAGCAGACTTTTTTCGCGAGTGTTAACCTTCTTTTCAAGTCCTCCTTGCTCCGTCCACCACAGGATATCTTGCTGCCTATGTAATAGAATTCCTTACAACCGTTTACTTCTTGATACCTAGTTATATTAAGTTTCTCACCGTTCTCATTTCTACAACTTCTCATTACTTTAGACTTTTTTCATTTACTCTCAGTCTATATTCTGTACTCAATGACTGTTTATTTCTTTCAATACATCCTGTAATTCGTCTTTACTTTCACTGGGGATAGCAGTGTTATATCATCGATATCATTTCACCTTGAATTTTAGTCCCAATCTTGAACCTTTCCTTTATTTCCGTCATTGCTTCTTAGGTGCATAGACTGAACAGAAGGGGCGAAACACTATATACCTGTCTTTCACCCATTTTAATCAGACTACTTCGTTCTTAGTCTTCCACTCTTATTGTTCCCTCTTGTTTCTTAATGCATGTTACCCGACTTTCTCTGTAGCTTGCCCCCATTTTTCTCAGAATTTAGAACATCTTATTGTCGAACGCTTTTTACAGGTCGGCAAAACCTATGAACGTGTCTTGATTTTTCTTCAGTATTACTTCCATTGTCAATGGCAACGCCAGAACTGCCTCTCTGTGTTTTTATCTTTCCTAAAACCAAATGATCGTCATCTAACGGATCCTCAATTTTCTTTCGGTTCTTCTGTATATTATCCTTGTCAGAAACTTGGATACGTGAGATGTTAAGCTGATAGTGCGATAATTCTCGCACTCTTCGGCTCTTGCAGTCTGCGGAGTTGTGTGGATGATGTTTTCCGAAAGTTTGCCGGGTATCGCCTGTCTGAGCCAGTCTTCACACCAACGTGAATAGTAATTTTGTTGCTATTTCCCCAATGCTTTTAGAAATTCCGTTGGAATATTATCCATCTCTTCTGCTTTATTTGATCTTAGGTCTCCCAAAGCTCTATTAAATCGCGGATCTGATACTAGATCGCTTGTAGACTCCTGTTTCTTCTTCTATCATCAGCCAAGTCTCCCACTCGTAAAGGCCTTTAGTGAGCTCTTTCCACCAAACCGCTCTCTCTTCTGTATTTAACAATGGAATTCCCATAGTCTCTTAATACTCTTAATGTTACCGCCCCTGCTTCTACTTTCGCCGAAAGTTGTTTTGACTTTATTGTATGCTGAATCCGTCCTTCCGATAATCATTTGTCTTTCAATTTCTTCAGATTTTTTATTGCGTTATCCTCCCTGCATTTCTTGTTTATTTAGTTAATAAGTGATTTGCATTTTCGAATTCCTGAATTTCCGTGAACATTTTTTTACTTCCTTCTTTCGTCGACCAGCTGAAATATCTCATCTGTTAGCCATTGTTTCTTCGCAGTTGTCATCCTTGTACCTACGGTTTTCTTTCCATCTTCCGTGTCTGCGCTCTTTAGAGATGTCCATTCCTCTTCAGCTGTACTGCCTACTGAGCTGTTAATTATCTGTAGTCTCAGAGAACTTCAAATACATCTCTCCATTTCTAAGTATTTCAGTATCACACTTCTTTGCGCACTGATTCTTCCTGACTAGTATCTCAAACCTCAGCCTACTCTTCATCATTTGTAAATAGTGATCTGCGTCTGTTTCTGCTCCTGGGTACACCTTGCAATCCAATATGTGATTTCGGAATTTCTGAAATCCCCGCTTATCTCTCGACCGCTTCCAAGTATAACTGCTCTTCTTGTGACTCTTGAACAAAGTATTCGCTACTACTAACTATATATTGCAGAACTCAATTAGTCTTTCTCCTCTCTCATTTCTGCTACCAACCCATAGTCTCTCTTAACCCGTTCTTTTGCTGTTTCTCCTACAATTGCATTCCAGTCCCCCACGAATATTAGATTTTCATTCCCTTTTACGCACTGAATCTCCCTTTCAATAGCCTCATATACTTTCTCTATCTCTTTATCTCCGGCTTGCGACATTGGCTTGTATACCTGTCGGCGTTGATTTGCCGTCGACACTGATGAGTACAAACCTATCACTGAATTGTTCACAGTAACTCACTCTCTGCCCCACATTCCTATTCAAAATAAATCCTACTCCCGTTAAATCATTTTCTGACCTTTTCACTTTACTGACCAACGTTATACCTAGATTGAGCCTTAGCATTCCCCTTTTCAGATTTTATACGTAGCTTCCCTACCAAGCTCAAACCTCTGGCTACTCTGGGTAGCCGCGTGGTCTGAGGCGGCTTTTCACGGTTCGCGCAGCTCCCCCCGTCGGAGGTTCAAGTCCTCCCTCGGGCATGGGTGTGTGTGTTGTCCTTAGCGTAAGTTAGATTAATCTTAGTGACCGACGACCTCAGCAGTTTGGTTCCATAGGATCGTACCACAAATTTCCAAAATTTCAAACTTCTGACATTCCGCTCCCCGATTCGCAGAATGTTGTCCTTTCGTTTGTTATTCAAGCTCTTTCTCATTGTCACCTCCCCGTTGGGAGATCCTTCGCGCCGATCCGAATGGGGAACTATTCTGAAGTCTTTTGCCGATGGTGATATCATCATGATACTTTTTCAGTTACATGTGACATGTGCTTTGGACACAAACTGTGTCTTAAATGCAGTGGCCTCCATTGTCTTCTGCATCCTCATGCCGTTGATCATTGCTGATTCTTGCGCTTTTAGGGCAGTTTACCACCCGAAGGGCAACAGATTTCCGTGAACCTCTATCCGCTCCTCCACCCCCTTTGACAAGGCTGTTGGCTGAATGAGCGTGACTTCTTCTGCCGGAAGTCTTTGGTTGCCATTGCTGATGATTTTTATTGATTGTCGATTGGTATCGGAAGTGATGTCGTTCACAGTTAGTCTACGTTGCGACGGCTCGACAGCAGTGCGGTTCTAGGAGGTATGTAACATTCATTTTCCGAAGTCTGTTGCTACGCCAGACTTGTTGAGTGTGGAGATGCTTCGTGCAGACGTAAGCACTATGATCAGGAAAGGCGAAAGGCCATCGTTCGGCGGACACCACTCCCTATCTAAGACCCTGTGACAAACACATGCGATCCAGTCGACTCGCCGAATGACAGGTAAGATATGTGTGTCCGGAACTGTCACCGTGTGTCTTTTCCCACGTGTCCCACAGATGAAGATCGAGAGTCACCATACCGAGTTCTGGGCAAGGCATGTAGTGCGGGGTTTGGTCCTCGGGATGAAGGACGCAATTAAAACACCGTCCTAGAAAAAGGGGCGCAATGTCAGCGGAATAGAACCTGACCCGGTCAAGACTTTTGTGGTGTCCGAAGATGCATAAAGCTTAATGAATCGGCAATCAAGTGTCATGACCGCTAATCCTCGTACGGAGGACGTCTGTGGCTTAGATAACTTCTCGCAGTAAATTCGTCATGCCGCCGTCCATGGGACCACCAGGCGTCACGTACGTTGCATAGCCATACAAAGTCGGGAGTGCAGCCGTCGGCCGGCCTCTGTGGCCGACCGGTTCTAGGCGCTTCATTCCGGAACCACGCGGCTGCTACGGTCGCAGGTTCGAATCCTGCCTCGGGCATGGATGTGTGTGATGTCCTTAGGTTAGTTAGGTTTAAGTAGTTCTAAGTCCTAGGGGACTGATGACCTCAGACGTTAAGTCCCATAGTGCTCAGAGCCATTTGAACCATTTTAACCATCATGCATTTCGCAAACAAAAAGGCTTCCCTCGGATTGCCGTAGGGTATCGGATTCAGCATTCGAAATAAACAGTTTCCAGTCATCCACTGACCAGTGGAATCGTTCTCTACAACACCAAAAGGGTCGCTTAGCATTAACTACACGGATGTATGGCTCATGGACAGCTGTTCGTATTTCCGTGCGCACAATAACTGTGGTAACTGGGCCTCTGGTAGCGCTCTGGAACTAGCGAGTGATTCCTTCCGCTGATTTCATGAGAATTTTTACAACCATCCTCTACAATAACAGGCGGTCGCTGTCCTTTGGTACATGAGATCTGCCTGGTTTTAGTTTTGAATGTGGTTATTACATCGCCCTTCCACTTCAGTCATATCCCCAACAATCGTGTTG
Source organism: Schistocerca nitens (assembly GCF_023898315.1). Lineage (NCBI taxonomy): Eukaryota > Metazoa > Arthropoda > Insecta > Orthoptera > Acrididae > Schistocerca > Schistocerca nitens. The sequence goes on from NC_064622.1 coordinate 169,680,323, forward strand.
GGCAGCTTTAGAAGGGTTCCTGATGGATCTGTTACTCAGGTGACATACAATGATTTGTCCACGATGGAAATCACTGAACTCTGCTGACCGATCTATTCTGCTGTTATTGTTCCACTACTATCAACACGCTACTTTCTGTCTCCCCATTGCCGGATGCGTCTCTCGTGGTAGTTAGTGATCAATTGATCAGTGCTTGGGGAAGTCCTGATACATTTATCAGAGAATACGCAAGGAAAAGTAAGCGTCTGAAGATAGAACCATGTGGGGCAGCACATGTAACTGTTTCCCAGTTGCATGATACCTGATATCTTGATAAAAGTCTCTTCCATATTAATATCCTTTGTTTTCTGAAGCCCCCGCCGCTTGTCGAATTCACTGGTAAAAACGCTGGCAGCTACCCCGGGATGAGAGGCCAGCGCGACACGGAACGTGACAGATGCGCGAACCCCGCAGGTCCCCAGAGGACGCCGCGCGAGGTGAGAATGCAGCGGCGCGCGTCGTCTCGAGTGGCCGCCGCTCAATTTGGCCGTCAATGAGTCGCGGGCGGTGCGTGCCCCGTCAATGGCGAGCGACAGTTCTCACGCCCCGCCGCGACTGCTGCCGATGGCGCCATTGTGCCCGCAGCACCCTCGGCACCCACCAGCGTCACGTCCGGGCAGCCACTCGAAACGCCCAGACTTCCACACTTTGCCCTGACTTTGCTGAGCCCTTAATTACTCTCAGTGATCGACCACGAGACTGGCTCGTCGCCATCCACCGTTCCCCTTGTTGGGCAAATTCCCCTTTGTCTCTTGAGTAGAGTTTCGAGCAGCCAATCTATTAACATATTGTAGCTTACGCGAAGATTTAGCACGTTTACATGTACATACACAGCCCGCAAGCCACCGTACGCCGCGTAGCGGAAGGTACGTTCCACCACTAATAGCTATCTCCTTTCCTCTTCCACTCGCAAATAGCGCTGCATGCCTTCGTGGGAGCACTAATTTCCCTTAAGTTCTCTACGCTAAATGTTCGTTGGTGGTAGTAGGATCGTCCTGCAGTCAGCTTCAGATGCCGCTTCCCCAAATTTTCTCAATATCGTTCCTTGAAAAGAACATTGCCTGCCCTCCGGGGAATTCCGTTTGAATTCGCGGAGCATCTAAGTAATACATGCGTGTTGTTTGAACCTACCGGTAACAAATCTAACAGCCCAAGTCTGAACTGCTTCGGTGTCTTCCTTTGATTCGACTTGGTGGTGGTCCCAAAGACTCGAACAGTACTCAAGAATGGGCCACATTAGCGTTCTATATGCAGGTGAATCACACTTTCTGGAAACTCTCCCAATATACAGAATCCGACAATACGCCTTCCTCATTACAATCCTTACGTGCTCCTTCCATTTTATATTGCTTTGAAACGTTGTGCCTAGATATTTAATCGACCTGATTGTCAGGTAGCACATTGCTAATGCTGTATTCGATCATTACGCTGTCGTTTTTGCTACTCACCCGCGTTAACTTACATTTTTCTTCATTTAGAGCTAGCTACCATTCATCAAACGCCGGCCGGTGTGGCCGAACGGTTCTAGGCGCTCCAGTGTGGAACCACGCGACCGCAACGGTCGCAGGTTCGAATCCTGCCTCGGGCATGGATGTGTGTGATGCCCTTAGGTTAGTTAGATTTAAGTAGTTCTAAGTTCAAGGGGACTGATGACCTCAGATGTTAAGTCCCATAGTGCTCAGAGCCATTTGAACCTTTCATCAAACCGACTAGAAATTTTTCGTAAGTCATCTTGTGTCCCCTATAATCACTCAACGTCGACACCTTCCCGTACACCACATCATCATCAGCAAACAGCCTCAGATTGCTGCTCACCAACTCCGTCACCAATTTATACCTTTCGGAAAATAGATCGCAACACCAAAAATAATTAATGTAGATTAATGAGATGTAATCTGTGTAACATATTTAAATGATTAATGTTGCGAAATCAGATGTTAATGTGAATGCGAGATAAGACATTGAAAATATGAAATACTGGCACATTAATGACCGGTGTAAGCGCCAGAACGTTGAATAGAAGCATGCAAACGTGCATGCATGTATTATACAGGTACCGGATGTCAGTTCGTGGGATGGAGGTCCACTTGGTAGGTTGGTACAGTGAAAGTTAATGCTGTTTGTAGATGATGCTGGAGTTGTCGTCCTATGATCTCCCATGTCTGCTCGACTGGAGAGAGATCTGGTGACCAAGTAGACCAAGGTAGCATATCGATACCCTGTACAATATGCTGGGTGACAACAGCGGTATGTGGGCAAGCGATATCCTGTTGGAAAGTACCCCCTGGAATGCTGTTCGTGAATGCCAGCCCATCGGGTCGAATCACCAGATTGACATACAAATTTGCAGTGAGGGTGCGCAGGCTAACCACGAGAATACTCCTGCCGTCGTGTGAAATCGCACCGCAGGCCATGACTCCAGGTGTAGGTCCAGCTGCAGACAAATAGGTTGCTGGTGCTCACCTGGTCTCCTGCACATGATGCAACGGAGCCATACGCCGAACTCGATGGCCTTCCCTATCCGTAGTGCCACGTGGCCGTCCGGAAACCGGCATTTTTGCGACGGCACATTCTCCTGACCACCAATGTCATTAATCATGTATAGTGGCTACATTTCTTCCACGTCTTCCTGCAATATCACAGAAGGAACGTACAGCTTCTTGTAGCCCTGTTAAATGACCTCTTCAAACTCAGTGAAGTGCTGATAATAGCAGCTTTGTCGCCATGAAGGCGTTCCTGGCTAACATCAACTCACCATTCCAGTCTCAAAGGTGACTAACGCTCACAATCGGTACAGCGTGTATTTAAAGAAAGCCTGATTTTTATCTTAATAGTGGGGCTACTAGCGCCACTCTTATGCAACAGGCGCAAAATTTGAACAGACTTCTGTTTATGTCACCTCCATGGCGCAGTAGTTTTTCTTCCGTCATTAAGCTCACCCCCTCGTTCACGCACAGATGAATCGTTAAGCATTTACATGTTGTGCAGCGATCGAGTGACGTAGTCAACCTCGCGCTCACTGCCTCTACGTGAGCATAAGTCAGTAGCGAGCAGGGCGACATTTGTGTTTCAAGTGAACATTCTACGGAAACGTGGGTAAATGTGAGGACGTGACAGAGTGGCAAAGCAGGCAGACATGTTTGGCTGCGATCATGACCCCTTGTGGTATAAGAAGTTGCTGTATATGTGGCGGACTGTTCAGTGTGCCTACAAGCAGCGGAGTAATACACGGGGCCAGGGAACACGTCAGAATTGTGGTCGAATAAATATCAAGACTGAGGGGGACCGGAGAGCGTTTCACCGCTTGTCAATCAATATCACTTTCAAACCTGACAGGAATTGCTGCAGGCAGTTAGCGAGACTGCACGCACTATACATTTGGAGTCGGTCACCTCGGAAGAGGTCATTATCCACATGGGCCTATAAAGACAACACAAATATAATTCGTCGGAAAAATGTGTAACTCGTTTGCTGAACACTGTCTTGTCCTATTACATCTCGACAAGCCTGAAAAATCACCTGACGTGAACCCCTTGAAAATCTGTGGTACATGTTGGACTGCTGGTAAAACGCCGGCGTCAGAACCCCGCAGTTTGGTGGAACTGCATGATCAAATCCTCAGCGAGTGGTGTAGCCTGGATGCGATGTCCAGAGGATGGAATACACGGTATTAAATGATGCTTATGACGATTTATCTACAGGTAACTAATTTCTTTTCCGGTATCCGGGTAATGTATCGTGTCGTAATTGCCGGATAGATAGCTACGTGATACTGGTTTCGGAAAGATGACAATGAGAAGGTAAGGCATCATTCTGGATAACGGGTACGTGTCAGACGAACTGCTGCAGTAATGACATTGCACGTCGTATTTACCAATTATTCTCCGACATTTGAGAAAGGACAGATCTGTAGTACACTATATAATAGAAAGTATCTGCACTCCTCTATATAATTCGGAATTAACCACTAGATGTTACGAGAGGCGCAGCCGCCGGTATAAAAGGAGGGGAGTACTGCGTTGTCAGTTGACAGCAGAATGGGTCGGTCAGCAGAGTTCAGAGACTTTGAACGTGGTTTAGTTGTACAACTTTCTTAATGGGGATAACCTCGTTATTGAGCTAGCAGTACATATCTAAGACGACCTACCTACCTACTCCTATGTCAGATCGCAAGAATGTATCTCACATGCACAGGAAGATAATCTAATAGTGACAAGTCCATGTACGCTTCGTGTTATGAATGTGAGCGTTATTTCTATAACACACCAGATAAATAGTGTTATTTCTCTAAATGAATTCTGAAATCAGTCGCAACTGGATTCGTTGATTCTTCAGGTGCTATACCGACCCACACACTTCGTTCAACTGCAGTATTTGTAACAATCCGTCAACTCGTCTAGTCGCATTATCTTTGTTCTTCAAAAACATATCGGCTGTTTCTTTGAAAACATTTGGCCCAACTTTAAAACATGTAACTGAAGCATACGTATATTAACATCAGTTATCAATATGAACTGATTTCCTATCACCAATCAGATTAGTAAAGTCCATTTGTTCACTTGCGTAAGTTATTAGAAGCTAAACATAACTTTCATCTTTTCACTGGCATCGTATTTTATCTCGTATTTATTAATGTATTTTCGTAAAGTATTATTAATTTTTCCAGTAACACTTCTTCAAAGATCGTATTCAAAGATTGTGTGTTTCAAATCAGAACTCTGATATCTTCAAATTAATTCCAATTACTTCACAGGAGTTTTATTTGCCCGGTGGCGTCACAGCTCTCTCGGATGAGAAGATTGCTGTCGTTGGCAATTTCTTGCTGCCACCTTTTGTGGTTAAATACGAGCAGCACAAATTATAATTACAATAAATATGGTTCCGGCTCAACGTGTATCGTTGCCGCTGGAAAGGCCAGTTGTGATACGACTGAATATTTCGTATCCCCAAAGTGTACTGGTCGCTGGATGTCACCTGAGAAACAAACCAGTCAGCCACATTAAACCCTTCTAATGCTGCCCAAGATGACTGCTGGTGATACGGAAGTATTTCTGCCAATGCTTCCTAAGAAGGAGCACCGAAGATGCTCAGTTCACAGCTCGCAATTACCACAATGGCCACTTGAAGGAGGATGGAGATCCTCAGACCGTCTTGGAAGCACGGCATCGGGCTTGCTTTAGTATCAGTGTGTGATTAGGAATTGCGCGTGACCAGTTCATATTGACATACACTTTACCAGGCAAATTAGCAGGTCCTAAAAGCTGAAGCTAAAACTCTGTCTACTGATCCTATCGTAACCCTCCAGGACCGACCGACCGCCGTGTCATCCTGTGCCAATGTCGTCATTTGGATGCAGAATGGAGGCTCAGCGCTCTCCCGTCCGTTGTCAGCTTCTCACAGCTCGGAGCCGCTACTTCTGGATCTGGCAGCTTCCCAGTTGGCATTACGAGGCAGTGTGAACACCGTTCCAGTTCTCTTATCAAAGAAAAATCGCTGGCAGTAACTGGACACCTAACCTGAGTAGTCCACAAATAGCAGTCTGACAGGCTGACCACTTAGCTACAGAGTTGGAGAGCTAACAGGAGCTGCTTATCATAAACTTCTCCAAGACAAATTGTCTGTGCTATACGAGGACGTTATTCTTGCAGAAAGACAAGGGATATGGTTTATACACTACGAGCTAAACTACTCATAAATCATAAAAATAAATGTGCAGCTGAGACGGCAAAATAAACGACAAAAATTGAAAGTAGTAAATCCACTGCTGCAGTAATGTAGTCGCTTCATGTTTTCGATACACTTCTCGTAAGACACTACCTAACGCAAACGGTTAATGAACGGTGGATTGGAGGAGTTCCAGAAGCACGGTCTTCCCGTTCGCATCAGCTTAGTACCTTAGATTCCGAGCCATGAAAATTCAAAGGCAACCGAATGCTCGACACCTATTGCCAACGCGCACATGGGCCCAAATACGAGGGCAATCAAGTATATTCGCTCGTGTTCGTGATTCTTTCGTGAGTGGGGCTAAAAGGTGTATAGGAATGGTGGTAACTGTATTGAGCATCTTACATAATCCCAACAAACACTTGGTAATCACAAGATAAAATGATACATATCTCAACAAACATTTGTTACCAGATATAGCTTTATTGGACTTTTTTCCTATTTTTGAAGAGTATTACGTCCTACTAGATTTTTTTAAACACCTCGTGTAAGTCATATTAACAGAAACATTTGCGAGAAAATGAATCAATTTCTTTACCACGAGCACAACTTCAACTTCGACGCATATTAAAGTCAATGACATTCTGTAGAAAATTTCGTAATATAAGTACGTAGGTTTCATTACCCTACAGTTAAAAGGCATTTTCGTAAATGAACAAGCTACGTTAGCGTAACAGTCAGTGTAGTACCTCGAAAAATTATCGTTGGTTTTATCATCTAAGCGGTACAATTATTTTAACGGTGTATGACTAGTTTCGATCAAAGTTCATTGTGGTTCAAATGGCTCTGAGCACTATGGGACTCAACTGCTGAGGTCATAAGTCCCCTAGAACTTAGAACTACTTAAACCTAACTAACCTAAGGACAACACACACATCCATGCCCGAGGCAGGATTCGAACCTGCGACCGTAGCGGTCGCGCGGTTCCAGACTGTAGCGCCAGAACCGCTCGGCCACCAGCGGCCGGCAAAGTTCATTGTGTTCAGATCTTTTTAGGTGTATCAGCAAGCAGTCGTATGCATATGGTCCTACACGTCAGAATACCGTATCATCTGAAGATGAACCGGCCGGGGTGGCCGAGCGGTTCTAGGCGCTACAGTCTGAAATCGCGCGACCACTACGGTCGCAGGTTCGAATCCTGCCCCGGGCATGGGTGTGTGTGATGTCGTTACGTTAGTTAGGCTTAAGGAGTTCTAAGTTCTAGGGGACTGATGACCTCAGAAGTTAAGTCCCATAGTGCTCAGAGCCATCTGAAGATGATCCACTTTGATCGAAACATGCGATATTGCAGTGCCTGTTTTTATTTTGAATTACGATGTAAAATTCCTTTGGACATGCTTGCATGCCCCAAGGAATAGGCATTGCGGCTACTACAGCCGTTATAAAATACATTAAATGTGTTTTCAATTGCGATTATGGACAACCGTCACCTTTATAAAGGAATGACGACAACGAAAATTCGTACCAGGTCGGGACTCGAACCCAGATTTCCCGCTTATCGCAAGCGGTCGCCTTACCATTGCATTACGTGTGCACAAATCACGGCCAGACCCAAACTTCCATATGTCGTATGGCGGGCGACAGATTGGTATCCCGCCGCTGTGCGCTGCATCCCCACACACGTCTTCTTTGACCATCGTGGCCCATTTCGAAGCGGGACTCAGTACTGAAGACAATTCTACTCCAGTCAGTGAGACAGTGAGATTCAAGGCCGAAGACGTGACTAGTGACAGCCCGGAAAGCGGTGGGAGACTAACCTGATTGTCGACCGCCAAACGGCCCGACATCCAGGAATGATGGTGTGGGATGCCACTTCATTTCATAGCAGGACCCGTTTGATTCTCACCTGCGTCACCATTACAGCACAGCAGTACGTCGACGACGGTGTACGCTCTGTTTTGTTATCCTTCACCGCAAGCCGTCCTGGACTTGCATTTCAGCAAGATAACGCCCGCCCGCACACGCCGAGATTCTCCATTACCACACTTTGGCCAGCACGGTCGTCCGATCTCAAATGAACTGAGAACGCTTGGAGCATTATGGTCAGGACCATACAACCATCTCTGGAGTTTGACGACCTAAAGTGCCATTTGGACAGAATTTGCACTATAACATTCAAGAGGACATCCAACAATTCTTATCAATCAATGTCAACACGAATAACTGCTCGCATAAGGGCCAGAGAGGGACCAACGTGTTATTGACTTGCTGTGTCTGTGAAGCACTTTCTCTTGAATAAATCAAACAATTTATATGAAATTGTAATCATTTGGTTGTCGGTACACTTACATCACATCTACCGATTTTCGTCCCATTCGGTTAATTCTTTCGTGGTGCGTCGTTTTCTTTGTGTTAGAGTGCGGTGTACAGTAGCTGCTATTTCCAGCGATAGTCACGAATAGCGCAACTCAATAGTAGTGGGTTCTTCTCCTATGTGTGAGTAATACGTTATGTTTAATTACTTTCAGCGTCAACTGCCTGTCTTTGTACCAGTCATCGATATTCTGAAGACGTCTTGTAGTTCGCTAAGGTCTTCTGGTGTTGTTACGGCCTTATAAACAACCACATAATCTGAAAGTAGCTTCATGGAGCTTCCAACGTTGTCCACTAGATCGTTTCTGGAGATTGTAAGCAGTAATGACGCTCTCACACTTCCATGGGGTACTCATGAAACTGTCTTTACCCCTTCTGAGCTTGTTCCGTTAAGACCTTCATCTACAGTTCTGTCCGCAAGGAAGTCTCGAACCCAGTCACAAATCTGATCCGATACTGGATAGGTTCATAACTTTACACTAAACGACAGTGAGGAGCTGTATCAACTTTCTTCCTTCAGGCAAGGGACACGGCCTCAATCCGTTGTCTGTGGCGTTTTGTACCTCATGGACAAACAGAGAGAACTGAGATTCGTAAGACCTGTTTGTGTAATCCATCTTGATATTTATAGAGGAGAGTATCTTTCTCTAGAAACGTCATAATTCAAATTCTTTGGTGTGACGTCACGCGTGCTGAACTGCTGTTGAAGTTGCTCGTCAATATTTTATAAAGTTTTAGTTTTCAGTTACTTATTTTAAAGTTTATTTATGTTAATATTTGCTGTAAAAGTAACTTACTAGTGAATTTTCATTAATCTCAGTCTTTCTTCCTGTGTTGTTGACTCAAGTGGTCTGTTATTCGTCCAAGCCTCACGCCTCAGTAGTGTGTTGCGGTGTGTGTGTGTGTGTGTGTGTGTGTGTGTGTGTGTGTGTGTGTGTGTGCGTGCAGTTGCAGCTGTAGTGGGTCTAAAGCTAAGTACTGACAAAGTTATTTGTGCACTGTTATACAGTTATTAAATTTAATAGTTTTCAGCGCTCTTTCGTGCTGTTTGTGGCGAAATAACAATTTAATAAACTTTTGGAAACGTTCGCTAGTTGTGGTTTTTTAGAGTTTTCGGTGTGTTGAAGCCGTTTAGTAAATCTCTTCCTTTAGTTTTCAGTTGACGCTCTTATTGTTTCTAGTGAAATAGTTCAGCAAAATTTTCATACAGTGTTTTAACTTCGTTGAGTGTTTCAGTGGCCGTTTGAATTTTTGGTTTTAGCCAATAATTTTGTGAAGTTTTGTTGGTATTGGTATTAGCTGTGGTGTAGCAGTATTAATACAAGTAGTTGCTTTCTTAGTAGACAGAGAATTTCGATACCGCTGTTGTTAGTTCTATAAATAGTTCTACTGGTGTACCTGAACTTAGTCAACGTAGACGTACAGTTTTTTCGGTGACGGTAAAATCTTGCCATAACTGAGAAGTGTGGGCTCTGTCGTAGGTTTGAGTGTGGTGGACTACGGTGTGGGATTTGTTCAAAGTATTTTCATTGGCGGGAATGCAGACGGGAAGCCAGGGGGCCTTCTAGCGAGATCCTCTCCTGGGAACGCAGAATCTGTAGCAGAAATAAGTTGACAGAGGAGCAGGAGTTTAAGATCTGTGCCCTTCAGGTGCAGTTACAACGCGCAAAGGAGGAACTAGATAGGTTGAAGAGGGTGAAGGGTGGTGGCGAATGGAAACTGGCAGTTGGCAAGAAGGCAGCTAGGAGGAGGAAGTATTCAGACAGTTATACTTTGCATATATGCAATAGATTTGACCAACTGTCAGAATTGAGTGGAGAGGAGCCTCTTGTAGCTGTATAAGTAGGGAACAAGCAGCAGTCCTTAGCAGTTAGGAGGCCTACGTTACTTGCAAAGTCGAATAGAAAGAAGGTTCTGCTGCTAGGTAGTTCGCACGGTAGAGGTATGGGCCAGAAGTTGCAGGAAGCGTCGGGGAGTGAGTACCAGGTCACCAGCATTGTGAAGCGTAGTGTAGGGCTGTCTCAGGTGACTGACAGCATAGGGGAGCTATGTAGGAATTTTACGAAGGAGGACCAGGTAGTGACAGTGGGTGGAACAGGGAACATGCTTCATAGGGACAGGGAATACTATGTAGGTGGTGACCTGGTAAGATAGCTACTCAAACTGGTGGCATTAATATGCATTTCGTGCAACTGTTTCAGCATCATGATCGGCCTCATCTTAATGCGGCTCTTAGACGCGTTAACATGTGGCTGGAGAGGGTGCTGATGGCGGAGGGCATGGGTCACATTTCAGTGGTGCCAGCTGGGTCTATCATAAGATCAAGTTTCACTAGGCATGGCCAGCACCTCAGTAGGTATGGGAAGGGGAGGCTGCAAAGCTTGTAGGTGACAGTGTAGTGGGAGGTGGTGGGATCACTCATGGAAAAATTCCTGTATTAGTTGGTGTTAGAGGTGCATCTTTTTTAGATTGAAGTCAGCTGATAGGTATACCTGCTTAAAAATAATCCCTCTAACTAAGGGCTCACATTCAGAGGACGTCATGTTTCCAAGTAGGGAAAGAATTAGCATATTTCATCAAAATATAAGAGGTATTAGAAATAAAGTTAGCGAACGTCTTATAGATGTTGACTCTGAAATTATTGGTATATCGGAGCACCACTTAAATAATTTGACAATTCAGAGGCTTCCTTTACCAGGATACAGATTAGCTGGCTGTTTCTCAAGGAGTTCCTTGCGGGCTGGGGGAGTGGCTATGTACCTAAAAAACAGTACTCCATTTGAGTCCATAGACGTAGCACGGCACTGCACTGTCAGATATTTTAACGGTGTGCAGGGGCAGCTGAATTTAGTGGCACTTAACTTCTAATTGTTGTTGTTTATAGGTCTCCTAACTATGACTTCAGAGCATTTCTGCTCAAGCTAGAGAGGGTTCGTGATTCAATTTGTAGGAAGTACCAGAAATTACTTATTTGTGGTGACATCAATATAAGTATTGTGTATGATGGTGCAAGAAAAAGGATGTTGGTAGATTAACTGAATTCATATGATTTGATACAGACTGTGTTTTCTAGTTAGGCTACAGTGGAACAGTAGCACAGCCATTGACAATGTTTTTATTCTCTTCATTACTAGATGGACATTCTGTTAGTAAAAGGGTGAATGGCCTTTCAGACAATTTTTCACAAGTTTTAACACTGAAAAGCTTTTGTACTCAAACAAATGTCACATATAATTACGAACTGTGTAGGAAACTTAACCATTGGCAATAGAGAGTTTTTTAAAACTGTTCAAGGAACAAAATTGGCAGGATGTTTATATTGCCGATAACATAGATAAAAAATATAATGCTTGCCTTAACACATTTCTCATGCTCTTTGAGAGATGCTTTCCATTAGAACGTTCTAAATGGTCTACTAACACTAATAGGCAGCGCAGGTGGCTGACTAGGAGGATAAGGATATCATGTAGAACAAAGTGGGAATTATATGAAAATGTTAGATGTAGTCATCAAGCTGCAGTAGCCCATTATAAACAGTATTATAAGGTGAGACCTGAGTTTCTCCTGGAGTATACAACTTCCAGATAACTTCCGGGAATTCAGTCAGGTAACACTTCCAGCGACCGCCGATATTTCGGCGGGAGAACACCCCGCCATTGTCAAGGCAAACTGCAACGCACAGGCGGCGTACATGCAAATTTAAAACCTCGGTTCTTGGACTGAAGCAGGAAAGATAACGCACACACTCAACACTAGTGCCACCAAAGATGACCAGAGTCAGAGCTATCGATAGTGAGACTACGAATTCGCGGGTAGGTAGCATTGAGTCTGTTCCTCTGTTTTTTGACAAGGGAGAGAGCCGGATTCCAAACAGAGTTTAAACAGAAACCTCCATCCCTGTTTACGAGGTTGCTCGCTAATTTAGTCTCAACTGCCTCCTTAATAATACTGTCCCAATAGTTGGACGTGCATGCCAATATCTCGGTGTTATTATATAACATGGGGTGACCAGTATCCAAGCAATATTCGGCAATAGCAGATCTACTTGGCTGCTGTAATAATGTGTGCCGTTTATGCTCAGTACATCTTCCGCGGTCCTGATAGTTTGACCAATATATGCCATGCCGCAGCTACAAGGAATAAGATATCCACCGGCCTTACGCAGACCAAGATCATCCTTAACGGAACTCAGAAGCGCTCTAATTTTAGATGGAGGTCGGAAAATACATGTAACATCGTATTTCCGTAAAATACGACCGATCTTGTTGGAAGTGTTTCCTACGTAAGGCAAAAAGTTAGTAGACTTAGGTGTCGACTCAGAATTATCATCAATCCACTTACTTTTTACTTAATGACCAGTATTACGATCAGAATGGTTCAAATGGCTCTGAGCACTATGGGACTTAACATCTATGGTCATCAGTCCCCTAGAACTTAGAAATAATTAAACCTAACTAACCTAAGGACATCACACAACACCCAGCCATCACGAGGCAGAGCAAATCCCTGACCCCGCCGGGAATCGAACCCGGGAACCCGGGCGTGGGAAGCGAGAACGCTACCGCACGACCACGAGATGCGGGCTTACGAGCAGACAGATGCAGTTGCGATGGGTAGTCCGTTGTCACCTGTGATCGCAAATTTCTTTATGGAAGACATGGTTATAGTGATAGACAGATTGAACGTGCGTTGCGCTATCGACCAACTGTACATCGGGTGATTGATGATAATTATGAGTCAACACCTAAGTCTACTGCCTTTTTGCCTTACGTAGGAAACACTTCCAACAAGATCGGTCGTATTTTACGGAAATACGATGTTAAATGTGTTTTCCGACCTCCATCTAAAATTAGAGCGCTTTTGAGTTCCGTTAAGAATGATCTTGGTCTGCATAAGGCGGGTGTATATCGTATTACTTGTAGCTGCGGCATGGTATATATTGGTCAAACTATCAGGACCGTGGAGGACCGATGTACTGAGCATAAACGGCACACACGATTACAGCAGCCAAGCAGATCTGCTATTGCCGAACATTGCTTGGATACTGGTCACCCCATGTTATATAATAACATCGAGATATTGGCATCCACGTCCAGCTATTGGGACAGTGTTATTAAGGAGGCAGTTGAGATTAAATTAGCGAGCAACCTCGTTAACAGGGAGGTGGTTTCTGTTTAAACTCTGTTTGGAATCCGGCTATTTCCCTTTTCAAAGCACAGGGGGACAGACTCAATGCTACCTCACCTGCGAATTCTTAGTCTCACTATCAATAGCTCTGACTCTGGTAATCTTTGGTGGCACTAGTGTTGAGTGCGTGCGTTATCTTTCCTGCTTCAGTCCAAGAACCGAGGTTTTAAATTTGCATGTACGTCGCCTATCCGTTGCCGTTTGCCTTGAAAATGGCGGGGTGTTCTCCCGCCGAAATATCGGCGGTCGCTGAAAGTGTTACTTGGCTGAATTCCCGGAAGTTATTTGAAAGTATTATAAGGTGCTTAAAATGTTATTAGGAAGGCAAAGAGTATGTGGTATGCAAAGAAAATAGTTAATTCACAGGATAAAATTAATACAGTATGCTCTGTTGTGAAGGAAGTGTCTGGTCAGCAGCGGTCGACGATACAAAGTCAGTTCGCAGTAAAAATATTTTTGTTACGAATAAATCAGATATATGTACAGTATTTAACAATCATTTTCTGAGTATTGCTGGTGAATTAAATTAAAAGTTAGTTTCTACAGGCAATCATATAACTTTCTTGGCAAATGCCTTTCCGAGAGTGATGTCTGAAATACTCCTCTGTGATACGGACAAGGGGGAGATAGAGTCAATAATTAAATCACTGATGACTAAGAACTCTGATGGTTATGATGCAGTGCCTAGCAGAACATTAAAGTACTATGCTCCACATTTTAACTCTGTATTTAGCCATATTTGTAATTTTTCCATTAGGAAAAGGAAGTTTCCTGAACGATTGAAGTACTCAGTAGCAAAGCCGCTTTATGAAACGGGAGAAAGGGATAATGTAGATAATTTTAGACCTATTTCTATGCCATCAGTGTTTGCTAAGGTTGATGAAAAGGCTGTGTATGTAAGGATAATTGATCATTTTTGTGACACGATTTGCTATCAAATGTACAGTTTGGGTTTAGAAGTCGTTCAACAGCTGAAAATGCTATATTTTCTTTCCTCTGTGACGTGCCGGATTGGTTAGACAAAAGGTTTCGAACGAAAGGCATATTTTTTATTTATCTAAGGCTTCTAACACACAATTCAACAAAACCTGACGTTTTAATTTCACAGAATGGCCAGATGATTAGTGAAACTAAGCAGTTCAAATTTCTATGTGTTCAGATAGATAGTAAACTGTCGTGGAAAGCCCACGTTCAGGATTTTATTCAAAGACTTAAAGCTGCCATTTTTACTGTTTGGACGCTATCTGAGGTGAGTGGTCGTTCGACACAGAAATTAGTGTACTTTGTTTATGTTCTTCCTCTTATATCGTATGGTATTATATTCTGTGGAAACTTCCCATTCTAAAACGATATTTTTGGCTCAGAAACGGGCTGTTCGGGCAACAAGTGCTGAAAGTTCACGTTCTTGTCGACCTCTGTTAACGAATGTGCTTATTTAGACATTGGCATGTCAATATGTATGTTCCTTACTGTCATTTCTTGTTAAAAATATTATCTTATTCCCAATAGTAAGCAGTTTTCACTCAGTTAATACTCGGCAGAAATCAAACCTGCATTTGGATCGGACTGCCTTAATTCTTGCGCAGAAGGGTGTAGAGCATACTGCTGCATCCATTTTCAAAAAACTACCACTCGGATTCAAAAATCTTAGCAGTAATCCACGTGCCTTCAAATCGAAACTGAAGAGGTTCCTCATGGGTCACTCCTTCTATTCTGTAGAGGAGTTCCTTGAAAAAGTAAGCTGATTCTTGTTGTATTGTTGATTGCATTTAATTAAACTTATGGATTGACTATGTTCGGGTTCATAAACATTTTGTTTTTATCTGTTATTACTTTTATCTTGTAAATTCATGTAATGACGGCGTTCCATGACCTTGGAGATTTGCTCCTCAATTTGGTCCTACTGAACTAGACGTGTAAATAAATACAACAGATTGACGTCAACGAATAAGCCTACAGGCTAACTATGTGCATTAAATTGCAGCTATAAGGGGAGCAATTTCTTTCACATGATGTCTGTAGATCTCTACAGGTGTGTCGTCTGGTACCGACAGAGGTTCGTGGCCTCCGTCGGGTATGGGTGTGTGCGTGTTTGTCCATAGGTTAGGTTAAGTAGTGTAGCTTAGGGACTAATGACCTTAGCAGTTAAGTCCCTTAAGATTTCATACACATTTGAATATTTTTTGGTGTCTCGTCTTGTACAGATGCTTCTCCACCATTAAGTGATTGTAGTTTCTTTGCTATACGACAATACGCCTTTTCGTCCTTTGTGTGGTGGTTGAAAGACGGGACTGCATCACGATCTTCCGCGGTGAAACAATTTCGGAAGAACGAATTAAGTATTTCGGCCTTCTCTCTGTCATCCTTCGCTTTTATTTTCAAATTCATTGAACGCTTCTCTCATTGCTCTCCCTACGTTCATTTTCGCCTCGTTCAGCTTTTGTTTGTCAGCTACGCTGCGACTTCACTTGAGACTGAGATGAAGCTGTCTTTCCTTCCGGAGCAACTTTCTAATACGCTGTTAAAATTCTTGTTTGGAACATACTTGTCTAAGGCTTATTATGCGATACTTTTGAGTTTACCCGTTTGTCCTCAGTATCTTCGTCGTCAGAACTGCATACTTGACGTTCAGTACTCAGAGACTGTGGGATTTATGTCTTGCCACTCTTGCTAACTAAAAGGTTTTTCCCATGTTTCTGACACTCTTCATACCACTCGCAGCCACTGATGCCATTTATTATCACTAACAGCCTCCCCTACGTTAACAAAGTCGAGACGCTCAGGTCAATTTGTTTCTGGGAGGTCTAAGACGTTACCCTCAGTAAGTGCATCTCTAACTATGTGGTCGAAGTAATTCGGACAAGACGTTGAGACCAATGCCACAAGAATCCCTCTTTATGGCACCGGTTTTGATCAGATCTACTGCTAGCCAGGTGAAGTGATTACGACACCTTGACCAGAAAACTTATTCAGGAAATTTTGAAAGTTCACTCTGAAGCATTTTAGCACTACAACTCGTGACTCACGCACCTATAAAAGCGTCTGAGTACCGTGGTTGACCCTTTTACTCTCATCTGTTGCTTAACTTGACCCAGATTATCTCACATTCGAAAACGTAATAATGTCACTAGATTTATCAAATTATTTGCTGTAATAAACACGACGCGCTTTCACCGGATCGGCATGTCAATTTTCGAATTCGCTAACGTTAGTGATAGAAGTTGGGCGGGGTGCCCATCCTGTCGCCAACCTCCTCCTGGAACACCATTTGTAGACCCAACTGTCTGTGTCTAGTGTTATCCCTTGTGAAAGTCTGAGAATGTCTTCTAAATGTTTGTGAATCTTGCAACTGAGGCTGGAAGTGGGCACCCGCCCGGTATTTATCTATTCGTATGCGGGAAAGCACGAAAAACGACAACCATGCCGCCGGGAAGCCGGCGCTCGTAAATAATCCGCCGGGAGGATTCACTACGGGACCGGCGCACCTCCCCGAATCCTGGAAGCGGCGAGCTAACGCGCGAAGGTATCCACTACCGCTGGATTTACGTAAATAATGATTTCTACGGTACACGGTTTTTTAAGGACGTATTCTTAAAATCCTCCTCTCAAGTAGTAATGTTGTCGCCGTCTTTCTACAGCCGCATTCGCTAGTCGCCTGTGTCGGTTGGACGTCAGTGGTGTTACACGAGATCGCAAATCCACAACCTCCGCTGCCGCTATCATCTGTATTTAGTGAAACATCGGGAATTGTAGAGGTGGTATAGATTATACATATAATAAATATGTGTATGATACGAGATTGAACGTACCCATGAGTATCATCTAAATAATAGTACTTCTTCGTGGAGTGCTCTGTATATTTGTGTACGAAGTATCGTGTGTATATTCGCTGTGTGTCTGCTGCATTATCTACAAATGAGTACCACATTCCACTCGTTCACTAGTTACTCTCCGTCGCCCTTTAATTGTATGTTAACAGAATGGATAATGGTCATGTCCGTTACAAACTGCATCATAAGTTTACCGAAATTGATGTGATTCTTTTTAAGTTTTTCAGCGAACTCTGACCCTATTACCATTGGTACTCCATTACTTCTGTACCAGTTCCACCCTCCACATATAGTTTATTGGAATTGTCTCTACACTCCCACATGTGATGGTGAACACGCGAGACTGGACTTCCCGATCTCACAGGTTTATCCAAGAACCGTCAGCTTAGATGTTTCGTCCCACTCGTCCTTTAGGCCATAAATTAACAACGTACTGTCACAAAATTTGGCGGCTTCCTGTTTAGGAAACCCGGGGACATTAAAGAGCTGCGACAAACTGTCCTATTTCTCCTTGTCCTCCGAAAGGCAACCTGTCATTAATTCAAATGTTTGTAAAAGGTGGTCTAGTTCCCAGTGGACCAGGTCTTAAGCAAAAGATTTCTGGCTTTTTCTGATGGGTGGCACTCTTTTTGAGCCATCAGTCTTCTGACTGGTTTGATTCGGCCCGCTACGAATTCCTCTCCTGCGCCAACCACTTCGTCTCAGAGTAGAACTTGCAACATACGCCCTCAATTATTTTTGGATGTATCCTAATCTCTGTCTTCGTCTGCAGTATTTACCCTCTACAGCTCCCTCCAGTACCATAGAAGCTATTCCTGATGTCTAAACAGATGTCCTAGCATCATGTCCTTCTTTTCAGTGTTTCCTCTTCTATTATGCGCAGATCCTCCTCATTTCTTACCTAATCAGTCCATCTAATTTTCAACATTCTTCTGTAGCACCACATTTCAAATGCTTCGATTCTCTTCCGTTCCAGTTTTAAGAGAGTCCATGTTCCGATACCATACAAAGCTGTGCCCCAAACGTACATTCTCATTTTGATTTCATCCATACATACAAGTGGTTGACCCGATATATTTTTTTAACATTTTAACATGTACATTCTCAGAAATTTCTCCCTCAAATTAAGGCCTATGTTTGATAATAGTAGAATTCTCTTGACCAGGAATGTCTTTTTTGTCAGTGCTAATCTGCTTCTTATGTCCTCCTTGCTCCGTCCGTCATGGGTTATTTTACTGCCTCGATAGTGGAATTCTTTAACCTGATCTACTTTCTGATCACGAATCCTCCTGTTAAGTTTCTCTCTGTTCTCATTTCTGCTATTTCTGATTACTTTCGTCTTTCTTCGAGTTACTCCCATATCCATATTTTGTACTCTTTAGACAATTCCTTCTATTCAGCAGACCCCATAATTCTTCTTAAATTCACTCTGTATAGCAAAGTCATTAGCGAATCTTATCATTGGTATCCTTGCACCATGAATTTTAATTCCATGCTAAAACGTTTCTTCTATTTCCGTCATTGTTTCTTCGACGTACCGACTGAACAGTGGGGCCGAAAGACAACATCCCTGACTTACCCCCTTTTTAATCCCAGCACTTCGTTCTTGGCTCTGAGCACTATGGGACTTAACATCTATGGTCATCAGTCCCCTAGAACTTAGAACTACTTAAACCTAACTAACCTAAGGACATCACACAACACCCAGTCATCACGAGGCAGAGAAAATCCCTGACCCCGCCGGACTTCGTTCTTGGTCTGCCACTCTTATTGTTCCCTCGTGACTCTTCTAAATGTTTTATATTACCCATTTTTTTCCTATAACTTACCCTATATTTTTCAGAATGTCGAACGTCTTGCACCATTCGACATTGTCTAATGCTGTTCCCAGGTCGACAAATCCTATGAATGTGTCTTGATTTTTCTTCAGTCTTGCTTCCATTATCAACCACAACGTCAGAACTGCCTTTCTGGTGCCTTTGCTTTTCCTAAAGCCAGCTGGTCGTTATCAACATCCTCAGTTTTGGCACTAGCCGTACCCAAATCTTGGTCAACACACTTGATTTTGCTGCTCCTCAAAATTTCTAATAGCTGTCGAAATTGCGATTCCTCCTGTCTCTGTGACAGCAGCTTTCTCAGTGGTTGGAGGACAGCTAAAAATGTAAAAAGGAGGACTGGCGCTGAATCTGTCAGAGCTGAATGTTTCCGTGACTGCTACGGCGGACAGCAGACACGTAGCATCGAGTCCATTCGCCATGTGAGGGCGCTTGCCGTAGTCATCTTCCCACAGCACGCCGGCCCAGAAATACATGCAAAGCGGCGGGAGCCCTGGCCGACCAGTCGTAAACTGTCCACAGCCGCACAGATTACTTTCTCACGCCAGTAAGCACGCAGAGCCGAATTTTCTGCCAAAACGAGACGAGGTTTAGCTACACAGCAGTTCGTCACGTGGCCACTACACGTAACAAGGAACAGCGTGGGCTGTAAGGCAATCAGGTCGCCTTTTGTACCGATGCCTACCCTACACACACTGTTTCTCCGTACATGAATAAGGCGGCGATCATGTCATGGATGAAAGGACACAGCAGTATAATGGAAAATGAAAAAGTAGGTACTCTGGCGAAGGAAGCTGTATGTACTGGTTCATTGACATATGATAAACAGCCATCCGCCGACATTCTTAATACAATAGGGACTCTAATCACAGCTTGATGGAATTAAAACCTCCAGCGGTCTTCAGAAACTGAAGGGAGACACTACGCTGCAGCGAACCCAGTCTTCCATAACGTCCTTGGTAACAAAGCTGCAGATACAGTGGAAACTTCAGAGTGACAATTGCACGACCTCGCTTCAGTCACGGAAGATTCCAGCAACATTTCTGCCGACTCAGCATGGTCACGTCGTCTTCATGTGAATGCGGCAGTGATGAAGATGTTAATCGCATTTTATTCGGCTGCCACAGAAGGTATCAAGAAACAACGAAACTATTGAAGCGTACGACGGTATTCGGAAATGCTTTGCCTGGAACCATTAAAACCTCTTTAGCAACGGGTGCTCCTATATGATTTTGTAACAGAGGGTCGAATAATAATATAGTAAAAATAATCTTTTCATATTATAGTACATATATTAATTTACTTAGGCCAGTTTAAATGTATGCAACAGATAATTTTTGGTTTTTGTGGTATGAGGCTCTCTGTATGGGTGATGCCCAAAAAGCATTAACAAATTTAGAATATTATTAGACGACCACCTGAAATAAAATCAAACATAGTGAAACGTATTGTGAGTCTATGCGAGGCGGAATCCAGTGCAGGGGTGGGTCTGCTAAAACAAAATAGATTTAGATCAAGCCGAAGCACAATTCATTCTCTCCTCTCCTCTCCACTCCTGAATCAATATACTTGGGTCGGCATTACGTGTTACTGTTTAAAGCAGTCATGTATCAGAAAATCACTACGCGTACCTTCTCGCATTTAGTAATAGTTCTTCAGAATTCGTGAAACGCTGTCACTTTTTAACAAATCGCAAATGAGGAAGAAAGAAAAGGAAGGCACTAGAGAGACAGTCCTGAAATCGCGATTGACAGTGTAAGCAAAGACAACTAGCTCTTTGTTCTCACGAAGTTATGAATGCTATCGACAGGAGATGTCAAACTGAGTCCATATTTTTAGATTTCAAGAAGGCTTTTGACACTGTTACTCACAAACGGCTCCTAATCAAATTCATGCCAACGGAGTATCCTCTCAGTTGTGCAAGTGGCTTCCTTACTTTCTGTCGTAGTAACTGACGGAAACTCACCGAACAAAACGGAATTAATATTTGTCGTTTCCCAAGCAAGAGTTACAGGCGCCCTGCTGTTCCTGATCTGTATAAACGATTCAGGAGACGATCTGAGTACCCTTCTTAGATTGTTTGCGGATGATTCGATCATTTGCGTCTTGTAAAGTCATCAGGCGATCAAAACCAATCGCAGAACAATTTAGGCAAGATATGTGTATGGTGTGAAAAATGATCGTTGACACTAAATAATGAAAAGTGTGAAATCATCCACATCTGTACTAAAAGGAATCTGCAAAATTTCGGTTGCGCTATAAACCACATATATCCAAAGGCTGTGAATTCAACTTAATACTTAGGGATTACAATTACGGATGAATTAACTGGAACGATCACATAAATAATGTTGTGGGGAAAGAGAACCAAAGACTACGATTTATTGGTAGCACATTTAGAAAATGCAACAGGTCCCTTACAGCGGTTGCCTGCACAACGCTTGTCTGTCCTCTTACGGAGTACTGCTGCGCTGTGTGGAATTCACATCAGGTAGGACTGACGAAGGACACTGAAAAAGTTCAAAGAACGTCAACTCATTTTGTTTTACCGCTAAATAATGGAGAGAGTGCCACAGATATTACAAGCGAATTCGAGTGGCAATCACATAAGCAAAGGCATTTTTCATTGCGGAAGGATTTTCTCATGAAGTTTATCATCAAAATTCTGCTCCGAATACAAAAATATTTTGCTGGCATTCACCTACGTGGAGGAAATTGATTGTCATAATAAAATAAGTGCAATTAGAGAGCGCACGGAGAGATTTATGTGTTGGTTACCCCGGCCGCTGCTAGAGAGTGCAACGGCAGAGGAATAACTCGACGCTGGTTCGACGGACGCTGTGCCAAGTACTTAATTGTGAATCGCAGAGTAATGATGTAGAACTGCAGTTCACAGGATTTGTCGATCTAGATAAAGCGTTCGAGAACGTAAACTGGCGCAGAGTGTTCGAAATTTTCAGAAGCTTGTGCATAATCTAT
Source organism: Schistocerca nitens (assembly GCF_023898315.1). Classification (NCBI taxonomy): domain Eukaryota; kingdom Metazoa; phylum Arthropoda; class Insecta; order Orthoptera; family Acrididae; genus Schistocerca; species Schistocerca nitens. The sequence continues at coordinate 169,702,230 of NC_064622.1, forward strand.
AAGGAGAGACATCTAAATTTAGGGAGGAATGAAGTTCACTGGCGACATTGCTACCCTCACCGAAAGCGACAAAGTCTTACAGCGCGTATCTTATTCTCATCGAGAGATATACGATGATGGTTGTATAACGATCTCATAGTCTTCTTCAGATACAGATTATCTGAATCTAATCAACAAGGTTTCATGGGAAGAGCGTCACCTTTCACCTAACGTAAATAAATTTCGATAATTAATTAGTTTACCTACATTTACAGTAGGTGTGTTTAAAGCTGTAGGGGATTTAAAAATGAATGAAACAGATTCTTTTTTATTCAGAAGTATTTAATTTGCTAATGAACTAAGGAATCTTTTTTTTTGAAAATTCAGCTTAGAGGAATTTTATATTGCCTAGTCAAGCTAGTGCGGCCACCAGTCAGAAGCCTGAATAATCACCTTCTGCAGATCGGACTGCTGCGAGACGTTTTCACAGTCATTAATTTCACCACTAATTTGAGTTATTACGTTCGCCAAAAATGCTCAGTGGTTGAGTACTGAAACATGCTATGCGGATACTATGAAGGCAAAATTTTCACACGTGAATATCTTTGCAACTAACCAATCCCAAAACTTCCAAACTTCATGAAACTGTCCATAACCACATCAGTCTTAGTCACGACACGTATCAAATGCGAGGAACTCAATATTCGTGCGGTTCTAGGCGCTTCAGTGTGGAACCGTGTGACCGCTACGCTCGCAGGTTCGAATCCTGCCTCGGGCATGGGTGTGTGTCATTTCCTTAGGTTAGGTAGGTTTAAGTAGTTCCAAGTTCTAGGGGACTGATGACCACAGATGTTAAGTCCCATAGTGCTCAGAGCCATTTGAACCATTTTTTAACTCAATATACCTTCACTTTACACATAATGAGAAACATCTCATGTAGCATGTCTTTCCGTGACCGAAGTTGGCGAGCGTCTCCTTTCTTGCAGCCTCACTCCCAGTATAACTATCAGGTAACGAGTGGGAACCGTCTCAGTTCTCATTGGCTGACCATACTGACGGCCAATCAGAATGCTCGCTCATGATCACACTCGAGCCAAAACTGGCCTGCACGAATCCTTACACACAGACGCATTTGCGTCAACCTGAAATGGAAATATTAAAGTAATCTTTAATAAACGAAAACGAAAAAGCAATAATTCTGAAAATATTCTTTAGATACTGATTTTACTCCAGCTGACTTCCTGGCTGCTCTGTTACAATAGGAATCACACCTAGACATACGTCATCAGCAAAGTGGATAAATTCCCTAGTATCATTTTCCCAAGACAGGCTTGTGTAACTCTTGCAGGTTACTTAAGACGGTATATCATGCAACACTTAAATTAAACGAATGTCCAACATACACAGTCTTATTTACTCACATTTACTCCCACAACCATATTAGGCACAAGTAATAACTTTGCCTGATTTTTATATTACGAAAATGAAAAATAAAGTCTAAATATGAAAATCTCAATTAATTATTTATGCACACTGAGAGTTCTGTTTATGTTTTCCAGTTATACCAAAAGATAAACTATCATATTTCCTAACTGAATTTAGATCCCTAAGTGTCGGCTTTTGACTTTTTTAGCAATTTTTTATCTCCAAAACTATGATAGTTACAATGTTAAAATTTTTATACAATCTTCTCCTGAATAAACAAAAGGTAGTGTACCGATTTTGAAAATGATTGAATAACATTTCTGATCATTTATTTAGATTCATAGGTGGCATAAATATACAGTCGCCCGAAGTGACACAGGAGCCGTTCTCACGCTGCAGTAGCAGCAGCTGTACATGACTCATTGATAGGAAACAGCTTGCGGTTTCCTTCACAGCCTCCAGCTCCATTACTGCTGACTGTATAGCGACGAATGTTATCGCGCATTAACTCGCGATGTTACAGGTGGAGGAAGAGAATCGGTAACGTTCTGGAAGGTACCGAAAGTGATGTTGAGCTGTGACGACTCTAGTACAGTTGGCAGCTGCGCTACGTTTCTAGGATGAGGTTCCATGGCACGAACAGTACGATCGAGGTGAGCCCACAGATTATCGACTGTGTTTAAATCCGGTGAGATAGATGTCCAGGGGGGTACGGTGAAAACATCCTGATGCTCTTTGAACAACGCACGTACACTGCAAGCTATGTGACAAATTTCATCCTCCTACTGGCAGCCGGCCAGTGTGGCCGTGCGGTTCTAGGCACTTCAGTCTGGAACCGCGTGACCACTACTGTCGCAGGTTCGAATCCTGCCTCGGGAATGGCTGTGTGTGATGTCCTTAGGTTAGTTAGGTTTAAGTAGTTCTAAGTTCTAGGGGACTGATGACCCTAGATGTTAAGTCCCATAGTGCTCAGAGCCATTTTTGAGCCTACTGGTAGAGGCCATTGTGTAGAGGAAAAAACAAACTGCATGTAGGGATAGGCATGGTCCCTAAGGATAGATGCCTTCTCGTGTTGATCCATTGTGCCTTCCAGAATAAGGATATCACCTAGGAAATGTCACGAAAACATTCCCCAGGCATAACGCCCCTTTCACCGGCCTGGAGCCTTCCGACATTTGTTGGAAGTGTTTGCTTTCGGACGTTTCAAACCGTACACGGCAATGGCCATCTGTCCGATGGAGCATAAAACATGTTTCACCTGAAAAGGCTACAATGTTCACTGAACGGTCGTTGAGGAGACAGTGTTGATAGCCCCTTGGTTCATTCGGGCGGTCAGTTTTTGAACAGTTGCACCTCTGTTCGCCCCTACACTTGCCCGGAACGTCGTTCACCCTTGTTATATATGGCCCGTTATGCAATGCAGCTGTCTCGGCCCCGATTTTGAATAGCGCCATTTTGCCATGCACAGTATACTTCATTCACGGTGGCACGCGAACATTTAACAAACTTAGTTGTTTCATCGCTCCATTTCCGCATTACAACAAAGACTGTACTGTTTGCCGTGTCCCCCGACACGCTTTAATTTCCACTGCTAGTGCAACCACTGCCGGTTGTGAGTGATTATTTCACACTGACGTCGGAATAGGAGGTGCTCACAGTACTGTTTCCACATACAGAAGCGCACTGTAAGTATCGCATATGGTATTTCGCATAAAAATTCTCAGTTACCCTGATGCGTCAAATTCGGATAAAATCCCAAGAGTTCTAGGCCTGACTCCATCATCGTCTAAGTCTGACCGTCGTGAAACTGACGAGGCTCCCACTTTCATGATGGGCTAGGTCATTTCACGATGACTTCAGCATGACGTCACCCCAAGATGTTGATCACCTGACGACTCTGGTTCACATTTCCAACTATTGGGACACTGTGATTAGAGAAGCAGTGAAAATCAGACCACGTGGTGACACCTTCAATAGAGACACCGGCTATGCACTAGGAAAGCATGACAGCGCGCACTTGACAGAAAAAGATCGCAGACGAAGACTTCACGTAGCTTACCACCTGACGTGAACAGTGATGCTGAACAGTTGGGCTCGCTGGACAACGAATACAATAGTGATCTATGACGTCATATATGGACGCAGGAGGCGCCACCTGAACATTCGCAATTTTCTTCATGTCGTCATGACGCTGTCTAGCCAATGCTCGCCAGTTTCAGGATAGTCTGACGTAACGCCTAATGACGATGGTAGCTTGGAAATTTTACGGAGCAAATTAATCGAGAACTTTTTATCAAAGGACTCAGCAGGGACTTGGTACTTAGACATATGTTTCACAAAAAATATATCTATTAATGCAAATTAATAGCTGAATGCTAATTTAATGACATATGCTGCAGTTGGTATAAATATATTACCCAATTGTGACATGAACCTTTGTGCCGGAGCAGGACCAGAACAGCCGACCGGTGTGGCCGAGCGGTTCTAGGCGCTTCAGTCTGGAACCGCGCGGCCGCTACGCTCGCAGGTTCGAACCCTGCCTCGGGCATGGATGTGTGTGATGTCCTTAGGTTAGTTAGGTTTAAGTAGTTCTACGTTCTAGGGGACTAATGACCTCAGAAGTTAAGTCCCATAGTGCTTAGAGCCATTTGAACCATTTTTTTGGTACCGAGGAACACGATGAAGAACAGTACTAGTGACTGTTGTTAACTGACAGATTTATGGTTCAAATGGGTCTGAGCACTATGGGACTTCACTTCTGAGGTCATCCGTCCCCTAGAACTTAGAGCTATTTAAACCTAACTAACCTAAGGACATCACACAAATCCATGCCAGAGTCAGGATTCGAACCTGCGACCGTAGCGGTCGCGCGGTTCCATACTGTAGCGCCTAGAACCGCACGGCCACCTCGGCCGGCGACAGATGTAACTTTACTCTTCATTTATTCTTTATTCGGATTTGCATGCCTCGTAAAAGTGAGAGAACGTTGAAAGCCTAAGTTGATTTCTACCGTAAGAGCCATTTCGCCGAAGGCCTGCCAATGGAGAGGCGAGGGTAAATGACCCATGGCCCGGCAGTTCTTTGTGACGCCACTCTGGGTCGCCTGGAGCTTCGTAAACACACAGATAAGACCTCCTGTGATGAGGGTTTCCAATACCAACAGTTTACAACCTGGAAAGGGAGATACATTTAAACAGAGAGCGCTTTTGTGCACAAGAGAAGAAAGCAGAGTTTTTCTTCAGAAGGCACCAGTCGCCACAGATAAACATATCGAAAATGCGCCAGTCAGTTAACGATCCAAAACAACGATGCACCATGTCGTCTGGGTACAACTGTTCACGAATAGTTTGAAGAACGTTCTGGACAACTAGAGCGAATGGTTTGGTTCCCAGATTGCCTGACTGAATCCCAGCGAACATTTCCGGAACATAGTCGAAAGACCAGTTCGTGCATGAAATCTTGCAATAGGCAACATTTTCACAATTATGGACGATTCGTTGAGTCTATGCCATGTCGAGTTGCTGCACTACGCCGGACGAAAGGAGGCCCGACAAGAAATTAGGATATATCTCATGACTTTTGTCACCTCAGTGTAATCGTGCCATTGAAAGGTCTCCGTTGGATTCCTTTCATGTTAACTTCTTAAATCTGTTGTCATTTACGGCATAAATTCCTACTCTAAATTTACTGTGGTGTTTCTGACTATCTGGGAAGAGACTGAGCAGTTCAAAAATGGTTCAAATGGCTCTGAGCACTATGGGACTCAACTGCTGTGGTTGTCAGTCCCCTAGAACTTAGAACTACTTAAACCTAACTAACCTAAGGACATCACACACATCCATGCCCGAGGCAGGATTCGAACCTGCGACTGAGCAGTGAAACGTGTTACTTTTACACATAAACAAGAACGATCTGTCACACTACTACACTTTAAAACACAGTTTATATGTAATTCATGTCACACAGTCTCATACGGAACCTACATCCGCTTTCTTTTATATACTGTGTATGATAAGATACTGTCATCCTCCTTCCCTTCTATGTGAAAGAATGAATGAGCAAATGTATTTCTAGTTGCATGCTGGATGGTATCAGACAAGCCTGTCTGCTAGAGAACAGTAGGACCAACGTCGGAACTGGTAGCTACGCTTTCTAAAAGCAAAGAGGTTTCTATCCTTAGTATGGTCCTGTCCGTTCCTTGTCATGTTGGTATAGGAAGCTGCCTCTCTGGTCACTTCCGTATTGTATACGGAAGCACCCTTGGTAGGAGCCCAGGTCAGTCTGTCCGCGGCGAGCGTCTGAAGTGGTAAGATCTCCGGCTAAGCGCGTGTCTGCTAAGTCCGTAGGACAATGGATTTCTTAAGTTCAGCCTAACTGAAAATTTAATCACCTTCATTTGAGGTTTAGCTCTAAAATATCTAATGTTATCTTAAATTGCAACGCAGTGTAATTCGCGTGTGAGGTTCAGAATATCTTCCGGTAGTTGCTTTGTCACTACTTTGTGAGTAAAGTGGAACCACATGTCGATCAGTAACTCTAACTAAGGTCATCAATCTTAAATGCGAATGTGCGTGAGATTATAACGTCTCGTCTTGAAAATATTTTTCAATATAGCAACTTTTCTTTATGTTCAACCCATGTGGGGTGTACTTTGTGAGACCAGGACCACGTGCTTATACAATTGTTTGACCCATCAGGTTAATAGTAAGAGGATAGTAACCAGTTCGAGGTTTTTCTTTAGTAAATTGCGTTTCGATATAATTTATTTTAATTATCAAAATTATTGTGGAGTTACACTCTTTGTGTAAACCAAATTGACCACGTGAAGCATGTGGTGTAAGCATCAAAGTAGCCCTCAGCTATTCTTTTCGGGAAGATTTCACAGGGAGTTAGTGTGAATTTAGTATACCAGTGTGTGGTAATTTCATGACGGACAGGATTGCTCTACGAACGTAACTTGTTTGGGTGAAAATTGAATCGGTTGGTTGTGGTTAATTTCCTCTTGCATATGTTTCAACGTTCTTTGTGTGTTATTTTATGAATGCAGTGTTGTATGCAGTCTCCCAATCTTGGCTCCATATTTTATGTGTTCCGTAAGATTACAAACTCACATTTTCACAATCCTAAATAAGGCACCAGATTAGTTATGAATCAAGTTTAATATGCTGAAATTTCAATGATCAATGTTAAAATAAATTTCCAAATATAAACTGATTTATTTCTTTTTATTTAAATTCTCTTTATATATATATATATATATATATATATATATATATATATATATATATATATATATATAAAATCACCGGTTGTCGTATGACGATTAAAAGATTATAATTAATGTCAGTCTGGTTGGGAATTTAGTAAGCTAGACTGGATATCTGGTGAAACAGTTGCTCAGTAATGCAAGGTTAACTTCCCCAGACAGCTCACAGCTTTTAATCCGCTTTTATTGTCTATCAGTTAGTGAAGGAAGAAAACAAAAAATACGGGGTTTAGCTCCATAAAATATAGTGGCTCCTAAATTCAGCTTGTAACGTGAAAATGATATCTCATCTCACTGGGAAAGTTCCTCGCCACGGGACAAAAGTCTCACATTCCACATATTTCATTTGACGCTTGAAAGTGTAGTGGTACATAGAATTCCATACTGTGACATCACAAGATGTGTGTTCACATCCATTTTCACGTCCAGTGAAAGTACAGCCTTAAGCCGTCGGCACACGGACCGTGCTCTCGAACGTTAACGTTGAGCCTGCCAATTTCAACGTGCTGCAGAACGCTCAGGAACGATGCGAGTTGTGCATACGGCACGTGGGCCCCAGCGTGGTATACGCGATCGCAACGCACTCCAGCGGCAGTTGTGGAATGCTTCTAGTTCGTAAATCACACAGTTTACTCAACAGGCGCGCGTAAAATTAGCAAGTTAGCTCTATTAAAAAGCGCATTTCCTCGATTGTTCATATCATAGTCACGTTGTTCTATATGTAATATACACAAATAAAAACTTCAATATCGATGTTCATGTCCAATCAGTAAGGAAACAGGCTTACAAAAGTTCCATTACAAACAGTGCAACACAAATTTGCAGTAGTTCTCCATATAAGATAAACACTATTTTGACTTTCCCACATTTTAGTAAAACCCTAAGGTCATTCTTACTTGATCACTGTTCTTTACAGCAAGTAAATTACGGAACTGAAAAGAAAAAGGAATAAAATATCTTTATACAAATAGCGCAAGCTATCCTGTAGATTAAGCCAATCGAAAAAACTCACTCCTCAAAAAAAGGTGAACTTATATTTACATAACATCAAATATTGTAGTATATACTTACTATTAAGCTAATAATAATGTAGTGGACTGACAAGGCAGCCAGTCCACAGTGACGGGTAGCCGAAAGGGCACACGTACACACACGCCGACTGGCGCGAAGTCTGGAACAGGATTCTTAATGAACGTGATAAAGAAAAGAACGTAGCTACTAGAACACTTAACTTTTATATCGGCCTTTGGTATACAGCATTCTTGATGATACAAGTGAGACTCTTTAGATTCATGAAGTAACTAATGGCGCCTTGCTAGGTCGTAGCCATGGACTTAGCTGAAGGCTATTCTAACTGTCTCTCGGCAAATGAGAGAAAGGCTTCGTCAGTGTAGTCGCTAGCAATGTCGTCGTACAACTGGGGCGAGTGCTAGTCCGTCTCTCGAGACCTGCCTTGTGGTGGCGCTCGGTCTGCGATCCTGACAGTGGCGACACGCGGGTCCGATATGGACTAATGGACCGCGGCCGATTTAAGCTACCACCTAGCAAGTGTGGTGTCTGGCTGTGACACCACAAATAAACCATCAGAACCTATTATATACGAGAATGTTAGGAAAAAGATATTTAGTCATGGTGATATTTAGTCAGATCACGTATCTGGTCATCAATCATCTACGCTTTATTTCTATTTTTCTACAGTTTGTTCCTTATTGTTAGTTGTGTTTGGTCGTAGCGGACGTCACATTACATCCACTGGAGTTGATTTTTGATCCCTTAATTCAGTTTTTATTTTATTTTATTTTTTTTTTATTACAGAGACCAGCCTGCTCTCTAACCGAACACGCTGAGCTACCGTGCCGGCACGCTAAAGCGACAACAGTTCATTTACGGCCAATTCTATGATGTTGCCACTTGCTAAATGCTTTAGTCGTAGCTATGTTACTAACTGAACCCTAATTATAACAAATTGCACCAAGAACAATGTGTTTTTGGTGGATCCTCAGTGTGTCGCTGCCTTCAAATGACATACTCCCATAATACGCAAGTTACAGTAATTCTTTTGCCACGGATATGATGTCTCTCATTACTTTACTGCAACGAATAACGCAGTTAACAATGGGTTTTCGAGTGATTCTCAATTTGCTGGTGCTCAGAAACGACATATATACCTATAGGCTTGAAGTGAATGCCAATATGGCACCTCACAGCTCAATGCTGAAGGGAGATGGCGTGCATGTGACGTAGGTGGCGTTATGCCATCTGATTGGTCAACGCTCAGACGCACGCTCAGAATATATGACATACTAGATATTGCTCTTCGACCATAAATATAATAGACTGGCCCTGACGTCATTTTCGTGGCTCCAACATCTCTGGGCTGAAGTCACGTGAATGTTGGCAAAACATGGTTGTTTTGTGTTGCGCTTGTGGCTGTTCTCAGCGTTTTCTCGGGGGAAATGGCATTACATTTCACGTGTAAGTGTTTCAATGATAGTGCAGATGAAATCTGCTGAAGTGACTTTTATATGTTTTTTATAATTGAAATAGAGTATCACGTAAATTAAAGTGTTGAACGTGATGTCTGTAAAGTCAAACTCATAGTACATTTTGGAAAGTATGTGTGATAATTCGGTCACAGAAGTAAGTATAACAGTTTCTCGTTCCTACTCATAGGTTCCCTAAGGATGAAAACCGAAGGCAGCTTTGGATACAGGCCCTGTAACGGAAAAACTTTAAGCCATCCGCACATACGCGCCTTTTTGTATATACAAGTGAGATTATAATAAGGTAAGAGCACCTATAGTCGACACATGAAGAGAATTTTTTCTACCTTCTAATACTATTAAATAAATGTAGGCTCCAAAATTCTTTTCTGAAACTTCAGTATCATTTTTTTAAACTGATAGTTTAAACTTTTGTAAAAATAGTGGGAACTGAACCTTTAAAGTGCACCTAAAATTGTTACTCTAAAATGGACCTGCTCCTAAAGTCAACAATTTTGGCACCTATAGTTGACATAATTCCCATATCCCATTTCCTTTTAAACGTGACTAGAGCTCAAAACGCGGCGAATCCAATGTTTAAAGTTTTGACATGAGCCCACTCTCACTGTTTAAAAGAATTTTAACGATATTTTACTTTAATTGATGGTTTGTAGTAATTTCGTCCCACTGCCCACCAGAGTGGCGTTCGATGTATTTGTTAGATTTTATAAATGGTACTGTGAACAAATCCAGGTCAAATGTAGTTCTGGCATAATTTTTCGCAAATAAAAAAGTAATTTTTGTTTGAAGCGTTTGGCAGTCAATTGAGAAATGTGGGTAAAATACGATACACACATAGGATGGTAGACCGCTGATTTGAAATCCCGCCACGTTTTGCCAACAGTCACGTGGTTTATGTTGGAGCCTTACCAGCCCTATAGCTTCTGCACAGCAAGGCCAGTCTACTAGTGTCTATGGTCGAAGATATTGCTCAGCACGTTCGGAAAGACTCCCGAACGTGCTATCCACGCTAGGACGTCAGAAACTCGGCACGCTCAACGCTCAACGTTCGGATGCATGGTCCGAGTGCATCCGAACGTTGAGCGTTGAGCGTGCCGAGTTTCTGACGTCATAGCGAGGAATAGCACGTTCGGGAGTCTTTCCGAACGTGCTGAGCAATATCTGGCATGTCAGATATTCTGAGCGTGCGTCTGAGCGATGACCAATGAGATGGCACAACGCCACCTACGTCACACGCACGCCGTCTCCGTTCAGTACAGAGTTGTGAGGCGCCATATTGGCATTCATTTCAAGCCTACATGTATATACGGATTCTGAGCACCAGAAAATTGAGAATCCCTGGAAAAACCGTTGTTAGTTGTGTGATTCGTTCCAATAAATAATGAGAAACATCACATTCGTGGCAAAAGAATTATTGTAACTTGCCTATTATGAGGGTAGGCTATTTGAAGGCAGCGACACACCGAAGACACACCCAAAACACATTGTTCTTGGTACATTGTGTTACAATTAAATTTCAATTAGTAACAGTTACCTACCATTAATGTTTTTAGTATGGCGTAACACAATATGGCGAACTGCATACAGCGTGTTGTTGGTTTAGCATAATAAGTAGCGTCTCTGCTCGATAAGGAGTATCTGTTGGGGCTGTGGTTCGCGTCTGGAGACTTCTTAATTTTTTTCCTAACATTCGCGCTTTTATTAGGTTCTGATACTTTATTATTAGTTTAATATAGGTATATGTTATAATATTTGATGTTATGTAAATATAAGTTCACCTTTTTTTGAAGGGTGACTTTGTTCGATTGGCTTAATCTACAGGACAGCTTGCTCTATTTGTATAATCATATTTTACTCCTTTACCTTTTACGCTTCGTAATTCACATGTTGCAAAGATTCTGTGAACAGTGATCATGTAAGACAGACCTTGGGGTATTACTAAAATATGGGAATGATGAAATAATGTTTATCTTATGCGGAGAAGTATTCCAAATTTGTACCGCATTGTTTGTAATGGAACTTTTATAAGCCTGTGTCCTTATTGATTGGACATGGTACTTTCCTTTTCGTGGACGATGGAGGAAATGTGCGTTTTAATAGAGCTAACGTGGGAATTTTATGCGCGCCCATTGCGTAAACAGTGTGATTTACGAACTAGACACATTCCACAACTGCCGCAGGAGTGCGTTGCGATCGCGTATACCACGTTGGGGCCCACGTACCGTATGTACAGATGGCATCATTTCTGAGCATTCAGCAGCACGTTGAACTTAGCACGCTCAACGTTGACGTTCGACAGCACAGCCCGTGTGCCGACGCCTTTAGGGAACGGAGCCAGGTTGCGCAGGGCTCTGCTACCCGCTGCCGGAGCCCGCAGCTGTGGTGCCGTAGGCGGTGGACCCGGAGCAGCCAACCCTTCCCGTAATGGCCGGTTCGCCGGCGGTCGCTATTGTCTCCTGGCTGCTGCCCTGCGGACGACGCCCATTATGCCCTAACGTAGGGCTGCCTGCCTGCCTGCCGCCGAGTTTCCAAACCGGGGCGCCGGTAGCCGGAGGTGGTGGGTCCGGGCCGACGGTGGGGGGCAGTCGCGGACGCGTAATGAGAGCGGCTCCAGTTAGAGGTGATAAAAGGCAGAAAGCGAAGCGCGCCGCCCCGGGCGCGAGATGTCGGCCAGATAGGCGCGCCGCGCCGCGCGGCGCAGCGATACGCATCGTTTTTGTGGGCGGCTCTCACAGGCCCTGCCCAGCCCAGTCCAGCCTCTCATTTGGCGGGCATCGAGCCGCGGGCGCCTTCCGCCAGGTAGCCGCGTCTCCCAAAGCAGCCGCCGTCTCCAGTACGCTCCGTGCGGTAATCCCGCGAGTAAGTGAAAGATCACAGCCTTCTGAAGGGCTTCGGACCTACCAAGCACCTACCTGCAGCTAGTACAACTCTGCGAGTGGACTGGCCGATGATGAGGACAATGATAGCTGGTGAGGACGCACGATAGCACAAGGAGAATGTAATGAGGTGAGTGTGCATAAAGGTAGCACAATCACAACAGAAAAAAATCGCAACACCAAAAAAATAATTAATCTCGAGTAATGAAATTTCGGAAATAGGTTTGTATAGTTAACATTTAAGAGTTAATCTGAGCGCGAGATAAGCCACTGAACGTGTGAAATGCTGGTAATTGATAACCGGAGTAACCACCGGAATCTTGAAGGCAAACATGCAAAGGTGCATGCATTTTGTTGTATAAGTGCCACATGTCATTTGGTGGGGTGGTGTTCCACGCTTGTTCTGCTTGGTCGGGGCGGCCTGAGTGGCCTAGCGGTTCCGCGGAACCGCGCGACCGCTACGGTCGCAGGTTCAAATCCTGCCTCTGACATGGATGTGTGTGATGTCCTTAGGTTAGTTAGGTTTAATTAGTTCTAAGTTCTAGGGGACTGATGACCTCAGAAGTAAAGTCCCATAGTGCTCAGAGCCATTTGAACCATTTTGCTTGGTCAGTCAATATAGGCACAGTTTATGTTGGTTGTGCATATTGCTACAGTTGTCGTCTGATGTCCCAAATGTACTCAACTGGAGACGCATCTGGTCATCAAACAGACGAAGAGAACATGCCATCACCGTAGAGCATATGTGGGTGAGCGTTATCCTGCTGGAAACCAACCCCTGGTATGCTGGATAATAATGTGTGTGAAATCTTATGGGACGTAACTGCTAAGGTCATCAGTCCCTAAGCTTACACACTACTTAACCTAAATTATGCTAAGGACAAACACACACACCCATTCCCAAGCCAGGACTCGAACCTCCGCCGGGATCAGCCGCACAGCCCGTGAGTGCAGCGCCTCAGACCGCTCGGCTAATCCCGGGCGGCCTATAATGCTGTTCATGAATGGCAGCACAACAGGTCGAATCACCAGACTGACGTAGAGATTTGCATTCAGGGTGCGTCGGACAACCGCGAGCATCCTCCTGTTGTCATAAGAAATCGCATCTCGCTTCAGGTGTAGTCCAATGTGTCCACCATGCACGCTGGTAGGTTGCAGGTCCTCAACTGGCTTCTTTGTAACAAACACGTGGCCATCATTCGCACCGGGCCAGAACCAGCTTTCATCAGAAAACACACAGACCTCAGCTCTGTCCTCCAATGAGCTCTCGCTTGACACCACTGAAGCCACAAGTAGCGGTAGTTTTGGGTCAGTGGAATGCACGGTGCCGGTGTTCTGACTCGGAGCTGTCCCTGAAGTAACCGATTTGTAGCAGTTCGTTGTGTGACTGTGGTGCCAACTTCAGCACAAATTTCTGCTGCAGATACAGTACCACACGTCAGAGCCATACGCCGAATACGATGGTCTTCCCTCTCGATAGTGACACGTGGCCATCCAGGGCCCGGTTATCTTCCGACCGTACCTTCCCGTGACCTCCGCTGCCAGCAATCGTGTACAATGTCTACATTCCTGCTATATATTTCCGCAATTTTTCAGAAGGAATATCCTGCTTCTCGTAGCTCAATTACATGACTTATTTCAAACCCAGTGCCTTAAAGGAATTCTTCACTAATATCAACTCACCATGTCCAGTCCCAAAGGTTACTAACGTTCACAACCATTACGTCGTGCATTTAAAGCAAACGTGATTTGCATTAGTGGCTGATGCAACTGGCGTGGAATCTGAATAGACATTATCTTTCAGATGTAGAAACTCGCGTACCAACTTTCGTCTATGTGACACAACTCCTTTTTGGTTTGTGATTTCCTTTCCCGTCAGTGTATGTATGTAGGACGATCCTGGGACAAGAAGGGAAACCTCAAAGATAGATTGACGGCTTGGTCATGCTCTCAAATGACGAAGCAGCAGCAAGCAAACATACAGAAATACTTAAAGAATGTGCAGAAAAATTTTGCCTGCAGCTCTCTTTCCGGAAGTCTGAATTCTTCTGCTCAAAATTAAACATACAATAATTAGACACAGAATACGGCAAGATAAACAGAGTTACACGTTTCAAATATGTAGGTGAAGTCCTCGAACCTAGTGGAAGAGTAAAAATCTCACAAAAGACAGACCATGACCTATAGGAATCCCAGGAAAACAGACTGGGAGACATATAGGAGGGACCTTGACTTAGGCTTATCGGAAATTAAAACCTCGATAACGAATCCAGTAGAATTTGAGGCAGTAGCAGAGGCCATAATGACATATCAGGACAACTGCACAATCACCAGGAAGTACACAAATAGGAGTGTTCTTTGGTGGAATATGTCGGCCGCGGTGGTCTCGCGGTTCTAGGCGCGCAGTCCGGAACCGTGCGACTGCTACGGTCGCAGGTTCGAATCCTGCCTCGGGCATGGATGTGTGTGATGTCCTTAGGTTAGTTAGGTTTACGTAGTTCTAAGTTCTAGGCGACTAATGACCTGAGAAGTTGAGTCCCATAGTGCTCAGAGCCATTTGAACCATTTGGTGGAATACGTTGAGGAAGGAGGATGGGGAATATACAAAGACAGCACATGAGACACTGGAATTGCTCCTCGAAACTCACTTTCCTCAATATGCTCTGCCGCACAACACAGACCAGTATGTGACCCCAGAAAGACAACGGTTCTCAGGCACTCGAAGAGAGGACTGGGAATCGCCCAAGGGGTGTGTGAACTTCAACAAAATCCAGTGGGCGGTGGGAACATTCCAGCCGTTCAAGTCACCTGGCCCAGATGGAATTTTTGCAGCTCTCCTGCAACAGGCAGGAGGAAATCTCATAAGAGTCCTATGCAGGCTATTCAGGGCTAGGCTAGCAGTAGGAATCATTCCCAATGCTTGAAGGGCAATGAAGTTTGTCTTCATTCCAAAGCCAGGGAGAATTGATCATATCAAGGCTAAGGATATGAGACCAATCAGTCTGTCCTTCATTCTCAAAACATTGGAAAAACTGTTTAATGTATAAGTTGGGAAGAGAAGGCTGAGTAGAATCCCTCTACACCCAAACCAACACGCATACCAACCAGGTAAATCATGTGAAACAGCTCTTCACCAACTCGTTGGGAAAGTGGAAAAAGCATTTCATTTCCAAGAAATAGCCCTCTGCATCTTCATGGATATCGAGGAGGCCTTCAGTAACACGATCTTCGAAACCATGGTAAGGGCAGCAGAGATACATGACCTTGGGACCACTATATGTAGGTGGACCAGGGTCATGCTTAGTGGAAAGAAGGTAGAAACTACATGATGAATGAAAAGATGGTAATTAAGACCACTAGAGGCTTCCCACAAGGAGGAGTTTTGTCTGCTCTATTGTGGAATCTAGTGGTGAACGAACTCATTGAGGAACTAAGTTCTACAGACCATGCTTCTGTCAAGGATACGCAGATGACCTTGTCATTGTTACACTTGGCAAATTCAGTAACACAGTCAAGAATACGGCACAAGGAGAATTGGACATTGTGCAAAAATGGTGCATTAAACAGGATCTGAGAGTTAATCCTAAGAACTGTTGTGGTGCCATTTACGAAGAGACATATTCATCATGCAAGTTGGAATCTAAAGCTCTTCAATGAAACTATACCTGTGAAGGGGATAGCAAAATATCTAGGGGTAACCTTGGATGAGAAGCTAACTTGTACCCCTCATATTAAGAGCATCTGCTCCAAGGCAGAATGTACTCTAGTGAGTACTAGCGGGGCTTGTGGCTAAAACTGAGGCCTAAGCCCAAGAGGTATGCACTGGATATACACCACAGTGGTTAGACGTAGGATTTCCTACGGGGCCATAGTGTGGTGGAAGAAGGCAGAACAGTGGGTTGCTGCTAAGGAGCTTGCTAAGGTGCAGAGATTGGCCTGCTTAGCCATAACGGGAGGAATTAGCAGCACACCAACCGCTGGAATGGAAGCCACTTCACCTTTGGGTTAAGATGGAGGCAGCAGCTGGGGCACGCAGATTTAAAAGTGGCAAAAACTGGGTCTCATTTGGATATCCAGAATCACACATTAACATAGTGAGGTAAATATAGGAATGGCTTGGGAAATGGCTGGCCGGCCGGTGTGGCCGAGCGGTTCTAGGCGCTTCAGTCTGGAACCGCGCGACCGCTACGGTCGCAGGTTCGAATCCTGCCTCGGGTATGGATGTGTGTGATGTCCTTACGTTAGTTAGGTTTAATTAGTTCTAAGTTCTAGGGGACTGATGACCTGAGATGTTCACTCCCATAGTGCTCAGAGACATTTGAACCATTTTTGAAATGGCTGCCAACTATATAGTAACTCTCAACTTCTTCAACAAGCCTTACAGCATAATAATTGGATGTAGGGAGAAGTGGGAAAAAACAGTTCGACATTGTACGGGGGACATCGTTTGGTTCACCGATGGGTCGAAAACAGACCACGACGATGGGGCAGGGGTGTACGGGGCTCAGCCAAGTCTGGAGAGCATCATCTCTCTAGGGAAACTGGCCTCTGTATTCCAAGCTGAAATTACTGCAATCAGGGCACATGTGGAGGAGAATATGCATAGGTACTACAATGTCTGTCGCATCTGCATCTATTCAGACAGCCAGACAGCCCTGAAATCATTAGCAGTTCCTGCAACAAGATCTAAGATTGTTGCAGATTGCCACATGGCTCTGGTGGAGCTAGGAGGAAGCAATAGGGTGAACCTAGTGTGGGTCCCTGGCCACTCAGGGATCTGTGGCAATGAACAATCCGATATATTCACTAGGATGGTGGCAAAAACTCCATTTATTGGACCGGAACCTGTCCTGAAAATCACGAAGGCTATGATCAAATTATAACTACGCAACTGGCTTAGGAAACAGAACGTAGGATATTGGTCCAAGGTTCATAAACAAAAACATGGTAAGGTAATGATGCCCAAGCCATGTTTTAAAAGAAGCTCTGTAATCCTGGGATTGAATAGGAAAGAGGTCAAACTCATCACTGGGCTGATGACGGGCCATGTGAATTTCATAAAACACCTACACACAGTGGGTACAACGGAAGAGGACCATAAACGTAGGATCTGTGATGAGGGTGAAGAAACTGCATCACACCTAATCTTTTAATGCATGGCATTGGAGAGTAAAAGATACAGAATCTTCGGGACAACTAGACCTGAAGAAATTGTCTAACAAAAAACTGGTAGAGGGACTGCTTGCACTATTTAAGGGAACTGGTTGGCTTTACTAGATATACAGGGAGCGATACCGCACAATAAACCTAGTTTCGGTGCGGGTAGTGGCGGGTCAGACCTAAGCTGTTTTAGCTTCCGTGTTAAAATCAATAAATCAATCAACCAGTGACGAAAGTCCGGCAATCCTGATTTTGAAAGGGCACGGCCGACTACCTTCCCCATTCTTCGCTAATCCAATGGGACCGATGACCTTGCAGTTTGCTCCCCTACCCCGAATCATCTAACCAACACGCACACGCACAAGCACACGCACACTCACACACGCACAGACAGACAGATATAAACGTAACAGAAATGAATAGACTTCAGTTTTGAGCATATACTTCGTTAGGTTGGCAGCATGTACATAAACAAACCAAACAGTATGAGACATTTAGTGAACTCACTGTAGTTAAGTCTTTAAATCATATTTTTCCATCCAATACCTATGTCTAGTATCACAACATTAAAAGCGCGTCACGAAAATAAGAGCAAACGATATGAAAATTGTAAAGAAAAAAATTCGGAACTGCATTTCATAAATGCAGTTACAGTGCGACCTCCAGCATGTGACCAGATAAGAGGAAACGCAGTTGCCAACCAGCAAAGCGAAGAACTGATCACATATTGATTTAATGAAATGAAACGAATCTACAAACGACACGTATTAAAACAAAACTGTATCATTCTAGATCACACTGAAGATCCTTAAAGTAAATAAAAAAGGCTAAACGCGTCTGGGAGGAATACAGTGTAGAAAGTAAAGGCGGTTATTATTTACAAAACAAAGATTCGTCAAACTTTGAATCCTGATTCCTCGAAAAAGCTTGAGAAACACATCACATCAAAATACCACCTGTTACCCACACTGATGAGTCACGGCGAGGTTGAATGCTGCTTGGTGGCGTTGTGGGAACGTCACAAGATAATGAAAGTATATAAGTGAAGCAGAAGACAAAGCGGGAATTATTCTAGAGATGATACGGGCTGCAAATGAGAAAATCTGCTGACATTAGTTGCTTTAACGAAGGACGGGATTATGTGGCCCGGTGCTGGGGGAAACTAGCGTCTCGGAAACGGTGAAGCTGATCGATTGTTTGCGTGTTGTTGTCGTGAGCACCAATGAAAGTTGTAGAACAACGGCGAAAAAAAAAAAAAAGACAAGGTGTTGAACTTCCATTGCTAATCTCAGAATGTAGTTGTCGGAGGCATGCTCTCAATGTGCAGGTGTCACGATAGAGTACAGTGGTAGTGTAAAGCTCAAATGTATCGGAGCACAGCGTTCTGCGCACAGTATTGTACATGGTCTTCACAGCAGGTGACCCCTTATGTGTTCCCATGTCCATCCAACGACACCGTAAATTGCGGCGCCAGCGGCCTTTGAGATTTGATCGTGGATCAATCTAAACGTTTCTCGTTATCTGAGTTCTATGATATTGTCCAGAAACCCTGTCACCCAGGCGAACATCTCCACAAAACATAAACCGCGCCGCGCTCGCAGGCAGGTGGGATTAGTATTATGCTATTGGGTACGGGGTGGGAGGGGGCTTCACTTGGGCTTCAGTGGGAGCTGCGGAAGGGATCTAAGAACACCCGACAACTGTAGACTACATAAACATCATTACAGACCATCGGCACCACTTGCATGTCTTCCCCCAAAGCGATGGCATCTTTCACCAGGATATCTTTCCATGTTACAACACCATAATCGTACAACAGTCGTTTGAGGAGCGTGATGGTGAAATCATTTCGATGTCTTGGCCATCAGATTCGAATTATCTGAACCCAGTGGAACATGTCCGGGACGATACTGGGCGCCAGTTCTCCGTCCACAAACGACCGAGCCATAATTTGCTTGTTCGGCGTGAACTGTGTGGAAACATCTAAACCCATATACTGTACTTCCGTAAACGGAGCAAGAACTCGTGGAATCCATGCCATGAAGAATCGCTGCAGGATTGCCTAAGTGGACCAACACAGTATTAAATAGGCAGTGATAATGGTTCGGTTTATCAAGACATAACTAAGTTACAAAGATGAGCAAAATCGATGACTCACTCAGTGTATACTAGTTAGTTATTTAGCTGCATGATCCATAGATAATTTGAACAATTTTTTGTCGAAATGATGTTGGAAGATTCAGTTCGCAGAATATGTTTACAGGATTAGTGTTAATAATAAAGACCTTTCTTTTAATACTGCTCACGGAACTAGAGTTTTTTTGGATGCTGTTCGTTATTAAATAAAAATTCGCCCATGTGATACAAGGAGCTGTCCAGGAGAAATGGTTTTACTTTATATTTAAAATTTGCTTTGCCACCTGTCAGACATTTTAAATTATTCGTAAAGTGATGAAAAATTTTCGTTGCTGCATATTGAGCTCTTTTCTGAGTCACTGACAGAACTATTAATGGGTTATAAGGTCTTTCTTTCTCTTAGGTATGGACATCGCAGCTCTTCTCAGCTTGTAAGAGATTATTTATGATGAGTTTCGTTAGAGACTGCGTGTATTTCTGGAGTTAAAATGTCTGACTCCTTTAAGACATACCTACGTGACGACTGTAGATGAAATCATTTATTTTTCCTTCAGCTCCCATTTTTTTGCAATCAGGACTTTCTTTCTAAGTGATGAATTACGCCGGAAAATTATCCCATAAAACATTGATTAGAAATATGCAGAATATTTCAGGAGGCCAATTTCTTTTTATCCTGGACTAACAATTGTACGAGGAGCAAAAGTATCTGAACTTCATTGTTTGAGCAACTCAGCGTGCTTCTTCCAATTCTTTCTCATCAGTATGTACGTCCAAAATATGGAGCAGTCCATCTAGTTTACTGCCTCCTTTTCACGTGTGTCATCAATGGTTGGTAATGTTGAGGTAGTATGTTTTCTAAAAATGTCGTTAGCAATATCTTGTGTTGCTATCTCTCTAATGGTATTTCTTATAACACTAGTATCGTCTGCAAGGTGTACCAATTTGCTACTTAAATGTTAACTGGAAGATCATTCACGTGTATAACGAATGCGAGTGGGCACGAAATTGAACCTCGTGGGACTCCCTTTGTGATTTCTCCCCAGTCACTAATACTTTCCACCTTTTCAACATTGTTTGAATTCACCACAACTTTCTGCGTTCTGTTCGTTAAGTATGATACAAACCAGTTGTTTGTGGAGCCGTAAGTTCCATAAAAGTGAAGTTTTTCTAAGAGAGTAACATGATATACGCATTCAAATCTTGTTAGCCTGGTCCTTGGTCCCTCAATTGTCCTGCAACCAAAACAAAACCTGTTGTGGCAAACCATGCCCGCTTACTTTCACCGTGTTAGCTAAATGCCCAACTCCTGCAAGTACGAGCGTCGAGTCTGTCTTCCCGCAAGCGTCCCAGCGGTGCGTGCGCTGCTGCCCTGTGGCGCCACCGCACCGCCAGCGGCTGAGTCCCAGCGCACTCGACTGCCACGGAGCCCCTGCCGCCATTATGCCGCGGTCACCACCTGCATATGCATTGCCGCCACGCTCCGCGGACCTTCCCTCGCCGTGGTGCATCTCTGCGGCCTCCCTTGGCCATCCCAGGAGACGCGCCGTGGATCTTCCGGGGACGGAAGTAGCGACGGCCATTAGCAAGTCCTCGAACACGGCTGTGCTGCTCGAGTCACCCCGCCTTCAGCAACTAAGGTACGCGGCTCGAGGATTAATAAGCCAAATCGTTTTGTATAGAAGTGAAGGGGTGCTTCAGAATGGAAGCAGCTCCAGTCTCTGGTTATGTGGCGTTGTACTTACTATCATACAGTAAAAATGATTATTTCATTTTGTCAAGAAAGACTGAGTACAGATGTCATGTACTTAACTAGTCAAGGGATGGAGCTGCCTGTGTTTAGAGCTTGTGGTGTGCTTACTGTAAGACCTTCGGTACTCACACCATCAGATTATTTGACTTGTCGCTCTAACGAAATAGGCGAGTGTCAGCAATATGTCTCGTGGTCTCATCGTGGCGTGTTTATCTTCTGCCGTTAGGTCAGTCGATAGAAATGCCACTTGCACGCTTAGAGTAGCAGATTGACGGTGACCAACTTTAAACAGAACTTGAGTAATTTTCACACACATTTATTAAAATAATAAAAATCATAAAAATGACTTAACTTGGTTCTGGATGCTATTTACAATTGACAATCCGAAGTTCCTTTGGTCTGGGTACGTTAATCTTATTCTCACATATCTCTGATACTTCACAAAGTGTCTATACATTTATCTTCATGGCTATGTGCAGGAATATGATAATCTTATTAGGCGCAGACTGAAACTTGACTATAGACTGGTGCACACTAAGGCAGACTAATGCAGACTGACTGATCGGAGGTCTGTACACTCATTATAATACCTCGAGCGTTCAGGTATCACTGCGCGAGTGTGATCCGCGAGGAGAAGAGGTTCTACGTTAGCAGCAATCTCATTGGCTGCGAGACATATTAATACGCGGATCGGCGGAAGCAGAATTTGGTCCTTCTCTAAGATAGCGCCATCTCGTAGTGCAGAGACGGACGAGCGCTGCGCCTGCGCTGTTGTGCTTAGCGGGGCGCGCTCTAGTGGGAAAGTTGTGTACGCGCTGACTACGCGGAACTATGTACACAACAGAGCTTAAACTCATATTGACTCTTAATCGACTCTCAATGTTAAAACAAAAATAAAATAAAAAATAAAAAAAACGTGAAAATATCTTCCAGAGACGCTACCAGTCACAAAATTTTGTTGACTTGCTTAAATTATTTAATGGAAGAACATGTTTCAAGGTATCTCCAAGCTGCAAGGACAATGAAACGAACATCATGCGAAAGTACACGTAATTGTTAAAATTATTATTAAATTTCTTGGCATGTGGTGTCATCAATTTCTAAGCAATCATTCACTTAGTTATATAAAATCATTGTCTTCTAGAAATGTGTTCACTTACTATCATTGCTATAGCTCATTGAATTTTACTAACAACTGTTCATAAACTTGGCAAGGACACTTAAAACACCTCATCAATCTACCGAATTACTGGCTGTTGTCAAATTGTGCAAGTGCCTGTTTTTGTCAGTAATGTTTTGAATTACGAAAAAGAGTGCCTATAAGCTGTTTTGATTAACGGGATGTTTAATGAGCACAAGATGCATTTTTAGGTCACCTCACGGATTACACGCAAACAATGCACCGGATGAGCCAGCTGTTACAGAGGGGGAATACGATAGTGAAAAATTTAATTACATTTGTAAAGCTTAAGCACGTGGTGTAATTTACTTAAAGGTACCAGCAAATAAGATATGACTGTATATTGTAATTTTCATGTAATCTGTTTTCTAAAAGTAGACAGAGAGAAAGATATGGCATCATCAATTATACAGGTGCAACGAAATCAGGATAAACGTGTTTCAGCGAAAATTCTGTCCTAATGTATAAGAACCAATAATGACAAAAACTCGGAATTCTGAAATTGCCTTCTTTTTACAGCCTTCAGCAGTTGTACTGTAAGTAAACTAAAATACTAAAACCACAAAACTCGAGGCCTATTTCCTACCCAACGTCAGTAGGATCTTCACAGTCGCATATCTTGAATCCCCACCGGACAGCAATAAATATTCCTGTCATTATCGATATGCGTTGCCGAGATCACTAATGCACCATTGTGCGGTGGCGCTTGTCTCGAAAGTAATCCGGTTCGCATCTTGGTGGCGTTCAATTTTCACTGCCAGTATTTGTCCGGGAAAGGAAGGAGAGCGGATGGCGTAAAGTACCTGCGCAAGACTCTTGGAAAAAATTCCAAACAACTCTGCAGTGTCTCACGAAATGAGGAAGGAGTGGTATATGTGGGGGTACCGTGTTTCACCCTGTCTCTTATCTTCATCCATAACAACACAAACACAACACTACAGTGTAGAATCATTCATCAAAGTCGTCCACACGGCACAGTTACACGCTCGATACATCATAACAGGTCGGAGGAAGGCAAAGTCAAAGCACCTCCACTAGGAGTCTGTCCAGGACGGCGAAGGAGGATTCCTACAGCTGTTCCCCTACGTTCATTCCCTGAGTATGAGACTGTGTTATGTTAATACGCGTAGTAGAATAATAAGATGAAATAATCTACAGAATTACGAAATATTTAGTTCAACTAATCGTCATAAACTGGTGCAGGATGCAGATAAGTCCGAAAAATTTCGATAGAATTCAGTTATTCAAAATAGCTTAGACCACATATTCAAACGTTCCACCTGAAAGATAAGAAATACCTGGTATTCAGGTCTGTTTCGAAAACTACTGGGAAAACTTAAGATAATACATGAAGAATGCAAACTGCTTTCAATTGAAGGTGTTGTGCCAGAACGAGAATACTTTCGCCAGTACGACGGTGGGTTTTTTAGTTTGCTCTGGGAGGAGATGGAGTGGAACTTTCACATCTTAAAAGACTTTATTACAATATAGATATGAATAATTACTTAAATTCGTGTAATCCGTTTGGACAGGAATTTTCTGAGCATTTACCACTGTCTCTGAATATTAATGTATCGCTTGATACCGACAAATTTACAAGACTCCTCCATTGAAGAACACATTATCTGCCTAAGACATTAAATACGCTGGTGCCTATACAAGACGATGCTGTCGTAATATCACATTTTATTACGGAAATAACTGTGTCAGGTACGGTGCTGTGTGTCGGTACCACAGACGTTGCATAAGAAAAGCGAACATTATCATTGGGTTACCTCTGATTTTTATTATCTTTGTTGGTGAAAGAAATGTTAAAGACTCCAATTTTGTTCTTACTCTAACAAAGACGGAGGGAAATTATAATAGTGAACATTACGTATTACAACTCAATAGTAAAAGTGAAAGTTGTATTCGAGGAAGAAATAAGCGAGTGCTCATCGCTGATAAATAATTAGGTGAGACTTGAACGTAAATATAACTCTTTCTCGCCATTCTAATTACTATAGAAAGTTTCAGTTACACTTTGTCGACATGAAGGTGGAGGAACGCTGGGAAGACTGACGAACTGTGATATCGATAGCTACGATGCCACAACGTAGGTCCGCTCTGCTAGGTTGGCACTACGAGAGACACCGACGACAGCGCCCTCTTGCTGCCTAGGTCTCCGAGCTCCGCGACTGCTTCAGCCCATTCCATCAGGTGCAGCCAGCCAGGACACTTCGCTTCAGCATCGCACCTACGTACATAGTTATGTAATATGTTTGCATATGTTTATCCACTAGTAAAAGTGTTTTAACTGTATTTGCAGTACCGTGAGATTAGTACCTTTTCCTGTTCCTACCCACGCGCCGCCTCCCAGGCGGGATACAAAACGAATGAACCTGCAAATAAACACGGCTACTTTCAATGGACTCAAGAGCACGCAACAAGAAATCTGCCACAGGTCTTTAGCAAAATATTACCACACGACAAAACACAAAAATTCAATGGACATTTCAATATACCCTTTGAAAACGAAGAATAAATGCAAATTTTGTCCACCAAACAATGAAACACGATATCGTCTTGATGGTTTACTGAAAACTGGGACGACTGTTCCTCCGCTCAGTTGTAAGTAGGCCATCCATCGTGGCGGCGCACAGTGGGCCCACTAGCTTCAAAACATGGATCAAATAGCGAAAAAGTTGTGTGCGTTCCGACGTCAGTCCCGCGAAATCTGACGCACTCTTATCGAGTGTTGACGTGTCATTGCAGTCTCAAGACGATAGGATACGTGCCGCGGCAGTTGACGGAAACTGTAAGTCAGACGGACAACATTTTTCAGATGTTATTTTTATGGCCTTTTTAATATATTAGAGCGATCTTGCCTTGTTTTCAGCATAAAATAAGATGGGTAGCACTCCAGAAGGTACGTTTGACAGTTCTAACCGGTGTAATGACACATTTCGATTTAAACCTAACTTTTTTTTTTGGTCATCAGTCTACTGACTGGTATGATGCGGCCCGCCACGAATTCCTTTCCTGTGCCAACCTCTTCATCTCAGAGTAGCACTTGCAACCTACGTCCTCAATTATTTGCCTGACGTATTCCATCTCTGTCTTCCTTTACAGTTTTTGCCCTCTACAGCTCCCTCTTGTACCATGGAAGTCATTCCCTCATGTCTTAGCATATGTCCTATCATCCTGTCCCTTCTCCTTATCAGTGTTTTCCACATATTCCTTTCCTCTCCGATTCTGCGTAGAACTTCCTCATTCCTTACCTTATCAGTCCACCAAATTTTCAACATTCGTCTATAGCACCACATCTCAAATGCTGCGATTCTCTTCTGTTCCGGTTTTCCCACAGTCCATGTTTCACTACCATACAATGCTGTACTCCAGACGTACATCCTCAGAAATTTCTTCCTCAAATTAAGGCCGGTATTTGATATTAGTAGACTTCTCTTGGCCAGAAATGCCTTTTTTGCCATAGCGAGTCTGCTTTTGATGCCCTCTTTGCTCCGTCCGTCATTGGTTATTTTACTGCCTTGGTAGCAGAATTCCTTAACTTCATTGACTTCGTGACCATCAATCCTGATGTTAAGTTTCTCGCTGTTCTCATTTCTACTACTTCTCATTACCTTCGTATTTCTCCGATTTACTCTCAAACCATACTGTGTTCTCATTAGACTGTTCATTCCGTTCAGCAGATCATTTAATTCTTCTTCACTTTCACTCAGGATAGCAATGTCATCAGCGAATCGTATCATTGATATCCTTCCACCTTTTATTTTAATTCCACTCCTGAACCTTTCTTTTATTTCCATCATTGCTTCCTCGATGTACAGATTGAAGAGTAGGGGCGAAAGGCTACAGCCTTGTCTTACACCCTTCTTAATACGAGCACTTCGTTCTGGATCGTCCACTCTTTATTATTCCCTCTTGGTTGTTGTACATATTGTATACGACCCGTCTCTCCCTATAGCTTACCCCTACTTTTTTCAGAATCTCGAACAGCTGGCTCCATTTTATATTATCGAACGCTTTTTCTAGGTCGACAAATCCTATGAAAGTGTCTTGATTTTTCTTTAGCCTTGCTTCCATTATCAGCCGTAACGTCAGAATTGCCTCTCTCGTACTTTTCCTAAAGCCAAACTGATCGTCACCTAGAGCATTCTCAATTTTCTTTTCCATTCTTCTGTATATTATTCTTGTAAGCAGCTTCGATGCATGAGCTGTTAAGCTGATTGTGCGATAATTCTCGCACTTGTCAGCTCTTGCCGTCTTCGGAATTGTGTGGATGATGCTTTTCCGAAAGTCAGATGGTTTGTCGCCAGACTCATATATTCTACACACCAACGTGAATAGTCGTTTTGTTGCCACTTCCCCCAATGATTTTAGAAATTCTGATGGAATGTTATCTATCCCTTCTGCCTTATTTGACCGTAAGTCCTCCAAAGCTCTTTTAAATTCCGATTCTAATACTGGATCCCCTATCTCTTCTAAATCGACTCCTGTTTCTTCTTCTATCACATCAGACAAATCTTCACCCTCATAGAGGCTTTCAATGTATTCTTTCCACCTATCTGCTCTCTCCTCTGCATTTAACAGTGGAATTCCCGTTGCACTCTTAATGTTACCACCGTTGCTTTTAATGTCACCAAAGGTTGTTTTGACTTTCCTGTATACTGAGTCTGTCCTTCCGACAGTCATATCTTTTTCGATGTCTTCACATTTTTCCTGCAGCCATTTCGTCTTAGCTTCCCTGCACTTCCTATTCATTTCATTCCTCAGCGACTTGTATTTCTGTATTCCTGATTTTCCCGGAACATGTTTGTACTTCCTCCTTTCATCAATCAACTGAAGTATTTCTTCTGTTACCCATGGTTTCTTCGCAGCTACGTTCTTTGTACCTATGTTTTCCTTCCCAACTTCTGTGATGGCCCTTTTTAGAGATGTCCATTCCTCTTCAACTGTACTGCCTACTGCGCTATTCCTTATTGCTGTATCTATAGCGTTAGAGAACTTCAAACGTATCTCGTCATTCCTTAGTACTCCCTTATCCCATTTCTCTGCGTATTGCTTCTTCCTGACTAATATCTTGAACTTTAGCCTACTCTTCATCACTACTATATTGTGATCTGAGTCTATATCTGCTCCTGGGTACGCCTTACAATCCAGTATCTGATTTCGGAATCTCTGTCTGACCATGATGTAATCTAATTGAAATCTTCCCGTATCTCCCGGCCTTTTCCAAGTACACCTCCTCCTCTTGTGATTCTTGAACAGGGTATTCGCTATTACTAGCTGAAACTTGTTACAGAACTCAATTAGTCTTTCTCCTCTTTCATTCCTCGTCCCAAGCCCATATTCTCCTGTAACCTTTTCTTCTACTCCTTCCCCTACAACTGCATTCCAGTCGCCCAGGACTATTAGATTTTCGTCCCCCTTTACATACTGCGTTACCCTTTCAACATCCTCATACACTTTCTCTATCTGTTCATCTTCAGCTTGCGACGTCGGCATGTATACCTGAACTATCGTTGTCAGTGTTGGTCTGCTGTCGATTCTGATTAGAACAACCCGGTCACTGAACTGTTCACAGTTCCTATTCATAACGAATCCTACACCTGTTATACCATTTTCTGCTGCTGTTGATATTACCCGACACTCATCTGACCAGAAATCCTTGTCTTCCTTCCACTTCACTTCACTGACCCCTACTATATCTAGATTGAGCCTTTGCATTTCCCTTTTCAGATTTTCTAGTTTCCCTACCACGTTCAAGCTTCTGACATTCCACGCCCCGACTAGTAGAACGTTAGCCTTTCGTTGATTATTCAATCTTTTTCTCATGGTAACCTCTCCCTTGGCAGTCCCCTCCCGGAGATCCGAATGGGGGCCTATTCCGGAATCTTTTGCCAATGGAGAGATCATCATGACACTTCTTCAATTACAGGCCACATGTCCTGTGGATACACGTTACGTGTCTTTAATGCAGTGGTTTCCATTGCCTTCTGCATCCTCATGTCGTTGATCATTGCTGATTCTTCCGCCTTTTGGGGGCAATTTCCCACCCCTAGGACAAGAGAGTGCCCTGAACCTCTATCCGCTCCTCCGCCCTCTTTGACTAAGCCGTTGGCAGAATGAGGCTGACTTCTTATGCCGGAAGTCTTCGGCCGCCAGTGCTGATTATTTATCAAAATTTAGGCAGTGGCGGGGATCGAACCCGGGACCGAAGACGTTTTGATTATGAATCAAAGACGCTACCCCTAGACCATCCATATTATCCGAAATCGTTGGCTACGAAACGGCCTCTGCATGGTTCCACTTTTGTAAATGGCTCTCCTACTAACTTAATAGTATAGTTAACGAGTTTAAGCGTTTGCACGTTTGTAGTGGGTGGTCATTTTTGTACGAGGAAAATGGTTCTCTCATTATTGCAATTATCACAAAAAATATTATCTGCACAAAAAAGTAAACGTTTTCTGAAGAATTTTAGGGGACCTATTCGAAATTGTAATTATATTTTTTTGGAAATTGCAATTTTTTTTAGAGAATTAAATTTTGTGTTTTGTTTTTGTCGTGAAATGACGGAGACCTACTCAAATTTTGTGCAGAAAACTATAGAACTAAACATATCTATCAAGAACTCTGAAAAAAATATATTTCTCAAAAGTGCAGCAGCAACTTCACCGGATTCACAGTATTCTGCAATAATGTTCGATGGTGACATAATTATGGTGCACGGAAGTACGATAATCTGAGCTGCTCCGTTCCCGATTCTTTGACTACCTGGTGATGCTCAGGAAGCTCGGAGCAAGGATACTCGGCATTACCGAGAAGATTTTACACGCAGATATTACCGTGAGAAAAGGATGCATGTTGCATTGCATTAATTTGTGGCATCTTCGGAACCATTCGTCGCGAGAGCCCAGAAAATAGGAATTGAAGTGGAATATCTTCTGAAAAATGTAAAACAAAGAATAAAATATTCAGTACGGAAATGTTCACTTCAAATTCGTTATTAGCGATTTTACAACTCTTTACATCCGAAGTTTTACTCGAATCAGGTGTTGAAGTTTGGATGTGTGGATGCAAAATGGTTAGTTTGTACTGATAGGAAAAAGTTGGAAATTTGTGGTAAGGTCTTATGGGACCAAACTGCGGAGGTCATCGGTTCCTATGCCTACACACTAGTTAATCTAACTTAAACTAACTTACACGATGGACAACGCACACACTCATACCGGAGGAAGGACTCGAACCTCCGACGGGGGGAGCCGCACGGACCGTGACAACGCGCCCTAGACCACGCGGCTACCCTGCGCGGGGTACTGACAGTTGTAGTGCACTTGGTACTGCAGTTACGAGAGTGCAGAAAACATTAGATCGAAAAGTTTGTGAATTGTTTCTGAGAACACTATCCGTCGCAGTAAAAAACAACCAAAACATTGACGTGTGTATACGTTAAGGTATAACGTATAAAAAATATCTTCAGTTATACCCATTACACCTGTACGTAAAGCCATTTTTGTAGTACGTATGCATTTTGTAAACTGCAGAGAAAAAGATCTTACCTGAAACACCCTGCATGTGTTGGGTAGAGAATAACAAACTATGACACCCCTCTGTCCCCACCCACCCCTGGGCTAGAGCCGGACTCTGGATTCGTGCCTCTGACGTAGACTAAGTGGAAGGTGTCGCTAGCGAGAGGCGTCGTAACGTAATGGTGTCCCACCGGGAGTGACTGAGGAGCAGCAGCAAGCCGCAGGTCGCCGTGAAAAACAAGCGAGGCCGCGGGGGAACTCGGAGCTGCCTCGGCGGCGTGGACTTGCTGATGGGTGGCTGCGGCGGGGGCGGCTGGCGCGGCTGCGCTGCGGTCGCGCTCGCTAATGCCGCCGCCATCTGAAAGGGAGATGCGTGGGCGTGCAAAGGCGGCGGGTTCCGGCCGCCGCGACACGCCGCGTCACTCACCCCCTCCACTGCGACCACGGGCTGCAGCCTCCGCGAACGTCCCAATGCTCTGGCGTATCACCTGCTGGATCCCTGACGCTAACTGTGTCTGCAGAGAACTGACCCGAGGCCGTCGAAAACCGTCTATTGACGCTTTGGTTCATAAACAAGAGAGCCCACCATTAAACTCTAAACATGATTATGTGGCTCGTCGTTGCACACTATAAGAAACTCAAAAAATGAAGTCGACGTTTTCATTGACGAAAAAACTGGGTGG
The DNA here is from genome assembly GCF_023898315.1 of Schistocerca nitens. NCBI lineage: Eukaryota > Metazoa > Arthropoda > Insecta > Orthoptera > Acrididae > Schistocerca > Schistocerca nitens. The sequence continues at coordinate 169,732,718 of NC_064622.1, forward strand.
TTCAAGAGTTAACAGCTCTTACGTATGACATAAAGTAGTACAAAAGCTTTAATGATACGAGATGTCGTATTTTCCAATCGAATTAATCACTAAAAAAAATAATGATTAATTTATGGAACAAACTTAAAACTTCAAATAAAATGTCGTTCCACCATTCTAAAAATCACAAAACAAAACTTTTAAAACAAAAATTTTACTCCTAGTATACGTAAATTTTATGTGGCATAATTCTATCGATCCTTATTGCATAAAACTACATTCTGAATGTTTTGGATGGTACACGAATGGCTGACAATCTGCCTGCTGGCTTCTGTTTGATGATTTTTCTGACGTTTCGCCAACACGAGTGACTGGCATTATAAAAGCTTCATCCTTCATTGTTGGTGGTCCACTCGTGCTGGCGAAACGCCAGGAAAATCATCAAACAAACGTCGGGCGAAGAACCCGAGACACAGGGCAACAGGCAGTTTGACAACAAGTCACCTCGAAAGCCTTCCCAGTTTTGTTCATGAAGTAAGTAAAGTGTAAGTAAATATTCCTTGTTATTACGATATTGTTCATTTACACTACTGGCCATTAACAGTGCAACACCACGAAGATGACTTGTTACAGACGCGAAATTTAACCGACAGGTAGAAGGTGCTGTGATATGCAAATGATTACCTTTTCAGAGCATTCACACAAGGTCGGCGCCGGTGGCTGACATGAGGAAAGTTTCCAACCGATCTCTCATACACAAACAACTGTTGACCGGGGTTGCCTGGTGAAACGTTGTTGTGATGCCTCGTGTAAGGAGGAGAAATGCGTACCATCACGTTTCCGACTTTGATAAAGGTCGGATCGCAGCCTATCGCGATTGCGGTTTATCGTATCACGACGTTGCTGCTCGCATTGGTAAAGATCCAATGACAGCTAGCAGAATATGAAATCGGTGGGTTCAAGAGGGTTATACGGAACGCCATGCTGGATCCCAACGGTCTCGTATCACCAGCAGTCGAGATGACAGGCATCTTACCCGCATGGCTGTAACGGATCGTGCATCGTGCAGCTACCTCTCGATCCCTGAGTCAACAGATGGGGACGTTTGTAAGACAACAACCATCTGCACGAACAGTTCGTCGACGTTTGCAGCAGCATAGACTATCAGCTCGGAGACCATGACTGCGGTTACCCTTGACGCTGTATCACAGAGAGGAGCGCCTGCGATGGTGTACTCAACGACGAACCTGGGTGCACGATGGCGAAACGTCATTTTTTCGGATGAATCCAGGTTCTGTTTACAGCATCATGATGGTCGCATCCGTGTTTGGCGACATCGCGGTGAACGCACATTGGAAGCGTGTATTCGTCATCGCCATACTGGCGTATCACCCGGCGTGATGGTATGGGGTGCCATTGGTTACACGTTTCGGTCACCTCTTCTTCGCATTGACGGCACTTTGAACAGTGGAGGCTACATTTCAGATGTGTTACGACCCGTGATTCTACCCTTCATTCGATCCCTGTGAAACCCTACATTTCAGCAAGATACTGCACGACCGCATGTTGCAGGTCCTGTACGGGCCTTTCTGGATACAGAAAATGTTCGACTGCTGCCCTGGCCAGCACATTCTCCAGATCTCTCACCAATTGAAAATGTCTGGTCAATGATGACCGAGCAACTGGCTCGTCACAACACGCCAGTCACTACTCTTGATGAACTGTGGTATAGTGTTGTATTGGGCTGCATTGGGCAGCTGTACCTGTACACGCCATCCAAGCTCTGTTTGACTCAATGCCCAGGCGTATCAAGGCCATTTTTACGGCCAGATGTGGTTGTTCTGGGTACTGATTTCTCAGGATCTATGCACCAAAATTGCGTGAAAATGTAATCACATGTCAGTTCTAGCATAATATATTTGTCCAATGAATACCCGTTTACTATCTGCATTTCTTATTCGTGTAGCAATTTTAATGACCAGTAGCGTATACAGTGAAAATTATTACATGCTTGAAAAGGCTAAACACTCAGTGTAGATAGCTTTTTGAGCGTGCTTCTTCATTCCATACACACAATACAAAATAATTTCGCTGTGTGTTAATGCACGCCAGTTGTTTGACAGTGCTGCAGTGGCGCTTGCAAGAAAACTGTGGTAGTGACCAGTAGCGTATGCAGTGAAAATTATTACATGCTTGAAAAGGCTAAACACTCAGTTGAGATAGCTTTTTGAGCGTGCTTCTTCATTCCATACACACAATACAAAATAATTTTGCAGTGTGTTTATGCACGCCAGTTGTTTGACAGTGCTGCAGTAGCGTTTGCAAGAAAACTGTGGTAGTGACCAGTAGCGTATGCAGTGAAAATTATTACATGCTTGAAAAGGCTAAACACTCAGTGTAGATAGCTTTTTGAGCGTGCTTCTTCATTCCATACACACAATACAAAATAATTTCGCTGTGTGTTAATGCACGCCAGTTGTTTGACAGTGCTGCAGTGGCGCTTGCAAGAAAACTGTGGTAGTGACCAGTAGCGTATGCAGTGAAAATTATTACATGCTTGAAAAGGCTAAACACTCAGTGTAGATAGCTTTTTGAGCGTGATTCTTCATTCCATACACACAATACAAAATAATTTCGCTGTGTGTTAATGCACGCCAGTTGTTTGACAGTGCTGCAGTGGCGCTTGCAAGAAAACTGTGGTAGTGACCAGTAGCGTATGCAGTGAAAATTATTACATGTTTGAAAAGGCTAAACACTCAGTGTAGATAGCTTTTCGAGCGTGCTTCTTCATTCCATACACACAATACAAAATAATTTCGCTGTGTGTTAATGCACGCCAGTTGTTTGACAGTGCTGCAGTGGCGCTTGCAAGAAAACTGTGGTAGTGACTAGTAGCGTATGCTGTGAAAATTATTAGATGCTTGAAAAGGCTAAACACTCAGTGTAGATAGCTTTTTGAGAGTGCTTCTTCATTCCATACACACAATACAAAATAATTTCGCTGTGTGTTAATGCACGCCAGTTGTGTGACAGTGCTGCAGTGGCGCTTGCAAGAAAACTGTGGTAGTGACCAGTAGCGTATGCAGTGAAAATTATTACATGTTTGAAAAGGCTAAACACTCAGTGTAGATAGCTTTTTGAGCGTGCTTCTTCATTCCATACACACAATACAAAATAATTTCGCTTTGTTTTAATGCACGCCAGTTGTTTGACAGTGCTGCAGTGGCGCTTGCAAGAAAACTGTGGTAGTGACCAGTAGCGTATGCAGTGAAAATTATTACATGCTTGAAAAGGCTAAACACTCAGTGTAGATAGCTTTTTGAGCGTGATTCTTCATTCCATACACACAATACAAAATAATTTCGCTGTGTGTTAATGCACGCCAGTTGTTTGACAGTGCTGCAGTGGCGCTTGCAAGAAAACTGTGGTAGTGACCAGTAGCGTATGCAGTGAAAATTATTACATGCTTGAAAAGGCTAAACACTGAGTGTAGATAGCTTTTTGAGCGTGCTTCTTCATTCCATACACACAATACAAAATAATTTCGCTGTGTGTTAATGCACGCCAGTTGTTTGACAGTGCTGCAGTGGCGCTTGCAAGAAAACTGTGGTAGTGACTAGTAGCGTATGCAGTGAAAATTATTACATGCTTGAAAAGGCTAAACACTCAGTGTAGATAGCTTTTTGAGCGTGCTTCTTCATTCCATACACACAATACAAAATAATTTCGCTGTGTGTTAATGCACGCCAGTTGTTTGACAGTGCTGCTGTGGCGCTTGCAAGAAAACTGTGGTAGTGACCAGTAGCTATGCAGTGAAAATTATTACATGTTTGAAAAGGCTAAACACTCAGTGTAGATAGCTTTTTGAGCGTGCTTCTTCATTCCATACACACAATACAAAATAATTTCGCTTTGTTTTAATGCACGCCAGTTGTTTGACAGTGCTGCAGTGGCGCTTGCAAGAAAACTGTGGTAGTGACCAGTAGCGTATGCAGTGAAAATTATTACATGCTTGAAAAGGCTAAACACTCAGTGTAGATAGCTTTTTGAGCGTGCTTCTTCATTCCATACACACAATACAAAATAATTTCGCTGTGTGTTAATGCACGCCAGTTGTTTGACAGTGCTGCAGTGGCGCTTGCAAGAAAACTGTGGTAGTGACCAGTAGCGTATGCAGTGAAAATTATTACATGCTTGAAAAGGCTAAACACTCAGTGTAGATAGCTTTTTGAGCGTGCTTCTTCATTCCATACACACAATACAAAATAATTTCGCTGTGTGTTAATGCACGCCAGTTGTTTGACAGTGCTGCAGTGGCGTTTGCAAGAAAACTGTGGTAGTGACCAGTAGCGTATGCAGTGAAAATTATTACATGCTTGAAAAGGCTAAACACTCAGTGTAGATAGCTTTTTGAGCGTGCTTCTTCATTCCATACACACAATACAAAATAATTTCGCTGTGTGTTAATGCACGCCAGTTGTTTGACAGTGCTGCAGTGGCGCTTGCAAGAAAACTGAGGTAGTGACCAGTAGCGTATGCAGTGAAAATTATTACATGCTTGAAAAGGCTAAACACTCAGTGTAGATCGCTTTTTGAGCGTGCTTCTTCATTCCATATACACAATACAAAATAATTTCGCTGTGTGTTAATGCACGCCAGTTGTTTGACAGTGCTGCAGTGGCGTTTGCAAGAAAACTGTGGTAGTGACCAGTAGCGTATGCAGTGAAAATTATTACATGCTTGAAAAGGCTAAACACTCAGTGTAGATAGCTTTTTGAGCGTGCTTCTTCATTCCATACACACAATACAAAATAATTTCGCTGTGTGTTAATGCACGCCAGTTGTTTGACAGTGCTGCAGAGGCGCTTGCAAGAAAACTGTGGTAGTGACCAGTAGCGTATGCAGTGAATATTATTACATGCTTGAAAAGGCTAAACACTCAGTGTAGATAGCTTTTTGAGCGTGCTTCTTCATTCCATACACACAATACAAAATAATTTCGCTGTGTGTTAATGCACTCCAGTTGTTTGACAGTGCTGCAGAGGCGCTTGCAAGAAAACTGTGGTAGTGACTAGTAGCGTATGCAGTGAAAATTATTACATGTTTGAAAAGGCTAAACACTCAGTGTAGATAGCTTTTTGAGCGTGCTTCTTCATTCCATACACACAATACAAAATAATTTCGCTGTGTGTTAATGCACGCCAGTTGTTTGACAGTGCTGCAGTGGCGCTTGCAAGAAAACTGTGGTAGTGACCAGTAGCGTATGCAGTGAAAATTATTACATGTTTGAAAAGGCTAAACACTCAGTGTAGATAGCTTTTTGAGCGTGCTTCTTCATTCCATATACACAATACAAAATAATTTCGCTGTGTGTTAATGCACGCCAGTTGTTTGACAGTGCTGCAGTGGCGCTTGCAAGAAAACTGTGGTAGTGACCAGTAGCGTATGCAGGGAAAATTATTACATGTTTGAAAAGGCTAAACACTCAGTGTAGATAGCTTTTTGAGCGTGCTTCTTCATTCCATACACACAATACAAAATAATTTCGCTGTGTGTTAATGCACGCCAGTTGTTTGACAGTGCTGCAGTGGCGCTTGCAAGAAAACTGTGGTAGTGACCAGTAGCGTATGCAGTAAAAATTATTACATGCTTGAAAAGGCTAAACACTGAGTGTAGATTGCTTTTTGAGCGTGCTTCTTCATTCCATACACACAATACAAAATAATTTCGCTGTGTGTTAATGCACGCCAGTTGTTTGACAGTGCTGCAGTGGCGCTTGCAAGAAAACTGTGGTAGTGACCAGTAGCGTATGCAGTGAAAATTATTACATGCTTGAAAAGGCTAAACACTCAGTGTAGATAGCTTTTTGAGCGTGCTTCTTCATTCCATTCACACAATACAAAATAATTTCGCTGTGTGTTAATGCACGCCAGTTGTTTGACAGTGCTGCAGTGGCGCTTGCAAGAAAACCGTGGTAGTGACCAGTAGCGTATGCAGTGAAAATTATTACATGCTTGAAAAGGCTAAACACTGAGTGTAGATAGCTTTTTGAGCGTGCTTCTTCATTCCATACACACAATACAAAATAATATCGCTGTGTGTTAATGCACGCCAGTTGTTTGACAGTGCTGCAGTGGCGCTTGCAAGAAAACTGTGGTAGTGACCAGTAGCGTATGCAGTGAAAATTATTACATGCTTGAAAAGGCTAAACACTCAGTGTAGATAGCTTTTTGAGCGTGCTTCTTCATTCCATACACACAATACAAAATAATTTCGCTGTGTGTTAATGCACGCCAGTTGTTTGATAGTGCTGCAGTGGCGCTTGCAAGAAAACTGTGGTAGTGACCAGTAGCGTATGCAGTGAAAATTATTACATGCTTGAAAAGGCTAAACACTCAGTGTAGACAGCTTTTTGAGCGTGCTTCTTCATTCCATACACACAATACAAAATAATTTCGCTGTGTGTTAATGCACGCCAGTTGTTTGACAGTGCTGCAGTGGCGCTTGCAAGAAAACTGTGGTAGTGACCAGTAGCGTTGCAGTGAAGATTATTACATGCTTGAAAAGGCTAAACACTCAGTGTGGATAGCTTTTTGAGCGTGCTTCTTCATTCCATACACACAATACAAAATAATTTCGCTGTGTGTTAATGCACTCCAGTTGTTTGACAGTGCTGCAGTGGCGCTTGCAAGAAAACTGTGGTAGTGACCAGTAGCGTATGCAGTGAAAATTATTACATGTTTGAAAAGGCTAAACACTCAGTGTAGATAGCTTTTTGAGCGTGCTTCTTCATTCCATACACACAATACAAAATAATTTCGCTGTGTGTTAATGCACGCCAGTTGTTTGACAGTGCTGCAGTGGCGCTTGCAAGAAAACTGTGGTAGTGACCAGTAGCGTATGCAGTGAAAATTATTACATGCTTGAAAAGGCTAAACACTCAGTGTAGATAGCTTTTTGAGCGTGCTTCTTCATTCCATACACACAATACAAAATAATTTCGCTGTGTGTTAATGCACGCCACTTGTTTGACAGTGCTGCAGTCGCGCTTGCAAGAAAACTGTGGTAGTGACCAGTAGCGTATGCAGTGAAAATTATTACATGCTTGAAAAGGCTAAACACTCAGTGTAGATAGCTTTTTGAGCGTGCTTCTTCATTCCATACACACAATACAAAATAATTTCGCTGTGTGTTAATGCACGCCAGTTGTTTGACAGTGCTGCAGTGGCGTTTGCAAGAAAACTGTGGTAGTGACCAGTAGCGTATGCAGTGAAAATTATTACATGCTTGAAAAGGCTAAACACTCAGTGTAGATAGCTTTTTGAGCGTGCTTCTTCATTCCATACACACAATACAAAATAATTTCGCTGTGTGTTAATGCACTCCAGTTGTTTGACAGTGCTGCAGTGGCGCTTGCAAGAAAACTGTGGTAGTGACCAGTAGCGTATGCAGTGAAAATTATTACATGCTTGAAAAGGCTAAACACTCAGTGTAGATAGCTTTTTGAGCGTGCTTCTTCATTCCATACACACAATACAGAATAATTTCGCTGTGTGTTAATGCACGCCAGTTGTTTGACAGTGCTGCAGTGGCGCTTGCAAGAAAACTGTGGTGACCAGTAGCGTATGCAGTGAAAATTATTACATGCTTGAAAAGGCTAAACACTCAGTGTAGATAGCTTTTTGAGTGTGCTTCTTCATTCCATACACACAATACAAAATAATTTCGCTGTGTGTTAATGCACGCCAGTTGTTTGACAGTGCTGCAGTGGCGTTTGCAAGAAAACTGTGGTAGTGACCAGTAGCGTATGCAGTGAAAATTATTACATGCTTGAAAAGGCTAAACACTCAGTGTAGATAGCTTTTTGAGCGTGCTTCTTCATTCCATACACACAATACAAAATAATTTCGCTGTGTGTTAATGCACTCCAGTTGTTTGACAGTGCTGCAGTGGCGCTTGCAAGAAAACTGTGGTAGTGACCAGTAGCGTATGCAGTGAAAATTATTACATGCTTGAAAAGGCTAAACACTCAGTGTAGATAGCTTTTTGAGCGTGCTTCTTCATTCCATACACACAATACAAAATAATTTCGCTGTGTGTTAATGCACGCCAGTTGTTTGACAGTGCTGCAGTGGCGCTTGCAAGAAAACTGTGGTAGTGACCAGTAGCGTATGCAGTGAAAATTATTACATGCTTGAAAAGGCTAAACACTCAGTGTAGAAGCTTTTTGAGCGTGCTTCTTCATTCCATACACACAATACAAAATAATTTCGCTGTGTGTTAATGCACGCCAGTTGTTTGACAGTGCTGCAGTGGCGCTTGCAAGAAAACTGAGGTAGTGACCAGTAGCGTATGCAGTGAAAATTATTACATGCTTGAAAAGGCTAAACACTCAGTGTAGATAGCTTTTTGAGCGTGCTTCTTCATTCCATACACACAATACAAAATAATTTCGCTGTGTGTTAATGCACGCCAGTTGTTTGACAGTGCTGCAGTGGCGCTTGCAAGAAAACTGTGGTAGTGACCAGTAGCGTATGTAGTGAAAATTATTACATGTTTGAAAAGGCTAAACACTCAGTGTAGATAGCTTTTTGAGCGTGCTTCTTCATTCCATACACACAATACAAAATAATTTCGCTGTGTGTTAATGCACGCCAGTTGTTTGACAGTGCTGCAGTGGCGCTTGCAAGAAAACTGTGGTAGTGACCAGTAGCGTATGCAGTGAAAATTATTACATGCTTGAAAAGGCTAAACACTCAGTGTAGATAGCTTTTTTTGTGCGTGCTTCTTCATTCCATACACACAATACAAAATAATTTCGCTGTGTGTTAATGCACGCCAGTTGTTTGACAGTGCTGCAGTGGCGCTTGCAAGAAAACTGTGGTAGTGACCAGTAGCGTATGCAGTGAAAATTATTACATGCTTGAAAAGGCTAAACACTCAGTGTAGATAGCTTTTTGAGCGTGCTTCTTCATTCCATACACACAATACAAAATAATTTCGCTGTGTGTTAATGCACGCCAGTTGTTTGACAGTGCTGCAGTGGCGCTTGCAAGAAAACTGTGGTAGTGACCAGTAGCGTATGCAGTGAAAATTATTACATGCTTGAAAAGGCTAAACACTGAGTGTAGATAGCTTTTTGAGCGTGCTTCTTCATTCCATACACACAATACAAAATAATTTCGCTGTGTGTTAATGCACGCCAGTTGTTTGACAGTGCTGCAGTGGCGTTTGCAAGAAAACTGTGGTAGTGACCAGTAGCGTATGCAGTGAAAATTATTACATGCTTGAAAAGGCTAAACACTCAGTGTAGATAGCTTTTTGAGCGTGCTTCTTCATTCCATACACACAATACAAAATAATTTCGCTGTGTGTTAATGCACGCCAGTTGTTTGACAGTGCTGCAGTGGCGCTTGCAAGAAAACTGTGGTAGTGACCAGTAGCGTATGCAGTGAAAATTATTACATGCTTGAAAAGGCTAAACACTCAGTTGAGATAGCTTTTTTTGTGCGTGCTTCTTCATTCCATACACACAATACAAAATAATTTCGCTGTGTGTTAATGCACGCCAGTTGTTTGACAGTGCTGCAGTGGCGCTTGCAAGAAAACTGTGGGAGATTCGTGACTCATTCCCGTGTACTCTGGTTACACGGAGATATGAGCATGGCCAGTCTCTTTTACTCGGCGACTGTGTCATACGTGGCTGTTATTCTGACCGCTTCTTTATCGCATGGATTGTACATCTCGTGTTCCTATGCCGCGCCATGCTCACAGACGCAGTTGATGGAATTTCCAACAGCGACAAACCTAAGGTGTGCCCACTTTTGCTAAGGTAACCCTATCCCATCGTTGTTATATCCGGTCGCATAGGGAAAATTCGATGAGGGTAATTTACTCCTACGCGCTTCCCTGTTTGCACCCGGCAACCTTTCATAACTGGCTAGTTAAAGCGGGCAACCTTATTTGTCGTTTTATTTACATATTTTACAGTTGACTGATGGTAATTTTTTAAGAAACTTCGTGACAGTAAAACCGAAAAAATTTAACAAAACCATTTTTAGTAAAAAATAGTTGTGCAAGGATACGGGCGGCAATCCCAACACGTTTACAATATTTATACACTAGCTGATAATAACCCACTTCGCTGGGGTTAGTTTTCTGTCAGTAGTTTTATAAATGTAATAATGGGCAAAAAACTGCAGTGAAAGACTTTCGTTTTTGTTCGGACAATAATGTTACATATAAAGTCTTTACATTAAATTAAGTTCTTATATACTCTGTAAGGTGTCTGCTAGTGTGGCGCATACACATTCATATTTTATCCTTGTCCGACATGTGAAAAAGCAACGGAGAGCTGACGATGTGAGAAGCAGGGTTCCCTCAAATTAACTCCACAGTAGTGAAATGTTAGACCCTGAGTCTTATTGATTGTTATACTATTAGCTAAATTCATAAGCAATTGCAATCTCTTCAAAGAAAATGGCATACGAATGGAGATCAATGAGATTTTTGGTATGAACACTTATTTTCCTTCTTGTTTACCAATTAAAATTATTCCCTCAATAGTATTATGAAGTAGTTGTTTGACGCACAACCTTGTGCGATTACATAATTTGGTTGAGTTAATGTTTCGCCATAGTATTCTTGGTGATCCAGTTTTAAGTTTCAGAGCGTGTAGAGGCATATCGGACGAATTTAACGAGTTGGAAAATTCGGTATGAAAGTTGACACTTTCTTCTTGATGCATTATTCTATCTATCAATCTATATATTGTTTCTGATCCTGCAATCATTTTATATATTTGCTGATTTATTTGGTGTTAAAATGGTCCCCTCACACAACCAGTCTTTCTTGAGATAGTTCATTTCTATCGGTGGATACACTTTATCAATAAGTTGTTCCTCGGCTTTAACCACGTACATAATTATTGTGCTAAAATAAGTTTACCAGACTACGGATCAAGAGAGTTAGTACCATTTCCAAATTTCAATAAATTTTCGGCAAGTATATGAGCTTGTGGGGCGGCGACATCGTCTTTTACGAGAGCCTGAAAACTATTTTTGAGGTCAGTCAGAAAGCGATGGAGAACATACTGACCACAGTTTCCAGTCTGTAAGTCCACATTCTTCTATTGTTCACTGAAAGATAGGTTTCTACTCTTTGTTTACTCAGCGGATTCAGGAAGTATAATTATAAATAACAGTTTTGAGTTCTAAGTGATTCACTTGTTGTTGTTGTTGTGGTCTTCAGTCCTGAGACTGGTTTGATGCAGCTCTCCATGCCACTCTATCCTGTTCAAGCTTCTTCATCTCCCAGTACCTACTGCAACCTACATCCTTCTGAATCTGCTTAGTGTATTCATCTCTTGGTCTCCCTCTACGATTTTTCCCCTCCACGCTGCCCTCCAATACTAAATTGGTGATCCCTTGATGCCTCAGAACATGTCCTACCAACCGATCCTTTCTTCTGGTCAAGTTTTGCCACAAACTTCTCTTCTCCTCAACCCTATTCAACACTTCCTCATTAGTTATGTGATCTACCCATCTAATCTTCAGCATTCTTCTGTTGGTTTTTGTTTGGTTTTTGAAATGTTGATTTATTTTCTTCTTTTACAAACAAATACGTAAAATCTGAAAGGTAAAATATTCCAAATACGTAAAATCTGAAAGGTAAAATATTCCTTGTTATTACTGTTGTGTCGGCAGACTTACCAACACTACGCACACTAATTGAAAGAGGCGGCCAAGATGCACGCGCTAACTCACGAAGGATGGAGTGAGGTCTGAAACAGGAGACTTAATGAATGCTATAAAGAAAAGTACGTAGATTCTGGAATATACTTAACTTTTAATACAGCCTTTGTATACATCGTTCTTGATGAGACATCTGGAGATTGTGGCGATACAAGTGAGACTCTTTTGATACAAGCTATCTAAGGCTAATGGCGCCTTGCTAGGTCGTAGACATGAACTTAGCTGAAGGCTATTCTACTGTCTCTCGGCAAATGAGAGCAAAGGCTTCGTCCGTATAGTCGCTAGCAACGTCGTCGTACAACTGGGGCGAGTTCTCGTACGTCTCTCGAGACCTGCCGTGTGGTGGCGCTCGGTCTGCGATCACACAGTGGCGACACGCGGGTCCGACATGTACTAATGGACCGCGGCCGATTTAAGCTACCACCTAGCAAGTGTGGTGTCTGGCAGTGACACCACAATTACGATATTGTGCCTTTCCACTACTGGCCATTAAAATTGCTACACCACGAAGTTAACAGTTTTGAGTTCTAAGTGATTCACTTATATTTAGTAAAATGTTCCGCGCACTGCATAGTAATATTGTTGATAGTAATAATAACAATAATGATATGTCTATCAGGAACAGCACTATGAGCAGTTTAGAAGCGACTTCTACGGTAACTTCCCATTATGTGGTCTTTCGCCCTGACTTTATGTCGACTTTAAGCCAATACTTAGGTACTGAGCATCCTTACAAGTTGACGAAATTTTGAAGGCTACAGGCAGGGATAGTAATGATGACAGTCACTGAGAAGCAGATTTCAATTTTTCAACTTCTGATGCACCAGACTGTGAATTATTATTAGTATTTGGAATCATTGTACTTAACAATTGTACATTAAATTACATTGTTTCTATTGCAGCAAATGTCTTGTTTGGTTTTTGAAATGTTGATTCATTTTCTTCTTCTACTGATCCCATTATATAAACAAATACGTAAAATCTGAAAGGTAAGTAAATATTCCTTGTTATTACGATATTGTGCATTTACACTACTGGTCATTAAAATTGCTACACCACGAAGATAACAGTTTTGAGTTCTAAGTGATTCACTTATATTTAATAAAATGTTCCACGCACTGCATAGTGATATTGTTGATAGTAATAATAGCAATAATGATATTTCTATCAGGAACAGCACTATGAGCAGTTTAGAAGCGACCTCTACGGTAACTTCCCATTATGTGGTCTTTCGCCCTGACTTAAGATAATAAAAGTTAAATGCTCGTCCCAAACGTGGAAAAATACCACCACTTGCCACTCGGTTTTGTAAACCACGGGAGGAACACACAGTTACTTCCATGAAATCTAAGCGACCCAGGACGGTGTACATTCCTCGCGAATTCACTTCCTAGAAGTACCGAAAATATGCATTTAGTTGCAGCCTGGCTGTGACGTCACCCGAGGCAGTGCGTAAGCCGGCGTTTGATGCGGACCGATTGAAAGCTGGGTGCGATGTCGTGTCATTGCCTCTCAGGCCGTATTTATATACGGGCGCAGCGGAGAGCCAAAGGGAACGCCTGTCGTCGTTGGCTATATGCTCCGGTAGCAGCTTCTAAATTCCCGCTTTCTCGAACGCATATTATTTAATAACACTGTTATGTATCAATTTACAATCTTCGTAATGTTTGTATGAATGGAATTAAGTAGACTTTAATCACAGAAAAAGTTTTAGCTCCCTACATACAAACTTTGCCGTCTAGAATTTTTAGAAGGGAACTGACAGTAGAACCTGACCTCTGAACTAAATCTTTACGAGACATTGCATTAATTGTAATTTACATCAAAGTCTTGAAACTTGTTATATATTCATTATTTACTAGATGTAATCAAGTGCTGTAGTCAGAACTACCATTAATATAACTGATACCTCGTCTACTACAAATAAGGACGTTTCTGTTCCAAATTTGGTTTTCAGTAAATTACTAGAAAACTATTAGAGGTAGCTTAATGGGGTCACATAGTTACTGTTTTTATATCGAACTGAAGCTTCATACATATTTTCATATTTATGACTCTAATATTTAGCACCTTTAATTTTTCTTAAAAACCACGATTTTGACCAAAATATTGTTCTGATAAAGTTGAAACGTGTAACAACTGATGCTGACATGCATTTGCGTATTCCGACAAATTTTTGGCTTTCTAGCTTTATTATATAGCGCCATATCTTTTTCTTAAAACGATGTATTTAAGGAAAGGTATTCATCCGATCAGTCCGAGATTTGACAATTTAAACATTCCATGCACCTAACATGAAAAACTTATGTTTTTGGGGGTGTCCGGATACTTTTGATCTCTCTCTCTCTCTCTCTCTCTATATATATATATATATATAACGCTCTATATAACGCTCGGTTTCCCATTTTACACCTATCTGGCATGAGGGGCACACATTTGACGTATATTTTAGGGAAGGTCACACAAGTGATTGGTAAGAGGTCTCTGTTGCAGGCTGATTGCATTTTCCCAGAATCCTAAGAAACATCCGGAGTCTACTAACTGCTTTACCCACAACTGAATCGATATAATGATTCCATTTATTCTTCTTCTTCCTCTTCTTCTCCTACTGACTAGGGTTGCCCCTCTTGGTCACCTTCAGACCATAGACGTACTGGACAAACTGCCGTTCCATCTCTTGGGTGGTAGTCTGGATAGTTGTTTCCCATGCGGTCAATTATTTCAAATTTTAGCTAGTTTTGAAGGTTCCATACTGCCTACATGATCCTTCCAATTTCTTTTCCTTATCTTCACTCATTTATCTATATTTTGTATTCGACCCTGTTCGCTTATCGACACATTTGTTCTGTTGTTCCTTGTTCCACATTGTTACTTTCATTTCCACTGATGTTAACTTTTGTTTTGCCGGTTTCGTTTCTGCCCTAGTTTCTGCTGAAAACTCAAAATAGTACCCACCATTGTTTTATATATTTCATTTTCCCTGAGTTAGTACCTTCATGTCCACTGCCGCTAACTTTTGTTTTATCTGTTTCGTTTCTGTTCTAATTCGTGCTGCATATCTCAAAACAAGACACCATTGTTTTATATATTTTATTTTCCCCCAAGTTGTCATATACACTCCTGGAAATGGAAAAAAGAACACATTGACACCGGTGTGTCAGACCCACCATACTTGCTCCGGACACTGCGAGAGGGCTGTACAAGCAATGATCACACGCACGGCACAGCGGACACACCAGGAACCGCGGTGTTGGCCGTCGAATGGCGCTAGCTGCGCAGCATTTGTGCACCGCCGCCGTCAGTGTCAGCCAGTTTGCCGTGGCATACGGAGCTCCATCGCAGTCTTTAACACTGGTAGCATGCCGCTACAGCGTGGACGTGAACTGTATGTGCAGTTGACGGACTTTGAGCGAGGGCGTATAGTGGGCATGCGGGAGGCCGGGTGGACGTACGGCCGAATTGCTCAACACGTGGGGCGTGAGGTCTCCACAGTACATCGATGTTGTCGCCAGTGGTCGGCGGAAGGTGCACGTGCCCGTCGACCTGGGACCGGACCGCAGCGACGCACGGATGCACGCCAGGACCGTAGGATCCTACGCAGTGCCGTAGGGGACCGCACCGCCACTTCCCAGCAAATTAGGGACACTGTTGCTCCTGGGGTATCGGCGAGGACCATTCGCAACCGTCTCCATGAAGCTGGGCTACGGTCCCGCACACCGTTAGGCCGTCTTCCGCTCACGCCCCAACATCGTGCAGCTCGCCTCCAGTGGTGTCGCGACAGGCGTGAATGGAGGGACGAATGGAGACGTGTCGTCTTCAGCGATGAGAGTCGCTTCTGCCTTGGTGCCAATGATGGTCGTATGCGTGTTTGGCGCCGTGCAGGTGAGCGCCACAATCAGGACCGCATACGACCGAGGCACACAGGGCCAACACCCGGCATCATGGTGTGGGGAGCGATCTCCTTCACTGGCCGTACACCACTGGCGATCGTCGAGGGGACACTGAATAGTGCACGGTACATCCAAACCGTCATCGAACCCATCGTTCTACCATTCCTAGACCGGCAAGGGAACTTGCTGTTCCAACAGGAGAATGCACGTCCGCATGTATCCCGTGCCACCCAACGTGCTCTAGAAGGTGTAAGTCAACTACCCTGGCCAGCAAGATCTCCGGATCTGTCCCCCATTGAGCATGTTTGGGACTGGATGAAGCGTCGTCTCACGCGGTCTGCACGTCCAGCACGAACGCTGGTCCAACTGAGGCGCCAGGTGGAAATGGCATGGCAAGCCGTACCACAGGACTACATCCAGCATCTCTACGATCGTCTCCATGGGAGAATAGCAGCCTGCATTGCTGCGAAAGGTGGATATACACTGTACTAGTACCGACATTGTGCATGCTCTGTTGCCTGTGTCTATGTGCCTGTGGTTCTGTCAGTGTGATCATGTGATGTATCTGACCCCAGGAATGTGTCAATAAAGTTTCCCCTTCCTGGGACAATGAATTCACGGTGTTCTTATTTCAATTTCCGGGAGTGTATTTGTTTCTCCAGTATTTTTCAGGCATCTTGCTACCCTTAATGCCACTGTGACTTGACTTCTCAGTTCTGTGGTGAAGTCTTTATAGCTAATAATAACAGTACCCATATAATTAAAGCTCATCACTTGTTCAATTGACACAACATCTATCTCTAATTTACATCGTACAAACACTTTTTGATATTCACATACTCTTAAATTTTTGAGATGACATTTCCACGTTATATTGCTCAGCTGTTTTATTACATCCTCATTATAATAATTACCAATATAATACCCATTTTATAGTCTTTTGTTTTCTTACATAGTCAGTGATGTGGTACATTATTGAGTTGAACAGGAGAGGGATTAATGTGTCTCCTTGTTTATATCTTTTATCTCGTATCATTTCATCTGTGAATTGTTCATGTGCTTCAATTCTCGTTTTATTACCTACATGCTCCACAGTTTTCACTAAACCCATTGCTCTTGCACCCGTGTTTTATTAATTCATTACATATGCATCTGTTCCTGAAGAAATTCTATTTTTAAGTCGTTGTATTGCAGTGCATATTTCCTCCAATGTGAAGTCTATTTCGTTGCCGTTTTCTGTGTTTTGGTGAGTAGTTTCAATTTCCACCTCTGTGTCATCCTTTTACTGCTGTTTAAAACGTTCCTCCCACTGAATTGTGCTTGCATTGCATATCTGAATATGTTCATTAATATCCTTCTTTTGCTTTTGGAGAGTCCACCATACTTTCTTTTGTGATCCATAGAGATCTCATTCTATACCTTTTTTATATTGCTCCCAGTAATCCTCCTTTTTCTCGAATATCTGAGTTCACCCCATTAAAAACCGAGGACGACGGTTCAATCCCGCGTCCGGCCATCATGATTTAGGTTTTCCTAAATCGCTCCAGGCAAATGCCGGGATGGTTCCTCCAGTACGATTATGCCATAGGTGGTAAATCATTGGAAGCGGTAACGACCGTAAAATACTTAGGAGTTACTATCCGGAGCGATCTGAAGTGGAATGATCACATAAAACAAATAGTGGGAAAAGCAGGCGCCAGGTTGAGATTCATAGGAAGAATTCTAAGAAAATGTGACTCATCGACGAAAGAAGTAGCTTACAAAACGCTTGTTCGTCCGATTCTTGAGTATTGCTCATCAGTATGGGACCCTTACCAGGTTGGATTAATAGAAGAGATAGAAATGATCCAGCGAAAAGCAGCGCGATTCGTCATGGGGACATTTAGTCAGCGCGAGAGCGTTACGGAGATGCTGAACAAGCTCCAGTGGCAGACACTTCAAGAAAGGCGTTACGCAATACGGAGAGGTTTATTATCGAAATTACGAGAGAGCACATTCCGGGAAGAGATGGGCAACATATTACTACCGCCCACATATATCTCGCGTAATGATCACAACGAAAAGATCCGAGAAATTAGAGCAAATACGGAGACTTACAAGCAGTCGTTCTTCCCACGCACAATTCGTGAATGGAACAGGGAAGGGGGGATCAGATAGTGGTACAATAAGTACCCTCCGCCACACACCGTAAGGTGGCTCGCGGAGTATAGATGTAGATGTAGATGTAGATGAAAGGGCACGGCCGACATCCTTCCCCGTCCTTCCCTAATCCGATGAGACCGATGCCCTCGCTGTTTGGTCTCTTCCCCCAAACGAACCAACCACCCCAATAAAATATCTTATACCCCATATAATCGTCTTTACCAGATTTTTTTTGGAATGCTCTCTTCTTATGAGTAGCTAATATTTCAACATCTTGGTTAAACCATGGTCCACACCGGCCGACTTTTGCACATATGAATAGATCTCTCCACTCCATCTTAAATGAACAAGAAGATTCAGCACATAACACATTGTTCCTAAATTTCAGTTTATCATTACACTTGAAAAATTAATTAATGCACAGAAGGCAAAGAAAAAAAGAGAAACAAAGAAACCCCTCCCTCTCTCTCTCTCTCTCTCTCTCTCTCTCTCTCTTCCATATTAGCACACCTACTCAACACTCTCTTTCTCCTTCTGGTACACACACATACACACACACACACACACACACACACACACACACACACTCAATTTACTACAAGATAATCAAGGTTAGTTAAACAAAAGGCAAATGAATTGTAAATCAAAATTGCTGTGCTAGAATTGTAGTTGTATTACCTTCCAAATTGTTTGTTTAAGAGATTTTATAAATAGCACATCAATTTCGCCATATTACTATGTGTTACTTTAGAATAGAGAAATACATACATACTGACGCCAGTGTTTATTACAAGAGCTGAAGAAAGAGAATCTCTGTTCTAAGAGTTTGACATAACTTTAACCATACTCATTGGTTTATTTACGCTTTGTAAAGCATGTGGAACGTGTTATCTGTGGCTAAGTGTGAAAAGCGCAGTACAATTGACATTACTGGAAAACATTCACTATCTTTTCCTGAGCACTGTGTACACCAACATCCAACCAACGGATACTAATCACTATAAGTAAAGCAACAGGCTCTATCTCATAATGTGAATAGTTCTTGATACACTCAGTGCTTACATGTTTCTTTTATACATCTTGCCACAGCTACATGACTTCCACACTGCTGCAGACAATTAATATGTGTACTTTCTGATGATAATCTGTAGGTGGTAATGGAATAATAAAAAATTGAAGGGAGAAACAGAAGGCGAGTGGTTGCAGTAATTTCAAGCAACCTTTGCTCATTGCGGTTGCAGTGTTCCTCATCTGTAATGAATACAAGTTTTAACTGAAATGTAACATAAACAGCAATGATTCCAACACACTTCATTGGGGCACGCATGAAGAGGATACAACTCTATCTGCCAATGACTTCCTTCCTATCAACAAATCCTCAGTCCTATTACAAATTTCACCTGATACCCCCTGATAAGCGTAGATGTGTTACTGAGTCAAATGATTTTCTGTAATTGGGAAATTCTGTATCTGTATGACTCCGCTGATTCATGGCTATCAGGATGTTTCGCATGACAGAACTTTGTTGCATGTACTCTATGTGGCCTGGAGAAGGTCATTCTCTTGGTTACGTTTGAGCACAATGTGTTGAGTTTCTATAACTGGTGGGCATCAAAAGTATTGAACGGCAGCTTTGTGCATCACTTCTGCTAGCCTTTCTGTTACAAGTGCAATCTGTGATTAATTCCAGTTTATATTTTTTCGTTATAGTGTAAAGGGTGCACCACCCTGATGGAGCAAATGTAATTTCGAAGTACTGCTCACGCGCTGCCTGCGATAGAAACTATCTTTGCTACAATAGAGTCGCAGGTCAGAGCAGTCTCTGCAGCAGTTGCAGTCGCTCGCTGCTACAGTGCAGTTGTAGTCTGTCGCTGGTACAGCGCAGTTCATAGCCATGTATTGTAAGAAAGCAATTCCCTGTAAAAGAAATAAATGAAATAAGCACATTGTTTACTGTAAATTGATGTGGATATTTTACCAGCAGAACAAAAGAGAGAAAATGCAACACTTTGCCATGAAAAGTAATTGGATAGGAACTAACACCCATTAACAAGAATATGCTATACACACCTTATGACAGCAGTCTTGACTAATTATATTTCTTTCAGAGTATGACGCAATCATGGCAGACTATCAAGTAAAACTATATACTTTAACGTTTGTGATGAGGTATGTTAGATGTAAGAAACCATAAAATATGTGAAATGATGATGAGAATGAAATAATATGAATGAGAATAATGATGGTAACAATGTTATATGCAGAAAATAATACTAGAGAAGTCATGCTTTGAGCTGACACAAACAAATGATGGAGATGAATACTGAAGACTTTTTTTTTTTTTTTTTTTTTTTTTTTTGCATATGATGATGATGAAGTTTTCTATTTAGTTATGAGATGCTGTGTGGTTATTTAAGTATTTGTTGTAATTTTTTTGACAGTATGTCATATATTGCATAGTATAATGAGGGAATATTTTTGGGAGAGACAGCTAGAAAACATTCATATTAAACACAATTTTTCATTACCTGTTAATTCAGAGTTAATTACTTTTCTGCATAATAGGCATACATTTCTTCTTTCAGCTTAATAATCCACTTTGTATTTTTTCCAGGAATAATATTTCATGTCATCAGAATCATTTTTGAAATATGTATTTTACGTTATATGCTATAGACACTTAGTTATTCAGCCTGCTCCACTACTTGTATTTTCCCTACTTCTTTCTATCATTCATGAATGTGATCAGATATACTTCATTTATTTGATAACCTTGCTGCAGCTGACTCATGAGAAATGACGTTAAACATTTTATTTCCAGTAGTAAATCAAAAGCAAATATTAAGCGTTAATCCCAGAGCAATGCATTCTAGTCCAACCTATATTGCCAAATTCCGTTCTTGTCTTATGTATAGATTCTATTACCTGTATGTATCATTCGGCTAGGCACCCTGATCACTAGGTTAAATGTCATATATTTTAGGTATCTCCTATGTCACTGGCACAATATCATATGTAGTTACTAGCAGCGAAATGCTACATGTAATAACACATATTTCTGGATAATGATTTGTATATCATCTGTATCAGTTAATGAAATATTCACAAGCCACTGAGCGCCATCACTTCTCCAGCTATAAATACACAAGATTACTGCTGATTATTTCTATGTTACACTTATTTAATGTTTTAATTTTATTGTTTGGCCTTTGAACGCCACAACATTTTTGTAAAATTGTCATGTAAAGCTTCCTAAAAGCCACATAAATGAGTAACATAAAAAAATTTCTTGTTCTATTTATTATGTCAAATCAAGTATATATCTATGTAAAACCGCCAATGGAACGCTCATGTGAGCTTACCTTACATGTGTCATGGGACAGAAACTTGGCTTATACTTTGTAACTTTCGACTGATGTCAATAACGTAATTTTCACAAAATGTTATAAGACTAAATGTATTCTTCAACATCTGACCCAGTTATCACCAGGTAATGAGTCTTTCCTGTATCCTGCCGGTCGTTATGGTCATGGAGCCCTCTATTTGGATTTTTTGCACAAATTCTGCGGTAATGTGCAGATTATGGATTCTACGAGAATGTGATGTTGACATATCAAGCTGTCCACCACACTGACAAATGGAGATGTTATTACGGACCTACTGCTTGGTGTACCTAATGTACTACCAAAACGGCAACATACAATATTAATACTACATTTCAGTGTCTTGGCTACACTGGTAAATGCTTCAGAAGAGAGACCTTCAGATTGTCACGCCTGGTGTTGTGCTTCTATGAAAAGATACGGACATTTCCATGCAGCTATGGTCAGCCCAGTGTGCTACAACCATGGTGCTATCCTTTCCATTCTTTACCTTCCTCTTACAAAAGATACTAAGGACTTTGAATTGCAAGTGCATGTGTAGATTATCTGATTCTTAATATTCATAACTACCTTTTTATGTTCAGTAGATATTCAATTTGTCGGTGATTTCATATATACTCAGCAACTATGTAAGATATACACTCCTGGACATGGAAAAAAGAACACATTGACACCGGTGTGTCAGACCCACCATACTTGCTCCGGACACTGCGAGAGGGCTGTACAAGCAATGATCACACGCACGGCACAGCGGACACACCAGGAACCGCGGTGTTGGCCGTCGAATGGCGCTAGCTGCGCAGCATTTGTGCACCGCCGCCGTCAGTGTCAGCCAGTTTGCCGTGGCATACGGAGCTCCATCGCAGTCTTTAACACTGGTAGCATGCCGCGACAGCGTGGACGTGAACCGTATGTGCAGATGACGGACTTTGAGCGAGGGCGTATAGTGGGCATGCGGGAGGCCGGGTGGACGTACCGCCGAATTGCTCAACACGTGGGGCGTGAGGTCTCCACAGTACATCGATGTTGTCGCCAGTGGTCGGCGGAAGGTGCACGTGCCCGTCGACCTGGGACCGGACCGCAGCGACGCACGGATGCACGCCAAGACCGTAGGATCCTACGCAGTGCCGTAGGGGACCGCACCGCCACTTCCCAGCAAATTAGGGACACTGTTGCTCCTGGGGTATCGGCGAGGACCATTCGCAACCGTCTCCATGAAGCTGGGCTACGGTCCCGCACACCGTTAGGCCGTCTTCCGCTCACGCCCCAACATCGTGCAGCCCGCCTCCAGTGGTGTCGCGACAGGCGTGAATGGAGGGACGAATGGAGACGTGTCGTCTTCAGCGATGAGAGTCGCTTCTGCCTTGGTGCCAATGATGGTCGTATGCGTGTTTGGCACCGTGCAGGTGAGCGCCACAATCAGGACTGCATACGACCGAGGCACACAGGGCCAACACCCGGCATCATGGTGTGGGGAGCGATCTCCTACACTGGCCGTACACCACTGGTGATCGTCGAGGGGACACTGAATAGTGCACGGTACATCCAAACCGTCATCGAACCCATCGTTCCACCATTCCTAGACAGGCAAGGGAACTTGCTGTTCCAACAGGAGAATGCACGTCCGCATGTATCCCGTGCCACCCAACGTGCTCTAGAAGGTGTAAGTCAACTACCCTGGCCAGCAAGATCTCCGGATCTGTCCCCCATTGAGCATGTTTGGGACTGGATGAAGCGTCGTCTCACGCGGTCTGCACGTCCAGCACGAACGCTGGTCCAACTGAGGCGCCAGGTGGAAATGGCATGGCAAGCCGTTCCACAGGACTACATCCAGCATCTCTACGATCGTCTCCATGGGAGAAAAGCAGCCTGCATTGCTGCGAAAGGTGGATATACACTGTACTAGTGCCGACATTGTGCATGCTCTGTTGCCTGTGTCTATGTGCCTGTGGTTCTGTCAGTGTGATCATGTGATGTATCTGACCCCAGGAATGTGTCAATAAAGTTTCCCCTTCCTGGGACAATGAATTCACGGTGTTCTTATTTCAATTTCCAGGAGTGTATGTCTATTAATTACCAAAACTCGTTTTGTGGACTTAGTAAACTAAATATTTCATATATATTTGCAATAGAAAAATTTGTTGCTCATGGCAAGTCCAATTGACTCACCATCACTGCCAAATTTGTATCCCCCAGTGGATGGTTATGTAAGGGGTTCACCATCCTGCTGGAGCACATGTAATTTCAATGTATTGCTCACGTGCTGCCTGCGGCAGAAAATATCTTTGCTGGAATAGAGTCGCAGGTCAGAGCCGTCTCGGCAGCAGTTGCAGTCGCTCGATGCTACAGTGCAGTTCATAGCCATGAATTGTAAGGTAAATTTTATTATTTTTTAGCATGTGTGTAGTTAAGTCACTTGTCTGAGATGTTAAAATGAATTTGTTTCAATCTTTTTCAGCCCCAGTTGACCCAGATTTGTAATATTCAATTTTTCATATTATGAACTGCAGATATTTATCAATAATGTAAGGGATTTTCAGAATATAATTTTTACTAGTCTACAAAAAAGGAAGGAAGAGTTTTGCCTTAAGTCAATACCAGTCCAGATCCAGTCATTTATTTAAATTTAAATATTTCAGGAATTTTCGCAGATCATAGTCATGTGTTCTTTAGTAATCAGACGACCTGCAGTGCAGCTGCGTCAATAAGCAAAGTCAGTTTTTCTAATAATTCAGATCTCAGACAGATGTTGTCCAGTATTAGTAGATAGGCCAGCATTGCACTAAGCTGTGCCATTTGGGAGCAGATATATAGACAGCGTTATCCTGCGACACCATCATGGGGTAAGAATTTTTCTGATTGATTTCACAGGGCCATGACGTAGCGCTGCTTACGTCAAAACTTATTAGTTTTCATGAGTTAAGATATTACCAAAAAATTACCATTATTATTTTATAGAGGACGGTTACAATAGGGAAATGAGAAAACAAACTATCCTTATTTTCATGTAGCTGGAGTTTAAAAACAACAGCACAGATACTCATAAACACAGGGTGTTTCACGTAGGACGCCATCTCTGTCTTTGCCATTGCACGGTAACTGATACTCCCGTAGGCTACCAGGTCTCGAGGAACGGGCTCGCATTTCCTCACAGATGTCAGGTCAAACCGAAACGAAAACTTCTCATTGCGATGGTAGCGTATCGACTGACCAAGCCAGATTACCTGGATCTCACTACTGTCGCTGACAAAGCTATAGTTCTGAATGCTTATTAGGTTGGGTTAATCACGACTCAGAGGCTGGATTTCTGTTGAAACGCTCAGATACTAACGCCTTTGTTTAAATATGCTTATGTAGAAATAAATCATTCTCCCGTGGTCGACGCGGATTTTCTCTAACTGGTTGCGGTATCTCATTCAAAGTGGCATTGTTTTCGTATATTTAAATGTAGCTGATACTTTACTCGCCCACATTTTTCACGGTGACGTCATTACTGCCCGGATCACACAAGAAACGCCATACGAGGGTACGTAATGCAATCAGGAATATTGTCGAATGTGATCGTTTTGATGGTCCAGGTGTTATTGTGTGGGGAAGCATAATCTTTTATGGGTGTACTAAGCTCCAAATATTTGAACACGATACAGTCGGTACACTCACTAGTCAACGGTATTGTGCCACTGTACTCCTTGCCCATGTGCGTTGTCAGTCGCTCAGGTGGAGGAATGGAAACACATCCTATTAAGAACTACGTGGCACCTTTTGTAATGTCCAAGGGACCACAATAAATCGCTGTGACTTTGGTGCAATTATTGTCTTTGAATAAAAATGTTTTTACGTTGGTGCTATTGCGTGTTACCTTCCTACTATACTGTAGCTTTTCTTTCTATGTAACGTCAAAGTTTCTTCGAGCTATGTAACTTGGGGTGACACATCATGCGAAACATACAGGGTGTTTCAAAAATGACCGGTATATTTGAAACGGCAATAAAAACTAAACGAGCAGCGATAGAAATACACCGTTTGTTACAATATGCTTGGGACAACAGTACATTTTCAGGCGGACAAACTTTCGAAATTACAGTAGTTACAATTTTCAACAACAGATGGCGCTGCAAGTGATGTGAAAGATATAGAAGACAACGCAGTCTGTGGGTGCGCCATTCTGTACGTCGTCTTTCTGCTGTAAGCGTGTGCTGTTCACAACGTGCAAGTGTGCTGTAGACAACATGGTTTATTCCTTAGAACAGAGGATTTTTCTGGTGTTGGAATTCCACCGCCTAGAACACAGCGTTGTTGCAACAAGACGAAGTTTTCAACGGAGGTTTAATGTAACCAAAGGACCGAAAATCGATACAATAAAGGATCTGTTTGAAAAATTTCAACGGACTGGGAACGTGACGGATGAACGTGCTGGAAAGGTAGGGCGACCGCGTACGGCAACCACAGAGGGCAACACGCAGCTAGTGCAGCAGGTGATCCAACAGCGGCCCCGGGTTTCCGTTCGCTGTGTTGCAGCTGCGGTCCAAATGACGCCAACGTACACGTATCGTCTCATGCGCCAGAGTTTACACCTCTATCCATACAAAATTCAAACGCGGCAACCCCTCAGCGCCGCTACCAGTGCTGCACGAGAGACATTCGCTAACGATATAGTGCACAGGATTGATGACGGCGATATGCATGTGGGCAGCATTTGGTTTACTGACGAAGCTTATTTTTACCTGGACGGCTTCGTCAATAAACAGAACTGGCGCATATGGGGAACCGAAAAGCCCCATGTTGCAGTCCCATCGTCCCTGCATCCTCAAAAAGTACTGGTCTGGGCCGCCATTTCTTCCAAAGGAATCATTGGCCCATTTTTCAGATCCGAAACGATTACTGCATCACGCTATCTGGACATTCTTCGTGAATTTGTGGCGGTATAAACTGCCTTAGACGACACTGCGAACACCTCGTGGTTTATGCAAGATGGTGCCCGGCCACATCGCACGGCCGACGTCTTTAATTTCCTGAATGAATATTTCGATGATCGTGTGATTGCTTTGGGCTATCCGAAACATACAGGAGGCGGCGTGGATTGGCCTCCCTATTCGCCAGACATGAACCCCTGTGACTTCTTTCTGTGGGGACACTTGAAAGACCAGGTGTACCGCCAGAATCCAGAAACAATTGAACAGCTGAAGCAGTACATCTCATCTGCATGTGAAGCCATTCCGCCAGACACGTTGTCAAAGGTTTCGGGTAATTTCATTCAGAGACTACGACATATTATTGCTACGCGTGGTGGATACGTGGAAAATATCGTACTATAGAGTTTCCCAGACCGCAGCGCCATCTGTTGTTGAAAATTGTAACTACTGTAATTTCGAAAGTTTGTCTGCCTGAAAATGTACTGTTGTCCCAAGCATATTGCAACAAACGGTGTATTTCTATCGCTGCTCGTTTAGTTTTTATTGCCGTTTCAAATATACCGGTCATTTTTGAAACACCCTGTACTTTCGCCCTTAAGTATTGTGCGCCAGTGTAATATAATATAATTATAGTTTACATAAATGCTACAACTGGTTTTGAACCATATGTCCACGTTCATATGGCTACACTAGTTTATTACACACTCAGTGTCATCAGCAGCGTACTATCTGCTCCTAGACTTAAAGAAAATATTTTTGTAGTTAGCCACTTATAACTGTATAAACATGTGAGAGGAAGAACGAAATGCTTCGATCCAAACGACATTCACAGACTGTAGAATCGACTATGGTACATGAACATCTCATCATATGGTTCAAAGTAGTCACACAATCAGACGTGTGCTTTATAACCAATATTTTTTGAACAACCAAACAAAGATGTCATAGACTTCCTGCCAAGCAAAGAGCTAACACAGACTGATTCATTGTGATATCATCACAGAATATGTATAACATTTGTTAATATCATGTGAGTAGAGTCAATGGAATGTTGTGGACTGAGACGGTATTTTATAGACAACGGAGATATCACATTAAAAGAGAAGTTAGAACGTTTTACCCTTAGTTCCATTTGTAATTCGACGGACAACCAGTGAGTAATCCCAGCCTCACCATGTAGTTCGAGATGATAACGTGTGATGTCACCAACGGCCGCAATGAAGCATCTTTCCAAATTTCCATAGTCAGTGGAGCTACAGAAATGTAAATTTTATCCCACACAAAGCTTTAGCATCACCTGCTAAGAAACTTGTATTAAATTTATTTATTGTAACTGCCTCAGTTGCAAATTATCACTATGATAACTAATTTTTATCACTTGGTGACCATCTTCAGAGGAAAAAATAAATATATAAACAAATCGCTAATAAAATTATTCATAAAAAACTTCTTAATATTCTATTTTTAATTTTATTTTCTGACCTAATGATACTCATTAAGCTATCGAAACTAGTAATAATTTGTGGCAGTTTGCAACTGAGAGTGTTACAATCTATAAATTTAATACAGTGTTTGCTGTAGATGATACGAACAATTATGAGCTGCCACTCCTTTTAGTACTATGCATGAGTGTTCGTACAATGTTATGAGTCCAGTTCATGCGCTGAAATTAATCCGGACACCTGGCTGAAAATGACTTAAAAATTCGTGGCACCTCCATCGGTAATGCTGGAATTCAATATGGTGTTGGCCCACACTTAGCCTTGATGACAGCCCATTCCTCATGGAGTGCTGCACCGAGGAGAGGTATCGAAGCCGGTCGGTGAGGCCTGTCACGAATTCGGCGTTCCAAAACATCCCAAAGGTGTTCTAGGATTCAGGTCAGGATTCTGTGCAGGCCAGTCCATTACAGGGATGTGACCACTCCGCCACAGGTCGTGCATTAAGAGCAGGTGCTCGATCCTGTTGAGAGATGCAATCGCCATCCTTGAATTGCTCTTCAACAATGGGAAGCAAGAAGGTGCTCAAAACATCATTATAGTCCTGTGCTGTGAGAGTGTCACGCAAAACAAGTGGTGCAAGCCCCTTCTATGAATAAGACGACCACATAATAATACCACCGCCTCCGAATTTTACTGTTGGTGCCACACGCTGGCAGATGACGGGCACTCACCATACCCACACCCTGCCATCGGATCGCCACATTGTGTACCGTGATCCGACACTCCACACAACGTTTTTCCACAGTTCAATCGTCCGATGTTTACGCTCCTTACACCAAGCGAGGCGTCCTCTGGAATTTACCTGCGTGATGTGTGGCTTATGAGGAGGCACTTGACCATGAAATCCAAGTTTTCTCACCTCCCGCCTAACTATCACAGCACTTGCAGTGGATCCTGATGCACTTTGGAATTCCTTTTGGATGGTCTGGATAGATGTCTGCCTATTACACATTAAGACCCTCTTGAACTGTCGGGGGTCTCTGTCAGTCAACAGACGAGGTCAGCCTGTGCGCTTTTGTGCTGTACTTGTTCCTTCACGTCTCCACTTCACTATCAGATTGGAAACAGTTGACCTAGGGATGTTTAGGAGTGTGGGAATCTCTCGTACAGACATATGACCCAAGTGACACCCATCACCTGACCACGCTTTAGGTCCGCGAGTTCCGCAGAGCGCCCCATTCTGCTCTCTGATGATGTCGAATAACCACTGAGGTAGCTGATATGGAGTGCATGACAGTAGGTGGCAACACAATGCATATAATACAAAAAAAGTGTGTTTTTGATGGTGTCCGGATACTTTTGATCACATTGTGTATGTCTAGTAGACACTTCATATGACCCATTAATAACGCGATCTGACTGTAGAGTTGATTTTGGAGACGGCAGTGCTAATGCAACGAGAAACGAAAGAGTGGGAGCTTCTTGGAAGTAACACAATTATCTCTTGAACTACAACATTGTCTGCAAACCTAATACTAAGCCTCAAAGTGTAATAAGTCGCGCCTTATTAACACGATTTGTGCAAGAGCAAATGTTTTTGTCACCTGTTGCTTACACTAGGCTATAACCCGTAAACAGAGAGCTTGTGTGGTGAAAGAAATAATTCATGATGGCGCCATCTATGGTACACAGAGTGTTTGTAAATTAGTTGTTCAAAACATAATTGTGAAAAACATAAATAACTTACAGTAATATCTGATATAGCACTATATGTAGTATGTGTGCAAGTTTTGGTTACAAATGTTCAGTGAGGCTACCTTCTGTAACATAACAAATGTCCCAGCTGTAGTCAATTTCCTGCCAAACCCTATAAAGTAAGTCTTGATGTATAAAAAAAAAAAATGGTTCAAATGGCTGTAAGCACTATGGGACAGCATCTGAGGTCATCAGTCCCCTAGACTTAGAACTACTTAAACCTAACTAACCTAAGAATATTACTCACATCCATGCCCAAGGCAGAATTCGAACCTACGACCGTAGCGGCAGCGCGGTTCCGGACTGACTGAATAGCCTAGAATCGCTCGGTCACAGCGGCCGGTGCTTGATGTATAGTGGCAACTGCTTGTATTATCCGTTGTCGCAGCTAATCGACGTTTCCCGAAAACGGAACACACAATCTGTCCATAATGTAACCCCATGCACAAATTCCACTGGGGTTAAATCACGTGATCGTGGTGGCCAGGATGTTGTTCCACCGCGTCCAATCCAAGTTACATATTCCTACACAGATACGCGACAACTTCACAGAGATAATGTGTATGCACACTAACTAGCTTGAAAACAAATTCTGTGCCCATGTCCTGTTGTAGCTGAGGCATTAGGTAATACTCAAGCATGTCCAGTTATTGTTGACTAGGCAAAAAAAAAAAAAAGGATCGTTTATCTAGTTACAGCTTACAGCGCCGAAAAACGTTTAACGTACATGCTCGATTACGTGACGTGGTTCCTGTTCACCCTATATTCGTAACCCAGATACGGAAGGTGCCTTTGTCACTGTACACAATTATAATGAGAAAATCACCTTCGGTGTGCATTTTGTTAAACAAAATGCAGTTAATTTTCTTTGTCACTTCCTCTTTGTCGGTTTTGAATGTCAGCCGTTTCCGCAATACCTGCGAAACTCCAACACTAGGCATACTCAATTCTAAGCTGGCACATCGCGTTGATTTACCCTGACTAAGAATAAACGCTGCCGAAACTGTTCAACTGCTGCATCATAGACTGCTAGTCGACCCGAACCCAGTGTCCTACTTGATACATAGACAGCTTCGGTGAAACGATTGTGCCAATTGATGACAGTTTGTCTTTGAGGTATCGGTTTGCGATATTTAGTCGTCAATTGTCGCTGAACAATAGCAGCGGATTTGCATTCATATAACCATAAAGTGTTGTGCACTCTCTGAACCGTTGTACGATTCCATGATGACTGTCGAAATAACTCATTAGCATATGTCATCTAATGGAAACATCGGGAACTAACTGTGTTAGGCGGGAATGAAAATTAAAGCTATTGCTACATTATTGATGTTGCTGTATTTGTGAGTTCCCCTTACAGTTTTCACAATTAAGAGTTACTTTTCTACGACGTCTGTTGTGAAAGTAAGGTCCGATAGGTCGGGATATGGGAACTACAGTGAAAATACTATGAAGCTTTGCACCGACGTGTTGGGCAGTGCCTGTAGTATCCCTGTGGGTCGCATTACGTCGCTCTTTTCAATTCAGAGCGCACAGTGAGCACATAAAGATGTCTAGAACAATATTGTCTCCCACCAAGTATGGTTGCCCGCTGTGGGGTTTCACTTACTTTCAGGCAACCCCACGTACCAAAGCTGTCGTACAATTCCATCTTCATGACAATTCTCCGTCACGCACTGCAGGCTCAATTAGGACGCCCCTGCAACGTTTTCTATAGGAAATGTTTTATCACCTGCCAAACAGCCCGGATTTGGCTGCCTCTGATACTCATCTATGGTCACATGATCCTCTGGCTATGATGACAACATTCTGGCACAGACAAATAGCTGCAGACTAGCAAAGAGATGAGGCGAAAAGCACAGGCGCCTGCTTTCTATGACGAGGTTATTGGAAACTTGGTACAACGCTACGACTAACGTCTAAGTTGGAACGGTAATTGCTTCGAGAAAAAGCTGACAGGTGTATCAAACTATTGCAAATAAAACAATTTCGTTTTTCACTGTGGTTTCCATTTTGCGACAGATTGGACCTTACTACCTGAATAGCCCTCAAACTCATAAACACCCTGTATATTTATAAGCACACAGTGGCCACCACTTTACCTGGATCACTGAAATTTCTTACGAAAAATAACTGCAAGCTTGTGTGTGCAGTGTAGCCCTTGAGCAAGATGCATTGTTAGTGAATGGAGCACGTTTTGCATGAAAACAGTATCACGTATTCAAACACTGAGACAAAGAATACGTGATAAAACTGAGGAATGAAGGAGGAGGTGTAAGATAACGAATTAGCGCAGTCCAGTTGTGTGGAAAATGGAATACACTACATGAACAGATCAGTTAGACAAATTATCTTTTGTCCTTACAAACAGATATTTGGTCAGAACATTTAACATCCCTTCCAAACATCATATCAAGAAACTACGACAAAAATACCTTGACTAGCAGTTTAGAAGCGTATTCGCGAATGAGAGAAACCTTAAGTCCCTTGAGTTTACATATGGTTAACACAGATATGTATACAAATCACCATGTGTTGTGCAGCAAGTTAAAACGAAAACAAAGACGAAGTGCTGTGAATGGGATGTCCACATAAGTAGTGGGACAACATTTCGGTGCAGTTTGTTAGTGTGGGTCGCCTATATTCATTAACAAACCTATTTTTTTTCTTTGGATTGGCAGATCTTTAACCTACTCGACTGTTAAGAGGACTATTACACCATGGGGAGAATCTGTCCTTTTGATTGACAGGTCCTTAACTTATTGTCTAGCTAAGTGGTTTACCATGTCATCCCCACCTATCCGCACCTCCCCCCCCCCCTCCTCCCTCATCACTCTGGGAACTTCCATCGCCGATACAAGCACAGTTTTGATATCAATTAGATTGCCTAATTGGTTAAATAGATCAGTTAATTAGCCTCTCGCCGTGTGAGAAACCACCCCTCCTCGGCCCCATCCCCCACCTGTAAATTGGTGGGAAAAAGACTCAGTTGATTGACCATTTGGTGATAAATTCATTGCTGTGTATAGAATATTGTTTACACAATTTATACAATGAGTAGAATATTGTTTATTTAAACAATTTATTGGATACAAGGCAGTGTATGGAATATAGTTTACACAATTTCAGGTGGACAAGGAAATGTGTGGAATATTGGATATTTAAACAATTTATGGGATACAAAGCGGTGTCTGGACTATAGTTTATTTATTTAGTTTAAGAATTTATTGGGAAATTATCTGCAGCACATGGAAAACTGTTTATTTAAACGATTTGTGGGTGTCAAGGTAATATGGAATATTTAAACTATTGTGGTGCTTTTTTATCCTGAACGTTTATGGAAACGCTGAGGGGGCTTAGATTATATTTTCTGCCCAAGTCAGGGATGTTAAGGCTCTTATTTTTTATTTTCCTCGTTTTTCATAGCACACTGGCTCTAAGAAAAGACGGGAAAATTAGAATAATTACATATCTATAAGTTCAAGACATATTTCGAAACCCACCGCCACTTTCTGTAGACAGACAAGTTACTAGAATATCAGGAGCAACAGCAATCATATAGCACTGACAGTTAAACTCTGCGAAAGTGGTCTACAGATCATGAATGGAACGAATTGGAGTATAGTAGACACCATTTGGGGTCTTTTGCATGTGTGTCTATCGTCAGAGCGCCGACACGACAGTCAAAACCACCCAATGTCCTTATTACAGGTCATGTTATTAAATACCACTGATCATAGACTGCATATCAGTCTCCTTTGCTATTGTGGCCCCCAAACATAGCATGAAGTGGCGGCATTCTGTTGATCAGAAAATTCCAGATTCAGTTCCTGTCTCTGTCCTCAAGAGGCCGCTCCCTGTCCGACTGCACGAAAAAAATTGTCCAAATATATGCAGACGGAGGTTTTTATCTCTCCTCCGAATACAGTATGCAAAAAATACAGTGTTTCTATTGACTAATGCTGGAGACAAAGCGCTAGCTGATGGAATTTCAATATCAAAAATAGAATAAAATTATCCATTTGCACTACCCTATCAAATTAAAAAAATGGTTCAAAGCGCTATGAGCACTATGGGACTCAACATATGAGGTCATCAGTCCCCTACAACTAAGAACTACTTAAACTTAACCAACCTAAGGACACCACACACATTCATGCTACAGGCAGGATTCGAACCTGTTACCGTAGCGATCGCGCGGTTCCGGACTGAAGCGTCTAGAACCGCTCGGTCTCATGGGCCGGAAATATCAAATTAATTGTTTAACAATTTACAGGAATCAAATCGATCGCTTACAAAACTCACCTCCCCCTTACGACGATCCTTCTTTGTAATAAAACATATTTTCAGTGCTTGAGTATCACATACAAAATTGTACAAACCAAGTAATGTAATTTCCACCACAAATAGATCATAGAGCTAAATATGTCTGAGGTCTTGCACACACCACACCTTTTGAGAACACAAACACCCTCCTCCTCCAAACTGTTCCACTGAAAATACCTGGTGAAAAAGAAGTCGTACTGATCGCACAAACTCTCGACCGTGAGTTGCTCGCCATCCGACAACTACAGGGTGGCCAGCCCCCGTCCGCACTGGATAGAAGAGATGCACATGCACGCAGGCTATGCCTGCCCATACCGAACGCATGTGTGCTCGCAATAGAACTATTGGAAACAATAAATTGATCAATCAAGAATTTGACGTTGCGATTGGGTTTCTAAAGCACTATTGAATTCCTAAATTGGTTCTCTCGGCTCCATTCGGAAGATGGATGGCCCACTGCATGATAGGACAGAGATAACACGGTAAGAGAGAGTCCACTGCGATGTACTGAGACGCACTAAATATGACACACTTCAACCACAATCCAGTCTGTAGCAGTAGTTGCCATGGGTAGATGTCGGAGATCGCTGAAACACTCGCACATCCCACACAATCACCTCCCAGGCGTCCACACACATAGTGTGCCCAATCCCTCAAACACTTCCAGCCGAATGTCCAGGGACCAGAGGAATCTACATCCAGGTCCGCAGGAGATATCGTAGACGCGTGTGTATGCCAGAGTGCACCACCGCCGCTATGGAGGGCATCCGGGGATGATTGGAGTGGTAGGACTCCAGTGCCAATGTCCACCATTTTGAGTCTTTTCTCACGCTACACACACATCCGCTTCCATCGCGCTCACCCAAAACACTGCTCACTTCACCAACCCTCGCTGTCATGGGCAAGATCAGACACGTCAGCGCATTTTTCGTACCTGGCACAGTCTGAGCTAATCCATTACTCCTGGTAGCTGACTCCTCGTGACCGGCGCTGCAGCCAGCTACGGTGCTCTGCGAAAAAAGCAGCTGCAGCTTGGACCTATACTGTAGTTCTATACAATTCCACCCCGACATAGAACCACCAGTTTAAGGGGAGCCGGAACGCTCCATCTCCTCCATGTTAATTTTAACAAATACAAGAAACATTTTTTCTAAAACCATTAAACATATTGCTGTGAAATTTGGACTACATGTTCAGTGAATATTTCTCTACAGAGTCATAATGCCATGTTAAGAAATATTTATTGGTTTTTGTTTCACTTTTTTTCAACAGATCCTTATTTTTTCTCTAAAATTTTGCACTTTTCCTTCTATAAATCTTGAGTTATACAATTTTTTTTACAATGTCTTACAAAAAATGAAGGAAAAGAATTAAAAAAAAACATTGTGTACAAATTTGATTGATATATTGTTAGCATTGTTTGAGAAAATGTTCCTCAAAGTTGAAAATTTTAAAGTTATGGGAAATGGCTTCAATAGTTTTTTAATACATTCCTGCCCCATATGATGGATTATCATCATCCTCTTCTTTTTTCAGTGTTAGTTTCCTTTTCACTGGTCTTTTCTTCCCTTTTGCTGCATGTTGTAGGCTTTTGTCTGTTCTTCCTGCACCTCTTAGTCTTTCTTCATCAATTAGGTGCATTGTGGGAATAGTGCTGTGTCCTGGTTCAGCACATCACATTTGATAATGTTTCCCTCATTGTATGTTGCCACTGCTTCATACACTCCAAAATGCAATTTTTTATCTGTACAAACACTCATTTGGGAATCCTAATCCAAATTAAATTATTTACACTTTCATTTGGATTTTGTGTTTTCCCATGTAAACACTTTTCCAATAAACTTGGCTGTGATAAATATCTGAATATGGGCTTAATTATATCAATTACAGCATTTGGCAAACTGTTTTTGTGGGCATATTCCTTTCCTGATTGGTACTTACACCATGAGTCATCACCTGTGGTGCACAGAGCATGTTGTGGGTTCTCATTTGTTGATGCAGTATGAAAAATTAATGCCCATACTGCTCTCCTCATATGCTCAGTGCTACTTGTATTTTGCTTAATTGCACACCATAATACCTCTGCAGTCTATGAATTGCTTCACCTGTCAATCTTTCTCTTCCTCCAAGGGTCTTATCATCACTAAGCTTCTGGAATCCTAAAGTCTGCTTTAGTTTGCGCAAACGAGCCCCCATGTGCTTCTGAACATGTCCAAAGCACTCCTCTTTTTTAATGTGAATTTCATTCCCTTAAAGTCTGAGTTCCTCTACAGCTTTATATCCCTTAGAATCACCATTTCGTAGATAGTTAGTGTATCATATATTATACCACTCCTGTGATCTGGAAAAAGTGCTTTCACTCCCTCTACTTCCATCGCTCCACTTGTGACGTGAAAACTTGCTTCACAACTTTCACTATGTTCGTCCTTGGTATTGCCCTTACATCTACACTCCTGGAAATTGAAATAAGAACACCGTGAATTCATTGTCCCAGGAAGGGGAAACTTTATTGACACATTCCTGGGGTCAGATACATCACATGATCACACTGACAGAACCACAGGCACATAGACACAGGCAACAGAGCATGCACAATGTCGGCACTAGTACAGTGTATATCCACCTTTCGCAGCAATGCAGGCTGCTATTCTCCCATGGAGACGATCGTAGAGATGCTGGATGTAGTCCTGTGGAACGGCTTGCCATGCCATTTCCACCTGGCGCCTCAGTTGGACCAGCGTTCGTGCTGGACGTGCAGACCGCGTGAGACGACGCTTCATCCAGTCCCAAACATGCTCAATGGGGGACAGATCCGGAGATCTTGCTGGCCAGGGTAGTTGATTTACACCTTCTAGAGCACGTTGGGTGGCACGGGATACATGCGGACGTGCATTGTCCTGTTGGAACAACAAGTTCCCTTGCCGGTCTAGGAATGGTAGAACGATGGGTTCGATGACGGTTTGGATGTACCGTGCACTATTCAGTGTCCCCTCGACGATCACCAGTGGTGTACGGCCAGTGTAGGAGATCGCTCCCCACATCATGATGCCGGCTGTTGGCCCTGTGTGCCTCGGTCGTATGCAGTCCTGATTGTGGCGCTCACCTGCACGGCGCCAAACACGCATACGACCATCATTGGCACCAAGGCAGAAGCGACTCTCATCGCTGAAGACGACACGTCTCCATTCGTCCCTTCATTCACGCCTGTCGCGACACCACTGGAGGCGGGCTGCACGATGTTGGGGCGTGAGCGGAAGACGGCCTAACGGTGTGCGGGACCGTAGCCCAGCTTCATGGAGACGGTTGCGAATGGTCCTCGCCGATACCCCAGGAGCAACAGTGTCCCTAATTTGCTGGGAAGTGGCGGTGCGGTCCCCCACGGCACTGCGTAGGATCCTACGGTCTTGGCGTGCATCCGTGCGTCGCTGCGGTCCGGTCCCAGGTCGACGGGCACGTGCACCTTCCGCCGACCACTGGCGACAACATCGATGTACTGTGGAGACCTCACGCCCCACGTGTTGAGCAATTCGGCGGTACGTCCACCCGGCCTCCCGCATGCCCACTATACGCCCTCGCTCAAAGTCCGTCAACTGCACATACGGTTCACGTCCACGCTGTCGCGGCATGCTACCTGTGTTAAAGACTGCGATGGAGCTCCGTATGCCACGGCAAACTGGCTGACACTGACGGCGGCGGTGCACAAATGCTGCGCAGCTAGCGCCATTCGACGGCCAACACCGCGGTTCCTGTTGTGTCCGCTGTGCCGTGCGTGTGATCATTGCTTGTACAGCCCTCTCGCAGTGTCCGGAGCAAGTATGGTGGGTCTGACACACCGGTGTCAATGTGTTCTTTTTTCCATTTCCAGGAGTGTACAATGTTTTGAGAGAATAGCAACATCAATTGCTTTGCAACTGTCTCCAAGCCGGCCGAAGTGGCCGTGCGGTTAAAGGCGCTGCAGTCTAGAACCGCAGGACCGCTACGGTCGCAGGTTCGAATCCTGCCTCGGGCATGGATGTTTGTGATGTCCTTAGGTTAGTTAGGTTTAACTAGTTCTAAGTTCTAGGGGACTAATGACCTCAGCAGTTGAGTCCCATAGTGCTCAGAGCCATTTGAACCATTTTTTTGCAACTGTCTCCACTGGTAGCTGTCACAACTGCATTTAGAGATTTATGACCTCTACATTGCCATGATCCATCTAAAGCAACAGTTAAATCGATACAATTCCCATTATCTATCACAGCTTCATCAACTGCTTTCTTCATTGTTGCTTGAGCAATATTTTCAGCAGAAGATCTCACCAGTTCATTATAAAATCCAAACTTGGTTGATGGTTTTGGCAAGTTCATAATTCCACATAACATTGTCCCTGCAGCACTGCCCTTGCCAATGCAACGCAAGCCATACACTAGCATGACATTTATATGACACACCTTCTTTCCACTATTACCACTATGAGGAATACTGTTAGAAATAGAAAACGAAACTTCTGCAGCACATTTGTTACACTTCAAAAACATTTTACATGCCAAACCAATATGTGAAGTTATTTTCAATTCTAGTCCTCTTCCTTTGCAAACTTGGCATAATACGTTATGTTTCAAAATATTAGAGACCAAGGAAATGTTAATTATTTCATTCACATCATTACTGTCACTTTCATAGTTTTCAAATTTTTCTATGCTGTCACAAAGTTTCTTGCTGGAAGAAGTTCTATCACATTCATTTGGAGTAGTCGGTGAAGCAGTCTGAGATGCATCTCCTTCGAAACAACAAAAGATTTCTTCTTCCATTCATTGTGTCTTTTCTTAAACACTCGATTGCTGAAACGTGTCATATTGATATACACAAACCAAATACGTAAAACAGGTACGGGCAAAATTCGTCAAATACGCAAAATTGAACAGCCAAACAACACAAAGCAAACTCCACAAGTCAACACACACAGTATAGCGTTTCTGTTTACCGATATGAACAGTCAGTTGTCACAGAGATAAAGCCATACAACGCTGGAAAACAAAACACCGTCTAATTCCGCAAAGATGCCCTGCTTGCAGCCAGCGAACGGCGCCATCAGAGGTGACACACCCAGTCGCTACAATATTTACGAGGGGCGTCAACTTTTCAGTGATAAAAAACACACTTAGAAATCACTTAGAAGGGTGAAACTTGATTCAGAAAACTCCAAATAATTTTATAATGAAAAAAATGTTAATTTTATAATTTTCATCGTTCCGGCTCCCCTTAAAAAATACAGATTACCAAATCCGAGTCAGTGATGTTGTTGACCATACGCATATAATTTCTCATGCGAAAAGTCGATTCCTCCCGTTTTCGGAAAGCTAACGTATCGTTACTTGTGAAAATTCTGCACAGGTTTGTGGCATAGCCTATATTCCCAATAAGTATTCTTTCATCAGGCACGAAAATATCTTTTTTTATCTGTGATGTCTTGGATCACAAGAGTAGATTAAAACTCATTTTTGGCTCGTGATGGAGACTAAGATCTACCACTTTCATAGGACACCTCGTCACTTTCGGATTCTCTCTACTACTTATCACTTCATAAATTTCGGTAATGCACCTGGTATTATTACGATGGTCGCTTCTCTCCCTGTGTATGTGAGAAATTAAATATCGGTATGCGAGCTAACACCCCAAAAGTGTTCGAGTTCACGTGCGGTTCCTCTTCGTCGAAATGTCTTGGCTCAAACTCGTCTAGGGGTTGAACTGCACGTGTCGCATACCACACCCTAAATTACACACTTGTGACCCTTTGGTTATATCGTCTGGCGGATGGCAAGTTTGCGAAGTACAAAGTTAACGTAACATATAATAACAGTAATAATAATATCGGGAACTAAATTAACGACGCATACATAAATGATGTAGGCCACATAGTTGCAGTTTGGTTAGAATAATGTTTATTCAGAAAGCAAACTAATCGCGAAAGTGGTCGTATTTAGAGTGACTATTACACTCGAGCGCATATCCATCTGACACAGTTCAATCATTCACAATCTCATCGCGAAATACAAGTTATCTACGCGAAAAGTTAGAGTTCACACCAGGCGCGCAGCTGCTCACAGCTCAGAGAATAAGTCCCGCGATACCACACAACGCAAAATTTTCTAAGTCGTTTCACTTTCTAGCTGCCTAAAGACCAACTGTCCGATTCCGCTTCTCAATGCGAACTGTACCCTTTGGTGTCTCCAGCGGAACTGTCTGCTTTCGCGTCTGCCTCCGCAATGTCCTCTGTCCGTCCCCGGCCGCGTTTCCCACACGCCGAATATCCTAGCTCAACTGACTGGGGCAGTTCCCTTTCCTGAAGCCATCCATCTGATTGGCTACAGCTTATTCTACATTATTTTACATTTTAAAACATTTAAATAATCAAAGCTTGACCACTTTCACGTTCTAAATAATGTAACAATTTCCTTCTTAACTTTGGATGTCCAATAGCTTAGCACCAATGTGCTTTCTGATAAATAAATAAAGAACAAAAGTAACTCTTACGCACTAAAATTTACAACAAATATTCTATTACCTAATGATTCAATAAGGTGTCATGCTGTCATCCTTCAGTGTGTGTTGTGTGGAGAAAATGATGATCTGATGCTTAAATGAAAATACTGATAATTAAAATTTACTGTATCTTTCAAACAAATAAAGTTACAGAGTCGATATTTACAACATTTGTCATTTTAATGATGAGCTTCTATATGAAATGTCGATCGTTAAGATCGACCAAAGCGTTCAGATTTCAGCATTCAGGTCTCTGTTACAAAACTTGTGAATTTCGCTTTAACGGTAAATCCTAAACTATTATAGATATGATCAATCTTCAAGCTTAATTGAGATGGCCATAAAAATTTATGGAAGATGGCAGATTAAAATTACTTTGGCTTCATTGCCTGCCTTAATACAGAATTAAATATTTCCATAAATGTTTCCCCTTATGGCCGGTCTTAGGTCCCCCATATTTAACACTGCTACGTCTCCTTGGCCACAAAAGGCTTCTATTGAGTTTCCCTATGATGTAGATTCTCGTCTGTCTCACTCGCACACTACAGCGCTTAGGCCTCAACAGACAATAGACGCCTGTGAGTTACCCCATTTGGTGGTGAATCTGTGCCGTTTGTGGCACGCGGTCCTGGACGACAGTGTTCGTTACACAATTCCTGTAGGCTGACTCTTTCGGCCGTAATGAGAGCGAAATGCTCGTTAACTCACCAGTAAAAGATACACTCCTGGAAATGGAAAAAAGAACACATTGACACCGGTGTGTCAGACCCACCATACTTGCTCCGGACACTGCGAGAGGGCTGTACAAGCAATGATCACATGCACGGCACAGCGGACACACCAGGACCCGCGGTGTTGGCCGTCGAATGGCGCTAGCTGCGCAGCATTTGTGCACCGCCGCCGTCAGTGTCAGCCAGTTTGCCGTGGCATACGGAGCTCCATCGCAGTCTTTAACACTGGTAGCATGCCGCGACAGCGTGGACGTGAACCGTATGTGCAGTTGACGGACTTTGAGCGAGGGCGTATAGTGGGCATGCGGGAGGCCGGGTGGACGTACCGCCGAATTGCTCAACACGTGGGGCGTGAGGTCTCCACAGTACATCGATGTTGTCGCCAGTGGTCGGCGGAAGGTGCACGTGCCCGTCGACCTGGGACCGGACCGCAGCGACGCACGGATGCACGCCAAGACCGTAGGATCCTACGCGGTGCCGTAGGGGACCGCACCGCCACTTCCCAGCAAATTAGGGACACTGTTGCTCCTGGGGTATCGGCGAGGACCATTCGCAACCGTCTCCATGAAGCTGGGCTACGGTCCCGCACACCGTTAGGCCGTCTTCCGCTCACGCCCCAACATCGTGCAGCCCGCCTCCAGTCGTGTCGCGACAGGCGTGAATGGAGGGACGAATAGAGACGTGTCGTCTTCAGCGAGGAGAGTCGCTTCTGCCTTGGTGCCAATGATGGTCGTATGCGTGTTTGGCGCCGTGCAGGTGAGCGCCACAATCAGGACTGCATACGACCGAGGCACACAGGGCCAACACCCGGCATCGTGGTGTGGGGAGCGATCTCCTACACTGGCCGTATACCACTGGTGATCGTCGAGGGGACACTGAATAGTGCACGGTACATCCAAACCGTCATCGAACCCATCGTTCTACCATTCCTAGACCGGCAAGGGAACTTGCTGTTCCAACAGGACAATGCACGTCCGCATGTATCCCGTGCCACCCAACGTGCTCTAGAAGGTGTAAGTCAACTACCCTGGCCAGCAAGATCTCCGGATCTGTCCCCCATTGAGCATGTTTGGGACTGGATGAAGCGTCGTCTCACGCGGTCTGCACGTCCAGCACGAACGCTGGTCCAACTGAGGCGCCAGGTGGAAATGGCATGGCAAGCCGTTCCACAGGACTACATCCAGCATCTCTACGATCGTCTCCATGGCAGAATAGCAGCCTGCATTGCTGCGAAAGGTGGATATACACTGTACTAGTGCCGACATTGTGCATGCTCTGTTGCCTGTGTCTATGTGGCTGTGGTTCTGTCAGTGTGCTCATGTGATGTATCTGACCCCAGGAATGTGTCAATAAAGTTTCCCCTTCCTGGGACAATGAATTCACGGTGTTCTTATTTCAATTTCCAGGAGTGTATTTCCGCAAAGAAAAAAATTACCAATTCAAGAATCATATATGTGGCGTCGTAGGCATCACCTCGACCTGATAGGTGGCATGTCTCTGATAACTAATTAATAGACTAATTAATGAAATTGATCATTAGAGTCACTTTGCATGGTGAGTAACTTTTCTTTTTCAATAGTCGGATTACACTCACCAGGTAGTTCAAATGGGAATCCCTGGAGGAAAGACGATGTTCTTTTCGAGGAACGCTATTGAGAATCGACATTTGAAGCTGACAACAGATGGACTCAACCGCTGGCAACATACATTTCGTGTGAGGCGTGCGCTATTAAAAATACGATGAGAACGACTATGTTAACGTACACTGCATAAAAAGCTAACTTGGTTCTATAGACACGCACAAGAGTCGCTGACGGCGTTAGGATTTCTGGTAGAAATCCTGTCTGCGATTTGGAATCAAGTCTCCAGTC
The DNA here is from genome assembly GCF_023898315.1 of Schistocerca nitens. Classification (NCBI taxonomy): domain Eukaryota; kingdom Metazoa; phylum Arthropoda; class Insecta; order Orthoptera; family Acrididae; genus Schistocerca; species Schistocerca nitens. Next base: position 169,775,425 of record NC_064622.1, read on the forward strand.
AACCACATACGATCATATGGAGACACCTTTTAATGATTACAGCCACTGATGAATCATATTCATGCCACTCTCATATTTCGGAACGAGTCACCTTTTTTTGAACCTGTCTGCTACAGCAAAACCCCAACATTTCATTACACAGTCCCTCTGCATTTTGTAATTGTTCCTGCCCCCTGCTGCTTCATCCACGTGATCATCCCAATTTAAGTCGGAATTGAACAGAAGTCGGAGAGCGCTATCTGTACAACCCTCTGAACCCCATGGAGAAACAGGTTGAGCTGAGTTAATGGGACAGGGCCGTCTTTTTTTACCACTCGGTGGAAATGGGGACATTTTGTCGTAGCTCAGCCAAAGATGTACGATGCATAAGGCCAGCGCCAAAACGAAGCTTTCTCCTGCAACACGAGGTAATATAAAAACAGTACGGGTACTGAAAGAACAATGAGGATTTTGTTACTGCATACAGGTACTAAAGCCCAAAGGAGATCTGCATCCCTCAGGGTGCATTCACGTCTTTCTTCCAAACATTCTCTCATTCTCTCTAGTATCGTTATTTTTTATCATCTAACAGAGAAACACTACGAACTATAAAAGCTCCGCTAACTTCATCCGACAGACAACTCGATATATATATCGAAAACAAACACCGTCTGTCTGCTAGCATCGAGTACATGTGGCGATCCTATTAATTACACAGGTGTTGATCCGTTGGAACAGGTGGCCAGTGATCAAAGTCGCTGGCACAGACCAGTGTAAAGTTTCATCGCCTGTACCATATCCCACAACAATCAGTCACAAGAGAGGGTCCCTGTTCTTTTGTCTGATACATTGTTGTTTCTCCTATAACACGTCCAAGCGCTTTGTACACCGCCATACATTTTAGTTTTTCCGCCAAGACTTCAAGGTACGTTGTCAGGTTCTAAACTGACATTAATAAGTTTGGATCCATTGTTTCTCACAGAAAACTGGACATTGCACAGTAAATCATGTTGCTGCTGCTCCCACACACACACTGGATGATTGTACAAAAGGGAGTCACAACATAAGGAAACTGGAAGTGTTTCGAGGCATTCTGGAAAGTTTCCAAACAGCTGTCCAAAGGTGATTGATGACTTCTACGTTTAAACTCATCTTTCACACTGACAGGGTAGCACACGGTTGGTGTTCCGTTTCGATTGATTCCTCATATCGCAGTCACGCAAGCGATCAGTGTTTTGATGCTGGTCATCTCCCAAACTATTGTTCCCATCAAGACACTCTGCATCTCAAACAAGCAATGTCAGTCAATCATTATGTGGTAATCAACAGCGTACCATTGGATGTATTGGATGGAAAAGACACTGTTGATGTTCATTAGATAATAAATTAGAGCTACTGGCATTTTCTGTTACCTGTCAGAAGCATTTGACTCTCTGAACCACAGCATTCTCTTAAGTAAATTAGAATATTACGGTGTCACCAGCAATGCTGCGAAATGGTTTGAGTCTTATCTATCTAACAGGAAACATAAGGTGTCGTGGCGAAATACCTGTGCAGTAAGCAGTCAGTCTTCATCTGACTGGCAATTAATTACATGTGGTGTTCCTCAAGGTTAAATCTTGGGTCCATTACTTTTTCTTGTATATATTAACGACCTCTCATCTGCTACATTGCCAGATGCTAAGTTTGTTTTGTTTGCAGATGATAAAAACATTGCAATAAGTAGTAAATCAAGTACAGATTTAGAAATAGCTGCTAAACAAATTTTCACTGACATTAATTAGTGGTTTAAAGTTAATTCACTGTCATTAAACTTTGAGAAGACCCACTATAAGCAGTTGAGAACCTGTAAGAGATTTCCTTCCAGCATGAGTATAACATATGAAGACATTCAGATCGAACAGGTTGACAGTGTTAAATTTCTGGGATTACTACTCGATAATACATTCAGTTGGGAAGAGCATACCACAGAATAGCTTAAGCACCTAAATAAGACTGTATCTGCTGTGAAAATGATGTCAGATGTAGGACATATAAATATAAAAATACTTGCACACGTTACTTACTTTCATTCTATTATGTCATAGGTATCATATTCTGGGGCAACTCATCAAACCGATCAAAAGTTTTTAGGGTGCAATAGTGTGTGATAAGAATCATTTGTGGTGTAAATTCAAGAACATCTTGTAGAAACCTGTTCAAGGAACTTTGTATTCTAACCATTGCTTCTCAGTATATTTATTCCTTAATGAAATTTGTTGCAAGTGATACATCTCTATTTCCAACCAATACCTCAATACATAGTATCAATACTAGGAATAAGAACAATCTACATAAAGACCTAAAATCACTTACCTTGGTCCAAAAGGGGTCCAATATTCATGAACACACCTTTTCAATAAAGTGCCAGTAACCATTACAAAATTGGTTTCAGATAAAGCACGGTTTAAACAGAGTTTGAAAGACTTTTCGATAGGCAACTCCTTCTACTCCATAGATCAATATCTTAAGAGAGACTGTTAAGCCAGCTTAAGTAAAAATATCGGTTTGATTTCAGTTTTGACAACACTTGGTCACAACAGTCAAGATTAGGTACATTTCGTATGAAAAATTTATTAATAGTATATAACAGTGTTTCATTCTGTCAGCGTGTTAATTTTGTAAATATTAGCTGTTCCAGTTTACTGCACTGTATTAATCTATTTCGACTGTCTCCTGACAAACGATCAGGGTAGTAAGTATTATATTGAAATGTTTTACGTTTTTATGTTATACTTTCTGACATGTTATGTACCCAAGAGAATCATCTATTTTTTTGAGGCTGTGGAACGAAAACTGAATCTAATCTAATCTGTAATAAGCACCACAGTTGATAGTGCAATCAATTTTAGCAATTTTTATCATTTTTTCTGTAATGACATGCCAATGGCATGGCGGCGTGCTTCCCAAATTCTGTATTATCGTTAAACCGTCCTCCACTAGTTTACGAGTACCACTGTGAATGTAGATAGATGACTGTGCTGTAGGCTACTTCCATCCAAGTGCAAAAGACCTCTCGAGATGCGCGCATGTCGAAGAGGTTAAGGGTATTTTCGCTAAGTTTATACGTATTTTCCTCCATTTTTCGTAATTTTTATCGATTTTATGTCACTTCTACCCAAGCAATCATGAAATCTCTACTCGTTCCATATTCTAAAATTGCTTGTAAATATAGTACAGTTGCCAACGCGTAGCGCAAATCCACAATTTTTCTGGTCGGACAGTATAGTATAGAACTGTACTCAAATGCATCCTGTCACATTCAGCTACATATTCTACAGCTGCAGTGTGTTCGCTCTGTTTTCTGCACATATAGTATAATTCAGTCCAATCCATATTTCGGATGAGAAACTCGATGTATATGAATTTTTAAATTGGTGGGTCCATGTCGGGGTGGAATTGTTTAGAACTACTGTATATGTCCAAGCTGCAGCTGCATGTTTCGCAGTGTACCGTGGCTCGCTGCAGTGCCGGTCATGAGAAATCAGATACTGGAAGTAATGGATTAGCTCAGCCAGGGCTGCGTACGAAAAATGCCCTAACGTGTCTGAACTTGCCCATGGCAGCGAGGGCTGGTGAAGTAAGCAGTGTGCTGCATGAGTGCGATGGAAGTGGGAATGTGTGTAGCATGAGAAAAGATTCAAAATGATAGACGTTTGCACTGGATGTAACATCGTAAGTCCTACCACTCCACTCATCCACGGATGCCCTCCAACGCAGGGGTTGTGCACTTTGGTATACACACGCGACCACGATATCACCTGCAGATCTGGATGTAGTTTCCTCTCATCTGTGAACTTTAGGCTGGCAGTCTATGAGGCGACGCGCATATTATGTGTGTTGACGCCTGGGAAGAGATTGTGCGGGATGTGCGACGTGTTTTAGCGATCCCAGACATCTACCCATGGCAGCTACTGCTAAGGGCTGGATCCTGGTTTAAGAGTTTCATGTTTAGTGCTTTTAAATGCATCACAGTGGACTCTCCCTTGCAGTGGTATTTGCTGTTGTCTCTATCCTGTCATGCAGTAGGCCTTCCTCCTTCCAGATTTCGTGAAGAGAACCAGTTTAGGAATTGTACAGTGCTTTAAAAACCGAGTCACATAAAATCCCTGATTGATCAATTTACTGTTTCTGGTGGTTGTATTGTGACCACACACGTGTGCGATATGGGCAGTCATGGCCTGCATGTCTCTCCTGGACGGTACAAATGGGGACAAGTCTGTAGACAGCATATGGCATGCGACTTGCGATCGAAAGTTTGTGTGATCAGTAGCATTTTTGTTTCACCAGATATGTTCAGTGGAATGTTGTGGAGGAGGAGGGTGTTTGCACCCTCAAACGCTGGTGCGTACAAGACCTTGGATATATTTTGCGCTACGATCTGTTTGTGGTGGAAATTTCATTATATGATTTGCATAATGTTTGTGTGTGATACTCAAACGTTGAAAACATGTTTTATGATGAAGAAGGATCATCATAAGGTGGAGAGGAGTGTTGTAAGTGAACTATTTGACTCCTGTAAATTGTTAAACAATTAATTTCATAGGGTAGTGCAGATATATTATTTTAGTCTATCTTTGATATCGAAAAGGTGTCAGATAGCTCTTTGTCTCCAGCATTAGCCAACAGGAACACTGTAGTCTGTCGAGAGATGAAAACCTCCATCTGAAAATTTTTGGGACTTTTTTCACACTGATAAACAGGGAGTTGCCTCTTGAGAAAGACACACAGGAAGCGAATCAGGAATTTCCACCTCAACAGAATGCCGCCACTTTATGGTCTGTTTGGGTTCTGGAAGAGCAAAGAAAAAATGGCCCTGAGCACTATGGGACTTAACAGCTGAGGTCATCAGTCCCCTAGAACTTAGAACTACTTAAACTTTACTAACCTATGGACATCACACACATGCATGCCCAAGGCAGGGTTCGAACCTGCGACCGTAGCGGTCGCACAGTTCCAGACTGAAGCGCCTAGAACCGCTCGGCCACAGCGGCCGGCCAAGAGCAAAGGAGACTGACCTGCAATCCGTGATCAGTGGTATTTAATAACGTGATCTGTAATTAGGACATTGAGCGGTTCTGAGAATCGTGACGGCTCCATGACGGCAGACACATGTGCAGGAGACGCCAAACAGTGGCTACTACACCCCAGTCCATTCCATTCATGACCTGTAGACCACTTTTGCAGGATTTAACTGCCAGTGCAATATGACTTCTGTATATTTCTCGATCTATACAAAATAGTTTAGCTGCTGATATTCTAGTAATTTGTCTGTCTACAGAGAGTGGCGGTGGGTTTCGAAATATGTCATGAACTTCTAAATGTGTAATTATTCTGGTTTTCCTGTCTGTTCTTAGTCCCAGTGTGCTTTGAAAAGTAAGGAAAATAAAAAATAAGAGCGTTAACATCAATGACTCTGACAGCAAATAGGAACTAAGCCCACTTAGAGTTTCCATGCACTATCAGAATAAAAGAGCCCAGCAGTTGTTTAAATATTCCACACTGCCTTGACACCCACAAATTGTTTAAATAAAAAGTATTCAATGTACTGCAGTCAATTTCCAAACAAATTCCTTAACTAAATAAAGAAATTATGTTCCAAACACCGCCTTGCATCCCATAAATTGTTTAAATAAACAATATTGCACATATTGCCTTGTCTACCAGTAATTGTTTAAACAATATTCCATACACTGCATTCGATATCCCACCAGTTGATCAATCAACTGAGTCTTTCTCCCACTAATTTCCAGGGCTGGGTGGTTTCCCATAGGATGAGGGGTAAATTAATTGATCGATTTAATTAATTAATCAAATTGACATCAAAATTGTGTTTGTATCAGCTAGCTGACTTCCCAGGGGGATGGGGAAGGGGGGGGGGAAGGTAGAGGGAGTTGACATGGGAAACCAGTTACCTGAACCATAGGTTAAGGACCTGTGAATCAGTAGCACAGATTATCCCCATAAGGTCATAGTCCTCTTAGAAGAAGAGTAGGTTAAAGACCAGCCAATCAAAAGAGAAAAGTATATTTGCACCTGAACGTAGACAACCCACATTAACAAACTGCGCTGAAACTAGCTTTGTCCCACTGTTCACACACAAAATACAATATGAAAAGAACTTGATTTTACCTAATGTCAGTACTACTGCAGTTTCTAGTCACATAAATGCAACCCAAATACTTGCTGCTTGCTGCGATCTCACCATTATGATGGTAGTTGCTGGTGTGGCCATACCAAATATACAAGGCAGGTGTCTGAGTACTCTCACTACGATGATCTGCCCATGTGGAAAGATGAGAGTGCCTTTGTGTTTCAAGGTGCATGAGGGAACCAAACAAACTGTGCGAGTGTAGTACACTGACTGGCCGCCCTTTGTTCAAAGCTCTAGCCCTGCAGTCAGAGATTTCTGCACTTTTCCACTTTGGCAAAGATGGACGAGGATGACTAGTATCTGAACATCTGTCAGTCAACAAGTGTCTTAAGTGGAGTGCAGGCCTATGACGTACGCAAGGCGTTGCCTGTGAAATAACCGCGTCTCAACGTTGCCCCTTTGTATAGCCAAAGCCTTCAAAACTCAAAATGTAGTCTGTAGATCACGTATTGATGATACCCGATGGACTTTTACAGATGTGGGGAAGTCTTGGGTAGGTGTGTGTAGTTAAATGAAATAATGTGGATACATACTTCATCTTTACTGCCCTCTTACTATTTATATATTATTCTGTCTTTTTCAATCCTACGTATGTAACATTGCAAAAATAAATGCATTTGTACTCTTAAAACAGACGCAATAGGAGCGTGAGTCCAAAAGCGGTAACTATGTAGTCTTATCCGCATAGGCGAATAAAAGAACGCATTCGGTCAGGCAAGGTTTGGCACTTGAAATTCGTCATCAGTGCGCACATCGTACAGTTTATAGAATCTATATGTCACCTGTCTCTAGATATATCACACTGCATCCAGTCATGATCAAAATGACATCCGCAGAATCAGTTTTTTGAAACATAGTGGAGTTCTGGAAGATATTGTTTTCTTTTTGTCTCTTCTCTCTAGTTTATCTTCTCCTTATCCTTTTGTTTGTATTTGTGAGCATTCTTCATCAGTGACGATATTTCCGACGTTGGGGTTCGTTCTGCCACCGGAATAAGTTTCGCCAGAGGACACCCCAGAAGTGAGCGTGTATGTATGCCCGTGAGTAGCCCTCAATTCTAGCAGTCCTGTAGATGTGCTTGGCTAGTTTTCCTCCCCTCGGCTGTTGTCACCAGTCGAATTATTATCCAAGAAGCTGGGAATTTCACTTTTGTCTCCTGTCATTACACGAGAAGCAGAAAAATCCACTGCCGAATGAACATTAGTACTGTATGGGTGTATTCCCATTATTTCAAACGTTTGCTTTGAATTCGCTCAGGTTGCTGTGCGCCAGGAGACAGTTCTGTACAAACAAAACAGTGATAAGTACTCTCGCCTGATAAATGTATCGTTAGATCGCACCGAAGTGGCCGAGCGGTTCTTGGCGTTTCAGTCTGTAACCGCGCGACCGCTGCGGTCGCAGGTTCGAATCCTGCCTCGGGCATGAATGTGTGTGATATCCTTAGGTTAGTTAGGTTTAAGTAGTTCTAAGTTCTAGGGGACTGGTGACCTCAGATGTTAAGTCCCATAGTGCTCAGAGCCTTGTTAGATCCCACCACATGACAGCCAGACACCTGCTACCGAGTACGGAAATGAATAGTAGCATGTAGGGTTGACAGCTAATGTAACAGTTTACTGTAGTCACAGGTTGGTGTATATTACATTAGATCATAACAAAAATGTTTTATGACCTGAATACCAAGAAAGAGTAGCAACAGCGAACATCTGGTGTTTATTTCGTTACACACAGCTACAACGGCTATCTAATGCCAGTTTTCCATAAAGTGCAGCCAACGTAAAAAAAAAAAAAGTGTGCGTACTCTTAGACGATGCTTACTCTTAACCGAACTTTACGCAAGGCTACTGAGAAAGCAAAACGAGACTGGGAATAAGGTATACCGAGGCAAGGAAAAAAGTGAGAAAGACAAGAACAATGGCGGTACGCCGCTCGGCCGGCATCCGTCGCCGATCCGTCGCAGAACCTGTTCGACGGAAGGACGCATCCCGCATCTCGTCCCGTCACGCTTACGGACGGCCGCGCAGCGCGCAATTTGCTGCAATAAATCAGGAACGTTGCGCTGCTCGTTCTGCATCGCTGCTCCTCGGTCTTGAGAATAATGACTTTTCAATGGGGAAGCCACACGGACTTGCTCCATTAACCATCGACTTTGAGGTTGCGTTAGTAGCGGAAATGGGGACAGGAGAGCTGTTGATATTACGACGCTCCTCTTTTCTTTTCCCATCATCGGTTTCGCGCTATGATATCCGTCAAATATGCAGAAAGAAATACGAGCGTTTTGATGCTATTTTATTGAAACTTGCCTTAATGAGACCCTTTTTTGTTGTTTTCGGGTCATCAGTCTACTGACTAGTTTCATACGGTCCGTCCAGAATTTGCCTCGTCTGTCAAAATCACTGAAAACAAGCAGTAATCTTATGTAAAACACAGTGCCGGGAAAATATGCAACAGCGTCCAGGACTACGTACAATTTCACCAGGGCATAATACACTCCTGGAAATTGAAATAAGAACACCGTGAATTCATTGTCCCAGGAAGGGGAAACTTTATTGACACATTCCTGGGGTCAGATACATCACATGATAACACTGACAGAACCACAGGCACATAGACACAGGCAACAGAGCATGCACAATGTCGGCACTAGTACAGTGTATATCCACCTTTCGCAGCAATGCAGGCTGCTATTCTCCCATGGAGACGCTCGTAGAGATGCTGGATGTAGTCCTGTGGAACGGCTTGCCATGCCATTTCCACCTGGCGCCTCAGTTGGACCAGCGTTCGTGTTGGACGTGCAGACCGCGTGAGACGACGCTTCATCCAGTCCCAAACATGCTCAATGGGGGACAGATCCGGAGATCTTGCTGGCCAGGGTAGTTGACTTACACCTTCTAGAGCACGTTGGGTGGCACGGGATACATGCGGACGTGCATTGTCCTGTTGGAACAGCAAGTTCCCTTGCCGGTCTAGGAATGGTAGAACGATGGGTTCGATGACGGTTTGGATGTACCGTGCACTATTCAGTGTCCCCTCGACGATCACCAGTGGTGTACGGCCAGTGTAGGAGATCGCTCCCCACACCATGATGCCGGGTGTTGGCCCTGTGTGCCTCGGTCGTATGCAGTCCTGATTGTGGCGCTCACCTGCACGGCGCCAAACACGCATACGACCATCATTGGCACCAAGGCAGAAGCGACTCTCATCGCTGAAGACGACACGTCTCCATTCGTCCCTCCATTCACGCCTGTCGCGACACCACTGGAGGCGGGCTGCACGATGTTGGGGCGTGAGCGGAAGACGGCCTAACGGTGTGTGGGACCGTAGCCCAGCTTCATGGAGACGGTTGCGAATGGTCCTCGCCGATACCCCAGGAGCAACAGTGTCCCTAATTTGCTGGGAAGTGGCGGTGCGGTCCCCTACGGCACTGCGTAGGATCCTACGGTCTTGGCGTGCATCCGTGCGTCGCTGCGGTCGGGTCCCAGGTCGACGGGCACGTGCACCTTCCGCCGACCACTGGCGACAACATCGATGTACTGTGGAGACCTCACGCCCCACGTGTTGAGCAATTCGGCGGTACGTCCACCCGGCCTCCCGCATGCCCACTATACGCCCTCGCTCAAAGTCCGTCAACTGCACATACGGTTCACGTCCACGCTGTCGCGGCATGCTACCAGTGTTAAAGACTGCGATGGAGCTCCGTATGCCACGGCAAACTGGCTGACACTGACGGCGGCGGTGCACAAATGCTGCGCAGCTAGCGCCATTCGACGGCCAACACCGCGGTTCCTGGTGTGTCCGCTGTGCCGTGCGTGTGATCATTGCTTGTACAGCCCTCTCGCAGTGTCCGGAGCAAGTATGGTGGGTCTGACACACCGGTGTCAATGTGTTCTTTTTTCAATTTCCAGGAGTGTATGCGCTTAGTAAGGGATTGTAGTGTTAGTGATTCATCTGTCACAGTCATCGAAGATCAGATGGCGGTCAGGAGGCCTTTCTGTGTGTCCTACGTTTCGATTCTGTAGGCAGTAACTGTTTAGAGGTGACTAGTGGTCCTAATGCTCATTGTAGGGTGCAGTCGAGACAAACTGACGAGTTCGTATTGTGGTTGAACAGCTTCAGCCATTTGAACGAGGACGCAGGACGGACGTAATGACGGAATGCTGCCCATGTTGGGCACCATGTATCGATAACGTGTAGCCGCTATCAACAGCAATTTGTGGAACATTCCCGCACCTGTAGATCAGTTTCTGGACGTTCGCATCTTACAGATGTACGTGAAGATCGACGGACTGTGCAAGCAGCGGTGACTGATAGAACATCGTTCATGAACGATATCCAGGCATACGTTGCGCCTGCTGTCTCATCATAGGCCAGTGGAAGGAGGATTTAGATCAGATATGCCTCTGGCCAGGCTATCACTGACATCAGTACACTACCAAACACGGCTATTCTGGTGTCTTGAAAGAGTTGACTGGAGAGTGGAATCTTCAGTGATAAGAGTACGTTCCGTGCGGATTCGAATGATGGACGTACACAAGTACGGCGTATGCCTGGTGAGCCACTTGTTCCAGAGCGCATTAGCCACGACAACAGGTCCTATCACAGGTTTCATGGTGTGTGTGACGATTGCTTCCAAATGGTTCAAATGGCTCTGAGCACTATGGGACTCAACTTCTGAGGTCATCAGTCCCCTAGGACTTAGAACTAGTTAAACCTAACTAACCTAAGGACATCACACACATCCATGCCCGAGGTAGGATTCGAACCTGCGAGCGAAGCGGTCTCGCGGTTCCAGACTGCAGCGCCTAGAACCGCACGGCCACTTCGGCCGGCTGATTAGTTCCAACTCGCGGTCACATTTGGAGTTTCTGCATGGTAAAATAAGCTGTGCCCGCCACGTTTCACTGTCTGTTTTACTCCTGCTACGGCCATTTTTTCGGCAGGAAGGTCATATGCTTTTTCAGCAGGACAATGCACGTCTACATACGTCTGCTGCGAGGTAACAGGCTCTTCGTCGTATACAACAATTGCTCTCGCCAGCAAGATCACCAGACCCTTCGCCAATTGGACACGAACAGGACATGATGGAGGGGGAATTTACTCGTACTTCAGGGCTTGCAAGAATCATTCACGAAGGTGCAAGATGTCTGGGAATATCATCGCAGGATGCCATTAGGTACCTTCATGATCGTTTCCAAACGAGAACACCGGCCTGTGTTGCCGGCAGAGAAGGACACACTGTCTACTGGTGCGACAGCGTGCGTATCCCAAATTGTGACATGGGTGCTACATTTCGTCTGAATTCGTTATCTTATACGCCTACAATGATGAACTTCCTCTCAACTTACTTCTCAATAAAATGATCTTGTCTGTGAGAGTGTTGCACTTCTTTCCGGCAGTTTATAATAACTTATTAATTCATGCACTCTTGTTGTTCGTTAATACAGTCTCCATCTATTAAAGGCGATGTCCCAAATGACTGACTGACTGTCTCATGTCCCAGCCAAGCAACTAGGGTTAGAGATTCGAAATTAGCAAAGGATGTTGATATTCTCCTAGATGTGTCGTTTAAGAAGCGATCTTTTGGACTTCTATCCTTAAGGGAGTGAAATGCGGGATGATAGCTTTTCTTGGAAATATGCCGCTATTAAGGCAGTTTTGACCGTAGGCCAGCTAAAATTGGTACTGGGTTTAGTCAGAAGTAAAGAAATGCATGTTTCAGCACGTTTGGAAATTTAACCGCTAAGGGGGAGTAATAGGGGGTGAAATGTTTTAGGAAAGTATTCCATTGTGACAACATTTTTAAAGCTAAACCTTTGAAAATTGGTATTTGTCTTCTCGGTTAGAAATGAAAAAAATACTTGGTTCACTGTTTTTGATAATTCAACCTCTAAAGGGCTGAAATAGGGCCACAACACCCAGTCCACCCTGTTAAGGACAGAAACTTGAAATTTGGAGCTGGCGTTAATCTTATGCTGTAGGCATCGTTTAAGAACGGATTGTTCTAAGTTTCACTCGCAAGGAGGAGAAATAGGGGATGAAAAGTTTATGAAATTGTTTCAGTATGAAAGCATTATCAACCATAAATCTATAAAAAAAATTTTTTCTTCTATGTTAGAAATAAGAAATACTTGTTTCACTGCTTTCGGAAATTCAGCCCCCAAGGGGGTGCAATAGGGGATGAAAATTCTTAAGAAAACATTTCGTTATATTAAAAATATTTAAATCTGTGAAAACTGGTATTTCCCTTCTCGGTTAGATATAAAGAAATATATGTTATGGGATGAAGTTTCTATGGAAATGTCAGCACAAGAACGCAAAAGGCAGGGTTAACAGAACCCTTGGATTCCAGTTACCAGAATCGCTTTTTGGTCAGAAGTACATTTGAAAAATACTATGCTTTTATGGCCTTAATTAGCGTGAAAAATTTGGGAGGTTTCCAGAATGAGATTTTCACTCTGCAGCGGAGTGTGCGCTGATATGAAACTTTCATGCAGATTAAAACTGTGTGCCGGACCGAGACTCGAACTCGGGACCTTTGCCTTTCGCGGGCAAGTACTTTACCAACCCCCTTTTTTTTTCTTTTTTTTTAATTGATATCATTTTGTTCGTGTTTGTTCGTTGTATCTGCTCGGGGCGGACGTCGCAAGACACACGTTTCAGTTCGTCGTTGATCTATTAACAGTTTTTTTATTACAGAGGGCAGCTAACCATCTGACCGAATACGTTGAGTTACCGTGCCGGCATCAACTGAGCTACCCAAGCATGACTCACGCCCCGTCCTCACAGCTTTACTTCTGCCAGTACCTCGTCTCCTACCTTCCAAACTTTACAGAAGCTCTCTTGCGAAACTTGCAGAAGATAGGAGACGAGGTACTGGCAGAAGTAAAGCTGTGAGGACGGGGCGTGAGTCGTGCTTGGGTAGCTCAGTTGCGCGCGAAAGGCAAAGGTCCCGAGTTCGAGTCTCGGTCCGGCACATAGTTTTAATCTGCCAGGAAGTTTCAGTTTGGAAGGTGTTGCAATTTCTGAAAAATATGAAAAATCGATGAAAAAAGACTACGCGAGCGAAGCAGCGGGCGCTAAGCTAATCAGTAAAATACATATGTGACAAATCTTAACTAGCTATCCTAGTGCACAACTTAATACCCACTGTCAAGTTCTTTTACATGCGCAGAACTGTCTCTCATTGTTTCTTCATTACAAAATATGTTTTGGTTTGATGTGGTCGTAAGTCTGGAGAATGCTTATATGTACCTCTCCATGCTGTCTATTCTGTACACGTCTCTTTATATCTGCATAACTACTGCAACCCACATCCATTTGAACCATCTTCCTGTAGTCAAACCTTGGTCTCTCTACAATTTTTCCCACCACACTTCTCTCCACTACCAAATTCATGATTTCTTGATGCCTCAGAATGAGTCCTCTCACATGATCCTTTACTTAAGTCAAGTTGTGCCACGAAGTTAATTTTCCCCAGTTCGATTCAATTATTCCATCTGCCTATCTAACCTTCAACGTTCTTCTGTAGCATTACATTTCAAAAGTTTCTGTTTTCTTTTTGTGTGAACTGCTTATCGCCTTCGTTTCACTTCTGCACAAGGATACACTACAGGTAAATACCTTCACAAAAGATTTCCTAACTCTTAAATATATATCACATCTTAATAAATTCCTCTTCTTCAGAACCACTTCTCCTGCTATACCCAATCTATATTTTATATCCCTTCTATTTCGGTTATCTTTACTTATTCGCTGCCCAAGTAGCAAATCTCAATGAGACGTATTTCATCGTCTCATTTCCAAACATAATTTTCTCAGAATCTGTTAATTTAATTGGTCTACTTTTGACTAACATTATCGCACTTTTGTTTATGCTCATCTTATAACCTGTTTTCAAGGCACTCTCCATTCTATTAGACTGTTCTTGCAAGACTTTTGCTGTCTTTGATGGGACGACAGTGTCGTCATCAAACAACAAATGTTTTATTTCTTCTAACTGAACTTTTACTACATTTCCAAATTTATGTTTTGTTTCCTTTACTCTTTGCTTAATGTACAAGTTTAATAATATCAGGGATGTGCTACGACACTTCTCATCTGCTGCTTCGCTTTCATGTCCTTACACCTTTATATCTCTGGTCTGGTAAAGAACTTCATGTATCTTATTTGTTTCATGTAGTTTATCTCTGTTACCTTCAGAATTGTAACAATGTAGTCCAGAGACCATTGTCTACAGCTTTCTCCAAATATACGAATGCTATAAACCTAGGTTTGTCTTTCTTTAACCTGTCTTCTAACATAAATGGTAAAATCAGTATTGCCACACATGTTCCTGCATTTCTTCGTTGCCTAAACTGATCTTCTCCGAGGTCAGCTTCTACAGGATTTTCCATTCTTCTGTAAATAATTTATGTTATTTTTCAACCGGGACCTATTAAACTGATTGTTCCATAATATAAATAGGTATTCAAGCAGAACTGAAGCACCAAAGTCATCGATGCCTTTGTGGGTTTTCCTCACCCTCACCCGCACCCCACATCCACTCTGACTCCTTTCCCAATCCCAACCCACCATCCCCACCCCCGTGACCCTCCCCACCCCAAGTCCAACACCACTATGACATCACAATCCAGCTCAGACCTGTCGGGCCATTTATAACAGTGTGGAATTCTGTCATACCGGCACAGACTTGAGATACTGTTCAAATGGCTCTGAGCCCTATGGGACTTAACATCTGAGGTCATCAATTTCCTAGAACTTAGACTACTTAAACCTAACTAACCTAAGGACATCACACACATCCATTCCCGAGGCAGGATTCGAACCTGCGACCGTAGCAGTCACGAGGTTCCAGACTGAATCTCCTAGAACCGCTCGGTCACACAGGCCGGCCTTGAGATACTGGCGTAGCTCTGTTATGACGTCAGAATCTGAGATGGGTAACCTAGAACACAAGATGACGAACGTACAAAGCGACCAAGGCATACTGGGACAGGCTCTATGTCGTCATAATATGACTTCTGGAATACTGGCGCTATGACGACAGAGACAAAGGATGTTTGTGCAGGTCCAGGCCTGTCTGCTGACCTACTTGACGTTTTCTCCAGCTACTGTTCACTTAGAGGTGTATGGTAACGACTTCTCCTAAGTTTGATTCCCTCCACATGCGACCATTTTAACAACCACCAGGAGCGGAAGACCTTTCGGATTCGCTCGCCCTCCTCTTATCCTCCCCTCCCCCTCCCCCCCCCCTCCCCCCCACACCACACACATTCGACTTATTCCCCTTCCGCCGGTCGGTGTGGCTGAGCGTGAGCGGTTCTAGCGCTTCAGTCTGGAACCGTGCGACCGCTACGGTCGCAGGTTCGAATCCTGCCTCGGGCATGGATGTGTGTGAAGTCCTTAGGTTAGTTAGGTTTAAGTAGTTCTAAGTTCTAGGGGACTGATAACCTCAGATGTTAAGTCCCATAGTGCTCAGAGCCATTTGAACCATATTCCCCTTCCCCCAAGTTACAGTCCAAACCGTACGCTGTGTAGTAGGGACACTTGCATCTTTATTTAGACAAATACCTGTTACTGACAGCTCAGGGCAGAAAGAGACAATGCACACATACTACTGATTCGATAGTCTAACGCGATTAATGCGAAGTGGGATATTGAATCACCGATTCCCAGCGCTACTGCGGACACTTGTGCGGTGGCTCTGAAGCCAAAAAAAGAGTTACGGTGTACACCTCAAATGTAAATTGTGTGTGGAATGGACGGTGGCTGTTTAACAACAGTCACATAACCAACATCACAGAGTTTTCAGTCAAGCAAACTCATTTGTACCAAGCATGTAGCAAAATCATTTGAGAACTATTGACAGGAATCTCACCTGAAGGGACCACACGCACCAGCTCTTCAGGCAGGTGGCCGAACATTGACAGTTCGAACTCCGGCTGCCAGAGCAAGCTGCACTAGCGTCTTCTATGTAATTCCTCTTACAGTACACAACAGCTCTTCACATTAGATAGCAATTCAGACGTACATGGAAGTTTGTTTCGCAAAACATTAATGCTAAGCCTTACAGAACGTACAATTACAGAATCTATAGAGGAACGATTCTTGGCTGATGTAAGGACTTAAAGTGTCTTTACTCCATGGTTTGGTGTGTTTTACGCAAAATATAATGATATCAGACATCTCCAGTGGATTTCTAATTCAGACATAGAAATATCGCAAGCAAAGTGGTACCGTTTCTGGCAGAAGTCAAAAACATAATTAGGAGGTATACTGAAAGTTCTTGACAAATAGGATTGGCTGTTGGGCAGCATATTGGCGTATATTATACCACCGATTTTGTGTTACATAATGGAGAAATCAACGACTCTTGATCGGTTGAAATGGATGGAATACATGTTGTTGTTTTCCTGCTCCAGAGAAAGCTTAGCACTTTTTCAGAATAGAGCAGCCGACTAACGATTTAGATCTCTGGTTGTGAGCACTAACTCGATGATTCATTGCACAATATATTTTACATTTCTACTCTTAACTTCTGGCTCACAGAACAGGTGAATTCTGACATATTCTAATACTATCCACTGAATTGTCACGTTATAACGTTTGTGATGGGGCTACACCCACAGCTCAATGTGACCTAAGTTAAAATGATGAGAAACATGAAATTTATAACCCACGCATATGTTCTGCGTGGAAACTGAAAATCAAGACATGGACATTCGTTTCTTTCGCGGTGGATACTGGTGCAGTGGCTCAAAGACAGAAAAGTAGATTGAGGAATAATGCTTCTAAAACTCACCCGAAATTTGCGTGGAATGGATGGTACTCCTGTTAACAATGTGGAATATAGACACAATATTGATCATACTGATATCGTCTTTGCTGCTCCATGCTGCTCTATGCTGGTCCATCTCTTTTCAGTGTCACGATACTGTGTTAAGTGGATTAGACAAGCTCTCAGTGGCTTGGAAGGGATGGAATACATGTTGTTGTTATTCTGTATCCAGAAATGGCATAGAACGTTTCTCAAAACTGAGAAGTCAGCTAGCGATATAGATCTTTGGTTGTGAGCATCAAGTCGATGATACTTTGCACTATACATTTTACCTTTCTACTCTAACTTTAAACACTTAGAAGAGATGTAGTTCTGACGTATGATAGTACTAACCATTGGATAATCACGTTAAGATATCCGAATTTCTACCGCAGAAACGAAACCAACACAACGTGGAAGCTGAACGTTCCTTACACATTTATGACGAACAGTGCAATTTTTGAGTCGTTATTGAGAAGCAGAAGTTGAGAATGCAGAACACAATGAAACCATGCTGATGGTGATTTAACGCTACCCAACAGTCCTTAAACATACATCCAGGTATCAAGTTCCAGACACTACGGTCACAGTCTTTAAGAGGGTGAAATTATTATTTTGGACACCAAGTATTACATTTATTATGTCTGACGGTAACAATTTATAGGGTCTCAGAGGTGTGTAACAGCAGCAGTTCATAAAATTCATATCCAATTACAGTTCAGAAATTATGGTACTTTCGCATCATCTCCCATACAATGATCATCAGAAATAGTAAGTTTATGTGACGTCTTAAGAGGATAAAAGTCTGACCCCTTCCTATTCGTGATATTTCAACTAGGAAAGTAGCCGCCAGCGTCAGACACCAGACGACAGAAGATTCTGTGTTTAAAACTGGCCAGAAGTCAAGAACTTCATGTTTCAATACATATTTGACAATATAATTGAATAGCAGCTAAGGTATGTGCATCATACATTGAGTCTCCGATCCATATAGCAGAGTACAAAGTCCACATGTTCACCACACTCGAACACTTAAAGTTACTCTTCAGAGACACGCACTCGTTCTCATACTCTTCACATGCAAGTGGAATAGCAAAAGGGACCGACTAGCAGTGATGTGAGATATTCTATGCAGGTTTGCTACCCATCACAAACATGTTGGAGCAGGACAGCATCGAAGTGTTTAACACCACACATGACACATTCCAGAAACAGCACTAACATTGTATTCCAACACATACTTGACAACATAATTGAAGAGTATTTTTAATATATGCCCACCACAGATTGAAACCCTGCTTAGTGATACATACTGCACAGTACAAGTCGTAAAGGACCACCTCAACTGAACAATTAAAGTTACTTTACCGAGGCACACATTTGTTCTCCTATTGCTTCATGTGCAGGTGGTATAGCAAAATGAGTCGACTAGCAGTAATATAAGACAGTCTCCACAATGTGCTGTGTACAGGCTTGCAGAGTATACATAGTCGCCTTTCTAAAGTTTGATTTTCAGCAAAAGCAGCATGAAATTCCTTAACACCGCACACAACACACACCTCTCTTTTATGATGAATTTAAGCTGTGTTTGTAGAGGAAAATGTGCTATAATAGTTCATACAGATACGTAGGTCGCTTTGATTTGCTATAGTACCACACTAGTATTTGTAGTATTAGATGCAGTAGATTCAAACTATAGACCCCATGACGAATTTAGACTGCAATAGGTTCCCATCTAATTGTAGGATCCTCACCCAGCCAGCTGCATCACTGCGACCCAGATATTCTTTTGATGGTGGCAGTATACCTTCTTAACTAACACCGATTTCCGCTGTAGACACGCTTTGGTATGATGATGGAAATTTGATAGTGATGTAGAAAAATGTTAAACTCCTACCCTCCTTCCGACAAGTAGAATGTGATTTAATGTCTGGACTGGCACTGGATTTTTAAGTGATTCCTTCCATAAATAAAAAGTGTTTTACGACTTTCATGGCATTTTTCCAGTAGAAGTGAAAAAATTATTCGACAAGTCTTCGGTTCGTTTGTGGAAGCGATTAAGATTTTGGACTGCCTAATCCTATGGACCAATATGTTCTGTGCACTAGGCAAATTCCCAAGCAGTTAATGTGTAGACTGTGTCACAATCTCTTTTTTCTTGCTTCCTCTTATTAGACAAAGCAAAATGTGTATTCATGATTTAAGGCTTCTTACATACACTTCAAAATCCCAGATGACAGCATCTGATCCTGTAGTATACCCATCTGTTGCATGCCCTATACCCTGTAATATGATGAATCACAGTCATGAATATCAAAATTATATGTATCGAACAGATAAACCACACAAGGTGTTTGTGGTAGGTAGAGTGGGGGGAGGGGGCTGGCCTCACAAGAGTCACTCTATCCTAGGTCACATAGTCACGTGTTGCATCTGGATACAGCACTTCACCATACTGTCCTGCTAATGCACTCTGCAATTTATCTGAAACTTTTTCAGTTACAGTGCTAAACTCTATTGTCCGACTAATGCACTGTACTACCCTTCGGAAACTGAGTTCGGGTACAGTGCTCTACTCTATGTACAATGTGCTGGACGACTGTGTCCATTTAATGTGCTGTACGACTCATGCATAAGGGTGACGCCCACGATGGGCATCCGCCCCCCCTTCTCCTTGCCACAAACACCTTGTGTGATTCACCTGGTTGATGTCGGAGTGGAGTAGGGAAAGACCGTGACTGAACAATGACATAATCGATCACTTTGTCGATGACGTCATCGATGACACTTTCGGTGACAAACTTTGGTGCTTCAGCTCTCCTTACATACTTACTAATACCCAACACAGTCATTGCTTTTGTTCGTCATTTGCAGTGTATTCTTCTATTATTTTTCCTTTCGTTTTTGTACCATCGAATAATACCAGTCTTCCACCATCATTAAATTTTCGTCCTTCGTAATTATCTGAAAAACTTCTTTTATCTCATGATCACACATTCTTTCAATTTCTTTAACATCTGAGTAGCTAGGCTGCATGTAAAGTGAAAGCACTATTGTAGGTGTTGGCTTCGTAGCTATGTAGCATACCTGCATTCATATTCTCTTATTCATTATTAGATCTGCTGATGCATCACCCCTATTCGATTTTTTATTTATAATCCTCTACCTACCTGGCCAATACTCCTGTTCTTTTTGCCACGAAACTTCAGTAGTTCCCACTGTATATTACTTCTAACCTATCTACCCGATTAAGATATCGCACATTGCTCGCTCGGACCTACAGAATGTTAGTTATCTTTTTCCTGATGATGACATCTTTCCTAGAAGTCTCGGCCTGGAAATCCGAATAGGAGTTTATCTCCGGAATATTTTCCCAAGAAGATGTCATCATCATTTAACTATTCTAGGAAAAATGATGTGTAAAGTCTCTTGCTTTCAGCCATTCGCAGTGCAGCACAGCAAGTCGTGTTGGCTAATATCACAAAGCCAGATGTTAGTTACTTAACCTTCTGCCACAACAAACGCTGAGAGGGCTGCTGTCCCTTTCCAAGAACGATTGGCTACTCTGGAGTCTTCACATATATCCTGTCGCAGTAGTGTTTGGTAAGGCTGTGTGTACCATTGAGGCATACAAGCCACACTACTTTGGCAAAGTTCGTGATTCGTCTAGGAAAATACACACCAACTAAATTAACATACAATGCCCACACCTTATGACAATCGCCAAGGGGCCCGGGTTCGATTCCAGGCGGGGTCGGAGATTTTCTCCGCTCAGGGACTGAGTGTTGTGTTGTCCTCATTATCATTTCATCATCATCAGTGGGAGGCAACGGGAAAGAATCACTGGAAAAACTTTCCTAGACGCTCATGCGGTGGACCTCTCTGACGAGGCTTGCCCCATGACAAGACCTGCCTTAAGGCAGAACACAAAGCTTTATGACAATGTTCAACAAAGCTTCCACTAACAAAACATTTTTACGCAGAAGTTCTTGTGATCAATTATTTATTTCTGTTTTAACAAATATTCATCCTGCGCAAGAAAAGTATACATTACATTGTTCACCATACGTCAAAATAAATGTATGAGCTGTATATTTCTAAGACCACACCCAATAACCGCTACTGGGACTTGAGAAGACACGCCGGCCACAGATCGACTCCTCTGGGTAGATTAACGACGGTTGTCTTTGTGCTGGTCTGTCTTGATCTGCTTTTTAGGCAGTCTCCTACACCCGAGAATGTGAATACCGGGCTGGTATCCACATTCTGCCATTTTACACAACGTACAAACGTTTCGAAAACGTTCTCGTATTTTCACGTGAGAGAACGCTGACTGATGGGGTACAAACATTCCGACCCGATGGGGAAGGGGTGACAACAGGAAGGTCATTTGGCCACCCTCTACGACTAATCTTGCCATTCGATATATCAGGCCGACCTGATAAAGACATAGGAGAAGGCGAGAAACCAAAAGAGAAGAAGAAGAGCCATATAATTCTAAGATACTTCACAAGTGAATGCCTCAAATAGTGTTTGTATAAGAATGACAAAATTTCAGAAAAAAGTTCGATAGTTGTATTAAAGTATGAAGAATCGTGTCAACGCTTTGTATGAAGTCCATGGAAGTTATTCCGTTAAATAGATACTGGATCATTTACAATTCGCCAATGTACTATCAAAACATTAATGTCTGGGCTACAATATCAACACAATAAGATTAAAATGATGCACTTGTAAACGGACGGTGTTTGAAATTAGTAGTGCACACTAAGTAATTTAAAACACAGCCTGGTAGAATCACGTAGTTTCTCAAGTTTCATATAAATTCTTTGTCAGCGTTTTGCTTTACTGATCATCATCTTTGTACGTAGCATCAAAGTATCCAAGTATGGAGGATTTTACATGTGGTTATCTACCATGAGTGTGTCTCCAAAATAAGGCAACAGTGGCATACGTAACAAACTGGACTGTACACGACAACATAAGCAGTAGTGATCACAATGTCATAACATACACCCTAGCTGGCACTCAGAACACAACGACCAAATCACACTCCAGACACTTGTTGTTGCACAAAGCAGACTGGAACAAGATAAAGTAAATGATCCAACAACACGATCTAGAAAACGTCAATGGAGGTATCGATTATAGAGCACACAAGCTAATACATGTAATACAACATGCATAAAACACATCAATACCAACAACAAAGAAAACAAAACGCTCACCAGTACCAAGGGCCAACGAACTCACGAGATTCAAACAAATGCCAGACGGAAACGAAAATTATATCAAAGGGCGATAGCGGATAGAGATAGACGCATAAGACTTGAAGCATACAGGAATGCAAAAGACTTATACAGACAGACTCTATACAACTTGCGTGGAAAACAATGGGAGCTGTTTATAACAACACAAACAGAGCAAAATGTATGGGGGGAACCATACAAAATACTGACAGAGAAGATAAAAACCCCACTAGTTCTGGTAACGCTAAGGCAGGATGACGGCACGATGACGAGAAGATGGAGGAATACAGCAGAGTTTCTGCTGTATAAACTGCTCCCTGATGACGTTATCAATACGACACCCAATATCATACAACACTAAGAGAAAACCTACACACACCATACAACACTGCAACTGTCACCTGTCCATTTGCGCAAGAAGAGGTTGCGCTAGCAATCTCAGAGCTCAAAAATAAGAAGGTACCTGGACCAGATGGTATTTACTCGGAAACACTGAAAAAACTAGCACCGCAGATCACCCCGTTCCTAACAACGGTACTGAACGATGCCTTACGGCTGGGCAGGGTACCTACAGCATGGAAAACCTCCGAAGCAGTCATTATTAAGAAATTAGCGGACAGGGATCCTTAAGATCCAAAGTCTTATAGGCCAATATGCCCAATAAACACCCTACCGAAGATTCAGGACAAGCTACTGTGTAAACGTTTGCAAACACACAGAGCTCTCAGGGGTATAAGCCAACACCAATTCGGCTTCATAACTGGCAGATCAATAGATGATGCCATCAACTAGGCCCTACACGTAGTTAATACTGCAACACAGAAATACGCCATGGCAATAATAATTGACATTGCCGGAGCAGTCGATAATCTCTGGTGGACCGCAGTGTTTCAGAGGTTAAGACATCTAGTGGTACTGCAGTCACTGTACAACAGTTTCCTAGACTCCTGTAAAGACCGAGTAGTCGAATGGCAAATAGACAGCCGGAAAGTAATTAAAATATTTACCAACAGCTGTCCTCAAGGATCGAGCTGCGGCCCCACCTTCAGGGACATGACAATCGAACCAATCCTACAGCTTCTGGATGGGGGTGACAGGTCAGATGGAATTGTCAAATACGCAGGTGACCTATTAGTTGTAGTCACTGCAAACAACAGAGCCCGGTTAGAAGAAAAAGCCAGTGGAATACTACATACAACAATAAACTCTGGATAGCCGTACACAAAACAACATACACATTACTAAATGGATCACCCTAAAGGAATCCTGTTAAAATTGGTGATACAAACATCAAACGAGCACACGTTACGCGCTGGGGTACACATAGATGAAAAACTGAATTTCCACGAACACATAAGGCTAACAACAGACAAAGCAGAAAAAAATACTACACAAACTGGTGAGGCTAAATTCAAAACAGTATAGATTACTTCTACCAGCCATACGGACATGTCACTGTGCGCTCTTCGAATCAGTGCTCAGCTTCGGAGCTAGCACGTGGGCACATACACTGAACCTCGTCACCAACAAAACATCGGTCAGACGAGGGCAAAGAAGTGTCCCACTTAGGCTATCTGGAGCCTTCGTCACCACCTCAGCGGATGCACTGTGTGTGGTGCTCGGAATATGCCTCATAGATATCACGATCAAATACATAACTGCAAGGTACTGGTGAAGATGGGGAGACTAGATATGGTACACACCATAACTGGTGTGCCGATAGAGACGATACGTCACCTAAAAAGTTGGCGTTTGGATACATGGCAAGGTGAGTGGGACATAAGTGATAAGGGACGTAGACTGCACGATTTCCTCCCTGACATAAGGGAGCGGTTGAGAATGAAACATATCGATCCCAGCTGTGGTATTGTACATGTCCTAACCGGACACGGACCTTATCCTACGCACTTAAACCGCATGAGTCTGAGGCAGACACCTACATGCACATGCGGGGAAGAAGGTTCCCCAGAACACACTGTCTCTTTCTGCGGGCAGAACGCGAAAAACATACATACACTATACTTAGACTACACAGAAACAGACGTAGGTATATACACAGCAATAAGAGACGAAGAACAATGGGCACAATTAAACGTATTAACTAACAGTGTTTCAAAAACAACACATGAAGAGTACATGCCTGTGAACACGTAATAACAATCTCTAGAGGGTGAACAGTGATACCCATAGCGACAGCGAAAACAGTGATAATCAGGAGGAACAGGAGGAGGAAGCCGAGATGTGACGCTAAATAAGCATAAGGTGCTGGCGATCTAGCCAAGAAATCACCAAATGCTGTCCATAGATGGGCATCTAAAGTCAATACATAGGATTAGTAATAAATAGGATGAGCAATACTACTTCTATTTGTGTGTGCGTTTCTGTGTGTGTGTGTGACTGGCGGTCTCGAAGAAACTATTCCGAAGTATTCACCGTCAGTCACTTTCGCTGATTGTACTAACAAATCTTTCCTCTATCCTATCATATTTTTATATTCTTCTTAAAAAAACAACAAAATTTTATTTACATTTCAACATTATTGTTGTTTTGAAAGTCATTATTCCTCGAAAATATTGTAGATAAAACAAAAGAAAAGAAAACTGCAAAAATCTGAAAAACGAAAATTGTAAGATGTACGACCTGTTTTAAAACATCAGGTAACAGGTCTATAATTGGGCAATAAATATATAAATAAAATACCCAAGAAATGCAGTAAATAGATTTCCGTTTACAGTGGCTGCTGGAGAGGTACCGAATAGAAACGGGGACAGAAGATACTTGTGCCACAGTTTGATTAAAAGAAAGGATCAGTTGATGGGACACACTCTGAGAAATCAATGTTATCACCAGTTTAATATTCGAGAAATTTGTGAGTTTTGTGGGACGGGTGGGGGTTGGGATGGGAGGGGGGGGGGATCGTATCGTAGAGGGAGACGAAGAGATGAATACAGTAAGCAGATTAAAAAGGATTTAGGCTGTAGAAGTTATTCGGAGATGATAAACGTTGCACAGGAAAGAGTAGCATGGAGATGTGCATCAAAGCAGTATTCAGACCAAAGACCTCAACAACAACAATGGTTAACTAGATGTAAAACATCGCGAATCCACTCTCAAAGAATAACCAAAGAATAAAAACAATAAGATTCTGTGTAGGCACTATAAGAATGTATGTCAGCTTTCAGCTGATATGAAAGAGAATTTCATTCCTCGCGGGTGTAGTTTGTACATACTAAAAACTAAAATACTCTAGCAACCAGTAACATTAGTTTCATAAAATCAAATGATGGTATAAAACTAGTCCATTAGCAACAAAATGCAACTGTAGATACATCTAGAACTTAACATGTGATACTTCATGTTGTAAAAATTTAAAGTATGCTGTTAACCTCCTCCTATCATTTAATGCCATTTTCCACCCTCGAGAGACAGTCATTTGAGTCATTGCAATTATAAAGTGAAAATATATTATTCTTGGATGTATATGACACATCTTACCGACAAATGAGTTCACATTTCAACTATGATGTGATGTTCCAATCAATAAGAGAACCTAAGTGCAACGCTGCATAAATGTCGGGTAGCAAACGTTTAATTACTCGTATAACCACCTTGTACATTCCCAAGTTAAGGCTTCTGCTGAAAATCAGGCGATTGAACATTTAACAGCAATGTAAATTAATGCAGTCAAACTCACACAGATCGATGGCACATATGAACTATACCGTTCTGCCTTATACTTCCCGTAAATACGGCACTGTCCATGCCACACGCAGCCTTACAGCGCTGGACCCCGGAGAGAGCTACACGCAGAATAGGTGCACACACACACACACACACACACACACACACACACACACACACACACACACACAGCCAGCTCAAGTCTAGCCCACCCAGTTCTTACACACCACAAAGCGCACGTCACAGACTGCACTACTCGTAATGAAACCACACCAGACATACCATACTTGCTTCCATCAAACAATATATTCCTTTTCACTGCCGTCTGCCAGCCAATGGCTCTCCCAAATACAGGGCCTAACGGGTATAAGAGTAGTTATTTTTATATGTGGTCCTCAATATATACGTACATCAGTGTGCTGGGTGTTTAGTCTCAGTATCGAATAGTCTTCCCCCACACACATCACATAATTTATTACCTTACGTTTTTTGCTCGGTCGTAACTGCACCAATCAGTGGACTACACATGTCGGTATAGGCCAACCGTTTTGCGTCCAAGCGTCCACACTCCAACATCTGACCTGCTGCCCAGGGAGAAATGAACACTAATGGTTTGCTCTTGCTACATGTATTGCAAGGTATTAACCAACCTAAAATCGTACACTATGTGATCAAAAGCATAAGGACTCCTGACATAAAATGGCTTACAAGTTTATGGCACCCTGTATGCGTAATGCTGGAATTGGTGTTGGCCAACCCTCAGCCTTGATGACAGCTTCCACTCTCGCAGGCATACGTTCAATGAGGTGCTGGAAGGTTTCTTGGCGAGTGGCAGGCCATTCATCACGGAGTGCTGCACTGAGGAGAGGTTTAAAAGTCGGTCGGTGAAGTCTGGCACGAAGTCGGCGTTCCAAAACATCCGAAAGATGTCGTATAGGATTCAGGTCAGGCCTCTGTGCAGGCCAGTCCTTTACAGGGATGTTATTGTCGTGTAACCACTCCGCCACAGGTCGTACACTATCAACAGGTGTTCCGTCGTGTTGAAAGATGCAAACGCCATCCCCGAACTGCTCTTCAACAGTGGGAAGCAAGAGGGTGCTTGAAACATCAATGAAGGCCTGTACTGCGATAGTGCCACGCAAAACAACAAGGGTTGCAAGGCCCTTCATAAAAAACACGACCACACTATAACACCACCGCCTCCGAATTTTACTGTTCACACTACACACGCTGGTAGATGACGTCCACCAGGTATTCGCCATACCCACACCCTGCCATCGGATCGCCACATTGTGTCCCGTTATTCGTCACTCCACCCAACGTTTTTCCACTGTTCAATCGGCAAAATTTACGCTCCTTACACCAAGCGACGCGTCGTTTGACATTTACCGGCGTGATACGTGGCTTATGAGCAGCCGCTCGACCATGAAATCCAAGTTTACTCACCTCCCGCCTAATTGTCATAGTACTTGCCGGGGATCCTGATGCAGTCTGGAATTCCTGTGTGATGGTCTGGATATATGTTTACATATTACACATTGCGACCCTCTTCAGCTGTCGGCTCTCTGTAAGGCAACACAGGTCGGCCTGTACGCTTTTGTGCTGTAAGCGTCCGTTCACGTTTCCATTTCACTGTCACATCAGAAACAGTGCACCTAGAAATGTTTAGGAGGGTGGAAATCTCTTGTACAGACGTATGACACAAGTGACACTCAATCACCGGACCACATTCGAAATCCGTGAGTTCTTCGGAGCGCCCCATTCTGCTCTCTCACGATGTCTAATGACTATTGAGGTCGCTGATATGGAGTACCTGGCAGTAGGTGGCAGCACAATGCACCTAATACGAAAAACGTATGTTTTTGGGGGTGTCCGGAATCTTTTGATCACATAGCGTATTACTCCTAGTATCTATAGTTCTTAGTCTGCTAATGAAGTAAATACGGGTGTAATGTTCAGTATACTGTCCTCAGTCACTAAGAAAGATATCTGTACTTATATCCATTACACCCTTATATCTATTACAGGTTCCCGTTTGATCATAACACTCTGCCTTCTGTTGCTAATGTTCTTCTCTTTGTTGTACTCGACGTGCTGTCTGTAGAGCATAGCGGCCTCACACAGTAGCTATGGACAGCAATGGTGTAGCATCGCTCCCATTTGCAGCGCCTTTCTGCTACAGCGCAGTCACAGTTCTATTTGTGTGGCCCTGCAAACTGCTGTCGACATTTGATGTCCCGTGACAACGCAGAGGAAGAAAACCTTTCCATAGAATCGTCATAGAACATGGCCAATGAAAGAAAGAAAAAAAAATTTTGCCTTTATATAAGCAGGCTGAAGCGACAAATGGAAATTTGTACGAAGGCTGGGATTCGAATCCAGATTCGAATCCGACCTTCTTACGATTTTCCATTTGTCTCTTCAGTCAATATATACACAGTATATGAAGTCTGAGACTTGAGAAGGTCTCAGGAACCACATAGTTTCATTTGGAAATTGTTTAGAATTTACATCATTTCGCTGACAAAAACACTTCTAAGTAGTAGACATGAAAATCACCGCTTAGTAGTAAGGCTTTTATATTTTAAGTCACGACTGGTTTCGGGCTAACAAATGCCCTTATTATCTGCAGTCAGTCGTATGCTGCGACCTCAATTACCGCGAGACTGGGCAGACCGGAGGCGATCACCACAGGTGAGCGCAGATCACGGAGTCGCTTTTAAATGGAAAAAGTGGACTACCGTTAAAGAGAAGAATATCGATACTAGCAGTATGACGAAACGCTGTGCGACTGTGTTGGTCATACCGTCCAGTATTCATCGCTGGTGTAAGAGGAGGCAATTTAACGTCCTCCAACTCGACTCTTATGCAACAAAGAAAAAGCTTCACATTCTCCTGCCGTACGCGAAACTAGGCCGTGAGATACGAATTTTCAGACAACAAAGGCAGGAATTGACTCTAAAGAACGGCAGCGTTTAGAATTCCATAAATGTAAATAAGCGTGTTACAAGTATAAACTACTCTTTCCGCTGTATGATACTAATGCACATCAGAATCGAATGTCACAACTTACAAATTCCATGCGAAACCCCAATGATTTTGATGTCGGCCACACTCCCACGTGACGCATATGTGTTTTGCGGTGACTTGCATGTATTTTTCTCGGGTGCAAAGCCACAGCTAGTAAATAACGTTGTTTTTATAACACATTGTGAGCTGACAATTAATAAATATTCATTTGGTTCTCCTTTCAATCTGTCTGAGTGGCACCAGGCAACAGCACTATTTTTGTGGGCTCATCAGTCCTCTGACTGGTTTTATGTCCTCCCCCCCCCCCAATCCCCCTCCACGACTTCCTCTCCTGCAACAACCTCTCCGTCTCAGAGTAACACACACAGAACTTCCTCAATTATATATACTATAATATGAAGATAAGTCGTTGTGTAAGGCTGTTACCGAAATTCTCGAAAATTTCTTGACTGATTTACTTCAACATTCTTTACGACATTCTAGTAAATGTTGGGACGGATATAGGCTATATACGAGGCCTGTTCAGAAAGTAAGCTCCGATTGATTGTCAAATTGAAACCACAGTGAACATCAGAAATTTTTTACTTGTAACAACTAGCTACACCTTTCAGCTACTTCTCTACGTAGTCGCCGTTCTGACTTAGACTTTTGTCATAGCGTTGTACCAACTTTTCAATAGCCTCATCATAGAAGGCAGCCGCCAGTGCTTTCCGCCAATTCTCCACGCTGGCCTACACCTCGTTGTCTGTGTCAAAATGTTGTCTTCAAAGACAGCGGTTCATGTGACCAGAGATGAAACTCAGGGGGAGACAATTGCGGACTGTATTGTGGGTAATCTCACATTTCCATTTGAAAACGATGCAGGAGCATCTTCATTGCCCCTGCAGAATGCGGCTGAGAAAGGTCTTGAAGAAGAAACAGCACGACAGTTATGTAATGTTAGCTGCATAGCTTCAGGCGAAATTTCTCACCAGGCCCTCGTACTTGGCGGCAGACACTATTTTCTAGACATCTTTACGCACTCACTGCGAGCTCAGAAATGAGAAGAGCGACGTGATGCTAACTGGGGTTATACTAGAGACACTACCCAACACATCTGTGCAAAGCTTTATCGTATTTTCATAGTCGTTTCCATTTCGCGACCGATCGGAGCTTACTTTCTGAACGCCCCTCGTATATAAAAAGGGGAAACGTTATTAGCAACAATCTCGAAAAGTGCTTCACCCATTTATTCCAACGTTTTACACGATACTCCAAAAAACGCTCGGACAGACACTGGCTACATAGTTTCTTACAATATATATAATCGTACATTGGCTTACACAATGTTAGTGGCCCAAATACATGCATGCCCATAAATTAAGGATAATTGCAGAATGTGGTGCCACTCAACGTGGTACTACACAAAACTGGTGCTAATAGCATAGACACATAGAGAACACACACGACACAGATCTGTAAGTCCACGGTAATAGTGATAAGTTGAGAAAATGGTCCCGAAACACATGTGCTACAAAACGCCGCTGTTTCCTGCGCATGTACCCCGACATCAATATGGGATATGATCACCATACACATGTACACAGGCCGCACAACGGGTTGGCATACTCTGGATGAGGTGGTCCAGCAGCTGCTGGGGTATATCGTCCCTTTCTTATACCAGTGCCTGTCGGAGCTCCTGAAGTGTCGTAGGGGTTTGAAGACATGCACCGATACGTCGACCGAGAGCATCCCAGACGTGCTCGATGGGGTTTAGCTCTTGAGAACAGGCAGGCCACTCCATTCGCCTGATATCTTCTGTTTCAAGGTACTCCTCCACGATGGCAGCTCGGTGGGGCCGTGCGTTATCATCCATCAGGAGGAATGTGGGACCCACTGCACCCCTGAAAAGGCGGACATACTGGTGCAAAATAACGTCCCAATACACCTGAGCTGTTACAGTTCCTCTGTCAAAGATATCCATGGGTGTACATGCACCAATCGTAATCCCACCCCACACCATCAGACCACGACTTCCATACAGGTCCCTTTCAAGGACATTAAGGGGTTGGTAACTGGTTTCTGGTTCACGTCAGATGAAAACCCGGCGCGAATCACTGTTTAGACTGTATCTGGACTCGTCTATGAACATAACCTGGGACCCCTGTTCCATTGACCAAGTACTGTGTTCTTGACACCAGGCTTCACGGGCTCTCCTGTGACCAGGGATCAGTGGAATGCACCTTGCAGGTCTCCGGGCGAATAAACCATGTCTGTTCAGTCGTCTGTAGACTGTGTGTCTGGGGATAACTGTTCCAGTGGCTGCGCTAAGGTCCAGAGCAAGGCTACCTGCAGTACTCCGTGGCCGTCTGCGGGCACTGATGGTGAGATATCGGTCTTCTTGTGGCGTTGTACACTGTGGACGTCCCGTACTGTAGCTCCTGGACACTTTTCCTGTCTGCTGGAATCGTTGCCATAATCTTTTGTGGCACACGGAGGGCCTATGCTACGATCTGCTTTGTTTGACCAGCCTCCAGTTGCCCTACTATTCTACCCCTCATAACGTCATCAATATATGTTCTTTGGGCCATTTTCAACACACAGTTACCATTAGCACGTCTGAAAACGTCTGCACACTTACTTCCTGCACCGTACTTTGACATGCACCAACACACCTCTGCGAAATGGATTGCTGCTAGCGCCACCATGCGACAACCGCAGGTCAAATGCTCCGCATGGTCATACGCCGAGGTGATGTAAACCCGCAAACCGCCCACCAGAGCGAAGTTTCACCATGTATCAGCATTATCCTTAATTTATGAGTTACCAAAAATCTCGAAAAGTTCTTGGCCGATTTAGTTCAAATTTTTACACGATACTCTAATAAACGTTCGAACTGACATAGGTTTCACCTTTTTTAGATACATATGGTATAAAGACATATACAGGGTGAACATTTTTGAAACCGACAAACTGCAGGTACGCTTTCCTGACTGAAAATAGAGGAAAAAAGGTCGTATGAACATGCGTCCGGAAATACATCGTTGCTGATAGTTTGCACTGAAGAATGAAAGTTCCTCTGATCACGTGCCCTGCGTTATTTATGTGTTGCAGGCTGTGTGATGGACACACCATATTGTAAGCAGCATAATGATCTGGTATTCACGCTGTGTACAAGCGAAAATGGCATTTGTGTACGGCCAAGTTGACGGAAACGGTCGAGGGGCAGCACAACTATACCATATCAAATACCTTCACAGGCACCAACCACATCACAAAATATTTCAAGCCTTTTTTGGGCATTTGTGTGATCATCGGTCCTTTCAGAGAGACGATCATGAAGGACAGCGGTGGACAGTGCGTAACTATATTTGGAGGACCGGCCTCTACAGGATATTGAGATGAACCGTAGTACAAGCTCTGGGCAAGTTGGCCGCTAATATGGTATAAGCCAATGTACGATTATGTGTATCCTGCATGACAACCGCTACTATCCCTAACGCCTGCAACGAGTGCAAGGATTATCGTCAGCATGTTTCCCCTACGAAGGGGTTTCGTCGATGGTTTTTGCAGTAGACCAACACAATTATGCGGTTTCTGTCATCAGTCCTCTTTACTAACGAAACAATCTTAACCAAAACTGACGTCATCAATCTGCATAATCGTCTTCTATGGACTGCAGGCAATCCTCAGGAAATGGTTAGGGCGTCTCATCAGCATCGGTTCACTATCAATGTGTGGGAAGGGATTCTTGGCAACCACTTACTTGAACCAGTTACTATTCCACAATGTCTGGAAAGAAGAACGTACCTGGACTTCCTACGGAATACTCTGCCTGGGCTGCTTGAGAATGTGCTTTTAGCAATACGACAGGTTACGTGGTTTCTGCATGACGGAGCACCAGCACACTTCCGCATTACACTTCGCTGACACCTCAACAATTTCTTTCCTGATGTTGGATAAGACATGAAGGCCCTGTAGCATGGACTGCTAGACCACTGGACTTAAACCCCACTGAATTTTTACCTCTGGGGGCATCTGAAGAGCACTGTGTATGGTGAATCACTTCCTGATGTGCAGACCCTTGCGTGTTCATGACGCCTGTGGGGCTATTCATAGACAGGCCGGAATATGCGAGAGTGCGGCGACCCATGATATGACTTGTGAATGTGTGCACTGCATGCTATGGAGGCCAATTTGAATATCTGTTGTGACGATGATGCGATACCGCTCTGTACTGTGTTCTGAGACGAATTGTTAATGTTGCATGCACACCGTCCATTTCTGGCCACAATTTCATAGGACCTTTTTTGTTTCATTTCCAGTCAGGAATCAGTACCTTCTGTTTGTCGGTTTTATCAATGTTCAGCCTGTGCTACATAAAGGATAAAAGTTTTTAGCAGATATCTCGAAAAATTCTACACCTATTTCCTTTAAATTTTTTCACAAAACTCAAACATTTGTCCAGTAGACGTGGATCTGGAAATGCATACTCTCTGAGATAAGTACAATAATCATGGGTCCGGAAATGCATGCTTTCAACGGTAAACACATGTTTACAAGAGGTGTCTGTTCATGACAATGCACTCTTCTGTCCTTCAGTATAAGGAATGACACAACCTGTGAAACATACTCGATTGTTGTTGGACCTACTGGCATGCATTTAAGACACGACCCTGTAGTGTTCTCACATCGTTGATCGGCTTGGCGTAGACCAATTCCTTCAGAAGTCTATCGGACTGAGGTCTGGGGAACGAGCAGGCTAATGTGTGGGTCCCTCCAAGCAGTCCAGTTGCCCTGAAATATGTGTGTCTGATATTCAAGCACACTGTGATGAAAGTGTGCTGGTGCGCCATCATTCATGAGTAGTAGGGTAATGCAGGCATCAGTGCAGTTTTCATACCAAACTGATATGCAAATTAATTGAACTGATCAAATAATTCTCCCCTAACCACACCCACACCCACTCTCAATGAAGTAATGAGTTTTTCTCAGCCTGCAGAGGGGGCCCAGCTCCCTTCCACCTTCCCCACCCTGTCTACTTTATAATTAGAGGTTATGAAATATGAAATAACACCGTTTCTTAAACACATAATCTTTGTAGTGGACTGACAAGGCAGCCAGTTAACATAGACGGGTAGCCGAAAGGGCACACGTACACACACGCCGACTGGCGCGAAGTCTGGAACAGGATTCGTAATGAATGTGATAAAGAAAAGAACGTAGCTACTAGAACACTTAACTTTTATATCGTCCTTTGGTATACAGCATTCTTGATGATACAAGTGAGACTATCTTGAGATACATGCAATGGTACTAATGGCGCGCCGGCCGCGGTGGCCGTGCGGTTCTGGCGCTGCAGTCCGGAACCGCGGGACTGCTACGGTCGCAGGTTCGAATCCTGCCTCGGGCATGGGTGTGTGTGATGTCCTTAGGTTAGTTAGGTTTAAGTAGTTCTAAGTTCTAGGGGACTTATGACCTACGATGTTGAGTCCCATAGTGCTCAGAGCCATTTGAACCATTTGAACTAATGGCGCCTTGCTAGGTCGTAGCCATGGACTTAGCTGATGGCTATTCTGTCTCTCGGCAATTGAGAGAAAGGCTTCGATCAGTGTAGTCGCTAGCAATGTCGTCGTACAACTGGGGCGAGTGCTAGTAAGTCTCTCGAGACCTGCCTTGTGGTGCCGCTCAGTCTGCGATCCTGACAGTGGCGACACGCGGGTCCGATATGTACTAATGGACCGCGGCCGATTTAAGCTACCACCTAGCAAGTGTGGTGTCTGGCGGTGACACCACAATCTTGGCAATAATAATAAAAAAAACAGTGGCGAGTCCATGAGAACAGATACAGCCAATTGCTATTAATTTTATGAGCAAAATCGTTGTATTTTGAGAGAACTATCTGCATTCAAACTGTAACGAGTTATAGCACTCCTCGTAACAGAAATTGTTATAAGAGTTTACTTGTCTCTCTCTTCCAATATATCGAAAAACAGTTACCGTCTGCGTGTTGTCATTGATCATATACCATATTGCTCCATTGGAGCTGATGGACAGTGCTCGAAGTCGTTTGCGGCACAAAGTTCTACATCTACATCTACATCTACATTTATACTCCGCAAGCACCCAACGGTGTGTGGCGGAGGGCACTTTACGTGCCACTGTCATTACCTCCCTTTCCTGTTCCAGTCGCGTATGGTTCGCGGGAAGAACGACTGTCTGAAAGCCTCCGTGCGCGCTCTAATCTCTCTAATTTTACATTCGTGATCTCCTCGGGAGGTATAAGTAGGGGGAAGCAATATATTCGATACCTCATCCAGAAACGCACCCTCTCGAAACCTGGCGAGCAAGCTACACCGCGATGCAGAGCGCCTCTCTTGCAGAGTCTGCCACTTGAGTTTATTAAACATCTCCGTAACGCTATCACGGTTACCAAATAACCCTGTGATGAAACGCGCCGCTCTTCTTTGGATCTTCCCTATCTCCTCCGTCAACCCGATCTGGTACGGATCCCACACTGATGAGCAATACTCAAGTATAGGTCGAACGAGTGTTCTGTAAGCCACCTCCTTTGTTGATGGACTACATTTTCTAAGCACTCTCCCAATGAATCTCAACCTGGTACCCGCCTTACCAACAATTAATTTTATATGATCATTCAACTTCAAATCGTTCCGCACGCATACTCCCAGATATTTTACAGAAGTAACTGCTACCAGTGTTTGTTCCGCTATCATATAATCATACAATAAAGGATCCTTCTTTCTATGTATTCGCAATACATTACATTTGTCTATGTTAAGGGACAGTTGCCACTCCCTGCACCAAATGCCTATCCGCTGCAGATCTTCCTGCATTTCGCTACAATTTTCTAATGCTGCAACTTCTCTGTATACTACAGCATCATCCCCGAAAAGCCGCATGGAACTTCCGATACTATCTACTAGGTCATTTATATATATTGTGAAAAGCAATGGTCCCATAACACTCCCCTGTGGCACGCCAGAGGTTACTTTAACGTCTGTAGACGTCTCTCCATTGATAACAACATGCTGTGTTCTGTTTGCTAAAAACTCTTCAATCCAGCCACACAGCTGGTCTGATATTCCGTAGGCTCATACTTTGTTTATCAGGCGACAGTGCGGAACTGTATCGAACGCCTTCCGGAAGTCAAGAAAAATAGCATCTACCTGGGAGCCTGTATCTAATATTTTCTGGGTCTCATGAACAAATAAAGCGAGTTGGGTCTCACACGATCGCTGTTTCCGGAATCCATGTTGATTCCTACAGACTAGATTCTGGGTTTCCAAAAACGACATGATACTCGAGCAAAAAACATGTTCTAAAATTCTACAACAGATCGACGTCAGAGATATAGGTCTATAGTTTTGCGCATCTGCTCGACGACCCTTCTTGAAGACTGGGACTACCTGTGCTCTTTTCCAATCATTTGGAACCCTCCGTTCCTCTAGAGACTTGCGGTACACGGCTGTTAGAAGGGGGGCAAGTTCTTTCGCGTACTCTGTGTAGAATCGAATTGGTATCCCGTCAGGTCCAGTGGACTTTCCTCTGTTGAGTGATTCCAGTTGCTTTTCTATTCCTTGGACACTTATTTCGATGTCAGCCATTTTTTCGTTTGTGCGAGGATTTAGAGAAGGAACTGCAGTGCGGTCTTCCTCTGTGAAACAGCTTTGGAAAAAGGTGTTTAGTATTTCAGCTTTACGCGTGTCATCCTCTGTTTCAATGCCATCATCATCCCGGAGTGTCTGGATATGCTGTTTCGAGCCACTTACTGATTTAACGTAAGACCAGAACTTCCTAGGATTTTCTGTCAAGTCGGTACATAGAATTTTACTTTCGAACTCACTGAACGCTTCTCGCATAGCCCTCCTTACGTTAACTTTGACACCGCTTAGCTTCTGTTTGTCTGAGAGGGTTTGGCTGCGTTTAAACTTGGAGTGAAGCTCTCTTTGCTTTCGCAGTAGTTTCCTAACTTCGTTGTTGTACCACGGTGGATTTTTCCCGTCCCTCACAGTTTTACTCGGCACGTGCCTGTCTAAAACGCATTTTACGATTGCCTTGAACTTTTTCCATAAACACTCAACATTGTCAGTGTCGGAACAGAAATTTTCGTTTTGATCTGTTAGGTAGTCTGAAATCTGCCTTCTATTACTCTTGCTAAACAGATAAACCTTCCTCCCTTTTTTTATATTCCTATTAACTTCCATATTCAGGGATGCTGCAACGGCCTTATGATCACTGATTCCCTGTTCTGCACTTACAGAGTCGAAAAGTTCGGGTCTGTTTGTTATCAGTAGGTCCAAGATGTTATCTCCACGAGTCGGTTCTCTGTTTAATTGCTCGAGGTAATTTTCGGATAGTGCACTCAGTATAATGTCACTCGATGCTCTGTCCCTACCACCCGTCCTAAACATCTGAGTGTCCCAGTCTATATCTGGTAAATTGAAATCTCCACCTAAGACTATAACATGCTGAGGAAATTTATGTGAAATGTATTCCAAATTTTCTCTCAGTTGTTCTGCCACTAACGCTGCTGAGTCGGGAGGGCGGTAAAAGGAGCCAATTATTAACCTAGCTCGGTTGTTGAGTGTAACCTCCACCCATAATAATTCACAGGAACTATCCACTTCTACTTCACTACAGGATAAACTACTACTAACAGCGACGAACACTCCACCACCGGTTGCATGCAATCTATCCTTCCTAAACACCGTCTGTACCTTTGTAAAAATTTCGGCAGAATTTATCTCTGGCTTAAGCCAGCTCTCTGTACCTATAACGATTTCAGCTTCGGTGCTTTCTATCAGCGCTTGAAGTTCCGGTACTTTACCAACGCAGCTTCGACAGTTTACAATTACAATACCGATTGCTGCTTGGTCCCCGCATGTCCTGACTTTGCTCCGCACCCTTTGAGGCTGTTGCCCTTTCTGTACTTGCCCGAGGCCATCTAACCTAAAAAACCGCCCAGTCCACGCCACACAACCCCTGCTACCCGTGTAGCCGCTTGCTGCGTGTAGTGGACTCCTGACCTATCCAGCGGAACCCGAAACCCCACCACCCTATGGCGCAAGTCGAGGAATCTGCAGCCCACATGGTCGCAGAACCGTCTCAGCCTCTGATTCAGACCCTCCACTCGGCTCTGTACCAAAGGTCCGCAGTCAGTCCTGTCGACGATGCTGCAGATGGTGAGCTCTGCTTTCATCCCGCTAGCGAGACTGGCAGTCTTCACCAAATCAGATAGCCGCCGGAAGCCAGAGAGGATTTCCTCCGATCCATAGCGACACACATCATTGGTGCCGACATGAGCGACCACCTGCAGATGGGTGCACCCTGTACCCTTCATGGCATCCGGAAGGACCCTTTCCACATCTGGAATGACTCCCCCCGGTATGCACACGGAGTGCACATTGGTTTTCTTCCCCTCTCTTGCTGCCATTTCCCTAAGGGGCCCCGTTATGCGCCTGACGTTGGAGCTCCCAACTACCAGTCATCTATACTGGAGAAAAACCATATCCAGCAGACTATCAATCATACGAGAGAGCTCCTGTATTAGTCCTTCATAAGCAGTGAAAAAAAAACTTTCATTCCGCTTACAGGTACTGCAGTTTTCCACTCCAAATCCATACCTTCCCTTATGACAGGACCTAGTGATTTTCTTTGCACACGTCGGAACACCCACATACCTTATAAGCCTGCTGCTTCAGGAGAACCTACTACTAAGTATAATACTTCAGCAATAATTGAATGCTGGCGATACGAAACAACACTGAGCGAAAATCAGCGATGGGTTGACATGCCTCAAAAATTTTTCCTTGCAAATGGTATCACTATGTCTTAGAAAGAGAGGGGTAATCGCCTTACAAGTTGTCAGATGTTAAAACCACGATCGCAATGGCCATGTTACTGTCACAAGTTGTCTTGATTCTACAGGTGTTCACAAGAATCACTAACAATATCCATGTTAAAAACTACACAAACCACATAAATCGAGGTATGGGATTACCTCCGAATGAAGTGATTTTTCCTCACAAATACTGTGACACTGAAATAGGCGGTGATAGCCAGAGTGTGCGTTAACAGGCCAGCATTGCAGTTACACGTCGCCAACACTGTAAGCTCATAATAAAATCACCTAATTTAGAAAGTGATTTGGGTAAGGAACGTGGTATGAAGCCAGTATTTGCAACCCCCTCATGCCACCACTAGATATTTCTGCAATATTTGTAATGCATTTATGCCACATCAGAGGTTCTGCGATATATCTACTGGGTTTGTAAGTAGGCTGTTTAGGTTTTTATGTTGGTAACGCCACGTAGTGCTCTGTATGAAAATCGCTGACTGCGCTGTGTGCAGTCTGTGGCTGGTTGGACTCATTGTTGGAATATTCGCTTGTGTAGCGTTGGGCAGTTGGATGTGAAGAGCGCGTAGCGTTGGGCAGTTGGAGGTGAGCAGCCAGGAGTGGTGGATGTGGGGAGAGAAATGCCAGAGTTTTGAGAGATTACTATAACCGGACGACCTGGACGTGTGTCCGCCAGGTTGATCGTTGGTTGAGAATGATCACATACAATAGATGGTGTGCTGATTGAGATTGTAAGAAATGTACGCTGGCTTTTCAGATCTCCAGTGTTACTCTTTCCAGTAGAAATCCTGACTGCGATTTTGGGTCAAGTCTTTCCATTCAACCCCAATAATGCATTGGACTCTATGAAGAAGTCTTTTAATGATTATAGCCACTAGCTGGCTTTTCAGATCTCCAGTGCTACGCTTTCCAGTAGAAATACTGACGGCGATTTGGGGTCAAGTCTTTCCATTCAACCCCAATAATGCATTGGACTCTGTGGAGAAGTCTTTTAATGATTATAGCCACTAGCGAACCATATTCGAAACGTGTCACTTTTCCCGAACTTATCTGTTACAGTAAAATTCCAATGTGGTTTTAGATAGTCCCAAAGGATCTTGTAACTGCTTCTCAGACTCTGCCCCGCTATCCCTGCAGCTTTGCGCATGTGATCGTTTCATATTAAGACGGAATTGAGCAGAAGTGAGAGAGAGCAATATCTGCTATGTTCTGCCACCAATGTAGAAACAGAGTGAGCTGACTGAATGCGACAGGACCGTTTTTTCACCACTTGGTGGAAATGGGAAGATGTAGCTCTGCCAACTATGTACGATGTGTAAGGTCAGCGCCAAACGAAGCCTGCTCCTGCAACACGAGGTAGTATAAAACACAATACAAATAGTTATGGTGGTGTCTCTTACTGGCAAAATTAGGAAGACTCAACATCATACAGGTACTGCAGTCCATCCGAGGCAGATTCGCATCCCTCAGGGTCCTTTCACGTCTATCTCCCAAACATTCTATCATCGTTATTCTATACCATCCAACAGAGAAAAATTACGAACTATAAAATCTCTGCTAACTTCATCTGATAGAGAACTCGATAAAATTGTTACCGCATCTCTCTATATCGAAAACAAATACAGTTTGTGCATCGACATGGAGCATATGTGGTGATCCTATTAAATATTCAGGTATTGATCCATTGGAGAAGGCGGTCAGTGATCGAAGTCGACTGCACAGACCAGTGTAAAGATTCATTGCCTGTACTGTACGAGGAGCATATCCCACAGACTATCAGTCACAAGAGAGGGACCTTGTTTTGTTGTTTCATACACTGATTTTTCTGCTGTAACATGCTTGGTACACTGCCATACATTCTGTTTTTTCCACCATGACTTCGAGATCTGTGTCAGGTTCTAAACCGACATTAACACATTTTGATCCATTGGCTCTCGCAGAAAACCAGACGTCGCAAGTGTAAACCATGCTGTCACTGTTGCTCGCTCAACACACTCACACACTCACTGGGTGATTGAAATAAAAGACAATCACAATTTAAGGAAAGTGGAAGTGTTTTGAGGCATTGTGGAGCGGTTCCAAACTGCTGTCCAAAGGTGATTGACGACCTCTACATTTAAACTCATCATTCACAGACGGGATAGCTGATGGCACTGTGTTCTGTTTCGATTGAATCCTCATATTGCAGTCATGGTACGCGATCATTGTTACTGCGCTAGCCATCCCTGGTAGGTGCTGCCCCTCCACCAAGACTCTTTCTCATCTCAAACAAGCGTTATCAGTTAATCATTATGTGGCACCCAATAGCGTACCAGTGGATGGATGAGATGGAAAAGACACCGTCGATGTATCGTAATAATAAGCATTACAGTTGATAGTGCCATCAATTTTAGTAATTTTACCGTAATTTCAACACCGATCAATGACAGGGCATAGCGCTTCCCAATTTCTGTGTCATCGCTAAAAAAAAACCTCCACTACTTCGCGAGTACCATTGCGAATGTATATAGATGACTGTGCAGTACGTTCGTTCATTGTTCAGTCTCGAACATATACTCCAAAGTATAACATACGGCGATCTACATATCTCCAGCACTTCGATCACAGTGTGTAATTTAAGATATATCTTTATTATTTCATGGCTTTCTCGCATTCTTAGGATGAAGTTACAGACCAAAAGATCTCCTCTCATTGTCTTTGACCAACGCTCCATGCAGCATTGGTACCGATTTAATCTGCAGCTGACCAGAAGTAGACCGCAACATTCCACTTTTCGTGAAGGAACAATGCGAACCAAGTCTGTAACTGCTGTCCCGCACCCGTCAAAAAGCACAAGATTTCTCCAGATGCGCTAATGTTGAGGAGGTTAGCACCCCTTATCTGTGTGAATAGTAGCAATGAAACTTTTGTGATGATATAACAGGCGGTTAAGAGCAAGAAACGGGTGGTTTTTATGTATGATGGAGCTCCAGACGGACGGGGTTTGAAGCATTTTACGTAAATTAACTGCGCTATCAATTCTAAAGTATAGTTCTAGTGTTTGGAGTCATTACCAAGAAGGTATTGGTAAGAGAGAACGTAAACACATGCACACCTAAGGCGAAACGGTTCTGCACTTAAAACATGCTATAATGTTAGATGTTTGCGACCTATAAGTCGTGTGGAATGGAGTGCTGTTACTGTCCCAATGTAAGAAATATATTTCCATCGCATGACATACATTTTCCTTCCAGGTTCCTCTACGATGAACTATGAGGACAAACTGTAAAATGAAAAACTACATACTTAACACATCGATTTCTTGTGATACATGTACAATACAGCTTTCCAGAGGTGTACAGCGTCCACTGTTCACATCAGATCACGGTGCAGAAATTATACTGTGCTCGCATCATTCCTAAATAAAATGTTCATTAGTAACGGAGAATGCCTCTTAGAAAGAGACAAACGCATAGCAGCGGTGTTTAACGTGTGAAATTGCACTTCATTCCGCCACTAACTCCGTAAACAGGACACCTGTCAAGCACATTTATACACAAGGATTCCAGTACCTCACGAACACCTGTCGTTACTTTAGAATCACCGTAGTTACGAAGGCTCGATTTTATGCCCAAGAGGCGACAGGGAAATGGAGTACGTCGGATAAATCTTCGTTCGTCTAGAGGAATGTGTCGAAACAGGATGGTTATGTTTCATCACCCTTGAGATGGAAGTCCTCTGATGACCGAGAGGTTTGCTGTTAACTATTGCAAGTAGACAGTGCTCTAAGTCATACACAGAACACGCAGTTGTATACGAATCGAACGCGGATTATGTCACACAACTGATGCACCCCGACAGAACAACGGGGAAAAAATATTCAAATGACCTGTAGTAACATGTCCCTCTCTCTCCCTAGAATCCATCAGCAACCTACCAATAAATCGTACCTCGTTACAACTCCATCTCAACTGATCACTCCATCCACTCTCTGTCATCCTTTAACGCAGATGCAAGTAAGTTTACAGGCAGATGGTTCTCTTTTTTCCAGGAAAGCGTCAAAGACAGCAGTCAACTCGCGAGTGTCACTACTACTTCAATACACATACAGTAGAATGTTGACTTGACGAAAGAAAAAAAAAGTGTTTCCCTGGTTCCCGATGCTACCATGCTAACGCTTTCTCGTATTCCTCTTGCTGTTCCCATGTACAAGAATTGTTCTGCACAGCCAGAAGGCATAGTAATTTTATCGATTTCATGGCACTTCTAACCATGCGATCATGATATCGCTTCTGGTACGTATTAAAAAATTGCTTGTAAATATAGTACAGTTGCCAACATCTAGCGCAACTGCACAATTTTTCTGTTCGGTCGATATAGCATAGTACTGTAATCGAATGTATCCAGTCACAGCCAATCACAAGTTGCAGTGTGTTTGCTCTGTTTTCTGTATGTCTATGTCACAGATGGCTCCCATGGCCCAGAGTAGAACCGAGTTAGCTCTCGAGTGTGGATCCACCCCGCATTATATCCAGAGCAATGTAGGGATGCAGATCCACAATATATCACATCCGGGCTACTTC
The DNA here is from genome assembly GCF_023898315.1 of Schistocerca nitens. Taxonomy (NCBI): domain Eukaryota; kingdom Metazoa; phylum Arthropoda; class Insecta; order Orthoptera; family Acrididae; genus Schistocerca; species Schistocerca nitens. The sequence goes on from NC_064622.1 coordinate 169,818,791, forward strand.
TGAAGGTGGATCTGCCGCGCATTATATCCAGAGCGATGTTTAGAGGCGGATGCGCAACACGTGACACCTGGGATAGGGCTCGAAGGCGGACCAGTCACGCTTTACGTCCGAAGATGTGCTCTATGTTCGAAGCTGGATCCACTAGGGGGAAGACCGCGCCATGGCTACCATTCCTCCGCAGACTACGAGACACCTCACTGAAAGCGTCACACTGGTGGACTTCAAGCTGTCATAAAGACGAAGGATGGAAACCCCATATTAATGTCCATTAATAGGTGTTCAGCTACTTTTGAGCGGGTAGTTTGTCTCCTAAATGAACCACGATAGAAAGTTGTCGTGGATTTTTAATTTACGCGTTAAAACTATTAGTTTACCTAGGTGTCTGTGAAACATCCCCTTTGAACAATTATACACGACTGTCCTTCAACTGATACACAATATTTTTTTTTGCGCAACGCAATCTGACTTTCAAAAATCCCTACAAAAAAAAAATGGCCCTGACTAACATTAACCTATGCGTTTCACAAATCGCTTACCTCACAAAAATCTTGGTTACTCCCACTACTGCAATACAGCAAGCGCCACTACTGCCAGCTAAATAAAAGATTCAAACTATGGAAGGCACTAACTACTGATAGGGATAGTTAGCAAATGAAAGATATTAATAGAGAACAAACAATGTATTTACCTTAATGACAAATTTCAAAACTCTGCCATCTCTCTCCCCACATCCACCACTGCTGGCGGCTCACCTCCAACTGCGCAACGCTACGCGCTGTTCACAGCCAGCTGCCTAACACTACAATGGCGAGTATTACAACAATGCAAAGCAGCCACAGACTGCACACAGCACAGCCAGTGATTTTTATACAGAGGTGGCGTTACCAATAAAAAAACCTAAACAAGATTTTGTTTCTACACATTTGTAACGCAAATTTTCGACCTGTGAAATTTTTATATGAGACTGTCACTGTAGCGGAATCTGCTGTCGTAAATATTTCGGTAAGAAAGGTAAGTGACCTTGACGTAATACGTCTTGAGCGGCCACCTGTGCCAGCCACCTGGAGAAACAGCCATTAGGTGGAGAAAAAAGAGGCCATTAACCTCGCTATGGACATTCCTTTGTAGAAAGCATCGCAAATACGGCACGCTCATTACTTGGAAACACATGATTACTCGTATTTTGTGCTACTTACTGAAATACTTATGAATTGATGTGAAATATTCTTACATCTGCAAAACTGATAATGACAAGTGTCTTTCTACGAGAGTTGAGAGCTACTGACTTACGAAATGCCACATAGCTATTGAATGATGTTTTTATGCTTTGGTTTGCATAATTGCTTATTTCATTTGATATCTGTTTTCCAGCTGTGTTGCAGCATTGGTTTTATAAAATAAACTTAAATGCATTTGCTAATGTGAAAACTTTCTGTCAACAGATCTATTAAATTATTATTTTATGATCCACATTCTTCGAAAAAAGGAGCTCTTGTAATGGAAAGAACAATAAGAAGGGACTAATAACAGTAACTGAATATATAATTTTCTTTTCAAGTACTTGGTAATTTTTTGTAGAATTAGTTTTTGTGGTGCACCACTTTAATTACTTAGACATTAAGATGTGATTATACATTTCCCTTATATGCATTGTTATCTTTAGTGTACTATTTTTTCTGCTTGAGCTTTGTCATGCTTAGGTATACGTTATAGCATTTACTGCAGCTGTTTGCCAGGCATAGTGCTACTGAATTTTAATTTGTGTTACTCTGCTAAGCCAGTTTACTACTGATTTATTTTTCTTGTTTGCTGCTCATTGCCTTATATTAGTTGTAATTTATGCTGCTTGCTTTGCCATTTGTATTTTTGATCACTGCTGTTTGTGTTAATTGTTTTGTGCTGCTGCATTGCCTCGTCCTTTAATTTAGCATCTGAGCTCAATAGATTTAAGTTAGCTTAAGAGGGGGTAGCCTATAAGAGAATGAGTTGCGATGAATTTGAAGAAATGCACTGAGAGGTTGTACGAGAAAAGTACAGAAAGCAGGTATAGATAGGACTTTTTGGAAATAATGAAGAATGAAGGAAGACCTCCGAGAAGTTAGTCAGGGCCATTTTTTTGTAGGGATTTTTGAAAGTCAGATTGCGTTGCGCTAAAAAAAATATTGTGTATCAGTTTAAGGGCAGTCGTGTATAATTGTTCAAAGGGGACGTTTCATCTGTTGTGAGTTGTTGGTAGGTCTCCCCCTGATGCTTTGGCGTCGCTCACACATGCACAGCAACAAAGAGCGTTTTAACTTCTCCGATACAACAGGTGCAAACAATTACATTTGGGCGGCCTGATTTTTGCCGAGAACACGGCCTTAAAACGATGGATCATTTTTTTTTATTAAATGTCTACTCTCTGATAAGTTTCCTCAACGGCGATGTGTTCTGTGCAACATACGAGGGCATAGGCAGAAACAGCAAGACGTATGTCCAGCCAGAACATTCATGGTTGCACTAAAATGTACTGAACCGATGCGCATCATGAAGTAGGGTTGGAACGCGAAACACATTGTACGATCAAATACACCTACGCCTTTATCATGGTTTGAACTCTGCTAGGGACTCTTTCAATTATGGATCTGAATGTCATTGAAGAAAAGGCTATCGATTCTTGTTCAAGAACGAAAACCTGAGAAGGGAGTGTTGTTGGACTCTGGAGTCTGGAGAATAGTCGAGGTATTCCACTGAGTTCACGTCGGTACTCTGTGGAGGCCAGTCCATTTTAGGAATGTTCTTGTCCACAAACCATTGCCTGACGGATGGTGCTTTCTGACAGGCTGTATTTTCATGCTGATACAAACAATTATCGTCTTTACTTGTTCTTCTACTGTACAGAGTACACAGTGCTGTAAAATGTGTTCTTATACGTTTGCATTTAAGATTTTCTTAAGCGTGGTATGAGGATCACACACTAGTGACGAAAAACACCCCCATACCGCAACACCTCCTCTGCACTTCACTGTTGGCACTACACATGACAGCAAGTCACTTTCTCCACACACTTGCGAAACCTGTACCCTTCCAGGAGATTGCTACAGGGTATGGCGTGATTCCTCTCTCCGGATCACTCGTTTTCCGTCATTCAATGACCAGCGTCGTCTCTCTTTCCAGCAGCGGAAACGTCACTGTCCACTGACTACAGAAATGTGTGTCGTATGTGAAGCTACTCGATCATTGTAACCAACCCTTTTTAACTCACTTCCCACCGTCATTGTGCTATTTGGATTGCTGCTAGCACTTTGGAACTCACGAATGGTTCCTTCTGGTTTCGTGCGATTATTCACAAACACTCAGCAATGCTCGACGGTCTGCGTCTTTCGGTACACGAGGAGTGACTGGTCTTGCTTTAGCCATGGTTGTTTCATCGCATTTCCGCTTGACATTCACATCACAACACTAGATTCGGGCAAATTTATAGGGGTTGAAATCTCCCCTACGGATTTGTTATTCAGGTGACATCCAATGACAAGTAATTCTGATTGGTCATTCTCCTGTTGCTGTTACCCTACTGACAGTATTCCCAGTCTCCTTTCACACTGGCGTTTCGCCTCTTCTGACATGCAGTAGTCTATTTCATATTAGATTGGGCTATACAAATACTTTTGACCAGATAGTATAGTTCATATATTCTTCAGCTGAATGCACCAGTTCTTACTAGGAACAACGAATATAAAATATAACAGAATATTAAAATCCCAACCGTCGAAGAGTACAAACTAGTAAAAGTTCCTGAGCTGTTGGATCGCCTTAAAATACCACTGCTCATAGGCGTCGGAAATGATCAATTGCTGCGGCGTGTTCTTTACAGCAGAGAACGAAAGCATACGAAAAATTTCAGGGTGCCACAATGGAACATGGATAATCGAAATTATTTTAAAGTTCTGACTCGATGTAGCTGTTCAAAATCAAAGCGCAGTTCACCCGTAAAAGTGAAACGTTCGCCAATGTAGTTCACACCACAACATTACTATGAAGTCTATTCGGTATAAATAATTAGTGCAATGTATTTTTACATGCCTATCTGAAAACAGTCTAAGTCTTTAACTAAGTCACCTTCCAAGGAATGGAGAATCGAGCGATGTAGACTCGACGTAGTTCCACTGCCGCCTAACTCCCGAGCTGAAATTCCTGTGTCTTCTACAAACATTTTGAAACGTGTATGTACTCGGTAGCAGCGATGGTGAGGCATGGTAAAATCTTTGACCAGAGAGTTACTAGTCTGCGCTTGACCGCGCGAGAGTGGAGTTCAGTTGCGAGTTAGAGTTCGAGAGTAGTAGCGCATGCGAGATGACGTAGTCTGTGATAGTAGCGCGCGAGAGATAGTCGCAGTTGTGTGTGAGGAGTCGGCGGGCGTCGACATGGCACTCTGGTCAAGATTCACGACAAGGTATATTTTTTAATAAGGTAATGAAGCAGCATTGCGCACGTCTGATAATGTAATGTAAATTAACTGTAACTAATTTGTTCAAGAATCGCCCCAATAATAATTTTGTTTTTTAAACCAACCATTTTTAACAAAGAATCCTTTTTTGAAAGAATATTTCCGTTACAATTCCTTAAAGAAAAGTTTTCCTTAAATTCAAATTTTTGCAATGCATTTCCTTCGAGCCATGGTGAAAAATAAGAGCAGATGCAGTTTTACTAAGGTAAGAATTTCAGTTTAATTAGTGAACAGGGCCTAAGATCGACATTTCGGTCTATTTGCGTTTTCATTAACATTTAAATATTCTTACTTTTTTTGTGGGCAGCTTAGATTTGGGTCAGATTGCTATTTTTCATTTAATTGTCATTGTGTTTAAAAATAATTGCTGTGAGGTTACACTAGGTTCTATTCTCGTTAACATTCAAATATTGTCTTTTAAAATTTTGTGGGGAGGTAACACTTGGCGACATCCGGCCAGGATCGTATTTCTTTGGGAATCTTCTAAGAAACAGTCAGATATCTGCTCTTATTTGCTTAAATATAATTAGCATTTGGCGCAACGCTTTTACTAATTTTATGACTTTCTTTCCTCAGATCATCGGCAATTCGTTGCTCTGTTGTATTTGTGTGTTGCCTTTGCATTGTGATTATTTCTTTTGTGAATAATTGTGACTATAGCAAAAATGCCGCGAAAGACTGTGAATAGTGTATCGCGAGGTATAATGAATGAAATTACCGACTTAAACAACGTGACTGATAGTAATTGTGACACGCAGTGTAATGATGACAATCCTGCGTTCACCGACAGTCAGTGCGTTCCAACCACTAATGATGATTTTTGTCTTAATAATGAACAAACGAACCCGGTTATGTCCTCCGTTGATTTGACGACAATCGATGACGCGGGGAGCCCTATTGTAATGAGTGCTGCCCAGCTTAACACACCCGGTTTGGAAAATTCAAGTAACGTACAGACAAATTTTTGTAATGAAAATGAACAGGATATTCAAAGTAGGACGGATTTATTTAATTCCGAAATAGTGACTGACAGTGTACGTTCGATTGACAAACCTTTTTGTAAATTACAGAACGGCCAAATGGTCGCACAAAACGCGACAATTGAAGATACGCAATCAAACAGCACAAAGAATAGAAATGCTAATTTTGTGTCGGAACCAATTATGGCATTGTTGCTACAAATGTTTAAACAACTTAATGAAAAACTTGATGAACAAAAAAAAACTTGATGAACGGAACAAACAACTTGATGAACAGAACAAACAACTTGATGAACAGAACAAACAATTTAGAGAACGAAACAAACAACTTCGTGAAATAACTGATGAAAGTTTCAAACTGACGAACGAAAAACACGACGACCTTAATGAACAGAACAAACAAGATAGTGAACAGATTACAGCTGTTACCGTGCAATGTCATGACAGTAAAGAACAATTACGTGAGGATACTAAGGCTTGTGCTAGTAACAGTAATAAAGAAATTGGCACTGTTGCACAAGAATTAAGTAGTACACGTGTAGGTACAACAGAATCACATAAAGACGAATTTAATGCAGTCACCGAACAATGTTCAGCAAACGCAACACAGATACACGAAATTAATGCAGTCACTGAACAATGCCCTAAAACCGCAGTACAGATACGCGACGAGTTTAATTTAGAGTCACTGGAAGTTACACACACTCTGAATACGGATGTCAATAATAAAAGTGAACGACAGAACAACCAAATGTACGAAAGTATCAAAGTAACAGAATTGAAAACTATTTCAGTCACCAATACGTCACAGAATCCGCCACGTTGCGAGCATTTGTCAGTCACGAAGCGCGTATAATTTGAACAATTTACAGAGAGTACGCGACTTAAAATCCGAAAAACTACGCGACTTGAAATCTGAAAAGCTACGCAAGTTGAAGTACGAAATGACACAGACAAACAGATTATCACACAAACCTGAACGTGTTTTCAAATTCAGAGACGAGAATGTACATTACGAGCAATTTTTGTCCGTAAGAAAGTCTAAGGAATTTAATAATGACAGAGCACAGATACACGTTTTGCACTGTATAAGACAATTTATTTTTGTACTTTCACCGCTATTACCTATAATGCAGAAACTAGCTTTGAACCCGATAAGACAATTTGCTGTTGTATTTTCATCAGCATTGCCTATAATGCAGAAAGTGGAATTAGCAAGAATACAGGAATTTGTGTTTGGAATTTTACCGACATTGCCTGGAACGCAAAAGCTAAAACTTATTTGCAGTACGTAATAGACCTCAGGCGATTCATTACGCTTTAATGAATATGTGCCGTAGCGTGCATAGGGCCCCCAGCTGTAGTAGTGCTGTTTCATCTTTAGTTTTCTGCACTGCTGCCTTCTCTTCTACTATCCTTTATATCTAGCAAAACAGCTCTTTAACTATTGCTCTACCTAGAATTAAGTAAAATGTAATGAATACCCAATGTGACAAATTTTTTACCGAAAGTGACAATTTTCATTAGGCACTGCAGAACTACCACCGTAATTTTGATATTAGATAAAATTTTAATCATCAGTATGTACAAAATTTTCAGCAACAGCGAACGCATTTTAGTAACAATAGACGTTTTCCACCACAACTGCATGAAAGTCAGCCGGTTAGCATACGTAACCAACAATGCAGTCTACAAGGTCAACCAAGCTTTAATGTTTCACCGCGTCCACGTATAGTCTCAGCTACAACAAATAGTAACGCACGGCAGCACAGAAATAACTACGTACAGACAACACACTATTTCAACTCGTATCGCAATGCGCCGTATAGAAATGACTATCACGACAGACGTAAAATTAATGAGCACAATTTTCAGCGTACATTTAATAACAGTCGATCTTTTCAGCAGCAAGAACATCAGTAACAACATATTATCATGAATGAAACAGACAATAGGTGTCATCCATAGCGTAAGACGTCAGGAAGAAATAATAGAACAGTACAAATAGTTGAAACAGCATCCTCCCGAAATAATAACACGTCAGATAGAATTTGACTAAATACAGTACAGATTGCATATTCCAGTAAAGTAAGCAGTAATTTTGACACGCAGAATCTTGTTCACGAAAACGTTATTAATTTTGACGCCATCCGACACACGTTTGCATGAAAAATATTATCACGACGTACGTAGACGACATTCTTATCGCAGAAGCTAACTGGACAGAACACAATATGATTCTTGAACGACTGTTACAAACTTTTCGTGCACAAGGACTCACAATTAATCTCAGTAAATCGCACTTTGGGAAAACTTCTATAAAATTTCTTGGACACGTAATTTCAGCAGAAGGCATTGCGCCTGACCCGGAAAAACTTCAGGCTCTACGTGACATTACTGTTCCTACCACAAAGAAACAATTACGCAGTTTTTTGGGCTTAATTAACTTTTTTCGCAAATTTATTCATCACTCTGCTTTAGACACACCTAGATTATGCCAATTAACAGGTAAAAACACTATTTGGTCATGGGATAAGCAAGCACATTCTGAATTTGTGAACCTGAAACATGCTTTGTTGAATGCTCCACTTTTATCGCACCCAGATCTTACCAGAAATTTTTCCATTGCCACCGACAGTTCCAACACCGCTTTAGGCGTACATATTTTCCAGGAAATTGAAGAAGATGGCTCTACAGTGATTAAAAACATCGCATTTGCAAGTCGCATTCTGTCACCTGCTGAACGAATTGGACACGTTATGTGTTGTATGGGCTTTTACGAGATTTCGGCACTTTCTTTATGGCAGACATACCACCGTTTACACAGATCACAGAGCGATACAATTTTTACTTTCGGCTAAATTCACTCATGACAGATTAAGCAGATGGAAACTTTATTTACAGGAATTTAATTTTACAATAGTTCACATTCCCGGCACACAAAATGTTATAGCAGATGCACTATCCCGTTCTCTCAGCAACAATCAGCAAGACGTCGCAACCAACTACTGTAAAGCAAATTTCAGCGTTATGTACATTCAGCAAGTTGCATTTGAAAATTTCATTTCATCGTCATTACAGGACATAGCACGAGAGCAAAGTAAAGACAATGTGTGGAAAGAAATTAAACACCTTTGGCAAGATAAGAATAATGTTACGATTAGGAACCACTACACTGTACGCAATGACATTCTGTTTCGCCGCTCTCATCCTGACAGCAACAATTGGTTATTATGCATTCCTGACGAACTGGTTAAGAAATTAATCTGGTACACTCATTTAAGTTATGCACATTACGGAGCCAGAAAATGTTTTCTTATACTGAGACAGAACCGTTATTTTACCAACATGAAAAACGTATACGACGAGTTTTAGCGTCATGTAAAATTTGCCAGAAAGCTAAGTCAGACACCACTTCACACATTCCTCCATTATATCCCATTATACCTGTTAAATTAAGACATATGGCCGCAGTAGACATTTTTGGTCCAATTCCGAGAACTAACAGAGGTTTTTGCTACATCTTTGTCGCTGTTGAACTCACTTCAAAATTTGTTACTTTCACTCCGTTACGCAAAGCTACTGCTAAAACTGTTTCGAAAGCATTTGTAAAACATTTTCTATTTCATGTAGGGCATGTGATGAGAGTAATTTCCGATAATGGATCACAATTTCGTTCTGCTATATGGACACGCATGTTACGAGCTAGAAACATTTATCCGATCTATATATCCAAGTACCATGCTTCTTTGAACCCTTGTGAACGATTAATGAAAGAAATTGGTAAACTGTGTAGAATATACTGCCACAAAAGATACATTGATTGGGACACACACATATTCTCATTCCAAGATGTAATTAATTCCATTCCAAATGAATCCACTATGCTATCTCCGTCTGTTATACTGAAAAACGTTCAACCACCAAACAAAATTAAAGAATTAGTAACATTTCCTACATCTCGTCGATTACGACACAACGAAATAATTGACATTGTGCTGAACAACATCAAACGTGCCGCAGAGCGCCGGAGAAGACAGCAAAAACAGGTTTGTACACGCCGAGACTTTCACGTGGGACAGAAGATATTAGTTCGTACACACTATTTATCCAGCAAAATAAAAGGTAAGTGCAGTAAATTTGAACTTCTATACGCAGGTCCGTATCGGATTCGCAGCATTCCTCACCCCAATGTTGTACACGTCGAAACTTTGAGAACCAGGAAGAGTAAGGGGAACCATCATGTGTCAAATATTAAACACTTTATTGAATGAAGACACTTTATGATTCAACACACTATGATGCCATTCACTAATTTTATGACCACTTATGCAATTATCTTTATGTGACTAATTATTGATGACTATCGTATTTTTTCTTGGCAAGTGCCCGGCAAGGTAAGGTTAGCAGGTCGCTCTTCTTGTCGTTACACATCAGACCGTGCATATTTTTCCAGATGAACTTACGCATTTTATGAATAATTATGGAATTCTATGTAGTGACGTATTAATTTTATCAAATTCTCTCCATTAAAGTCTTTTATTCTCGCCTCTATTAACTACACTACATACAAGCTGAACACAACGAACGTCACATTTTGTCTTTTTTATGTACGATTGTTTTCATGTTTTGTTTGTATGCACTGTGAACTAGTTAAGGTATAACACACCAGTTGACTTTGACATTTTTTTTTTTGCCCTGTGATATCTCAACATCGTGACTATTTTACATTTTCCTTTTTTTTCTGCTGCATTGTGATATTCTGCATTTTTGCCTCTGAACACTGTCTATGCCTTTGACATATTACGTTTTCTGTCATGTTATGTTGTATGCTTAATTGTGTCACCATTAACCAGTCATTATTTAGTGGGTATATGATTTAAATGCAAGGCATTAATCTTTGTTCATCAATTTCAGAAAGAAATGATACGTAAAGGAAATAAATTAAACAGAAATGGGAATTTCAACTACGGAATAGACGAAAGAACATACAAAAACCTTATGAGGAAGAGTAAATGGATCAGAATTAACAAGCATTAACAAGAATATACTATGCACATCGTAGAATAGCAGTCTTAACTAATTTTTTCTTTCAGAATACAAGGCGATTGATGCAGGCTGTCAGACAGAACTACACATCTTAGTTTTAGTGATGAAATATGCTAGAGATAAGGAATAGTTGTGTAATGAATAATGAAGTGATTTTTTTGCAGATGATAATGAATGCTGATGAAGAGTAATGATGAAGAATATGCTACTATGAATAATGAAGTTTTTCTTTACAGGTAATGATAATAATGAAGTTATGATAATATGGATAATGAAGTTTTTCTTTACAGATGAGGATGATGTTGAAGTTTATGTATTTATGCTATGTAGTTATTTAAGTATTTGTTGCAGTTTGTTTTGACAATATGTTTTATATCGTATGGTATGATGACTGAAGGTTTTGGAAAGGACAGCTATGGAACACATTTTTATACACATTTCACTACCTGTTAATTCGAAGTTCACTACTTTTCAGCATAGTCTGCGTTTCTTCTTTCAGCTCAATAATCCATTTTGTATTTTTTTTTTCAGGAGAAGCTTTTCATGATACTTACTAAACCTGTTACTTATTATACCTGTTCTAGTACTTGCATTTTTATTTTTTATCCATTTGTGTCTATCATTTATAAATGTGATCACATATACTGCCTTGTTACATAACTTTGCTACAGATGACGAATGACGTTACCTATCCTCATTTGCAGCGATAGGTTAAAAGCAAATATTGTTATGCCTCAGCAATTAATTATCGATCCCAACGCAATGCATTGCTTGCACAAAAACAAAAAAAAATGTATTACCAGTCCCAAATAATGCTACTAGTTTAAGAGAATTATGAATAATACTGATCAGCTCTGAATAGTATGTCACTTCAGTAATGACTTCTTAATGATACAAAAAAAAATAATGCTCTGTAACTGGCAAATAACTGCCACTGTTTATTGTAATGAGACTACTTATAATGCCCATGATTATTAATGCTATGACTGTAATTAACTGATTCTTAATAATGACTTCTTAATGGTGTGTATCACCAGTTTCAAATAATGCTACTCATTTAAGAGAGTTCTGAATAATACTGAATGATGAACAATGTTTTATACTATTCAATACTTGCTGGCCATTAAGTGCCGATAATTAATGTAACTAAATGAATTATGTTATTAATTATGCCATTAATTAGCTCCTGTTTTCAATGATGACTTTTCATGTTTTGGTAACTGGCCAATGAGTGCCAATAATTTGTATAACTCAATGAATTATGTTAATGCTATGCCAATAATTGACTCTCCTTTTCAATGATGACTTTTGATGAACATTATTCTGTCATACTAAATATGCTTAGTGACTGGCCAAGGACTGCCACTGTTTATTGTAATACGATTACCCATGATGTCAATAATTTAATTTTATGAACATTATTCTGTAATACTAAATACATAGTACAGAAATGTTCAATAACTAGGCTATGAATGCCGCAAACTACTAATGTAATCAAGACTAGTCTGTGACTTAATGTCCTTCACCTTCTGACCTAACTACCTGGAATTACTGTAATATCCATTTGTCCTGTCCATCCTCATAATCATGGAGCACTATATTTGGTTTTTGCACTGATTCTACGATGGTGTGCCTTGTACGAGCGTGGTGTTGACACGACATGCTGTCCACCACCGTGAGCGATGAAGACGTTATTATGGTCCCACTGTTTGGTGTACCTGATGTACTGCCAAAATGATAACGGGAAATATTACTACGACATTTCAGTGTCTTGGATACGCTGATAAATACTTCTGGGAAAAGAACTGCAAATTGTCTCACTTGGTGTTGTACTTCTGTGGAAAGATATGGACTTTCAGTGCAGCTGCGTGCAACCTAAGTGCTACAACCATGAAGCAATCCTTCCTATCCCTTCCCTAATTCTTGTAAAATGAAAAAGTCATATACAGTGTGTGTGCACTTCCTTTCTTTTGTTAATAAGATCAGTTATCCTGAAATTACTAAAGACTTGTATAGTGCATGTGCACTTTATCACACTCCTTGATTTGTTTGTTTGTTGTAGAAAAATACTAGAGAGTACTACAGTCCGTGTGCACCTTTGTCATTTGTCAATATAATTTGTACTCATTAGGTTTATTTGTCGTGAAAATGCTAAAGAGTTTTTCAGTGCATGTGCACTTATGTTATATGTTAATATGTTTTCTACTGAACTTCAGTGCCTGTGCACTTTTCTCATTTTTCAATATGATTTGTACTCATTCTGTATACTTTTTATGATTTCCTGATATGTTCAATACTTCAGTGCGTATGCACTTATGTCATTTGTTACTTATTGTACGAGGGCGGTTCAGAAAGTAACCTCCGATTGGTCACAGTGCGGGTTGTTGGGGGAGTAGCGACGCCATCTGTGCGTTCACGCACTCAACAGGTCAGTCGGCATCAAGCCGTGGTCGAGTGAACGTCGTACTTGCGCTAGTTTAGTTTTTGTGGCAGTTTGAAATGTGTGCTGCAATAGAAAACCCCGCCAAATGTGAAGTGCGTGCTGTCATAAGGTTTTTTACAGCCAAAGGATATTCTGCAGCAGCTATTCATCGTGAGCTTTGTGCCGTGTACGGACCAAGAGTTATGAGTGAAGGAGTTGTCCGTGAATGGGTACGTTTATTTAAAAGTGGACGAGAAAACGTTCAAAATGGTTCAAATGGCTCTGAGCACTATGGGACTCAGCTTCTGAGGTCATTAGTCCCCTAGAACTTAGAACTAGTTAAACCTAACTAACCTAAGGACATCACAAACATCCATGCCCGAGGCAGGATTCGAACCTGCGACCATAGCGGTCCTGCGGTTCCAGACTGCAGCGCCTTTAACCGCACGGCCACTTCGGCCGGCTGAGAAAACGTTCATGATGAAGAGAGGAGTGGTAGACCATCATTGGTGACTGACGAACTCGTTCAGACAGTTGATGCAAAAGTTCGTGAAAATCGACGTTTCTCAATGTCGGAGTTGTCTACTGCTTTTCCACAGATTTCTAAGACTCTCTTGTACGAGATAGTGACAGCAAGATTGGGTTACCGTACGTTCTGTGCACGATGGGTGCCCAAAATTCTTACCGACCACCACAAAACTCAAAGAATGGCCTCTGCATTAGACTTTCTGTCACGTTATGAGGACGAAGGAGAACCATTGTTAAACAGAATCGTGACCGGTGACGAAACTTGGATTAAGTACGTGAACCCTGAGACAAAAGAACAATCAAAGATGTGGGCACATTCAAATTCGCCTACCAAACCAAGAAAAGCCTCGCAAGATTTTTCTGTCAGAAAACTGATGGCAACGGTGTTTTGGGATGCCAAAGGGGTGTTGTTGGTTGAATTCATGGAACGTGGTACGACCATTAATCAAGACGTGTACTGTGAAACAATAAAAAAGTTACGACGGGCTATACAGAACAAACGCCGTGGTATGCTGACTTCCGGTATCGTTTTTTTGCACGATAACGTCCGTCCTCACTCTGCTCGCAGAACAACGGCCCTTCTTGAGTCCTTCAAGTGGGACGTTATCAACCATCCACCTTACAGCCCAGACCTGGCGCCAAGTGATTATCACCTCTTCATGCATTTGAAGAAATAGCTCGGGTCACAGCGGTTTGATGACAACGAAGAGCTCAAAGATGCGGTCACAGGCTGGCTCCAGGCACAAGCGGGTGATTTTTATGCAGAAGGAATTTCAAAGCTTGTGAAGAGATACGATAAGTGCCTCAATCGCTATGGAGACTATGTAGAAAAATAGTGCAAAGATGTAGTTGTAAGCTGTATATATTAAAATATTTTTATTTAACTTGGTGTATTTTTTTAAATCAACCGGAGGTTACTTTCTGAACGGCCCTCGTATATACATTTCGTCATTTGCTGATATGTTCTCAACTGCAGTACATGTGCACTCATGTCACTTGTCAACATGATTTTTTTTTTTTGCCATTCTGTTTATTTGTTCTGAAAATGCTAAAGAATTTTTCAGTGCGTGTGCACTTTATTATCTATCAAATAATTTGTATATACATTTTTCTGATTTGCTAATATGTTTTGTACTCACTTTTTGTCATTGTCGAATATGTTTTGTACTTGATGCATGTGCACCATATTTCCTTCATACTCTATATCTGTATATATGCGCTAATTGTAAAGTTAATTAGTTGAGAAAAAAATTTCTTGCGATGGCAAGTCCAAATGACTCACCATCGCTGCCAAATTTTTGCCCCCCCCCCCCCCCCCCCAGTGGAGGCTTATGAAACGTGTATGTACTCGGTAGCAGCGATGGTGAGGCATGGTAAAATCTTTGACCAGAGAGTTACTAGTCTGCGCTTGACCGCGCGAGAGTGCAGTTCAGTTGCGAGTTAAGTTCGAGAGTAGTAGCGCATGCGAGATGACGTAGTCTGTGATAGTAGCGCGCGAGAGATAGTCGCAGTTGTGTGTGAGGAGTCGGCGGGCGTCGACATGGCACTCTGGTCAAGATTCACGACAATGTATATTTTTTAATAAGGTAATGAAGCAGCATTGCGCACATCTGATAATGTAATGTAAATTAACTGTAACTAATTTGTTCAAGAATCGCCCCAATAATAATTTTGTTTTTTAAACCAACCATTTTTAACAAAGAATCCTTTTTTGAAAGAATATTTCCGTTACAATTCCTTAAAGAAAAGTTTTCCTTAAATTCAAAATTTTTGCAATGCATTTCCTTCGAGCCATGGTGAAAAATAAGAGCAGATGCAGTTTTACTAAGGTAAGAATTTCAGTTTAATTAGTGAACAGGGCCTAAGATCGACATTTCGGTCTATTTGCGTTTTCATTAACATTTAAATATTCTTACTTTTTTTGTGGGCAGCTTAGATTTGGGTCAGATTGCTATTTTTCATTTAATTGTCATTGTGTTTAAAAATAATTGCTGTGAGGTTACACTAGGTTCTATTCTCGTTAACATTCAAATATTGTCTTTTAAAATTTTGGGGGGAGGTTACAATTTTCGTAACAAAAGTCCTAAAAATATGGTTCAAATGGCTCTGAGCACTATGGGACTTAACATCTGAGGTCATCAGTCCCCTAGAACTTAGAACTACTTAAACCTAACTAACCTAAGGACATCACACATATTCATGTCCAAGGCAGGATTCGAACCTGCGACCGTAGCGGTGGCGCGGTTCCAGACTGAAACGCCTAGAACCGCTCGGCCACACCGGCTGGCAACAAAAGTCCTATCGATTATCTGCCATACATGACCGATTGGATTAATGAAGGGCGATGTGGGTGGCCAAATAATTCGCTCGAATTGTCCAGAATGTTCTTCAACCAATAACGAAAAACTGTGGCGCAGTGACCTGGCGCATTGTCATCTATAAAAATTCCATCGTTGTTTGGGAATACGAAGTCCATTAATGACTGCAAATGGTCACTGATTTATTCTGTTCGACCAGAGGACCCAATCTGTTCCATATAAAAGTAGCCCAAACCGTTATGTAGGCACCATCTGTTTACACAATGTCTTGTTGACAACTTGACCTCTCGTGAGGTCTGCGCCACAGTCGAACCCTATCATCAGCTCTCACCAATTGAAGTCGGGACTCATCTGACCAGCCACGGTTTTCTAGTATTTCAGGGTCCAACTGATATGATCACGAGCCCAGGTGAGGGGCTGCAGGCGATGTCGTGTTGTTAGCAAAGGGAATATTTCGGTCGTCTGCTGCCACAGCCCATTAACGCCAAATTTTGCAGCACTGTCCTAACGGATACATTCGCCGTACGTCCCACATTGATTTTTGCTCTGATTTCACGCAGAGCTGCTTGTCAGTTAACACTGAGAGCTCTACGTCAACGCCGCTGCTCTCAGTCGTTCAGCGAATGCCGTCAGCCACTGCGTTGTCCGTGCTGAAAAGCATTGTCTTAGTTTGGTATCCTGGCTCACTCTTAACACTGTGAATCTCGGAATATTGAATTCCCTAACGAGTTCCGAAATGCGTCTAGCTCCAACAACCATTCTACGTTCAAAGTCTGTTAATTCCCGTCGGGCGGCCGTAATCAAATCGGAAACATTTTCACGTGAGTCACCTGAGTACAAATGAGAGCACAGCCAATGCACTGCCCTTTTACAGCTTGTGTACTGGATACTACCGTTAACTATATATGTGTGTACCGGCATCCCATGACTTTTTTTTCAGCTCGCTGTACAAGAGGAGAGTACTGCATACAAAATGGTTGTGGTTTTTTACACTTGCACAGACCTCTTTATTCTCAAGTCTTCTCCTGATGCAGCATTCGATCACCTTCCACTACCGAGTTTGGGCCTCTGCCAACACCCCTGAATTTTTCATTGAAAACAGATCACTTGATATCTCCTCCATGCAAAACGTATTTTCTACCTATAAGACTGTATCGTAGAATTTTTCTGACATAATTTTGTTTTTAAGACTTACACGAGATCCTTCAAAAGTGCATATACCCGGCGTTATCGATATGAGGTCCTTCTCGATCTCTACCAAAATTGATACTAGCTAACGATCTATGATGATACGATCAAGTACAAAAAAGGCGCCAATGAATAAAAAACTATTTGAACCTTTACAAAACGACATTAATCCCCTGATATAATGCCTGACGAGACTTTCCAACCAAATTTGTGGTTCGTAGCTCTAATCGAGTGCCGATCTCTGTTTTAATCAAATTTCGCTTAAAAAAAGTAACTCGTGAGCTATTGTTCACCAGAGTGTGAAACTCCAGTTTCTGAGGTGTTTAGACAATCCGAACACAACCCCTCCATCAAAATTATAGGGCACCATAGAATGAGATAATCGGTAAATATTTTTACACCAGTGGTCTCTCGAGTGGGCTCGCTTCTCGGCTGTTGACGCTGACACTTCGCTCGCAGTCTTGTCGAATGATCTAGACAACCGCCCTTCCAGAATAACTGTTGACGAGGCCGAATCCAAAGCCTTCATACCATAGGCAATAATACCACATTGAGCCAAAGGCTGTACAACTTTTGCATGTCAGACAACCCACAACCAAAGAAGTAGAGTGGAGGGATAACGCTTTAAGCCGACGACACGGATTACTGCTACCACGCACCAACGAAAGTCGAAACAAACCAGCAAACTCAGGAGTACTTGAACGAAATTGAGCATAAGCTTAATGCGACGAAACGCACAAAAAAATCACGAAATGCGAAGCAAAAACCAAAAGACGTAAAGCAAATACTATGGGGCCAACAGCCCTAGCAAAAGACGCCGCTACCAATCACGTTAGACAAACGTATGTCTAGGACCTGTGCACCAAAGACATCACAACCAGAGCGAAAGTAAGACTACACGCCTATTGCGCATACTAAGAGACGGAGTAAATAGGAAAAATAAAGGCACCTTTGTGTACCTTTACAAACGCTTTGTCTGCCCAATTTTAGAACATACTACGCTAGTGTCAATGGCAAACAAAAACAACGAACCGGGCCGCGCGTGTACCAATCTAGTGCCCTCCCTTTGGTAGCCAACTTTTTTGTGGAAGACTTTGAGAAAAGAGCACAAGACTCGGCAGAACTTAAACCGAAAGTTTTCTGGCGATATGTAGATGAAACTTTTGTAGTGTGGCCCCATGGTGAAGAAGAACTGTCACAATTCTTTCAACATCTGAATGCAATCCAAAAGAACATCCAGTTTACGATGGAAACAGAGAAGGATGGTTGCTTGCCGTTTTTGGACGTCTTGGTTACTAAGAGAGTGGATGGGTAATTAGGGCATTCTGTCTACCGTAAGCCAACACATACGGACCTTTACCTGCAAGCGTCGAGTTGTCATCATCCAGCACAAGCTAACGGCGCCCTTAGAACGTTGGTGCATCGGGCTCATGTTGTTTTAATGGAGACAGCCTTACAAACGAGCTGGAACATTTGGCGTCGGTGTTCAGAGGTAATGGTTACTCTCCACATCAGATTAGAACAGTGCTAAGAAGGAAGAAACGTGACTACCTACAAAATCTAGAAGATAAGGAGCTATAGAAGTCCAGGGCGTCCCATCCATACGTCGGCAACCTTTCATCTAAAATAGGCAGGATTCTAAGGAAACATCAAGTTAAAGAAATCTTCCGGCCACCGGCGAAGATTATTGCCCTTCTCGGTTCACTGAAGGACGATCTGGGTCTGTGGAAGACCGGGATCTGTAAAATTAATTGCCAGTGTGGCAAAGCTTACATCGGCCATACGACACGCACAGTACATGAAAGGTGCGTTGAACACGAACGCCACACTCGCCTTTCGCAGCCCAATAAGTCGGCCGTAGCTGAGCGCTGTATTACCACAGGACACGCTATGGATTTTTCTACCACGAAAATCTTGGCCCCAGCGAAAACTTTCTGGGATTCAGTAAATAAAGAATCTGTGGAGATACGCCTAGCGCAAAATCTTGTAAATCGTGATGGCGGTTTTCAACTGGACAAGGCTTCGGACCCGGTGATCTCTCTAATTTCCTCTGAGAGAAGACATTTTATTCATAATGACACGTCTGGCGACATCTGACGTCTGTTTTAGCGACGCGGCCGCGCATTCCGACAGAGGGCGAACATGTAGTTTTCACCTTTACGCATGCACCTGCGCGCCACAGATAGAACAGTAGCTCCAGAGGGCGAGGATTTCGATAGAGGACGCTCCTGTGACGGAGGCCAGTGCGCATACTCTTTCGCGCCAATTTTGTGCTATGAAGTTGACTCCGGGAACTTGCAGTCTCCAGTGACGGACACTCAGCTGAACATGGCTGGACGATTACCAACCGAAATATCGTTGCAAGATGTCAACATGATCCGGCTGCAATCCCGAAATCTCATCGAACAACAGAGACACTGTTCGAAGAACTCTATACACAATATCAATACCCTAAAACGAAATATGTTTATCTGGCGCGAATCATCAAAACAATTGATATAAAGACAATACTAGAAAAAGAAACATAAGACGATGAAAATAACTAAAACTAGTAAACATGTTGTTGTTGTTGTTGTGGTCTTCAGTCCTGAGACTGGTTTGATGCAGCTCTCCATGCTACTCTATCCTATGCAAGCCTCTTCACCTCCCAGTACCTACCGCAACCTACATCCTTCTGAATCTGCTTAGTGTATTCATCACTTGGTCACCCTCTACGATTTTTACCCTCCACGCTGCCCTCCAATACTAAATTGGTGATCCCTTGATGCCTCAGAATATGTCCTACCAACCGATCCCTTCTTCTAGTCAAGTTGTGCCACAAACTTCTCTACTCCCCAACCCTATTATATACTTCCTCATTAGTTATGTGATCTATCCATCTAATCTTCAGCATTCTTCTGTAGCACCACATTTCAAAAGCTTCTATTCTCTTCTTGTCCAAACTATTTATCGTCCATGTTTCACTTCCATACATGGCTACACTCCATACAAATACTTTCAGAAATGATTTCCTGTCACTTAAATCTATACTCGATGTTAACAAATTTCTCTTCTTCAGAAACGCTTTCCTTGCCATTGCCAGTCTGCATTTTATATCCTCTCTACTTCGACCATCATCAGTTATTTTGCTCCCCAAATAGCAAAACTCATTTACTACTTTAAGTGTCTCATTTCCTAATCTACTTCCCTCAGCATCACCCGACTTAATTCGACTACATTCCATTATCCTCGTTTTGCTTTTGTTGATGTTCATCTTAAATCCTCCTTTCAAGACACTGTCCATTCCGTTCAACTGCTCTTCCAAGTCCTTTGCTGTCTCTGACAGAATTACAATGTCATCGGCGAATCTCAAAGTTTTTATTTCTTCTCCATGAATTTTAATACCTACTCCGAATTTTTCTTTTGTTTCCTTCACTGCTTGCTCAATGTACAGATTGAATAACATCGGGGATAGGCTACAACCCTGTCTCGCTCCCTTCCCAACCACTGCTTCCCTTTCATGCCCCTCGACTTTTATAACTGCCATGTGGTTTCTGTACAAATTGTAAATAGGCTTTCGCTCCCTGTATTTTACCCCTGCCACGTTTAGAATTTGAAAGAGAGTATTCCAATCAAACTTGTCAAAAGCTTTCTCTAAGTGCACAAATGCTAGAAACGTAGGTTTGCCCTTCCTTAATCTAGCTTCTAAGATGAGTCGTAGGGTCAGTATTGCCTCACGTGTTCCAACATTTCTACGGAATCCAAACTGATCTTTCCCTAGGTCAGCTTCTACTAGTTCTTCCATTCTTCTGTAAAGAATTCGCGTTAGCATTTTGCAGCTGTGACTTATTAAACTGATAGTTCGATAATTTACACATCTGTGAACACCTGCTTTCTTTGGGACTGGAGTAATGATATTCTTCTTGAAGTCTGAGGGTATTTCGCCTGGTTCATACATCTTGCTCACCAGATGGCAGAGTTTTGTCATGACTGGCTCTCCCAAGGCCGTCAGTAGTTCCAATGGAATGTTGTCTACTCCGGGGGCTTTGTTTCGACTCAGGTCTTTCAGTGCTCTGTCAAACTCTTCACGCAGTATCGTATCTCCAAATGGTTCAAATGGCTCTGAGCACTATGGGACTCAACTGCTGAGGTCATTAGTCCCTAGAACTTAGAACTAGTTAAACCTAACTAACCTAAGGACATCACAAACATCCATGCCCGAGGCAGGATTCGAACCTGCGACCGTAGCGGTCTTGCGGTTCCAGACTGCAGCGCCTTTAACCGCACGGCCACTCCGGCCGGCCTCGTATCTCCCATTTCATCTTCATCTACATCCTCTTCCATTTCCATAATATTGTCCTCAAGTACATCGTCCTTGTATAGACCTTCTATATACTCCTTCCACCTTTCTGCTTTCCCTTCTTTGCTTAGAACTGGGTTTCCATCTGAGCTCTTGATATTCATACAAGTGGTTCTCTTTTCTCCAAAGGTCTCTTTAATTTTCCTGTAGGCAGTATCTATCTTACTACTAGTGGGATAAGCCTCTACATAGTTACATTTGTCCTCTAGCCATCCCTGCTTAGCCATTTTGCACTTCCTGTCGATCTCATTTTTGAGACGTTTATATTCCTTTCTGCCTGCTTCATTTACTGCATTTTTATATTTTCTCCTTTCATCAATTAAATTCAATATTTCTTCTGTTACCCAAGGATTTCTACTAGCCCTCGTCTTTTTACCTACTTGAACCTCTGCTGCCTTCACTACTTCATCCCTCAAAGCTACCCATTCTTCTTCTACTGTATTTCTTTCCCCCATTCCTGTCAGTTGTTCCCTTATGCTCTCCCTGAAACTCTGTACAATCTCTGGTTCTTTCAGTTTATCCAGGTCCCATCTCCTTAAATTCCCACCTTTTTGCAGTTTCTTCAGTTTCGATCTGCAGTTTATAACCAATAGATTGTGGTCAGAATCCACATCTGCCCCTGGAAATGTCTTACAATTTAAAACCTGGTTCCTAAATCTCTGTCTTAACATTAGATAATATATCTGGAACCTGTCAGTATCTCCAGGCTTCTTCCATGTAT
Source organism: Schistocerca nitens (assembly GCF_023898315.1). Lineage (NCBI taxonomy): Eukaryota > Metazoa > Arthropoda > Insecta > Orthoptera > Acrididae > Schistocerca > Schistocerca nitens. Next base: position 169,840,822 of record NC_064622.1, read on the forward strand.
ACAGCCTTCTTTTATGATTCTTGAACAAAGTGTTAGCTATGATTAAGTTGTGCTCTGTGCAAAATTCTACCAGGCGGCTTCCTCTTTCATTTCTTAGCCCCAATCCAAATTCACCTACTACGTTTCCTTCTCTCCCTTTTCCTACTACCGAATTTCAGTCACACATGACTATTAAACTTTCGTCACCCTTCACTATCTGAATAATTTCTTTTATTTCATCATACATTTTTTCAATTTCTTCCTCATCTGCAGAGCTAGTTGGCATATAAACTTGTACTACTATAGTAGGCGTGGGCTTCGTATCTATCTTGGCCACAATAATGCGTTCACTATGCTGTTTGTAGTAGCTTACCCGCATTCCTATTTTCCTATTCATTATTAAACCTACTCCTGCATTACCCCTATTTGATTTTGTGTTTATGACCCTGTAGTCACCCGACCAGAAGTCTTGTTCCTCCTGTCACCGTACTTCACTAATTCCCACTATATCTAACTTTAGCCTATCCATTTCCCTTTTTAAATTTTCTAACCTACCTGCCCGATTAAGGGATCTGACATTCCACGCTCCGATCCGTAGAACACGTTTTCTTTCAGCTGATAACTAGTAAATATATCAACGGAAAAATGCTCCCATCGGAGCACAAAAAATACGAATATGTTACTGTTTATTAAAAGATTCTACTGAAAAATGGTGTACCAGCTGCCACATTCTACCTTCCTCAGCACCTTTAAAATATTTTCTAAAATTCGACTAGTCTATCGCTGAAGTCGCTCACACCCATCCACTCCAAGTTGCCCTTACTCACTCATTCAACGCGACTTACTGTGATTATCTCTGTGTGTCTCTCTGTCGTTGTCTCCTGTCTCACAGTCTTATCCCCCTTCGTTCTGTTCTGCTACTACACCCTCCTCTCGCTGTCGCGTTCTCCCCCTTGATCACACTTTCTGCTAATATCTCATTCCTTCTTTCCTACTGCTGCTGTTTCTTCTCACTTTCACTATCTCTTTCATCTTCGTTGTCGCTGTCATATACTCTGTCTCTCATTATCACTGGCTCTCATCTACTTCCTCTTTCTCTTTGTCTCTATCTCCCCTCCTGGCATTGTCGCCCTCATTCTCTTCCTAACACTGTTTTGTCCCTGTCAACTATGTTCCACTGCCACTGTGTCTCTTTCTCTCACACTGCTCTTTCTATAACACAAACACAGTCTACTATCTTCCAGTGCTTATTACTTTTCCGTCTCTTTCCCACAGCCACCGTCTCCTCCACACTCAGCATAAAAAAGTACAAATATGTTAGCCTCCAAAATTTTTGTGAAAATTTTTAAAGGTGTAAAGTAAAGTGAGGCAGCTGGTACGCATCTTTTTGTTCAGAGTCTATTACATAAACAGATATATTCGAATTTTTTGTGCTCCAATAGCCGGCAGGAGTGGCCGAGCGGTTCTAGGCGCTACAGTCTGGAACCGCGCGACCGCTACGGTCGCAGTTTCGAATCCTGCTTCGTGCATAGATGTGTGTGATGTCCTTAGGTTAGTTAGGTTTAAGTAGTTCTAGGTTCTAGGGGACTGATGACCTCAGAAGTTAAGTCTCATAGTGCTCAGACCCATTTGTGCTCCAATAGGAGCAATTTACCGATGATTACCTTTTTTTCCTGCTGCGGCAGGGGATGTAACTCATATCAAAAGAAAGGTAGTCAGTAAAATTTAGTGTGTTCACTTATGTGCAGTTGAGCTAACGCGAAACTAATTTTACACCTCATAACGGATCTTAGGAGCAAAATAAATAAATAAATAAAATGCATTTGCTTCTGTGCTGTAACGTGGGGTTCCCGGGTGATGAAGGAGACACTTTACAGCTTATTTCTCCGTGCTATGTCGCTTCCTAAACTACGTTTTAGCCTCACACCGCATTTTACGTGCGTATTTTACTTGTACAAGTAGGGTAAATTTGAGCCTCTCCATGTCGGAAATGGATAAAGATGTTTAAGATCGGTATCTTAGGAATACATCACAGAAATTTCGTGTCGGAATCCGCTGCTTGGTTCTGGTCCTCAAAAAAAAAATGGTTCAAATGTCTCTAAACACTATAGGACTTAACATCTGAGCTCATCAAACCCCTAGAACTTAGAACTACTTAAACCTAACCAACCTAGGGACATCACATACATCCATGCCCGAGACAGGATTCGAACCTGCGACAGTAGCAGCCGCGCGGCGCCGGACTGAAGTGACCTCAGCGGCCGGCGGTCTTAAAAAAAATTAGTTTTTGTCCTGTTTCTCGACAACGGAAGAAGGCTTCCTGAAACGAGGAGACGTTTCTTCTAGATAAATGCCGTTAAAATTTGAGCAATTTGCTGCGGTTATTTCTTATTTAGATTTCACCTCTTACCGAACCTTACGTGTAAAATTAAGGTGACCTTGAACCTCTGGACCTTGGAAATGGATAAAGATATCAAGAAAATTTTCAAGGTCGTTCTAGATCTGTATCTTAGGACTATTCGTAAAAATTACAGTGATTTTTCTGTGCATAGCCGTAAAGGAATCATAGCTTAGATTTTGGTCCGTTGGTGACGGCAAAAATATAACCATACATTCTTTTCTTGGAGTTTTCCGAGTAACCCCCATGAACTAATGGTGCCTCCACAAGCCCCATCAGTCCGAACGTGGACCACATCAAATGTAAAAAGAACAAACCGATTTGCTCCATTTGCCTAAGCAGGAAGACGTATTTAATATCCACACTTCGACCGTGCACTGTAAGATAAAGACACTTTCGCTGGCTGCACAAATGGTCCCTAGCTCAAGGGCTGTCAAAAACACTTGACCTAAATTTTTGATCACCGTCAGGACCCGAGGTATAATAACCGGAAAATTTCATTTTTATGTGCGGCTTTTTGGAATGTGGATACGCATGCTGTCGCATGCATACCGATAGGAAACAGTATGAAGCACAAGTTTGAACACAAACTGAAGAAAATAAACAAAAACAAAAACTATACAAGAACAGAAGAAAAAATTTGTTGCTGAGGTTTTAGGGAGAGTAGCAACCACCCTCTCATACGATTAGAAGTGGTATTTAAGTAATAGATCCTTAGAAAAGCATTAGGAAAACCCCAATGAAGAAATAAAATGTCCCCCGACAGTATAACGTAAGGCAGTAAAGAGCAATAGGCCTCGTGTCTCTGCAATCGGCTTTAAGGAACATACGAATCTCACATTGCACCACTGGCCTCTGTGATAGCCCTACGCCACAGGGTACTCCTTTCGTGGGGGCTATGCGAAAGGTGTAGTTGAGTCTGTTGGTAAATGTATTGGGAGTATGGTTTTAAATTGATATGTAATATAATTTATTCGTTATCTGCATTTCAATTCGGTTCGGTTTATGGAAGTGAGCTGCCTCTCACGTTAGTTGGGGTTGACTCTAGCGAATCAGAATTGTTGTTACTTTCATAAACTTCTCCTTTCAAAACTTTTGTTTATTGTGGTTAACCACTAGTTTCTCAGGGGGCGGAAGTGTTCTCGCGACTCACACTATTCATTTCAAGTTCTAATATCTACTTACTTCCCTGCCACCAGTTCTCTCGTTTACAACTATTTTCCGTCTGCCTCTGACTATCTTTATCGCTCTCTACTCTACAGTTTGTTGCTGTTAACGAATGGGAAGCTTGCATTTCGAGTGGAAGAGATCCCCGGATTCTGGTTCCCTTTCACGTGGCTAAAAGTAGAAGAATCCTATGTTTTGGTGGCTACCTGATTTCTCAAGAGGTGTATACGTCTGAGAGTCTTCCGACCATGAACTGGGGAAGCGAACTTTACTTCGCATCGATGTCGTTTCTCTAATCTTTCTGGAAGCACAGGGATGTCCCGGCTGGAGTCGCGCTTCCGACTTGACCCAGGGAACGTAAGCGTCCACGGCCGCACAGCCAAGCTGGGGATCTCAACATTAATTCACAGGCTAATATTCAGTGCAACTTCAAGTGGGATAAAGGAATCGTAATACTCTGCACTGTGACTCGGATCTCCTCTCAGTCGAGACTGCACGTCGTTAATCTCAGTTTCATATACCTTCGTAGCACTGGGGCAGAATAACACTCTGTGACTGAGGTTCTCCGAGGAATTAATACGTGGAGTTACTGCAAGCAATAATCGTGACTCCACAAAGGCTCCGTCTATGTGCCTCGCCTGCCAACATTGTGGGTGAACTGCGACGCCGTACAGAAACAACAGTGATCTCATTACCTCAAGACATGTTGCAAAAGTAGGGGACGAGTTTAACTATTGTCTGGATTTTTGTCGTGTGTCTCATGGAGGGAACCCTGGCACTTGTAAAAGGTTAAATGTACACTAATAGCCATTAAAATTGCTACACCACGAAGATGACAGACGCGAAATTTAACCGGCAGGAAGATGATGTTGTGATATGCAAATGATTAGCTTTTCAGAGCATTCACACAAGGTTGGCGCCGGTGGCGACACCTACAACGTGCTGACATGCGGGAAGTTTCCAAGCGGTTTCTCATACACAAACAGCAGTTGACCGGCGTTGCCTGGTGAAAAGTAGTTGTGATGCCTCGTGTAAGGAGGAGAAATGCGTACCATCACGTTTCCGACTTTGATCAAGGTCGGATTGCAGCCTATCGCGATTGCGGTTTATCGTATAGCGACATTCCTGCTCGCGTTGGTCGAGATACAATGACTCTTAGCAGAATATGGAATCGGTGGGTTCAGGAGGGTAATACGGAACGCTGTGCTGGATCCCAACGGCCTCGTATCACTAGCAGTCGAGATGACAGGCATCTTATCCGCATGGCTGTAACGGATCGTGCAGCCACGTCTCGATCCCTGAGGCAACAGATGGGGACGTTTGCAACACAACAACCATCTGCACGAACAGTTCGACGACGTTTGCAACAGCATGGACTATCAGCTCAGAGACCATGGCTGCGGTTACCGTTGACGCTGCATCACAGACAGGACCGCCTGTGATGGTGTACTTAACGATGAACTTGGGTGCGCGAATGGCAAAACGTCATTTTTTCGGACGAATCCATGTTCTGTTTACAGCATCGTGATGGTCGCATCGGTGAACGCACATTGGAAGCGTGTATTCATCATCACCATACTGGTGTATCACCCGGCGTGATGGTATGGGGTGCCATTGGTTACACGTCTCGGTCACCTCTTGTTCCCATTGACGGCACTCTGAACAGTGGACGTTACGTTTCAGGTGTGTTATGACCCGTGGCTCTACCCTTCATTTGATCCCTGCGAAACCCTACATTTCAGCAAACACACACACATGGTAGATAGCCAACTTAATGCAACAATGCGTATTATATCAGGCACAATCAGGCCAACTCCTACAGTGTGGCTGCCCGTTCTCAGTAACATAGCCCCTCCTAACCTGCGCCGTGAACATGCTCTGGTTAGAGAATTTCAAAAAATCATGACTAACCCTCAATTAAAAATCCATGAAGATACTCACGACATCCAAGGAAACCGACTCCGGTCTAGGCATCATCCACTAAAGACCGCACAGGCTCTGCACCAAACCAACTTTAAAATAAATGACCGATGGAAAGAGGAATGGGAGAGCAGAACAGCAGTAAACGGCCACAGTATGCCATGCATCTTTAGTAAACCAAAAGGATTTGATTGCCCTCGCAAAGTTTGGTCAACTCTTAATAGCATCAGAACCAACTGTGGGAGATGCGCCGACTCCTTACACAGATGGGGTAAACTTCCTTCGGCCGCTTGCGACTGTGGCGCTGAGAGACAGACGGTCAAACATATCGTGCAGGAATGCCCACTAAGGGCATACGAGGGCGACCCACAGGATTTCCTAATGGCGACCCAAGAGGCAATCGACTATTTATTATCTAAGCTGGACGTCTGCTTGTGATTGCCCTTCTGTGAGTGTAGATTTACAATTGGCGGTGTTCTTATATACAAACTGTTATTTATTGCTCTGTTTATACATATGTGATTTTTCTTAAATCGTGGTGTTTCTGTAATTTTTACTGTGATGTTATGAGCCATACGCTAAATAAATAAATAAGCAGGATAATGCACGACCGCCTTTCTGGATACAGAAAAATTTTCGACTGCTGCCCTGGCCAGCACATTCTCCAGATCGCTCACCAATTGAAAACGTCTGGTCTATGGTGGCCGAGCAACTGGCTCGTCACAATACACCAGCCACTACTCTTGATGAACTGTGGTATCCTGTTGAAGCTGCATGGGCAGCTGTACCTGTACACGCCATCCAAGCTCTGTTAGACTCAATGCCCAGGCGTATCAAGGCCGTTATTACGGCCAGAGGTGGTTGTTCTGGATAGTGATTTCTCAGGATCTATGCACCCAAACTGCGTGAAAATCTAATCACATGTCAGTTCTAGTACAATATATTTGTCCAATGAATACCCGTTTATCATCTGCATTTCTTCTTGGTTGAAAATGGTTCAAATGGCTCTGAGCACTATGGGACTTAACTTCTGAGGTCATTAGTCCCCTAGAACTTAGAACTACTTAAACATAACTAACCTAAGGACATCACACACATCCATGCCCGAGGCAGGATTCGAACATGCGACCGTAGCGATCGCGCGGTTCCAGACTTTGATGCCTAGAATCGCTCGGCCACCCAGGCCGGCATTTCTTCTTGGTGTAGCAATTTTAACGGCCAGTAGTCTAATTATAAAATGTACCTTAAGGTAATGTGCACATGAGCGTAAGAAGAAATACCCTTGTAAAATCGGAAAGTTATTTTGAAAATAAAAACTTCTTAGTCCTATCAGTAAGTAGAAACTTACCCCATGTTTTAATATTCACTGATGGATAAGATGTGTTGTGAAATAGGGTGAATCTCTGCGAAGCATTGTGCAGGTGGATTTCTATGACGTAAACATGCGCTAAGTAAACGTTGTGGATACCGCATCTAGTAGCTGCAGCCATGTCTACAGACATAATCGGAAGGGCTGGTCCTCCGGTCTCGATGCCGTCTACTCCCGTTAAGTACTTGCCCGATCTGTTGAGCACGTAGTACGTTTTTCCTCATTTCTAATTCTTCGGTCAGCTTCTGCAAGCGCCCAAGTTGCCTTGGAAAGCACGCGAGTCGCCATTTGGAGACACTTGTCGGCCGGCCCCGGCGACCGCGCTCCGCCAGCCGTCAGCGCGCGCCGCGCCTGACCTCGATCACTGTCCGCGCCGTCTGACAACCCCGCGATTGCAAGCGGCTGACTTGTACAGCGACCGCGGCAGGTGTCTACAAAGGGGCCGACTGCTAGCCGCTGTAGCTGAACTCTCTTCTTTCAGTTACAGAGCGTAGATATACTGCACGGCTGGAATGTTTATTAGATCTGAACTCACAAATGACATTATGGCTTTAAAAGTAAAGATGAAGTCAAAATACGATATTCGGAATGAAAACTGTTATATCATGGAGCACCAGTGTGATTTTTATGGAACGTTGTGGAGATGTTTCTCATATAACGGGTACTACAATGGTTCAAATGGCTCTGAGCACTATGGAACTTAACATCTGAGGTCATCAGTCCCCTAGAACTTCGAACTACTTAAACCTAACTACCCTAAGGACATCACACACATCCATGCCCGAGCCAGGATTCGAATCTGCGACCGTAGCAGTCGCGCGGTTCCGGACTGCAGCGCCTAGAACCGCTCGGCCTCCGCGGCCGGCGGTACTATAATGGTTACAAAACTTAACGATGGGGTGACATTTGCATGACGTGTCGCTGCCAAGCAACGTAGCTCGATAAAACTTTGACGATACACAGAAAGAACTATTACAGGAGAGTGCAGAAGGTAACTGGAATAAATACTAAAGAGCCGAACAGAAATTACACTTTTATTGAAAGAAAAGAATTACACTAGCAGAGAGTCAGTTCTGACGTTGCGGCTGATATTGGAAGCAAGACCGAAGAAAAATCAAAACACATTCATAGGATTTGGCGAGCTGTAAAAGGCGTTCGACAATGTAAAATGGTGCAAGATGTTCGTAATGCATAGAAAAAATAGGGTAAGCTATAGGGAAACATAGATATCATACAATATGTACAGAAACCGAGAGAAAACATTAAGAGTGGAAGGCCAAGAACGAAGTGCACGGATTAAAAAAGGTTTAACAAGCAAATCCCCACCACCATGAACCATGGACCTTGCCGTTGGTGGGGAGGCTTGCGCGCCTCAGCGATACAGGTCCGTACCGTAGGTGCAACCACAACGGAGGGGTATGTGTTGAGAGGCCAGACAAATGACTTCTGGTCAGGTGAATCCAGGGTATAAATACAACATCAAATAAGGGTAAAATAGCACTAGGTTTAATAATGAGTGAAAAAATAGGGCGGCGCGGAGTGGCCGCGCGGTGGGAGGCGCCATGTCACTAATCGTGCGGCCACTCCCGACGGAGGTTCGACTCCTCCCTCGGGCGTATGTGTGAATGTTGTTCTTAGCGTAAAGTTAGTTTAAGTATTGTGTAAGTCTAGGGACCGATTACCTCTGCAGTTTGGTCCCCTACGAATTCACACACATTTGAACATTTTTGAAAAAATAGCAGCGCGAGTAAGTTACTACGAACAGCATAGTGAACCCATTATTGCAGCCAAGATAGAGATGAAGCACATGCCTACCACTGCAGTACAGGTTTATATGCCAACTAGCTCCGCAGATAATGAAGAGAATGAAGAAATATATGATGCGATAAAAGAAATTATTCAGATAGTGAAGGGAGACGAAAATTTAATAGTCATGGGGGATTTGGATTCGATAGTAGGAAAAGGAAGAGAAGGAAATGTAGTAGGTGAATATGGAGTGGAGCTAAGGAATGAATGAGGAAGCCGTCTGATAGAATTTTCCACAGAGTATAACTTAATCATAGCTAACACTTGGTTTAAGAAACATGAAAGAACGTTGTATATGTGGAATACGCCTGGAGACATTGGAAGGATTCAGATATATTTTATAATGCTTAGACAGAGATTTAGGAACCAGGTTTTAAGCTGTAAGACATTCCAGAGGCAGATGTGGGCTCTGACAACAATTCATTGATCATGAACTGTAGTTTAAAACTGAAGACTGTAAAAACGTGTGAATTTAAGGAGATGGTACCTGGATAAACTGAAAGAAACAGAGGCTGTTGAGAGTTTCAGAGAGAGCGTTAGGGAACGATTGACAAGAACGGGGGAAAGAAACACAGTAGAGAAAAAATGGGTTACTTTGAGAGATTAAATAGTGAATGCAGCAGAGAATCAAGTAGGTAAAAAGACCAAGGCTACTAGAAATCCTTGGGTGACAGAAAATATATTGAATTTAATTGATGAAAGGGGAAAATATAAAAACGCAGTAAATGAAGCAGGCCAAAAGGAATACAAATGTCTCAGAAGTGAGATCGACAGGAAGTGCAAAATGGCTAAGCAGGAATGGCTAGAGGACAAATGTAAGTATGTAGTCGTATATATCACTAGGGGTAAGACAGATATTGCCTACATTAAAATTAAAGAGACCTTGGAGAAAAGAGAGCCATTTGTATGAATATCAAGAGCTCAGATGGAAACCCAGTTCTAGGCAAAGAAGGGAAAGCAGAAAGGTGGAAGGACTATACAGAGGGTCTATACAAGGGCGATGTATTTGAGGGCAATATTATGGAAATGGCAGAGGAGGTAGATGAAGATGAAATGGGAGATATGATACTGAGTGAAGAATTTGACAGAACACTGACAGACCTAAGTCGGAACAAGGCTCCGGGAGTAGACACCATTCCATTGGAACTACTGATAGCTTTGGGAGGGCCAGCCATGACCAAACTCTACTATCTGCTGAGCAAGATGTATGAGACAGGTGAAATACCCCCAGACCTCACGAAGAATACAATAATTCCAATCCCAAAGAAAGCATGTATTGACAGGTGTGAAAATTACTGGACTATCATTTTAATATGTCATGGCTGCAAAATACTAACACAAATTCTTTACAGACGAATGTAAAAACTGGTAGAAGCCGACCTCGGGGAAGATCAGTTTGGATTCCGTAGAAATGTTGGAACACGTGAGGCAATACTGACCCTACGACTTATCTTGGAAGATAAATTAAGGAAAGGGAAACATACGTTTCTAGCATTTGTATGATAATGTTGACTGGAATACTCTCTTTCAAATTCTGAAGGTAGCAGGGGTAAAATACAGGGAGCGAAAGGCTATTCACAATTTGTACAGAAACCAAGTGGCAGTTATAAGAGTATATGGGCATGAAAGTGAATCAGTGGTTGTGAAGGGAGTGAGACAGGCTGGTAGCCTATCCTCGATGTTATTCAATCTGTATATTGAGCAAACAGTAAAGGAAACAAAAGAAAAATTTTGAGTAGGAATTAAAATCCATGGAAAAGAAATAAAAACTTTGAGGTCTGCTGATGACATTGTAATTCTGTCAGTGGCGGCAACTGACATGGAAGAGCAATTGAACGGAATGGACAGTGTCTTGAAAGAAGGATATAAGATGTAGATCAACGAAAGCAAAACGAGGATAATGAAATGTAGTCGATTTAAATCAGGTGATACTGAGGGGATTAGATTAGCCAATGATACACTTAAAGTAGTAGATGAGTTTTGTTATTTGAGGAGCAAAATAACTGACGATAGTCGAAGTAGAGAGGATATAAAATGTAGACTGGCAATGACAAGGAAATCGTTTCTGAAGAAGAGAAATTTGTTAACGTCGAGTATAGATTTAAGTGTCAGGAAGTCTTTTCTGAAAGTATTTGTATGGAATGTATCCATGTGTTGAAGTGAAACGTGGACGATAAATAGTTTAGACATAAGGAGAACAGAAGTTTTCGAAATGTGGCGCTACAGAAGAATTCTGAAGATTAGATAGGTAGACCTCGTAAATAATGAGGAAGTACTGACTAGAACTGAGGAGATGAGGAATTTGTGGCATAACTTGACTAGAAGAAGGGATCGGTTGGTAGGACCCGTTCTGAGGCATCAAAGGATCACCAATTTACTGATGGAGGGAATCACGGAGGGTAAAAATCGTTGAGGGACATCAAGGGATGAACACACTAAGCAGATTCAGAAGGGTGTAAGTTACAGTAGTTACTCGGACATGAACTGGCCTGCACAGGATAGAGTGGCATGGAGAGCTGCATCAAACCAGTCTCTGGACTGAAGGCCACAACAACAACAACAACAACAAAGAAATGTAGTCTTTCTCCCCTATTGTTCAGAATGTACGCCGGTGGAAATAAAATAAAGGTTCAAGAGTGGGATTAAAATTTAAGGTGAAAGGATATCAATTTCAAGATTCACTGATAGCTATCTTCGGTGAAAGTGAAGAAGAATTAAGGGATCCCTTGAAAGAAATGAACAGCCTATCGAGTACAGAATTTGGTTGAGAGTAAATTGAAGAAAAACGAAAGCAGTGAGAAGCATTGGAAATGATAACAGCAAGGAACGTAGCATCAGAATTTGTGACTACAATGTAGACGAAGTTGAGGAATTCTGCTACTGTGTAGCAAAATAACCCATGACGGACGGAGCAAGGAGGACATAGAAAATAGACTAGCACTGGAATTCCGGGCCAGGAGAAGTTTACTAGTGTCAAACATAGGCCTTAACTTCGAGAATAAATTTCTGAGAATGGTCGTTTGGAGCACAACACTGTGGGAATGAGCATGGATTATGGGAAAACAGGTAAAAAGGAGAAAAGAAGTATCTGAGATGTGGTGCTACAAAAGAGTATTGTAAATTCGGTGAACTGGTAATGTAATGAGTGAAGAGGTTCTGCGCAGAATCGGCGAAGGAAGGAATATATGGAAACACTCACAAAATAAGGTACAGGATGATGGGACATCTGTTAAGACGTCGGTGAATAACTTCCATGGCACTAGAGGGAGCTGTAGAAGGTAAAAACAATATAGGAAGAGAGAGAGTTGGATATATCCAGCAAATAAGTTGGTCTGTTATTTTAGATTCGGTTCTTTTGCCCTTCTTACACACAGTAGTCACCTAGGCTTTTCCCCACTCGCTTGGGACTTTGCGCTGGGGTAGACATTCACTATAAATGCAGACTATGTATGGGACCAATCCGTGAAGTACTCTTTGAAAAACTGAATTGGGATTCCATCCGGACCGGGTGACTTATTCGTTTTAAACTCCTTAAGCTATTTTTCTACGCCATCAATGCCAATTATTATGTCGTGCACACGAGAGTCTGTTCGATGGTCAAAGGATGGTATCTGCTGCATGAACGACTTCTTGAAAGTGAAATGTAAAACTTCGGCTTTCGTTTTGCTATCTCTAACCGCCATACCAGACTGGTCAAACAACTGAATGCATGGAAACCTTAGACCCACTCATTTACTTTACGTAGGAACAGAATTTCCTCGCTTTCTCTGCGAGCTCTTTTGCTAAAATATGACGGTGATAGCAGTTGGACGCTTCGCACATAGATCTTTTCACAGACGCACCCCTACTCACCTTCGTTTGTCGTCATTTGTGCGTTCTCTTTGCAGCCGAGAGTGTAACAACCTCTGTCTCCTCAGCATATTCCGAATCTCTTTATTAAACCATGATGGCTCTTATCCGTCCTCAAATCTCTTACTAGACATATAATTCTCCAAACGACAATTTACAATCCTCTTCAACTTTGCCCATAAACCCTACATGATGGACCTTACTGCAACTAAGTGATGTCAGTTCACTGTGTAAGTGAGATGTGAAAAATTGCTTATTTGCTGTTTCTAGCAGAAACAATCTTCTTAACTGATTTATTAACTTTGGTAACCATAGTTTCTATAATGACATCATGATCGATAATCTCTGTTTCTGTGTGACGTTGTCTATAAGGTCCGGCCTATGTTGTAACTTTATTTAAAGACAATCCAGTCTTCTCCGTTGTGTCTATTAATAACTTCGAAACCTGATACGCACATTCATCGTTACAGTCTACAAATTCCAGTACACAGTTTATAATACCAGTATCCTAATCAAAGAATCGTAAGCTAATTCGATAAATTATTCTATTCTTTTAATTACTTGAATCTGTCACTACAGAAAATTACCGATTTTTTCTTAGACGGTCTTTAAAATATTTTTAACAGATTCTTTGGTCAATACTTCGCAAACAACAGCTTCCGCTTTTGTTTTTCCGCACCTAAACCTTTGAATGATTTTTGAATCACTGCAGATACATGGTAATAATTTGTGTAAATAATCAAAACTATTGTAGCTAAGAAAATGTTTTATCGTGCGATAAACTGACGCGACTTCTTCAGCAGTAATCTTATACGTCTCCGAGGCGGATGGTTCAGGTTTCGAGAAATATATGGGTAAGGTATTTGATGCTCTATTGCTAAAATGTCATGTGAGATTTAGCAGATGCATGTTGCTTTACATCAGCAACGCCTCCATGAGCACACGCGTTGTACGAATATTTCTTTTACTTGTCTTAACCAGGAATAAGTCTTTTTCCCGTTATGATTATAATGAGTAAGCCTTTTGTCATCCTTAGAAGGTATTCTGCCCTTCTAGAGGAATTATCTGTGTCATTGTCACTTAAATCACTCATTTTGTCGATAGTTTTAGAAATAATTCACAAACGTACCACGTTCAACTCTGAGCAGTTCTCGCAAAACGATGAACGACGTTTTAAACTGGAATGACAATCAAGAATGGAATTAAAAAATTCTTCCAGAATTTTTAACAAGCGTTGACAGAGTATTCAAGCGAGTTAGCAAACAAACGAAAATGTTCAACACAAAATTGTAGAAAGAGAGTGAGATGGGTAGTAAACGAGTAGAGGAATATAAAACAAACAGTCAGAAGCAAACAGAGGAAGTCATCGCAGCGAGAGAGGATGGGAATCAGTGAATGTGGGCCCCGCTCCGCATTATCATAGATTTATAAAAGACCTAGTCGTATCTTCAAGCGGTACGTGCGCAGGTAGTAAGCACTTGCCAGCTGTAGCGCGAAAGATTTCGCAGTTATAATCGAACAAGATTGAAACAGGGGACAGAGATTGTTCAGGCGGAACATATAAAATTACGGGACGTTCCGGAAGATACGGGACCCCTGGCGACATTAATTCGGGCGGAGCAATTGTCTTCACAATGTCTGGCATGTGCAGAATACGATGCTACTTCGCCGCAGAAATTTTTTGAGTGGGCCAAACTGAGGACCCCCTGGCAATTTCTGCATGTTGATTTTGCGGGTTTCTGCTGGAATTCCTGTTGGCATATTGTGGTAGACGCCTTCAGGAAATTTCTGTTCATGAAGCCCATGCAATCCACCACAACAGCTGGTACTTTCTAGGCTCTGACGTCGATTTTTAGCATCGAAGAAGTATCAGGAGTGCTGGTTTCGGGCTGCAGATCCCACTTCACATTGACAGAATTTCAGCGGTTTTGTCACACCAAGCATTTGAGGACCATACCGTTCCACCCTTAATCTAATGGTGAAGTGGAACAATTCGTCAGGACTTTCAAGCAACAGATGAACAAGTTATGTTCGTCCCATGTGTAGGAGCAAGGGTTAGTGCTCTTCTTCTTGTCCTACTATTCCAAACCACGCAACAGCACATCACCAGCGGAGTTATTGCTTGGACGCCGACACAGGGCACTGCTTCAGCTGTTGCGTACTCCTCAGTAGTCGGCCCATCCCCTCAGGGCTCTAAGTTTAATATGTATGACTGGGTCTTTTTCAGAGATTTTGGTAGACACAGGCGCTGGCAACGGTGCGTTATTACAAAATTCTTGCACCGCTCTTTGTATGTTTTGCAGTGTGCCTGCAGGCTGCTGAAGCGCCGTCAGAGTCGATGCGATTGTGTGGGCTGCGTGATCCGACTGCAGATTTTTCAGTTACGGATTCCGTGTCCAGGAGGACCCTACAGCCTCAGCCGCCTTCACCTCCGTCGGGTCCCTCGCCGCTGGCAGTGAACGGGGAGACAATGCACGTCGACGTAGCACCGTCTCCATCGACCCAGCGCCAGCAACCGCAGCGGCTCAAAGTGTGGCCCCTTCGCCCTGCGGTCACGGACCCTCCAGCTGCTGTTAACCTCCGCCAGTAGAAGAAGATGCTACGTTCCTGGGTATGGGTGCATACTCTAGGCCTCGTTTTGTCGGTCGGTGTTTCGAGCTATTCACAAGACGAATGTGGGGTGCGTGTGGGAGCTTTTCATCAGCTGAAGTTTCGGCTTCCTCAGTGGCCCCTGCGCCCACCCCCGCCGCCCCCTCCCCAGCTGTCGTTTCTGGCAGCGCCGGTACACGAGGAGATTTTTTTAAGGGGGGATATGGTTTCAAAAGTATCCTGAACTTTGAACACTTCTACGAGAAACACATGACCGTGTAGTTCATTCTCTGTAACTAAGAACACAATGAATTCAACACTAACGGTCTTTGTTGACGGTCAAAAAAAACACGTAACCAAATTTGTAATCCTCTCCTAACAGGGAAATAAGTTCAGAACTAAACGGTACTTCGACAAACAGAAAGAAGGCTTCCACAGTCAGATTCGTTCTCTATTAGCTCACTATTAAAAGTTTAAGTACTCGCTCTCCTTGAGCGGACCACTCACTGGAACAGATCAACACGTAAGTCTGTACGAATTCAAGTTTCCACAGTCTTAGCAAGTGAGTCTAACAAAATACCAGGTGGACCGCCAGCGGGATCGAAGTCTCTTGGAGGCGACGACGACGTGAGGTCGGCGCTGCTGGATCCGGAGGAGACTTCCTCTCTTGGCTGGCTGCTTTGTAACTGCCGTGATCGTCGCGGATGCGATCCTAAATACCCGCACGGTGGAGGTACACTTCTCCCTGATTGGCTGCCCGCCACACTTTCAGATACAGTGAAAGGTTCGTGATATGAGCCACCTCTCTTGCCCTCTGTACTGTGGTCCAGTATGCGCGAAGGCCCTTTGCAGGTAGCGCTGCAAATGACGGGGTCAGAATGTCGTGTAGTCGCAGGGCCTGAACTGGCAGCCAATCCGACGGCGCGGCGGCGTGTTGCCGCGTGGCGCCGGTCTTGACGGCATTCTGTGAGACGCCAGTTCCCTATGCTATTGATACCATGCCGTGCAGTACATGTCTGGACGTTGACGGTATCCCAGGAGACTGCACTGCCGTCTGCAGCCAGCTCCGTGACACACCCATGTTTGCTCGCGTGGCTAGTGTCGTCATGAAGCCTTTTTATAGGACACTGCATCGCTCTAGCCTGGTCTCTGTCAGTTAGTTGAGTTCCTCAAAATGTGTCTGAGTTCTTAAGGGACCAAACTGCACAGGTCATCGGTCCCTAGACTTACACACTACTTAAACTAACTTAAACTATCCTATGCAAGAAGATCACAGACCTCTGCCCGCGGGAGGACTGGAATCTCCGGCGGAAGGGGCCGCGCAGTCAGTGACATGGCGCCTCTAACCGCGCGGCCACTCCGCTCGGCTTGATCCCTTCCTTTGTACTCGAAGAGTTATCAGCAGCCTCTGTTGTTCTTGTGTATCATGAAGCTGCTTGTGTCACAAGGACATGCATTGGATTGGATTCTGGGCTTGTTGTGATTGAAGGTATGTAAAAGCAGTTACTTATGTACTACATGTACTTCTCATTATTTTGATTTCTGTCTTAGAACTCACTGATTCCTTGGCATTCAACTCCAGGCCACCAGTACAAAAACTACCCTGAATATCACAATGTACATATTAAAATTATTCATTGTATAAAACTAAGACTCACTTCAATTATCAGTAACACACTTAGCCAACGTCCGCCCCCGGTAGCTGAATGGTCAGCGTGACAGAATGTCACTCCCAAGGGTCCGGGTTCGATTCCCGCTCAGAAACTGGGTGTTGTGTTGTCTTAATCATCATCATTTCATCCCCATCGACGCGCAGGTCGCCGAAGTGGCGTCAAGTCGAAAAAGCTGCACCAGGCGAACGGTCTACCCGACGGGAGGCCCTAGCCACACGACATTATTACTTGGCCAACAGCCGTTAAAAAAACTTCATTATCTTCTAAAGAAGCACATCTTAGAGCAGCTTACGTAAAATCACAAGATTACTCTTAGACATCCATGTGACAACATGTAAATAGTCTCTAGCACCGCTACTTGCAGAATTTGAATATATCTTGCCAAACGTTAGAAAACGCACCTTTTCAACGTAGCAACAACATTCATTTAACTTTATTTTTAAATTCTCTCAAATCCCAGCCGGGAGCTTTACAGGAAAGTGCGTCTTTCAGCGTGTCACCCACAACTAATTTAAGTTTAATAAAATTCAGACAGACCAGACTGGCCAGCCGGAGTGGCCGAGCGGTTCTAGGCGCTACAGTCCGGAACCGCGAGACTGCTACGGTCGCAGGTTCGAATCCTGCCTCGGGCATGGATGTGTGTGATGTCCTTAGGTTAGTTAGGTTTGAGTAGTTCTAAGTTCCAGGGGACTGATGACCACAGCAGTTAAGTTCCATAGTGCTCAGAGCCATTTGAACCATTTGAACACCAGACTGAAGAGGATTCCAGTTTTGAAACTTCTTTATTTAAATACGTGAATCTGCACTCAAACTGCTGAAAAACTGAGAAGATGAAACTTCTACGTTATTTGATTCTGAAACAGCTGAGTAAAACTGAACGTACTGAGCCTGCTTTCTCTTTACTTTTTGTCATCATATCAACACTGACCCACAATATTCTAGAGCAACGCAATCTTAGTGCGCAAAAAATTACGACCTAACTTCACATAATTAATACTAAAGAATGGTCATGAATACGAAGCAATCCTGACAATAACCTATACATTTCATTAAGCACTTACCTCACAAAAATCCTCATTACGCGAACTACTGCAATACAGCGAGCGTCAATATTGCCGGAAAAATAAAAGATTCCCACTACTAAAGCCACTAACTACTAATAGGCATGTGGTTAGCAAAGGAAAGATTTTGTTGCAAACCAAATAATGTATTTTTTACCTTAATAATGTGACATCCAGTTCAGACACGAATATAAATCGTCATTGTCATCCAGCACAAAGATGTATAATCATGAATAATTTTCAGTCTGCAAGTCGGATACTTCCAGATCGTTAGCCTACGCTAGCACTTCAGACCTCTACCCTCCATCAATGTTGACTTCCCACATTTAACATCCATCGCTGCCGGCTGTTCACCTCCAACTGCCCAACAGTACTTCCATCACTGCTGGCGGCTAACTTCCAACTGCCCAACAGTACTGGCGATTAACTTCCAACAACGAGTCCACCCAGCCACAGAGTCTGTTACAAAGAAAGTGCAGTCAGAGATCCAGTGCAAAGCGCTCCACAGCGCTGCCAATGCAGAAGCAGCCCATTTACACAGTGTGTTGGAGAAATTCGTATAAGCTCTACAGCGAAAATAAATACACTACACCAGTTGCTACAAGGCGTGTCAAGTATCCATGTGATTGCCTCTGTAACTTGAGGCCAAATTTATGAGACTCGACCGGCGGTAAACTTCCATCGATGCCCACGCACCACTCACTGGGAACGATTACAGCTGAACACAGTACTGCATCACCGTGTGAACTCCACCCAAACATTCACACCATCTGACATGTGGTGCAAACGACTTTGCCGTAGTGGTGACATAGCACCAGTTGCCGTCAGATCACCGAAATTAAACGCTGTCGGGCTTGGCTAGCACATGGACAGGTGGATGTCCGGGTCTGCGAGCGCCTTTGGCACGCGGGGTGTTCACAGGCCTTGTGAGACCAACTGAAGAGCTACTTGATCGAGAATTAGGGGTTCCAGTCACGAAAACTGACAACGGCAGGGTGAGTGGTGTGCTGACTATATGCCCTTCCTTATCATCATCCTGTGACCCCTATCGGATGAGGACATGGCGGTCTGTCGGTATCATTGAACCTTTGGAGGCCTGTTCGGCATTACATGGGGCATAAATACCTGCTGCAATCCATGCAAGGCACAAATTACTGCTTAGCAGCTGATTCACAGCAATAACTAATAAGGAGCGAGTGAAAGCTCGTGCCGGCACGCTCGACGTTAAGTTCACTAGTCTGCCTCTTCACGTGTCCCTGAACGGAATGTCCTTCCCCCAGTGACGGAGCAGCACTTTCCCTAGCGCACTCACAACTTATCCGTACAAACCAGTACAGGGCCCAAGGTGATGCAGAGGTAACAAAAATTAAAAAATGAGAAAAAACCATTTGATGCGTATTGTCTGTAGCACGAAGTAGTATTCTCGCAAATACACTGAAAACTTCGACATATTTTAGTAATAAACAATGTTGTCACACTTACATCGATCACACAAAGTCAGCACTCCAGCGGTCTAAGAAGTGCTGCCTGTTCTTATTCTAACTGATCTCCTACGTCGTAAAAATGTAATAATAATACTATATGCCTTTTCCATCTCCACGTGTGTACTCCGCAAGCGGTTTTACAGTGAATGGTGACGATATATTCCCCATTATCAATGTATTCTGAAATCAGTGACAGGGATCATCGACTGCCAAGCACTGTGAAACATAGGGAACGTCTGGGAAGTTCAAGGAAACGAAAGGGATCGATATTCCAAATTTATGCCAGCCTTTGAGTGGAGGTGATGCAGTTACATGTGTCAACAACACTCATCCGTTAGCTGCACGGGTAACATGTATGATCTCGCTGATGTGATGAAGCGAGTAAATTCCTTCAGTGCGTGACTGACTAAGTAATAAGAAATATTTACGTTGGTGGATAAGGTCGTAGCGTTTTTGTTTTGCATGTTGGATGCTATGGGTTTATTTATCGATTGTTGTTCTTATTTGTAGTTCATTGTTGCTATTCGGGTTCCTTTATTGTCATTTTAGCATTTTAAAATAGTGAGTGGAACTGTGGACGATAGGAAATAGACAGCCAAATGGAGAAAGGGCTCGTTTCCGACACATTCCTCTTTTGAGTTCAGTAGAGGGCGACAGATGGCGTTGTGGTTGGCCCGCTAGATGGCGCTGCCATAGGTCAATCGGATATCAACTGCGTTTTCTTTTAAATAGGAACTCCTTTTTTTATTACGTATTCGTGTAGTACGTAAAGAAATATGAATGTTTTAGTTGGACCACTTTTTTCTTGGTGACAGATGGCGCTGTAATAGTGACAAACATATGGCTCACAAATTTAGACGAACAGTTGGTAACAGGTAGGTTTTTTAAATTAAAATACAGAACGTAGCCGGCCGGTGTGACCAAGCGGTTCTAGGCGCTTCAGTCTGGAACCGCGCGACAGCTACGGTCGCAGGTTCGAATCCTGCCTCGGTCATGGATGTGTGTGATGTCCTTAGGTTAGTTACGTTCAAGTAGTTCTAAGTTCTAAGTTCTAGGGGACTGATGACCTCAGATGTTAAGTCCCATAGTGCTCAGAGCCATTTGAACCATTTGAACAGAACGGAGATACGTTTGAACATTTTGTTCCGGCTGTTCCAATGTGATACATGTACCTTAGTGAACTTATCATTCCTGAGAACGCATGCTGTTACAGCGTGATTACCTGTAAATACCACATTAATGCAATAAATGCTCAAAATGATGTCCGTCAACCTCAATGCATTCGGCAATAAGTGTAATGACATTCCTCTCAACAGCGAATAGTTCGCCTTCCGTAATGTTCGCACGTGCATTGACAATGGGCTGACGCATGTTATGAGGCGTCGTCGGTGGATCACGATAGCAAATATCCTTCAACTTTCTCCACTGAAAGAAATCCGGGGACGTCAGATACGGTGAAAGTGCGGGCCATGGTATGGTGCTTCGACGACCAATCCACCTGTCATGAAATATGCTATTCAATACCGCTTCAACCCCACGCGAGCTATGTGCTGGACATCTATCATGTTGGAAGTACATCGCCATTCTGTCATGCAGTGAAACATCTTGTAGTAACATCGGTAGAACATAACGTAGGAAATCAGCATACATTGCACCATTTAGATTGCCACCAATAAAATGGGGGCTAATTATCCTTCCTCCCATAATGCCGCACCATACATTAACCCGCCAAGGTATCTGATGTTCCATTTGTCGCAGCCATCGTGGATTTTCCGTTGACTAATAGTGCATATTATGCCCGTTTACGTTACCGCTGTTGGTGAATGACGCTTCGTCGCTAATTAGAAAGCGAGCAAATAAATCTGTCATCGTCCCGTAATTTCTCTTGTGCCCAGTGGCAGAACTGTACACGACGTTCAAAGTCGTCGCCATGCAATTCCTGGTGCATAGAAATATGCTACGGGTGAAATCGATGTTGATGTAGCATTCTCAACACCGACGTTTTTGAGATTGCTGATTCTCGCGCAGTTTGTCTGCTACTAATGTGCGGATTAGCCGTGACAGCAGTTAAAACACCTACTTGGGCATCGTTATTTGTTGTAGGTCTTGGTTGACGTTTCACAAGTATCTGAACACTTCCTGTTTCCTTGAATAACGTAACTATCTGGCGAACGGTCAGGACACTTGGATGATGTCGTTCAGGATACCGAGCAGCATACATAGCACACACCCGTTGGGTATTTTGATGACAATAGCCATACATCAACACGATATCGACGTTTTCTACAATTGGTAAACGGTCCATTTTAACACGGGTATTGTATCATGAAGCAAATACCGTCCGCACTGGCGGAATGTTACGTGATATACCAAGTACTTATACGTTTGTGACTATTACAGCGCCATCTATCACAAAGTGAAAAAAATGGTCCAACTAAAACATTCCTATTTCTTTAAGTACTACACGAATAGGCAAGAAAAATGGTGGTTCCTATTTTAAAAAACGCAGTTGATATCCCTTTGATCTATGGCAGCGCCATCTAGCGGGCCAACCATAGCGCCATCTGGTTTCCCCCTTCAAGCTAGACAAGTTTCGCTCTTTGTAGTTTTTTCGTTTGACGCTTATTCCAGGATTCCAATACACCATATTATTCCCCACTCTTTTGGCTACTAAACCCAATTTTCAACATAATAATGCGACGACCTTACGTTACACTGATGTGTGGGCCTGCATGCCGGCTTAGCACCACTCTACTGTTCGACGTCGGAGGCTTGCTTGAATAACCTCCCCATCATCCATGTACTGGTTTCCGCTGAGTGCATCCTTCATTTGGCCAGACAGATGAAAGTCGAAAGAGCGAGATTCGGGCTGTAGGGTGGATTATGAACAGTCCAAAGAAGTTTTGTCAGTTCATCTCAAGTGTGCAAACTCGCGCGATGTCATGGAAAAGGAGAAATTCTCTTGCATTTTTGTAGCAACGAACAAGCTGAAACCTTTCCTTCAGTTTCTTGGGGGCGGCACAATACACTTACTAGTTGATCATTGCACCCTGAGGGAGGACACAAAGCACAACAGCCCCTTGAGATACCCACAAGTCTGTCGCCATGACTGCACTCGCCGAGGGTGCGGCTTTGTTTCCGGAGGATAATGTGGTGTGACGCCACTCCATGGATTGCCGTTTTGTTTCTGGTTCTAAGTGATGAATCCATGTTTCATTTCCTGTGACGATCCTCTACAAAAAGACAGTCACGATCAGCCTCGTAACGCGCGAGCAATTCAACACAGATGGTCCTCTCTTTATGGTGTTCTATTAGGCGGCCTGGAATCCACTGAGCACACATCTGATGGTCCTCCGTTAGGCCGTGAGGAACCCAGTGGGCTCACACCTCTTAGTATCCGTGCATCAGCTCGAATAGGAGTTTCGGCGTGTGCCAACATTGCAGGAATCGCGAGTGTGTGAAGCCTGCTGGACAGTTTGCGCGATCTTGTTGACGGACTCCTCGTCCAACGACTCACCGCGCTTTTATTCACTACCAGACCTTCTTAGACATTCTGCAAGCACCTAGAAATACCTAGGATGCTCTGATTTCCCGCAAAAGAAACTCAGCGACAGCTCCCTGGTTGGAAAACACTTCCGTTACAGAAGCCATTTTGAAGGCTATATACGAGTGCTGGAACTTCCATAGTGGCAACTATTTATTAACAGCTTGTACAAAGTAGATACCTGTTTCAAAGTTTTACTGACCTTCAAAGTAGTCACCAGCATTGAGTACAACCCGTTGCCAATTATGTGGAACTTGTAGGATACTCTCAGCAGTGCCAGTTGTGTTGACAGTTCGAACGGGGCGGTTTATTGCCCGACGAATTTGTAGCAGTTCTGAAGCGAGTGCCGTGAAGTGTTTCCTTCAGTTTAGAAATCGATTTGAACTCACAAGGGCTTGAGTCAGGGGGGTGCAGTAGGTGGTATAGCACTGAGCAGCCACATCAGTCAAATAAACCAGTAACAGCTCGCACTGTATGTGCTAGAGCATTATCCTGCAAAATGATGGTCAGGTCCTGCAGAAAGTGTCATCACTTCTGTCTAAATGCTGTTCATTTTTGGAATACAGCCTACGAACAGCCTAAGTCCTATACCACTTGCTACATTCCCCTGACTTAAGCCATCGTAAGTTCAACTCGATTTCTAAACTGAAGGAAACACTTCGCGGTGTTTGCTTCAGAACTGCTACAGATTCGTCGGGCAATAGACCGCGCCGCTCGAACTGTCAACACAACTGGCACTGCTAAGAGTATCCTACGACTCCCACATCGCTGGCAACGGGTTATACACAATGCTGGTGATTACTTTGAAGGTCAGTAGAACTTTGAAACACGTATCTATTTTGTACAAGCTGTAAATCAATAGTTGCCACTATTAAAGTTCCAACCCTCGTACAGCGCTGCCAGCTATCGGAACATCGATAACCTATAGGTGCTGAGGACAGAATATTCCAAGATGTCTGACAACAAATTTCACACTTCCCCAGCCAAAACTGGCTGAAAAAAGAAACGTTGCATTTTCGTTATTGAACGCCCCCTCGTATATTTATGCACAGGTTACTAAATTACACGCCGGTGATTTCTGGGCGTGGAGCTGACACTCGATAGTGTCTCAGCTGTTCATTTTCAGATATGGCGAATTTGGTGACCAAAACCGCCTTATCACGATTCTGCCCTTGCAACACTATCAGATATGCTGGCAGACGCCAAGGAAAGACATCGTGGATGAAGGATGCAGGTGGTTCTCACAAGGGAACCTCCCCATCGCACCCCCCTCAGATTTAGTTATAAGTTGGCAGAGTGGATAGGCCTTGAAAAACTGAACACAGATCAATCGAGAAAACAGGAAGAAGTTATGTGGAACTATGAAAAAAATAAGCAAAATACACAAACTGAGTAGACCATGTGAGATAAGTAATATCAAAGACCGTGGATAGCGTGAGCAGCTGTGAAATGAGAGGACCTTGGTTCAAGTCTTCCCTCGAGTGAAAATTTTAATTTTTTGTTTTCAGACAATTATATCTGTCCGTCTGTCCGTCCGATGCGATCACATTTTTGGGAGTGATAATCACATCCACAAGAAAACC
The DNA here is from genome assembly GCF_023898315.1 of Schistocerca nitens. Classification (NCBI taxonomy): domain Eukaryota; kingdom Metazoa; phylum Arthropoda; class Insecta; order Orthoptera; family Acrididae; genus Schistocerca; species Schistocerca nitens. The sequence continues at coordinate 169,865,244 of NC_064622.1, forward strand.
TAAATCGGGCAAGGTAGAAGAATCTTTTTATCAATTCGCCAAGTGTACAAGTTAGGTGGGTCGACAACATATTACTGTCATTTGACGCACATGCCGTCACCAGAATCGTATAGAATATATGAGACGTGTTTTCCTGTGGAGTAATCGGTTGACCTATGACCTTGCCATCAAATCTTTTCGGTTCCCATTGGAGAGGCACGTCCTTTCGTCTACTAATCGCACGGTTTTGCGGTGCGGTCGCAAAACACAGACACTAAACTTATTACAGTGAACAGAGATGTCAATGAACGAACGGACAGATCATAACTTTGCGAAAGTAAAGAAAGTAAATTTTTCGCTGGAGGGAGGACTTGATCCAAGGACCTTTGGTTCCGCAGCTGCCCTCGCTAACCACGGGACCACGGCGCTCATGAGCTTCCGTTGTCCATGTTGTTGCCTATGTTCGCAAGGACTACTCAATTTGTACATTTTGCTTATTTTTTTTCGTAGTTCCACACAACTTCTTCCTGTTTTCTCGATTGATCTGTGTTCAATTTTTCAAGGCCTATCCACTGTTACAACTTATAACTAAATCTGAGGGGGGTGTGTGGGGAGGTTCCCTTAAAAAGATCCACTCACATTAATATGACCACCGCCTGTTTTCAAGTCAACGCGCAATAACCGCTGACAGACGGCAGGTGGTAGCACTAGCAGTGGAGGGTATATAAAGCGCGTCAGATGAAAGCGGAGAAACAGTGCAGTTATTGTTGTAATTCGGGAAAGGAGCTATGTATCTGACGTCCAAGGCGACAGAATCATTTGCCGTTGGGCCGAAAGTGGAAGCAATTTCGAAACGGCTAGTGCCGTCGTGTTAAAGTAAACAGTGCATGAAAAATGACGCTATCCAATACCGGAGCCGACGCAGCTGTGGCGCACCACAAGCTGTAGATAATAGGGATGAACAACGGCTGCGGTGATATGTAGGGGCAAACGCATGTTCAACTGTTGAGCAACTGACCGCCCAGAGGACCCAAGGGGCTGTCAACAGTGTCTTCTCAACGAGCGATCAGCAAACGTTGCTGCATATGGATCTCTACAGCGAGCGCCTGCTTCGTACACCGATGATGACTGCTGTTGATCTGAAATGAAGGCTAGAATTTGCATGTCAGTACCGCAAATGGACTTCCGCTGAGTGGCGACAGTTAGCCCTTTCAGATGAATCACATTTTTTGCTCCACAGGACATATGGCCGTGGCACGTATGGCCCACAACTATCGTCGGAAGGGTGCACGCCAGAGAAGAGAGCCTATGGACTAGGGAATGTCTTCATGGGTTTCCGTGAGTGATCCGGGAGTCAAAATGCATCAACAAAATTATGCATGTATCCATGTTGACTATGACCACCCCTAAATGCTGTTTGTTGCCCCTCGGGATGATGACATCTACCAACAGGACTATGCAGCGTGCCACACAGCTAATAGTACATGTGCGTGGTTCGAAGAGCAACAAGATGACTTTACCATACTACCCTAGTCACCAGACTCCCCTGATTTAAACCCTGTCGAGAATCTGTGAGACCACATCGGTCGAACCATTCACAGCATAGCTCTTCAACCGAGAAACTGGCGCAGCTGGTCACGGCAGTAGCGTCGGCATGGCTCCATATCCGTGTCAGTACCTCAGTGACCCTCTTCCTACACGTGTCACAGTGGTCGTGCTGTGAAATGAGGTTATTCAGACCTTTCACAGGTGGTCGCATAAATGTGAATGGACAGTGTATATATAATACAGTCCCCGCCGACGTGCGTCCGTGGAACGTTAACTGTATCATACGGCCTTTGGCCTGGATGACAGCGTATCTAGAGACGTCCATCGTCTTAGCGTAACAAAAAACTTGGGTCATCCGACCAGGAGACACCTTTCCATTGATTCAAGGCCAATTTCTATAATACCGTGCCCAGTGCGGTCGCTACTGATGTAGTTGTTGGGTCACGATGAGAACAAAATGTTCAACAACTGACGGTATGCTCCGAAACATCTGTGTCAGTACCGCCATTGTTCTCTGTCATCAGATCTTTCCCACGTCGCCGCCAGCTTCGACGTTCTGTGTTGAGGCGTTGACGTTCGACACCTTGTCGCTCAATCACGATTTTTCAACCACTTTCCAAAACTGCTCCCTACAGGAGCAAGCGAATAGATCATCAGCTTCACAGTATCCCACACGCACGTTTCCACGTTTCGGACCATAACAATTTGCCCTTTGTCAAGTCGTTTACATCAGTGGGTTCCCCCATCTGCGGCTCGTATCGTCACTAAAGTGATTCGCTGTCGCCTCTGCTCAATTTATAAAGGGAGAATCACATAAAACTTGCAACGGAAATATTGCGGAAATGGATAGTGCTATTGATGTGCAGCCGGCCGCTGTGGCCGAGCGGTTCTAGGCGCTTTAGTCCGGAACCGCGCGGCTGCTACCGGCGCAGGTTCGAATCCTACCTCGGACATGAATGTGTGTGATGTCCTTAGGTTAGTTAGGTTTACGTAGTTTTAAGTCTAGGGGACTGATGACCTCAGATGTTAAGTCCCATAGTGCTTCGTATTGTTAGCCAATAAACAGATGGTAATAATACCTTGAAAATATTCTTTTGATGCTAACATACACTTCTTTAAATGGGACAGTGCCTATTGATATTAAAAGACTAAAAGTAGGTTAAATTACAATGTCAGTGTGTTTGTTGCAGAGTTCTAGAGGAAGTCGTTTACGATATATAATATTTTGAAAAGTTTCCACACCGACACGTGTTTGTGCCATTCAACCTGCGTAGTTACTAGGTACGATGTCGTTCTGTTTCCTTACAGCGTGCTTGCGTTTTCCTTGACTGCATTGCTACTTGCTAGTCAGTATGTGACAATCCAAGCAGTGGGTCGTGAGTGGACGATGGAATTTACCAATACAGAAAAAGCCGACACTCTCATCATCTATGGAGAGTGTAGGAAGAATGCAGTTCTTTCCTGTACGGTTTATGTGGCAAAGTATCCCAAAAGACGTCAACTAAAACGTCCCCTTACAAAAATTATGAATGACTGCTGGTAAACTTCTATGTTATTTGTTTTTCAAACAGCTGAGCAAAATTCAACGTACTCAAACAGTTTTCTCTTTACGTATTCTGATCATCACTAAACTGACACACAATATTTTTAGCGCAACGCCATCTGACTTTAAAAAATCCCTACAAAAGAATGGCACTGACTAACAATAATCTACACCTTTCATGAATCACTTACCTCACAAAAATCATCGTTACACGAACTACTGCAATACAGCGAGCGCAACTACTGCCAGCTAACTACTGATATTCATAATTAGCAAATGAAAGGTTTTGATAGAGAACAAACAATGTATTTACCTTAATAACGTTTAAAAGTCATCATATATCTCTATCAATTCATGACATCCATCGTTACAAATTTCCTTTTTCTGGCGGACACACGCCCAGATCGTCCGCTTATAATAACTTCTCAAAACTCTGGCATCTCTCTCCCCACATCCACCACTGCTGGCAACTCACGTCCAACTGCCCAATGCTACGCGCTGTTCACATCCAACTGCCCAACACTACACCAGCGAATATTCCAGCAGTGAGTCCAGCCAGCCACAGACTGCACACAGCGCAGTCAGTGATTTTCATACAGAGCGCTACGTGGCGTTACCAACATAAAAACCTAAACAGCCTACTTACACAACCATATCGGCAATTATTTATCAAAGTCTTCAACCAATTACGTGAAAGTGTGTTCGTGTAACACCTAGACAACGTAAAATAAGGAAACAAGTGACGACAGAAGAGTGGGAAATTATTGTTCTTGCTGCTGTTGCAGTTGATCCGCACGTTAGCTCCCACGCAATCGCACGAGGAAGCGGCGTGATTCAGGACATGGGTTCCTATCCTATTACATCTCTCTCCATTAAAAGCTTCATGGGAACTACATGAGAATCGTATTAACTTCTGTACATGAGCCTTAAGACAAGATACCCAAATGTGTCTTGTTTGTCATGTGTCTAGTTTAGTGATAAAGCCCCATTTACAAATCATGGCCAGGTAAACCGCTAAAACATGCACTGTTGGTCTGTTAACAATCCCCGTTGGCTTCGTTAGGAGGAACGTCAGCATCCATACAGCATAAACGAGTGGTTTGGGATAGTGAATCATCAGCTCAGAGGCCCGTTTTTCACTGAAGGAACACTGAACGCCCACAAATATTGCAGCCACCTAACAGGCCATCTTTCACGGATGCTAGAAGACCTTCTTCTGCAGACTACGAGGAACCTGTTGTACAGCTGTCCAGTCCGTAGTGCACGAGGTACTACGGAATATCTACACGAATTATTTCCAAATCGTTGGACTGGACGCACAGGATCTTTACCTTAGCCGACCACTTCCCCGGATTTGACGCCTGTAGACTTTCTTCTGTGGGGAAAGTTGAAAGACACTATCTGCAAGGACATACCAACTACACCTGATAATATGCAAAGACTTATTACTGCAGCCTGCTCGGACATCTCCATTAAAATGCTAGCGCCGGCCGTGGTGGCCAAGCGGTTAAAGGCGCTACAGTCCGGAACCGCGCGACCGCTACGGTCGCGGGTTCGAATCCTGCCTCGGGCATGGATGTGTGTGATGTCCTTAGGTTAGTTAGGTTTACGTAGTTCTAAGTTCTAGGGGACTGATGACCTTAGAAGTTAAGTCCCATAGTGCTCAGAGCCATTTGAACCATTTAAAATGCTAGCACGTGTGCAGCAGTCGGTTCGTACCAAACTGGAAGCGTGTATCGGCGCGGTCGGTGGTCATTTTCAGTTGTCTCGTTACTGGCCGTAATTCACATAACTAGTGTATGCACTTGGGTTGTTCTTTAGTGTGTGCTACCACAAGTATTGTACAACTGTTGGTGTGGGAACTTTTTAAAAATGGCTCTGAGCACTATGGGACTTAACTGCTATGGTCATCAGTCCCCTAGAACTTAGAACTACTGAAACCTAACTAACCTAAGGACCAGAATGAGATTTTCACTCTGCAGCGGAGTGTGCGCTGATATGAAACTTCCTGGCAGATTAAAACTGTGTGCCCGACCGAGATTCGAACTCGGGACCTTTGCCTTTCGCGGGCAAGTGCTCTACCAACTGAGCCACCGAAGCACGACTCACGCACGGTACTCACACCTTTACTTCTGCCAGTACCTCGTCTCCTACCTTCCAAACTTTACAGAAGCTCTCCTGCGAACCTTGCAGAACTAGCACTCCTGAAAGAAAGGATATTGCGGAGACATGGCTTAGCCACAGCCTGGGGGATGTTTCCAGAATGAGATTTTCACTCTGCAGCGGAGTGTGCGCTGATATGAGAGCTTCTGTAAAGTTTGGAAGGTAGGAGACGAGGTACTGGCGGAAGTAAAGCTGTGAGTACCGGGCGTGAGTCGTGCTTCGGTAGCTCAGTTGGTAGAGCACTTGCCCGCGAAAGGCAAAGGTCCCGAGTTCGAGTCTCGGTCGGGCACACAGTTTTAATCTGCCAGGAAGTTTCATAACCTAAGGACATCACACAACACCCAGTCATCACGAGGCAGACAAAATCCCTGACCCCGCCGGGAATCGAACCCGGGAACCCGTGCGTGGGGGGAACTTTGCAAAACACGATATCTCGTAAACGATTCGCATTAGAATCCTGCAAGAGATACAACGGAACTTGGAATTTACCCTACTTTCAATTCGTTAATGTCAATAGGCGTCGTACGAACTAAAAAGTGTATGCATGCAGAAAAACTACACTTTCTAAATATTATCGCAGTCTGTTGACTGCTACCAATACGAGCCCTGACTATCAATCCATTCTGTGAAAACCGCATATCAATGTCACTTTCCATTTCCTCAATATTTCCCGAAAACATGTTATGTGATTCACCCTGTATACTTTCCTTCCCGCTTCTCGTAGCCACAATGTCATCAGGAGGCTTTTACTCTCTCTGTGGGTAGTGCTCCCAATGTCTCGGTTCATCGGTATATGTTCGTCTGTTCATCTCATTTTGCATTAATTTTTGCAGGAAGGAATCTCTGCATTATAACCGCTAGGAAGCGATTTTAATTAGTCGAGAAGTTCCCTGGCTCGCTCTTGCTTATTTTTCTATTACTCCATCACTTGGTAAGGGTCTCGGGGATAAATGGTCCAAATATAATACAATATAGCAGGTCAGCAACTGGAAGCAGTTAATTCCATAAATTATCTGGGAGTAGGCATTAGGAGTGATTTAAAATGGAATGATCATATAAAGCTGATCGTCAGTAAAGCAGATGCCAGACTGAGATTCATTGGAAGAATCCTAAGGAAATGCAATCCGAAAACAAAGGAAGCAGGTTGCACTACACTTGTTCGCCCACTGCTTGAATATTGCTCACCAGTGTTGGATCCATACCAGATAGGGTTGATAGAAGAGGTAGAGAAGATCCAACGGAGAGCAGCGCGCTTCATTACAGGATCATTTAGTAATCGCGAAAGCGTTACGGTGATGACAGATAAACTCCAGTGGAAGACTTTGCAGGAGAGACGCTCAGTAGCTCGGTACGGGCTTTTGTTGAAGTTTCGAGAACATACCTTCACCGACGAGTCAAGCAGCACATTGCTGCCTCCTACGTATGTCTCGCGAAGAGACCATGAGGATAAAATCAGAGAGGTTAGAGCCCACACAGAGGCATACCGACAATCTTTCTTTCCACGAATAATACGAGACTGGAATAGAAGGGAGAACCGATAGAGGTACTCAAAGTACCCTCCGCCACACACCGTCAGGTGGCTTGCGGAGCATGGATATAGATGCAGATGTAGATAACTCGATCTTCACACTTCAGAAACACTGCACAACGTTAAATAAACGTAAGGACGAGGGTTAGATACTTAACTACCGCGTACCTAAACCCTATTGCTTTGTTTACCCCGCTGCAGTTGTTCTCTTGCTTCACTCACGGCCAGCTAAATATTTAGTTCTCTAAAAGTAATTATTTGTGGCAGGTTGGGAGACACACAACGAGATCCAAGTTCATCTGACAAGATGAAAATATATTCTGTTAATTAAACACTTTGTTTTAGGTTGCACTGTTCAAAACTAATGTTTCAAATTATCGATGTAATAGTTCCTTGCCACTTAAACGACGCGGTCCTTTCGAATGTACGGTCGAAACACTAATCACTGAACTGAAATGCTTGTAGCGCAGATACACAGCTCTCGTCCCTACATACTGTTAAAGTACGTTTTAGCAATTTAGACGGGTGCCAAGGCTCTTGCAAATAACTTAATCCCTCCTGATGGCGTTACTGGTTATTTTCACGAGTGCATACGGCTTTTTGATGACTTGGCGGTACGATATCCGAACGAAAAGTACATTGTTTGACGACTGCTAAGGAACAACTGTCATTTGCTACGGAACACCCGACAATCGGTGCGGTACACCCGACAATTACTACGGAACACCGAAGCAATGAAATGTAGATGGCGTGACGTGTCAACTGTAGTGAAGGCTGGGCACGGACGCTCTGTATGCATTCGACACTTCATGCAGTGCGGTGTTTGACGAAGGTTGTAGTGGGGCCGATTACTGCGGCATTTCGTGTAATACTGCTACGTGTCTGCAAGACATCAGTTGAATGACAACGGTCTTTAACGAGCAGTTGGACGGCTCGAAGCCGCTCAAAGTGTCCCTATTGTGACCACAGTACCGGTGTGTCCAAAAGTGTCAGCTCCTGGTTAAAACTGGCCTCTGAAAGTGCGAAAGCTTGCTGATGGTCCTAGACAGGCCACCACAACGCAAGAGGATCGACACGTAGCTCTAGTAGAGGAAAGGAACAGACATCTCGCTCCTAGACATATCGCTTGCAACCCCTGCCGGCACACATGTTTCCGCCAGAACTGTTTTTGGCCGGCCGCGGTGGTCTAGCGGTTCTAGGCGCTCAGTCCGGAACCGCGCCACTGCTACGGTCGCAGGTTCGAATCCTGCCTCGGGCATGGATGTGTGTGACGTCCTTAGGTTAGTTAGTTTTACGTTGTTCTAAGTTCTAGGGGACTGATGACCACAGATGTTAAGTCCCATAGTGCTCCGAGCCATTTGAACCATTTTAGAACTGTTTTGGGGTGATTAAATCAGACTGGTCTGTACTCTCGTAAGACTGTGAAATGTATCCTACTTCAGCCACCATATAGTCGAGAGCATGTTGGTTGGGGACAGCATCAATGGTCCAGAGTGGTGTCTGACGAATCCTGCTTCACTGTTGCGAGTGATTCTGGCTACCAGTTAGTGTGGTGAGCGAGGGGAACACGTTGAACACCACAGACTGTTCGTGAACGCCATCGATATGGCCTATGTGTTATGGTATGGGCAGACGTTTTGCACAATGGCAGAACAGCTGTAAGTAGGTTGTTTAGATTTTTTATGTTGGTAATATGTAAGTAGACTGATTAGGTTTTTATGTTGGTAATGTGTAAGTAGGCTGTTTAGGTTATCACTGTTAGCATTCAACCGCGATTCTTATACATATATTTTAACAACGCGTTTCAAGAGACAATGCTCTCATCATCAGGTTGTAAAGTCTATGTCATGAAATTAAACGGCCTAAAAAGACAAAATACCATCACAAATAGTTGGGAAGTCCATAGAGTAAAACAGAATTAAAAGTATATTGGACTGTGGGTCCTCGTCTTACATTGAAGTTGTTGACACAAGTCGATGGCCGTCCCATAGCTACCAAGTATGCTGTCGCACTATGCCGGCTCGGGAGCTGTTGTGGACTGACGTGCCTAGGTGTTGTGGCGTAGTTACAGCCGTGTGCTTGACGGTAACGCTATGCTATTGGGCGCCTTATTTCCTTATTGCATTGGTCTGCCATCGTTAGCCTCTCGCAACTCCGTCAGTGACATGCTACAAGTTTAAAGTCACATATCTACCCTAAAATAATTCTAAAAACTCGCTAAAAAATCTCATTTCTTAAAAATTATCTTGTGCATTTAGAATATTGCTTTGTTTCTTTTCATGGATGGCTATCTCGAATTCCTCTAGTAAATCAAGTTTCCTCCCTTTCTTTTTTACATGCAATATTTCTACGTTATCTTCTAAGCTATTAAGGGGATGGCCTGTTTCATATATATGGTTCGCAACAGCTGATTTGTCATAATTTCCTAACCTGAACGCATCTTTATGTTCTTTATACCGGATCGTGAATGATCTTCCTGTCTGCCCTATATATTTTGCATCACAAGTTCTGCACTGAATCTTATAAACTCCCGATCTTTCAAACTTATATCTCTTCTCGCCAATATCGTGCTTAAGGCTATACCTCACTAGGTTATTAGTCTGAAAAACTATTTTAACATCGTATGGCTCCCGAGCCGGCATAGTGCGACAGCATACTTGATAGCTATGGGACGGCCATCGACTTGTGTCAACAACTTCAATGTAAGACGAGGACCCACAGTCCAATATACTTTTTAATCTGTTTTACTCTATGGACTTCCCAACTATTTGTGATGGTATTTTGTCTTTTTAGTCCGTTTAATTTCATGACATAGACTTTACAACCTGATGCTGAGAGCATTGTCTCTTGAAACGCGTTGTTAAAATATATGTATAAGAATCGCAGTTGAATGCTAACAGTGATAACCAGTATTACGACAACTGCTACCTCGACTCCATAATGGATTATATTAAATAGGCTGTTTAGGTTTTTATGTTGGTAATGCCATGTGTATGTGTATGAAAATCGCTGACTGCGTTGTGTGTAGTGTGTGGCTGATTGTACTCATTGTTGGAATATTCGCTTGTGTAGTGTTGGGCAGTTGGATGTGAACAGCGCGTAGCGTTGGGCAGTTGAAGGTGAGCCGCCGGCAGTGGTGGATGTGGAGAGAGACCGGCAGTGGTGGATGTGGAGAGAGAGATGCCAGAGTTTAGAGAGGTTATTATAAGCGGACGATCTGGACGTGTGTCCACCAGAAAAAGGTAATTTGTGAAGATGGTTGTTATGAACTGATAGATATATATGACGACTTTTGAACATTATTAAGGTAAATACATTGTTTGTCCTCTATCAAAATCTTTCATTAGCTAACTATGACTATCAGTAGTTAGTGCCTTCAGTAGTTAGAATCTTTTATTTAGCTGACAGTATTGGCGCTCGCTGTATTGCGGTAGTTCGAGTAACGAAGATTTTAGTGAGGTAAGTGATTCATGAAAGGTATAGGTTATTATTAATCAGGGCCATTCTTTTGTAGGGATTACTGAAAGTCAGACTGCGTTGCGCTAAAAAATATTGTATGTCAGTTTAGTGATGATCAGAATAAGTAAAGGGAAAACTGTTTGAGTACGTTGAGTTTTACTCAGGTGTTTGAAAATCAAATAACGTAGAAGTTTACCAGCACACATTCATAATTTTTCAGGGGGATGTTTCACAGCGCTGCATATCCTTGCGCGAGGTACCGTTACAGCAAAACGGTATCCAAGGATATTATGGTGGATCAGGTCCGCCTGTTTAAGGGTGCGGCCCGTACCGACAGTGTCTGCCCACACTGGTCCACCGGGGTATCGCATACTTTGGAAAGTGAAGATACTGAACGTATGGGATGGCCTGCGTACTCCTCGGACACAAAGCCTGTAGAACATGCCTGCGATCTGTTGGCAGAAGTTTTCTCAACCCTCCCAAACCCTGCAAGAACTGAAAACCGCCTTGCGAGAGATGTGCGACAAAATCCCCGGGGACTCGTCAACAGTTTGGCAGCCAGCATAAAGAAGGGTGGAAAATGTGCTTTAGTGTCGTTGGAGGACGTATTACTTACTGAGATCCGACATCGACCTTTAAGTTTGGAGTGAGCAGTGGCGGCATTGTGCTATATTTGGATCCTCTGACTGACTGGCATCCCGGCCGGAGGCTTCAATGGTTCAAACGGCTCTGAGCACTATGGGACTTAACTTCTAAGGTCATCAGTCCCATAGAACTTAGAACTACTTAAACCTAACTAACCTAAGGACATCACACACATCCATGACCGAGGCTGGATTCGAACCTGCGACCGTACCGGTCACGCGGTTCCAGATTGAAGCGTCGAGAACTTGAGTTTACGAACATTTACTGAATTTAAGCTTTTAAAATTTACATTCCATTTTCAATTCGCTGCTCTTGATAGTGAGCTTGGCCTAATTTGGTTGCACACTTGTAACTCATTGCAAGATTAGCAGACTTAAAGTTGTAAATTTGCCCACTTTCTCGGAGGATATTCTTGGTTGTTGTGTAATTTTGTTTAGAAACCTTTAATTAATTCCACTGCTATTCTTGTGTGGCTTTTATTTAAGGGCCTTACGGGTGCTTAAAACTTTGACTGAGTTTAACTTGTTGTCTATTGAGTTTTAAGAGTGGTTCCTGCCGGGGTAAGGACGACTTCGGCAAACTTACCGTGATAAATAGTAGTTATCTCAATTATTTTTTCTCCCTTTTAAATTCGCTTGCGTAAGTGTAGCTTGTTGTTCAAACTGATAGTTCTCATGTGTTAAACACTGATTACGTGAAAGAAACTTGCTGTTCATTATTGTATATCGGGTTCAAAAGAAGATTGTAGTTTTATTTATCATTGTGATTGCAATGTGCTCAGCCTGGGTTCGCCCTTCCACGTCTCCTTTCCTTCGTCCATACTATGTTTGAATATTTCTGGGAGTGTGACCTATTTCAGCATTGAACGTTCTTTATGTCCGTCTGTTCCGCTGTCACTTGGCGTGAAATCTGTATAATTTTCCGTCAGAGATATCTCACTCCACTTCTATCACGTACATACTATGTTTGAAGTTGTCCATCATTGCCTCCGGTTATTCCTGTCGAACAATGTCTCTGTACCTTGTCAGTAATCAAGCAGTGTGTCTACGCTCGTGATATTTGGTCTAACTTTTAATATTCACCCAGATAATTGGTCAGCTGCTCAGTACACGTTACTTGTCCCGTAACTGACACAACGCGGTTGATTGGTATTCTCGCGACATGACACAAGATTTCGGAATAATCAGTCTGAAATAAATCATGAATACTGAACCGACTGCCGCGCGGGCTAGGGCGTCTTGTCACGGTCCGGGCGGCTGCTCCTGTTGGAGGTTCGAATCCTCCATTAGGCATGGGTGTGTGTGTGCGTGTGTGCGTGTGTGTTGTCCTTAGGGTAAGTTAGTTTAAGTTAGAGTACTTAGTGCGTAAACATAGGGACCGATGATCTCAGCACTTTGGTCCCGTAAGATCTTGCCACAAATTTCCAATTTACTGAACCGACTGAACCGTCAACACTGATATGAAATATACAACTTTCGTGGGAAGCATTTTAATTTCTTCAACAAAAGTACTGTAAAGTTCATCATGCAGTCACGGCACCGACACTGCATGATAAACGTATCACCGAAGTTAGGGCACGACTTCCTACAATCGTGCGCTGCAATCGCCAGAGAGGCGACTATGCCGGCCGCGGTGGCCGTGCGGTTCTGGCGCTGCAGTCCGGAACCGCGGGACTGCTACGGTCCGCAGGTTCGAATCCTGCCTCGGGCATGGGTGTGTGTGATGTCCTTAGGTTAGTTAGGTTTAAGTACTTCTAAGTTCTAGGGGACTTATGACCTAAGATGTTGAGTCCCATAGTGCTCAGAGCCATTTGAACCATTTTTTAGAGGCGACTATCGATATCCGCGTGCGGGGTAGGCAGCGATAGTACAATACGCTTTCAAGTGTCGATTTCTGCCCTATACGAAACAATATCTTTTACTTTTCTACAGAATTTATGCTGAAACGAAAACGTGTGTATAGTTAAGATTCAATGCTAGACCGCGATTCGGAACTAGAACCCTTGATTTTCATGAGCTTTGTGTTGCAGATTAGTGTAATCCATGAAGAAATGAAAGCCTCAACTTGTAACTTGCCTGCCGGCCGCGGTGGTCTCGCGGTTCTAGGCGCGCAGTCCGGAACCGTGGGATGCTACGGTCGCAGGTTCGAATCCTGCCTCGGGCATGGATGTGTGTGATGTCCTTAGGATAGTTAGGTTTAAGTAGTTCTAAGTTCTAGGTGACTGATAACCACAGCAGTTGAGTCCCGTAGTGCTCAGAGCCATTTTTGTAACTTGCCTACCCATATACGTCGTGATATACACTGATGAGACAAAACATTATGACTACCGCCCACCGCGATGTTGAATGCTTCCCGGTGATGTTGCGGGCACGTGACGCATTAAGGAATGAATGTAAGAGGAAGAGAGACGAATCGGCAGTCATTATAGCGAAGGCACGGACCGCAAATGCAGAAATGCACTGATAAAAGCTGTTCTGACAAAAGGCACATTGTTGTGGGGCTGCGTCTGGAAACGAGAATATCCGCAACGGCGAACCTGGTAGCCTGTTTGCGAACTACTGTCGTGAGCGCCTGTGGACAGTGGTTGAAGGATGGCGGAATTACACGTAAGCCGCGTGGTACTGGACGTCCATGTCTCGTCTCAAAATGTAGAGGTCGGAGGATCCCCCAATGCGTAAACCTATCGAGGACTCTTATAATCCGTACTAAGCAGAACCGCTACTGCATTGTGTTTGAAAAGTGGACCAATACACTACTAAACAGATGGTCATGTTTTGTCTCATCGCTGTAGGTTCTGAAGGGTGTCCTATTAATCTTCTCCGTTAGAAATAACTTTTTTTCCAGAAACAAGAAAAAAAATGAAACAAATGTTATTTAGTTACCATTGGACATTATAGTTTTCCTTGTAACTTCGTGCATTACGAAGACATCAACAGAAATACGGATTTTTAAACAGCACCTCATGTTTTTTTTATTTGGTAATCCACATACACTCCTCACGACCTGTTCAAAAACGATATCACACAGTACCATCGTGTAAATATGACATAAAAAACGTAACACTAACTTACTTTAACTCTTCTGTATTATCACACATTGCAGGTTCGCAGTGTTTTGAGACCGTTCTTCTAGTGAGTTTAAGCGGACCACACCGTGGTTCAGGTCGAAAAAAATCGATTTTCGGTATTCATCATATTTCGATAGAGTAAGGCTTTATTTAAGTACTCTGAAAAGGATTTTGCTGAAAAATTTTTTTTCGAGCATTTAAAGAGCGTCTTCCTACCACGTGTGTTTATGTGCCACTCCCACTTTTCAGTCACCCAGTGTCAACCCACCCACTATCAACTCTAAGCCATAAGGAGATGCCATTATTAGCAAAATAGAATGTGTAGGCCTTGTTCAAAAATGTTTGGGAACAAGGCTGAGAAAACTAATTGTTGATATGAGAGAAAAAAACTAGAAAATGGAAAATTGTTGACCAGACAGGGTCGGTTAACTAAAACTGAAATAGAAACCTTGCAGGTATAATATGGGCAGGCAATTAGAAGAAATAAAGGAAATCTGGAGGCAATGAAGAGAGATCAGAATGAGATTTTCACTCTGCAGCGGAGTGTGCGCTGATATGAAACTTCCTGACAGAGTAAAACTGTGTGCCGGACCGAGACTAGAACTCGGAACATTTCCCTTTCGCGGACAAGTGCTCTACAACTGAGCTACCCAAGCACGACTCACGCCCCGTCCTCACAACTTAACTTAAGCCAGTACCTCGTCTCCTACTTTCCAAGCTTTACAGAAGCTCTCCTGCGAACCATGCAGAACTAGCACTCCTGAAAGAAAGGATATTGCGGAGACATGGCTTAGCCGCAGCCTGGGGGATGTTTTCAGAATGAGATTTTCACTCTGCAGAGGAGTGTGCGCTGATATGAAACTTCCTGGCAGATTAAAACTGTGGTGTCACCGCCAGACACCACACTTGCTAGGTGGTAGCTTAAATCGGCCGCGGTCCATTAGTACATGTCGGACCCGCGTGTCGCCACTGTCAGGATCGCAGACCGAGCGCCACCACAAGGCAGGTCTCGAGAGACGTACTAGCACTCTCCCCAGTTGTACGACGACTTTGCTAGCGACTACACTGACGAAGCCTTTCTCTCATTTGCCGAGAGACAGTTAGAATAGCCTTCAGCTAAGTCCATGGCTACGACCTAGCAAGGCGCCATTAGTTACTTCATGAATCTAAAGAGTCTCACTTGTATCATCAAGAATGCTGTGTACCAAAGGACGATATAAAAGTTAAGTGTTCTAGTAGCTACGTTCTTTTCTTTATCACATTCATCACGTATCCTGTTCCAGACTTCGCGCCAGTCGGCGTGTGTGTACGTGTGCCCTTTCGGCTACCCGTCTCTGTGGAGTGGCTGCCTTGTCAGTCCACTACAAAAACTGTGTGCCGGACCGAGTCTCGAACTCGGGACCTTTGACTTTCGCGGGCAAGTGCTCTACCAACTGAGCTACCCAAGCACGACTCACGCCCCCTCCTCACAACTTTACTTCTGCCAGTACCTCGTCTCCTACTTTCCAAACTTGAACTCTTCTGCGAACCATGCAGAACTAGCACTCCTGAAAGAAAGGATATTGCGGAGACATGGCTTAGCCACAGCCTGGGGGATGTTTCCAGAATGAGATTTTCACTCTGCAGCGGAGTGTGCGCTGATATGAAACTTCCTGGCAGATTAAAACTGTGTGCCGGACCGAGACTCGAACTCGGGACCTTTGACTTTCGCGGGCAAGTGCTCTACCAACTGAGCTACCCAAGCACGACTCACGCCCCGGCTCACAAGTTTACTTCTGCCAGTACCTCGTCTCCTACTTTCCAAACTTTATAGAAGCTCTCCTGCGAACCATGCAGAACTAGCACTCCTGAAAGAAAGGATATTGCGAGACATGGCTTAGCCACAGCCTGGGGGATGTTTCCAGAATGAGATTTTCACTCTGCAGCGGAGTGTGCGCTGATATGAAACTTCCTGGCAGATTAAAACTGTGTGCCGGACCGAGACTCGAACTCGGGACCTTTGACTTCCGCGGGCAAGTGCTCTGCGAACTGAGCTACCCAAGCACCGAGAGCTTGGAGAGCTCCGTTGGTAGAGCACTTGCCCGCGAAAGGCTTGGAGAGCTCCGTTGGTAGAGCACTTGCCCGCGAAAGGCAAAGGTCCCGAGTTCGATTCTCGGTCCGGCACACAGTTTTAATCTGCCATGAAGTTTCAATGAAGAGAGATGTTTGGACCATATTCTTCCATAAGTTCTCTACTGATAATAAGCCATGTCATGGATTGTGTCCATCAGGAGAAAATTCGTGGTGCAAATACAATAGGGCTCATGCAACTGGAGAATCTTATTCTCACCAGAATTCTCTTCCTGCTGCTGTTATTACAGCAATTAGACCAATTTTCAGAGACTTGGCTCATCCTGACCTTCTAAGGAAATATCTGCATGGGCAGACACAGAACTCAAATGATTGCTTCAACAGCATAATTTGGAACCGCCAGCCTAAAACTGTATTTGTAGGCATGCATACAATGAAAATAGGAGTTCATGATGCTGTTACTACATTCAACTGTGGTAATATTGGAAAGTGTAGGATACTGAAAAAGCTGGCAATTAATCCTGGTGAAAATATGATCACTGGGCTGCAACAATGCGACGAAATGAGGATAGCCGATGCAGACGGTTCTACATATAATATGGCCAAGAAAGCAAGACTAACATCCAGGAAGGTGAAAAAGAAGCTGAAAGACCTGCTAGACGTCAAAGAAGGACCATCATATGCAGCAGGACAGCTTTAATTAACCGTAAGTAACAAATTTCAGAAGTTTTTTCTTTGTAGTCAATTTCACGCAAACTAAAATTTTCAGTACATGCGTCCCATCATATCAGAAACTAATATAGATAAATGAATGAAATTTTCAGATACCCTTCATAACATAAAAAGCCACCTCTGATACTACAGTCATTAATATTCCCCCATTAGGGAATTCACAAAAAATATTATCTGTAGAAAAAACTTAATATTTTTTGTTAATAAATTTAAGAAAGTATTTCTTAAAAACTATAAAATGGAAAAAGTAGATTTTAATACAGTTGACTCTATTATCATGTAACATATAGTAAAAATAATTAAGGCCCTGCATCAAATAGTTTTTTCAGAAATGGGTCAAATACTGGCCTAAATTAACATGGATTAAATAGGCAGGGTGTGGTCCCCTTAAGCAGATGCAACAAACAATAGCATGGAGCGGGATAATAGCACAAAGTAAGGGGACGCCTGATCAAGGATAACGTGTCTGATTACACATCGACCGCTTCGACGACAGAGATTTTTCTCAAATCTGTTCATCTGAACACTTCATTGGCCGCTGGTTTTCCTTGAAAAGATCGGAAAATGTGACGGCAGTCAATACTGTTGTAATCTACAGTTTAAGGTAGTGCAAAAACTTATTACTGATTAACATAATACCTAATTTCTAGCATTAGTATGACTCTCTAGAAAGAAAATATCCTGGTTTTGAATAGCGATTATGTTCCGTAGCACAGCGCATCCTTGACACAAGTGGCGGTGTGTACCTCAGAATCGACAGCCCTGAGGGCCGTAGAACCCTCTCTCTTTTTTCCCCCAGATCCTTCATTGTTTACAGTGCATCCGCCTGTACTATTTCGAGGAACAAGTAAGTTAAACGGTCTCCAAACACCGCCTGGAACAAAAATACCACGTTTTAAAAGCGAACCGAGTACCGCATTTGGGCGGGCTTTCCCAGGCGCACGTTATTCAGAACCGGAAAAGTCGGAGCCGCACGCTAAGTAGCAGTTTGGAACAAAAGGAGCCGCGCCGAGTGCACAAAAACAAGCGAACGGCGGCGGGGCGGCGGTGTCGGCGCTGTCGCGAGAACCCTCTCATTAGCAGCGCCACCCGTAGGCGTAGGCCGGAGGCGGCCGTTCTGCAGCACTCCCTGTGTGACGAGCGTGAACGAGGTGCGTCCTCACACATCACGATTTCGTCACAGTGTCTTATTTAGCACGTGTTCGCCTCCGTAGCTGAGTCGCCAAGATGCGAGGGGCGTTTGAAAAGTCCGTGCAAAAATAAAAACTACTTACGTGTTTGGCGTAAACCCTTTTTATTTTTCGACATAGTCTCCTTTTAGATTTGTAACACTTTGCCTAATGCTCTCCTAATTTGTTGATCCCTTCCGAATAATAGGAATTGTCCAAGTCTGCAAAATTGCTACACTACTGGCCATTAAAATTGCCGCACCAAGAAGAAATGCAGATGATAAACGTGTATTCATTGGACAAATATATGATACTAGAACCGACATGTGATTACATTTTCACGAAATTTGGGTGCACAGATCCAGAGAAATCAGTACCCAGAACAACCACCTCTGGCCGTAATAACGGCCTTGATACGCCTGGGCATTGAGTCTAACAGAGCTTGGATGGCGTGTACAGGTACAGCTGCCCATGCAGCTTCAACAGGATACCACAATTCATCAAGAGTAGTGACTGGCGTATTGTGACGAGCCAGTTACTCGGCCACCACTGACCAGACGTTTTCAATTGGTCAGAAATCTGGAGAATGTGCTGGCCAGGGCAGCAGTCGAACATTTTCTGTATCCAGAAAGGCCCGTACAGGACCTGCAACATGCGGTCGTGCATTATCCTGCTGAAATGTAGGGTTTCGCAGGGATCGAATGAAAGGTAGATCCACGGGTCGTAACATATCTGAAATCTAACGTCCACTGTTCAAAGTGCCGTCAGTGCGAACAAGAGGTGACCGAGACGTGTAACCAATGGCACCCCATACCGTCATGCCGGATGATACGCCAGTATGGCGATGACGAATACACGCTTCCAATGTGCGTTCACCGCGATGACGTCAAACACGGATGCGACCATCATGATGCTGTAAACAGAACCTGCATTCATCCGAAGAAATGACGTTTCGCCATTCGTGCACCCAGGTTCGTCGTCGAGTACACCATCGCAGGCGCTCCTGTCTGTGATGCAGCGTCAAGGGTAACAGGAGCCATGGTCTCCGAGCTGATAGTCCATGCTGCTGCAAACGTCGTCGAACTGTTCGTGCAGATGGTTGTTGACATGCAAACGTCCCCATCTGTTGACTCAGGGATCGAGACGTGGCTGCACGATCCGTTACAGTCATGCAGATAAGATGTCTGTCATCTCGACTGCTAGTGATGCGACGCCGTTGGGATCCAGCACGGCGTTGTCAACGGTTGTTTGAATATGAGAAATCGGTTGGAAACTTTCCTCATGTCAGCACGTTGTAGGTGTCGCCACCGGCGCCAACCTTATGTGAATGTTCTGAAAAGCTAATCATTTGCATATCACAGCATCTTCTTCCTGTCGGTTAAATTTCACGTCTGTAGCACGTCATCTTCGTGGTGCAGCAATTTTAATGGCCAGTAGTGTATTAGTTGTTGCAATCACCTCCTCGTTCGAATAAAATCTTTCTCCCACCAACCATTTCTTCAAATTGGGGAACAAACGACTGCTGAGGTGTGTGCTGGTGCATTGTCGTGATGGAAAAGGACTTATTTGCGGTCCTATCGCTGGCGTTTTTCTTGCAGCTCGGTTTTCAAATGGCCCAATAACGATGAATAATATTCACCTGTGATAGTTTTACCCTTTTCCAGATAGTCGATGAGGATTATCCCTTGCGAATCCCAAAAGACATTAGCCGTAACCTTTCTGGCCGAAGGAATGGTCTTCTCCTTTTTTGGTGCAGATTCTCCCTTGGTAGCCCATTGTTTAGATTGTTGTTTGTTCTCATGAGTATAGAAATGTATCCATGTTTCATCCACAGTGACGAAACGGCGGTTAAAGGACTGCTGACTCTTCCTGATAAGCTGCAAACCATCCTTGCAACACTTCACACGATTCCGTTTTTGGTCAAGCGTGAGCAGTCGAGGAACCCGTCATGCGGATAGCTTTCTCATGTCCAAATGTTTATGCAAAATATTATGTACCCGTTCATTTGAGGTGCCCACAGCACTAGAAATCTCACATACCTTAACTCTTCTGTCATCCATCACCATATCATGGATTGTATCAATGATTTATGGAGTCGTAGAAGAAAGTTCAGCATCACTTGTGCCTATATGGCCACACCGAAAATTTTGAAACCACATATAATCTGTTCTAATCGAAGGTGCAGAGTCACCGTAATGTTTATCAAGCTTCTCTTTAGTCTCATGAGGAGTTTTGCCTTTCATAAAGTAATGTTTAATCACCACACGAAATTCTTTTTCGTCGATTTTTTGACAATCACTCGACTTCCTTGATTCACACGAATTCCAAACACAAAGAAATAGAGCAATATGGCTGAAACTTGGTGTGCGTTCTCTCCAAAGATTCTACTAACTAAACATGACCTCCATACGCGCCGGTGGTGCCATCCGTCGGACTTTGCACGGACTTTTCAAACGCCCCTCTTACATTAAAGCGTTGGCACTCGACCCACAGGCGGTCACTTCGAAACTCAGTACTGGAAAACATTTTCATCAGAGCTCTTCGGCAGGCAACTGGGGAAGAGAAGATGGTATAACACTACAACGCAGTACTTCATATTTTTCACATTTTTTTATTTCGATAGTAATTTCAGATTATAAATGTTTATACTCAGGACCACTTCGAGAACATTTTTCCACACAAGCTACCTTTCATTTTGCGGCACTCCTCTTTCCCCTCCTAACACTTTTTCTCGTGTCAGTTTTCGCCACTAATTGTGAGTTGTGATACACACCGTACACAGGTCTTCCACTTTCGTGCCACTCTCAGTATGGCATCCCAAGTGACCGTTACTAATTGTGCCACGTCCTTATAAAAATTTTAGTTGTGGCGTCTCTGGTGCCTGTCAGCTTGGCGCCCCAAGAGGCGACTTTTGCTGTTTGCACCTTAAATCTGCCCTGCATGCACCATTAGAGTTGCAAAAACCACGTTTTGTAAAATTTCGGATGTGTCGATATCCCTTTCAGTGCTTAGGTGTGTGTTGTGAACGCAGTTTTTCCGCTAAAATAAAGTAGCGAACAATCGTTAGTAAAGGAGTAAAGTAAAATTCAGTAAAAGAATAGCGATAGTGTTACAGACTGACCAAGATTCTCCAGCTTGACGTTTTCGATCATTTTTTGCGATTAACCAGAGCTTCGAGTGCATGCCATATCGACTAATAGCAGTTGCCTAGAATCGACTATTTGCCAAGCTTTTGAAAAAATGGAAACCGATCCCGCATCTCATGCATCAGAACTTGGTGTAAGCATTTCCCCAAAGTCAACAGGTTGTATTCATCTTGGCCCACTGTGTCTTATGTGTCATAAGGACCCAGTATATTTCGCTCTGAGTCTAAGACGCTACTGTGTTTGATTATATCTTTTACTACAATAGGCCTATTTTGGCGTGATTGCCATATTCAGCTAATATCAGGTGGTCTTGATATCCATTTGACATCGATGACTAAGTTGCTGTCCCTATATGCTCCTTTGATGTTCGTGGAGCTGTAATACATGTCTTTTCTGAGGATATCGATTTACGAAAGTTTATTTCACAATGACGACACAGTGAAATAAACTCTCACGATTCGATAACCTCAGTTTAACATCTACTACAGCTCCACCAACATCAAAGGATTATAGCATTGACACCAACTGAGACATCGATGTCACATGGATATCAAGACCACCTGATATAATCATACCGATATAGACCTATAGTAATAAAAAAATATAATCGAACACAGCAGCGTCTTGGTCTCATGGTATACTATACAACTTCCCCATAGCCTAAACGTTGTAATTATAACAAACTAGGCTCCACACCCAACTATTTACAAGGCTGGTGCTTTTGAAACGAATGAGCTTGGTCGTCTGATAATTTCTGGGCACAAAGTACAGCTCTGAGGTTTAGTTCGCGTTCATACTTCAAGGCAAGGCCTTAAGAGGACCGGACGAAGCACCGACGAATTCTGAAGCAGCGTACCCTAATCAAATACTGGTATAGGTCAGCTCTGACTAAAAAAAAAAAAAAAAAAAAAAAGAAAAGAAAGAAAGGTTCAAAGCACTATGGGACTTACCATCTGAGGTCATCAGTTCCCTAGACTTAGAACTACTTAAACCTAACCGAAGGACATCACACACATCCATGCCCGAGGCAGGATTCGAACCTAAGACCATAGAAGCAGCGCGGTTCCGGACTGAAGCGCTTAGAACCGCTCGGCCACAGCGGATGGCTCAGCTCTGATTCACTGCCAGGTAACACATGATACGTGTCAAATAAGAAAATCCCTGTCATATTTAGACTGATGACTATTCCATTCTTTCCTTCGGTCTTCGCAACAACTCTTTGTACAAGCATTATCTCTCCAGGTGCGGCACTCGTCTGATAGGTGACAGCCACTCTAGTGCCTCAGAAGCCAGGATACTAGGTTATCGAAGCCCTTGTCCTCATGCGAATGTAATCTTATGTGACACGGAAGAAACTTATGACGAGGGAGTTCATTTGGGCTCATTTTTCTGAATTTCCTGCTTTGATTGCTAGCTCTGATCTGAATAAATATTCGGAAAGCACGCATTTGTACCACAATTGCTATTCATACCTTTTGTTTCAAGACGCATCGCATAGTTCTGAGCGCAAAGGAACTATCTCCCTCAGGCCTCTCCTCGCAGACAGCATCTTCTCCATCCTTCCTACCACCATAGACACTATAGCGTTTCTCTCCACAGCTCTCACAAGACCATCAGAAACGTTGTGATGATGGCGCACTCCTGTAACTCTTAGGTTGAAGATTTTCCAGTTTTCGAAAATCGGTATAGAGTATTAAGATGCAGCTGTAGGGTATCGACCATATTCAGTCAAAAAGTACGCAAGAGCGGAAGTGAGTTGCAACAGAGCCAGCCACGGGCAGGCAAGAGTTTTGTATGTTCCAAAGCAAAACACGGCTGACAGCCATTGCGAAGCAAAGCCAGCTGGGTACAATATAGCAACAGCCGACATTGCAATCGCTAGTGGAAGGATGGAAGTCTTTCCTCTCCTGCCACCATGGAAGTGTTTAAAATATGTGCCTTAAGCCCTGAACGAACATAGTCTGGAGCATATAAGTACTCAGCCATTTGTGTACTAAAATATTCTCATGTCAGTATCACAGCCTACACCATGCGCCTGTGACACCTGGAACGACATCATGGAATGCAGTATGGGGTCTGCTGTCCGACTACGGGACAGGACAGTCTGCCCTGATTCAGGAGAGAGCCGCCCGTCAGAGCAGAGGGCTGCCCGCTCGGTGGAGGAAGGTGACGGCCGCGCCCGCGGTTTTGTCACCTGCACTGCCACGCTGTCGTCACAGTCGCACCTGGAGACTACACTGGCAGCAGGGCTCGAGCGATGCCACAATCAGCCCCGATCTTTGCACTGTCAGCAATTCCAGACACCTATTGTTTCGCGTGAGACGCAACTGGGCACCTCCACCAAACTGTTCTTGATGCACTACAGCCAAGGGTCGGGATAAAGAAGTTAATTACGCAATTCTACTCTTGTTCTGATGTCTCATTGAACTTCCCGCAGGTGACAATCAGTGGGTCATCTAACACTGATGTCAGATCATTGGCGTCGTCTTCTTAGAGAAACGTTTGAACCTACAGCTGAAGTACAGTGAGTCCAAAAATTTTAATTGTATTTTGATCATGGAGAAAAGGTTTGACAGTCATACATTTTGTAAAGTAGATTTTATTGCGAGTAGAGAACCATTGAATTTTCCTCGTTTTAGAGGTAACGGAAGTCACATTTTTTTAACTGTACACAGTGTAACCTTGAGGGTCACTCAGCGTCATGCGTGGAATCACTTCTAGTAAAACGTTACACATAAAATTGTTGATAGCATATGGCTAGGGAATTCCGAGAGTCGACATTACTCATAATTAGACGTAAGAATTAAGTTAACGTATTTTGTTTTCCTGTCTTGTGAATGAAAGTTCTCAAAATGAGTTTTGACAAGAAAGACGCTTCAGAGAACCAGAGACACAAGGTGTGCCAGATCCGGAAGCAGAACACATATTGTTAGGAAGGTAGCACAATTAACAGTAGACAATACAACTGCGTGGGTTGGTAGAATCACGATCGTTACAACTGAAGTGTAGAGTGATCAGTCGCAAATTTAATTGCTCCTTTTTCTGGTAAGGAAATCAAGGATGTGGGTGCCTTTGCGGGAGACCTTGGAAATCCGGCTCAGAGGGACGTTTCGTCTGAAAAGGCATTATTAAGTGTTGAAAAACGGAGACTAATAGGGGAAGATAAAACTTACGTGGGTATACATAAGCTCTTAAGGGAACCACAGGATTTGAAACATTTAAAGAAGGGTGAATTCAAAGATATACGAAACGAAATAGCGCCAGACACAATGGGCAATAATTAGGGGTAATAACTAAGAGAAATACGGAAAGTGTGGGACATTTTCCAGATAAGATAAGGAAAATTAGTGGATGTACCTATGAACTAGGACAGGATGCTGCAGTCATTGAAATTATTTTGCAAGGAGCTGAGCATAGTTTCAGATGTGGACAAGCGGGGCAGGTAACGAGGTAGTGTCTCCAGCCTCTGAGTGATGTGAATAAAGTAAAAGGAAGTACTAGCTTTAGGAGTAGAGCACCGGGGAAGAATAAGGTGTTAAACATCAACAGAAACCACAGGTCCGTATATGGTCATTCCCTGTAAGACTGGCTGCTACATAATCGTATGCGGATGTGGAATGTGTGATAAGAGAAATACTAGGAAAAAGGGGTTGCAGGATTTTATTGGACACAGGGTTGCGTGTATTGGTTGCCAGTGGTGATCTGATGAAACGTAAGCAATGGGACCCACCAAGGTACAGATTGTGTGGAGTTGGGGATAAAGATGTCACAACATTAGCATCGGTGGACATAGACTTTTGCCTGGATACGGTTCAATTTTAACAGTGTGTAGAGACTGTACCACATTTGAATGAGGGCTAAAACATAATTCTAGGATTATATTTCTTATTTCAGCGTTGTGCCCTAATCTATCTTCAGGAACATAGGGTGGAACTTAACAGAAAAATGTTTCAGTTAAGTTAAGCCATCGCCAGTGTAGCGATGCTGTGAGGGGAGTCTGTCCTGAGAGACGAACCGATGAAACCGTGAATAATGACTCTAAGACTTCATTCGTACGATTGTAGTGAGATATCACTTTGCGTCAGTGTTGAGTCTAGCTTGCTCGTAGGAATTTTGAGTGTGGTGGAACCACCAGAAGAGAATGATTTATTAGAACCGGCAGGTTACTTCGTGAAAAGAGATATTGTACACGTACAAGAAATTAAGCATGAAAAGAAAGTACCTGTTTTTATAGATAATTTTAGCGCAGAGGATATAGGGTTAAGAAAGGGGTTGTCAATCGGTAATATGGTGTATCCTGGAGGAAGAAGACACGAGGGATGTCAGCCACAGCTAATCGCTGGACGCCATTGAAACTGTATTACCAGGAAAAGTGAAGAATCTAGAGGGAAGCAATAGGGAAAGGATGGAAAAATTACTTTTAGAATTTAAGGTTTTATTTTTTTTTAAAGTGCCATTTCCAGTTACGCATATTATACAGCACTACATACCATCTGTAAATGAATATCCTATAGAATACCTGGGTACTTGCAGCCAATTTTGGAGGAATTTATCGATCAACAGCTGAAAGATGGAATAATATTGCATGGGAGGGGGGGGGGGGCAGGAATAGTCGTTGTGAAAAAAAAAAAGAAAAAAATCGAGCTTGGGGACACTACTATTTCAGCAGAATCCCATTCGGATTAAAAAAATTCTGGATGGAGTACTGGCTCTGAGCACTATGCAACTTTACTTCTGAGGTCATCAGTCGCCTAGAACTTAGAAGTAATTAAACCTAACTAACCTAAGGACATCACACACATCCATGCCCGAGGCAGGATTCGAACCTGCGACCGTAGCGGTCGCTTGTTTCCAGACTGTAGCACCTAGAACCGCACGGCCACTCCGGATGGGGTACTCAGAGGCAACTCTTAGTGTATCTTGACGTCATAATCGTCTATAGGAATAATATGGAGCAGTATATGCAGAGACTAAGGAAAGTATTCCTAAGGCTATAAGCAGCAAAATTAACAATGAGTATAGGAAAGCGTAATTTTGTGAAAGAAGAAGTAACGTACCTAAGTCATATCATAAGTAAAGACGGGATTAAGACAGACCCAATTAGAGCTGTATGTGAATTTCCTGTACCAGAAACTATAAAGGAGTTACAGTCGTTCTTAAGAGTTGCGACTATTACCGACTGTTCGTGAAAGGATTTGCGGATGTTGCCAGACCGTTCTTACAATTGTTAAAAAAGGGTACTAAATTTATGTGGCCAGAAGAGTGTCAGCATGCTTTTGAGAAGATAGAAGAAGCTTTAACATCGAGTCCGATATTGGTATTCCGAATTTTAGTAGAGGATTTGTTTCACCATGC
Source organism: Schistocerca nitens (assembly GCF_023898315.1). Lineage (NCBI taxonomy): Eukaryota > Metazoa > Arthropoda > Insecta > Orthoptera > Acrididae > Schistocerca > Schistocerca nitens. The sequence goes on from NC_064622.1 coordinate 169,891,648, forward strand.
ATCAAACCATACACCTGACTGTGTATTGTCACAATAGGTAGAAGGCATAGAGCATTTGGTAGCTTACACACCGAACATCTAAATCCTGCAGAAAGAAATTATTCAAAAATGGAGAAAGAGGTGTTAACCCTTAACCCGAAACATAGGCCTCTCGGCCCATCGTTCATTTTAAAGATCGAATGTGGTAGCACGGCAACAACCAAAGTTACCTTTCTCAACATCTTCAACTTATTACCAGCTGTGTGTAAAGCAACATTCAACAATCTGTTTGACTTTGTCAGTCTATCAGTAAAGTATATTATTCAGAGCTGAGTGTCTGGGTGTCTGGAATACCACATGTTTCGCATTAGGTGTAATAATTAAGTTCAATGATCCATAGACCACACGTTTTCAAATATTGCATATTTTGCTCATCAACTGTTTTTTCGTATTCTTTATTTTAAAGTAGTTTATTATAAGCTTATTTTCTGTAGAGTAAAGTGGCATCGAAATGTAAGAGGAGGGAGATGTCTGCAGCTGATCCAAACTTTGAAGCTTGGGTGCAAGACCTGATACATGATATGATTAAAGAGATAAATGTGAATGTCTATGATATTTTTGATGATTCTGATGCGGATCCCATTCCTCACAACAAATAAGATTCGAATTTTGGGGCAAAGGCCTACTAAATCTCAAATATTTGTAGGATTTATTCAATGACGAAATGTTATAGGCATACCGAGTGATAGAATGGAAAAGAGGAAGAAGCGTATGATGTTGTCTGGATCCAAGAAAAGGAAAATTTGGTCAACCAGTTTGTCTGGACTATTGTAGAAAGATATGCTTATGATTACGCAGAAGTGTTGTGATTTAATATTCTCAGTTCATTTGATTATTGACTTCGTTTACAGTTTCTGTTACTTTTCATTTACATTCGTACCTGCTGTAACAATATTAGCACACAATTGAAGACTGATACTAAATGACTGCACATACTCATGATATTTCGTTTCTATTTAGATAACATAATCAACCAAGTCTTTATACGTGCTGAATAGTGTTAAATTTACTTCTAATATGATTTAGCTGACTATTCACTTAATTTTTTGCAACTAATGTGGAGTTACGCGATAAAAAAAAATTGAGAGATCAGATGTGCACATTTGAGAAATGATTCGGGTCAAGGGTTAAGCCTTATTTGTGGAATCACATATTTCAAACGTTATCTGTACGGTAAAAAGTTTAGAGTAATAGCAGACCAGGAGGCATTAAAATGGTTGTTGGGGTTAAAGGATCCTTCCAGTAGGTTGACGTGATGGGCAGTAAGACTAAGTGAGCTTGATTTCGAAGTCAAGTATAAACCTGGGAAGAAGCACGGAAATGAGGATAGCTTAAGTAGACTAGTAGAAGTATTAATATTGAGGGTAATGAGTATAAATAACGGCAACCTTCACAGAGAGCAGATGATCAATGTAAGCGGTATTTTACTTAGTCACAGGTTTGTATGCAGAATGGAGAGAAGACAAGTTGGGACAGTGGGTAGTGGTACTAGCGAAGCTATGGAATAGGGTGCTACAATAAGTTCATGATCACACACTAGAGGGTCATTGAGGTTGCAGATCTACCAACAGAAGAGTAGCAGAAAGGTATTGGTGGAGGAATATGGAAAAGAACGTAAACCAGGAAGTGCGAAATTCCATACAGTGCGCATAGAGAGTGGATTTGTATGGAACAAGAGTACCATTACAGAGCTTACTTCAAGCATTAACACAGCTGGAAATTCTGGGGATTGACGTTTTAGGTCTTTTCATTAAAACACCTGCAGGGAATAAGTATGTACTCACAATCATACAACATTTTTCAAGATATGTAGAAATGGTCGCGATGCCAAACGAACAGGCAGCAACAGTGGCACGACCACTTGTGATAATTGGATACTGAAGTTTGGAATGCTTAAATAATAGCAACAGACCAGGGAACGAACTTCATATCAGCCCTATTCGAGGAATTATGTAAGATACTGAAAGCAAAGAAGTTAAGGATGAGTCCTCTTCATCCGCAAGCCACTGGAAGAACTGAAAGAGTGCATATAACAATCATGAAGAAGCTTGGATACTACGTTGACTCACACCACACCAAATGGGACGTCTATATAGAGTTCGTCATCTCCTCCTACAATTCAAAGAAGCAAACAAATACAAGATTATCGCCATATGAAGTAGTATATGGTCGTAAAATGCCATCACCGTTCGATATGTTGAAAACGAAGAATGAGAAGAGTGGAGTGTCCGTTAAGGAATTTGCCAGAGTGATTAGAGAAATTTGCAATAGAGTACGGAGGGCAAATACAAGAGCACTGGAGAAACAGGAAGAAGCAGTGGGCCATAAGGCAAGAATGTCACAGAGTAAGGTTGGTCAGTGGGTGATGCAGTCAATCTCGTATATGCCGAAGGGTAAAGCAAATCAGCTTTTTGCAAAGTATCAGAGGCCTTACCAAGTGGTAGAGACTACATCGCCAATAAATACCAAGACCCAATTGTGTATGTAGGGCGGTTGAATCCTTTTCAAGGGAGTCCAGAAGCTATTTCGGGGATAGGAGATATGGACGAGAAAGGAAGTGTCAGGAGTAAAGTATCGAAAGATAAACAAGAGGTTGTGAATGAAACAATAAAGGGCAAACCGAAAGGATTGATGCCTTGGACATAGTCATTTAACATTTTCTTAGGTTAGGTACAGATGTAGTGAAATTAGTATAAGCAACCGCGGAGCAGCATGAATTTAAGAGGGAGCAAACTATAAGGTAGTCCTACCCGTCGGTGATGTGCAGAGAAGACGAGATGATGCGTTTCATAGCGGGACTACTGATGTTCATCGGTGTGGAAGTGTTACGGTACCAACACCTGGAAGGGAGAGTGCTATTCGCCAAGCAGGAAGACGTGGCGATCACCAGTCAGCGCTGCATGATGCAGGTGGTGTTCGGTGCATGGGAGACACATAACGAGGTGAGAAGATAGGAAGAAGAATTAGACAAATTCCGTCAGGGAACGGAGAGACACAGGATACTCAAAGTAAGTGTCGGCGTATGTGAGAAAGTATATGGAGCATACGAGAAATTAAGGAGTGAGATGACGCAGGTATTGTGGGCCACTCTACAATCGCGAAGCAAGGACGGTTGGATCGATGCTGGAAAAAAATATTTGGCACTGGTGATGAGGAAAATACTCGAGTGGTGAACGGCACCATAGAAGAGATTAAGCAGTGAGCAAAATTGAACAATGCCGTGAGTGACTGACACACTAAGCTGATTGCAAGTTCGGAGAAAGCCGTACTGAGTAACACACGGTCACCACGACAACTGACTGAAGAAGTAATGCCGGCTGCCAGAGCTACAGGAGAGGGAGTTAATCAAAATATCAGTGAACTAAAAACCGAAGTAGAAGTCTTAGATAAGGAACCAGTAATGACGAAATGGTTGCAGTCTGTAGAAGATAATGTTCGGGAAGCATGAGGAAAGTAATAGACTATGAGAGGCTTTGCAGCAGGCTGTGAGAGGCCAGCTAGGGGTAAACATGTCACCAGAGCAGTATTTAAAGGGTCTCAGGAGAGTACAAAAGAAATTACGGCCGGAGTTGAGGTTGGTTTTAGAATCCGGGCACAAAAACTTAAGTTTTTATTTCCCAGTATCGGTGAGAACTGATGGATTGGAAGTTTACATTTCCGTTTGTGTACCAGTAGTAGGGAAACAAGTATGTTACGAGTGATACATATTTCATGTGTAGTCAATCAAGTGGGTGATACTGAAGAAATTTTTAAGAGTAAAAACGCAACGACTATTATTAATTGCAAAAGACAAGCGAAGATATGTAGAAATGGAGAAAGCAAAGCTAGAAAAATGCTTTTGAGGGGATATTACAGTTGTCTGAATATGGTAATAAGAGAAGGGCAGTATTACTGCAAGGTGAAATTGCTAAAGAAGTGACCGAGCCAGAATTGAACTTTCAGCAGGTCGAGGCGCATTGGTTGAACTCTACCTTCGACAGGATAGTAGTAGTGGCTAGTTGTTTCGAGGAGGGGAAGCTTACGTCAGCCAAGAGGCTAGAATTAAGTGAGAGTGATTTATTATTAAACGGAACAGCGTGCGAGATAATGGAGCCTATTTTCCACCTACCTGCCACGGATTTCAGGGATAGGTCACTTGAATATTGGGTGTATTGGCCAGACGGGCCCGTGGAAGTGCTACCTGCCACAGATATAACCAGTTTAAATCAACTCTAGGGCTGTAATTAATGCAGTCTATAAACATGCCTCTGAACCAGCAGGAGGGACGAGTTTCCCTGGAAACCTTAGAGCAGCATGTAACCGGGAAAGTCAGTACCGGAAAGAGACAATATTGACTACTGTCGTACCAGCCACTGAGGCAACACTCGTTCTGCTGAGCATAGTCTTTGTTTTGGTACGTGGAAGACGAAGCACAAGACTAAATTCAGGCCCAGGCATCATTCAGATTCCAGTGGGTTGGCTATTCCGAACATAAAGGCAGTAGAAGGAAGACGGACGCACAATGGCGAGGTGTTAAGGGTAACTGATTGATTTTAGCTTGAAAGCCAACTACGGCTGAGGGCCAGAACAGAGAAGTTAATGAAACAAATCTGCTATCGTCCTGAAGTCTCATTTCACGCCACACGGGTGACAATCCACGGGCCATCTAAAACACCCGAAAAATCATGATTTTGGTTATCAAAAGTACCACTGTGCAGATGTCCATTTCTATAATTTCTATTCATGGGAAATCCTCAAAATTTCTTAGGATGAAGTTCTGCGGGGACCTTGAAACCTTCTTCGAAATCATTATCCGCTACTGAGATCCAGAGATTCAAAGTTGCGGTACTTGCACATATAAAATATGCATGTAATATCCAGTCTGAGGCATAAATGTAGTTTTTACTGACATCGTGAACACATGTCAAGGGTTCTAGGACCATCGCAAGGGTTCTGCGATTAACAAACTATATTTTTAGTCAACACTTTTTCACCAATAAAACTTTGTAACGTGCTGTCTCTGTATAATGGGCACCACACACTGTACAAATATGCACAAATTGGTACTGCAGTGACAAAAAAATGGGTCTTAAAATGCCTGCCAAAAATGATGTAAAACTGAAAGGCTGCAAATTCAATAAAACACTTATAGTAGAACTTTTACTCTTCTAAGAAACAAATCGTAAGTCTGGCGTTTTCGAGGAACTGCGATCGATGAGCAAGGTATCGAGAAAAAATATAGCAAACGATTCTGTATTAACCTTATATAATGTATACTTATTTGTTGTTTGTATGTATCAAAGTACATAACTGTGTCGAAATACACTAATGACACAAAAAATTATTACAAGTGCCCCTTTCGAGGTTGAATGCCTCCTGGTGGTGTTGTGGGCACGTAATGCAGCAAGGAGAGAATGCAAGTGGAAGAGAGACGAATGGGGAGTCGATATAGCGATTTTGACGAAGGGCACATTATTGTGGCGCTGGATCTGAGAATCTCTGAATGGCGAAGTTAGTCGGCTGTTATAATACTGTTGTGAGCATCTATGGAAAGTGGCTGAAGGAGGGTGAAATAACGACCTCACCTCAAAACGTTGAAGTCGGGGGATCCATCACTGTGTAATCCAGAATAGGCAGCGGTCCGTGTAGATCTGATGGCAGAGTACAATGCTGGTGCAGTCACGCCGTTCAAAGGCCAATGTTGAACATGGAGCTCCACATCACACGGCCTCTACGTGCTCCAGTGTTGATCGAACGACACCGTCAGTTACAACTGCGGTGAGCACAGGATCACTGAGTTTGGATCGATAGAAAGTGTCGCCTGCCGAATGAATCGCATTTCTTGTTCCACCAGGTCGATGGTTGGCTCCATTCACTAATAAACAGGTGGTCACAATGTTTCGGCTCATCGGTGCATATAAATAAATTTCAAAAGTGTAGAATACGTTTTATATAAGCATGACATCTTGCTGTTTCAGGGAAAAGAAGGGGAACAGCTGCAAAATTTTTCTTTAAAAGACTATGACGGAGAACTTGGGAACCAGCTTCATCAGTCCTCATTCTGTCTTGCTCACCGAAACTTCAGGCATGCGAATATATTCGCGCCTTTTATGCTGAAAGAGAGAAACAGGGATACAGTGATGGTGGAGGAAAGTGAGGAGACAGTGCCAGTGGAAGAGAGAGAGAGAGAGAGAGAGAAGACTGGTGGTGGGTGAAGGAAAGTGGCAGTGATTGAGAGATGGCTGAAGACAGTAAGGTTGGAAATCAAAGACAAAGAAGTGCTATTAATGGTCTATGAGGGACAGTGGCAGTAAGAAAGAGGCTTGAATGGTGATAGGACCAGTGGGAGCAAAAGCGAGAGGAGACAGTGGAAATGAAAAACACAGATGTGCGGAACCCATACAGATGCTCAGGAGTCTGAACCCTCGCTGTGCAGTGAACATTAACACGTAGGTGAACGGGAGGCTGCAATTTGAGTAGAAATTTTAAACACGTGAGTATAGGGCAAACAAAAGTTGGACCCTATAGAACTTTTGAGCCACCGAGATACGGTCTGGAGTGTGGCAGTGATAATGGAAGGCAAAAGGAGACAGTGTAAGTGAGAGGGGAGCAAGTGGCAGTGGGGGTACTGCAAGTCCATAAGAGGAAAAGACACAGCGAGAGGCACGCGTATGAGTATGTAGACAGTGCTTGTCAGAGGGGGTGCTGATTATGAAGGATTAACTACATACAGAGACTGGGTAAGAGAATTTTTAATGGCTACATGCCAAAACTTTTAGTGAGGAGAGCGGAATGATTGAGGTATATAGTTCCTCACTTTTCTGTCAGAGTTTTATAAGGAGGGACATATTCGCCCGTTTTGTGCTCCGCCAGAAGCATTTTTCCGCTTCTTTAACCAGCAATCAAAACGTCTTGGGTCCCAGGCTCGGACGCAGCCACTGTTTAAGAACTCAGTAAAAATCGTTAGCAATGGCGGCCTAAGAATTTCGATGTACTGAGTCACCCTCCTTCTGACACCCGCCTCGTCAAAGACAGCACAAGCGTGGACGGGGACGGAGGTTCAAGACACACTTTCGTCCTTTGCTTGGTATACTGCCGCAAAAGGGCAAAAGAATCAGTAATGATCAACGGAATGAGGAAGAAGAAGGCAATTTAAATCACTGCATTAAAGATATACAGGGTGAGTCACTAACTATTGCCACTTAGAGTAACTCCGAAAGTATGTTAGTAACTGAAAAGTTTGTGAGGCAAATATTGCGCGGGACACCGGGAGCCATAATATGACGTTGATTTTTTGTTAGTAGGTGAGGTTGCGTTAAAGATATGAAGGTCAACATTGTTTTTTCAAATGGGACGCTGTAGTTTTTTTCTATTTTCTATTTTCTGATAGTGTCTGTCATGACGAATCCAATGATATGTAACAGTAAGGTGTTTCAAGGTCAACGAAGGTCAAAAAGATGGCATGAACGTCCATTTACAAAAGGTGCTCCAAGTTATGACCATTGGTATCAATGCAAAGCTGCAATCTTCTTCTCATGGACTGAGTGGTATTCCTTGTCTCTTCGACACCTATCGAAGCATATGGTCTGACAATTCTCTTTCGTATATCGTGCAAATAATAAATATTCGCTTAATACGGCGTATTCATGTAACGTGCCATTGACATGTAAACACATTTCGATGGTTTCCCAATACAACACTAACAGGAACCGTAAGACTAGTATCGTCGAATCAAGCTAATGCGAATGATGTATTCCTTCGAAGATCAAGTCGATATGCTTCTCATTTACGGAGAATGCAAACGAAATTCACTGAGAGCTAGAGACTTATACGCTGAAAGATATCCTCAGTCTACTCACCCTGAATATCGTACATTTAAATATGCGTATGATAAATTGAGAACAATTGGATCTTTAACGCACTGGAAAGATATCCAGCAAAGGGAAGTTACTAACAAGGAAATGGAAATTGGTACTCTTGACACTGTGGTTTGAGATCCTTCCGTTAGTTCGCTACAAATGGCAAGGGAACCTGGCATGAGACAGAGTAGTGTTGTTCGTGTTCTGCATCGCCATAAATATCATCCTTACCGTATCAGCCTCCACCAAGAATTAACTGGTACGGATTGTATGCGTCGCATTGAATTCTGCCGATGGGCTCAACTCCAGATTCAGAGGGATGACACATTTATTAAATTGATTTTATTTACTGACGAGGCTACATTCACGAACCATAGAAATGTTAATTTGCGTAATATGCATTATTGGGCAACTGAAAATCTATGTTGGCTGCGGCAAGTTGCACACAAAAAACCGTGGTCGGTGAATGAACGTGTGGAATTCTGGAGGACAGCATTATAGGCCCCTCTTTCATCGAAGGAAATCTTAATGATTGGACGTAAATCACATTCCTGCGAGAAACATTAGGAACAAGGAACAGAATGTGGTATGAAAACGGTGGGTGTCCGACACATTTGTAGCTGATGGCTAGAAATGAGTTGCAGAGACAATTCTCAAATCGTTTGATTGGACGCGGAGAGGGGTGTCGTGGCTGGCTCGTTCGTCATACATGACGCCTCTGGACTTTTTCTGGTGGGAATTCGTCAAAGACATTGTTTATAAAGACGTTCCAACTACACCTGAAGATATGTGCGAGAGAATTGTCAGAGTATGTGCTTCGATAAGTGCTGATATGATAAGGAATATCAGTCAATGCATCATAAGAAGACTGCAGCACTGCATTGATCCCAATGGTCATCGCATCGGACACCTTCTGTTAATGGACGTTTATGTCATCTTTGTGACCTTCAAAGACCTTACCGTTACACATCATTGGATTCGTCTCGATAGCCGCTATCAGAAAATAAATACCAAAACCATGGCATCTCATTTTTAAAAAAAGAAAAGAAAAACGTAGTTGACCTACATGTCTCTGAAGCGACCCCACCTAGCAACAAAAAACCAACGTCATATTATGGCCCCCGTTGTCCCATGCAACTTTTGTCCCACAAACGTTTCTGCTACTATCATACTTTTTGAGTTATTCACCCTGTATAATGTTTGCCGACAGAACGGTCGCCTGAAGTTGAAACAAGTGTTATGATGATATATCAATTGGCAAAAGGTCCCAGATTAATGCCACATTACGATCTGTGGGAGGTAACTGTTAAAGGGCGGTAACCGAAGGATAAAGATTGAATAACCAACGAAAGCGTAACGCTATACGAGTCGGAGAGCGGAATGTCAGAAGTTTGGGCTCGTTAGGAAAGCTGGGAAATCTAAAGATGGAACATGCAAGAGCACTATCTAGATGCAGAGGACGGTGGCGAAGTGAAATGGAAAAAAAGATAACGATTTCTGGTCAGGCGACTATACCCAAATATCAACAGCAGCAGAAATAATGTAACGGGAGTAGTAATAGTTATTAACAGGAAAGTACGGCAGAGTGTGAGTTACTGTAAAAAGTTCAGTGATAGGGTGGTTTTCATTAGAAACAACATGTATTACTGAACTATATAAAAAAAATATGTGTTCAAATTGGTGAATATTTTATTTAAAAACTGAAATTGTATACGTACAGATAGTAAAACGCAAAAGTTCCAGTTATGTAATAGAAAGAACAAACTTAGTGATGATGCTATAAATTCGGCGGAATGTGTCTAGGTAGGCGCGAGAGAAAAAATTTGTTGGGTGAAGACGAAACCTGTCCCCCCCCCCCCAAAAAAAAACGGTTCACAGACGACGACGTTGTGTATAGGGGACGTGACCTCATGACAAATTTGTAAAAAAATGCAATGAGAATACAAGATGGTCGACTCCTCGTTGTAATAATCGCAGATGACTCTCAGTACGAATAAGTGTAATGTAATGCGAATATACTGACCCAAATATCTGATATCGATTGACTAAGCGATCGGCATTCAGCCACTCGAATCCCCCGCGTACCGGTAGCCCAGGTATCTGTCAAAGTACGTCCTGATAGAAATGAAGTGCTGTGAGAACACTGATCCAGCCATGGGAAATACTGATCTTAGATTAAGAAAGGGACCACAAAGCAATCAGATATTTCTTTTTTTTTCTATTTATGGTCGCGATTAATCACCACAAGGCTTTAATGCATCACTGAAAAAATCTCGCGAAAATCAACTTTCAAATTCTTCGAGTAACTTCAATTCAACAATGGTGATGAGCAGTAGTCAAGAATTGATCATATGAGTGGTGTGGGAGCAACCTTTTTCGTTCGTGAATGAAATATTCTAAAGAGTCTTTCAGTAACTCAGACAAGACGACCACATGGCAGTCGGATGTTTGTAGTTCCCATAGTTATGAGACTTGAAGTTCAGAATTCAAATATCTATCGTAGATAGTATTTCGATGCAAATCTAAAAACTTTTAATGCACTGAAGGTGACGGTGTGAGTGACTGTATCTGTAGCACCCGGGAGTGGTAACCGCAGGGTTGCAGGATCGCTGCTTCGACTCCCACTTCGGTCATTACTTTTTCCGTTTTTCTCTTGTAGATAGAATATCTGCATCATTTGAATATAAAATTCATCAAATATATTATACGTAACACATATTTAACATAATCTTATATGAAAATTGAATGTAACTAGAGGAGAAAAGCGATACTAGAGATCACATCTTTATGAGGAGGCTTAGTGTAACAGTATTTGTTATGTGCGCATGTTTTCTTAGTTTGAATTAGGCAGGTTACTATTAGTTGACGACAGCTTTCGAAACCGAGATCCATGCCACACGAACAATGTTCGGACTAATAGAATTGCATGTGCAACAGGCCCCACATGCTTTCGGCAAATTTCGTAACGATTGGAAGAGATACATCTTTTGTAAGGCCGGCTGTGAATGGAGTAGCATTGCAGCTTTCGTTGCCAAAGCAGCAGACCGTGTTTTGCGACGCTAAGCGTGAAAATCTTCAAATAAAACAAAAAGAAAATTACAATGTCGGCAATTTATACGAAGATACGTTTGTAACAAGTAAAGAATTGATTATGACTTCATAACAAATTATAAGTAGATATTTGTAAATTAGCTTACATTTCATTAAATTTGCACTTAAATGATGTAGATACCCCCTGAACTACAAAACCTAAAAACGTTATGGCCGAAGCAACAGTCGAACCAGAGTTCCAGAAATTATCACTATCGCGTGCCACGTGGCCATCACCTTTGGTGATTTAAAGCCTTTCGGAGAACATTACAGTCCTTTTCGTCGAGCATATTTCAGAGCTGCATCGAACTGCTGTCGACAGCTGATATTGCGTTCTGCACTTCACGTACGGCATATACAAAATATTACGAATATACGATTGCCGTGTGGTCACTTTGTCAATGATACTGGTAGACTGTGAAAGAGGTTGCTCTCAAAACACTCATTCGATCACTTCTTGAGCTCTTTTCACGGTTCTGGGATCCTGTACAACGAGAATTAACGCAAGACGCAAAAAAGTTAAACAACAGTTTTATTGACCACGCTGCTTATTATTCAGTGCTATCTGCTCTACACGATCATCTGATTTTAGAGCTGTGCCATTTTCAAGAGCGCACTCCCATTGCACTTTTAAACCGTCACATTGTATGGGTGTGAGAAAATACGAGTCTGACATTCTAATATGTAGCCAGTGCCAGTAGACAAGAGCGAGGACAAAGTTCCATTCTCATCAACGCGTTAAAACACTACTGTCGAAGTTATTCTAAATCGAGGTCCGTCTGTACAGCTAAGTGAAAAAATGTTTGTTTCCTGCCATACGCTTTTCGTTTCTGTTTATTTATGAAATACCTTCAGTGGTCTGTAATACGTAGCCGGCCGGAGTGGCCGAGCGGTTCTAGGCGCTACAGTCTGGAATCGCGCGACCGCTACGGTCGCAGGTTCGAATCCTGCCTCGGGCATAGGTGTGTGTGATGTCCTTAGGTTAGTTGGGTTTAAGTAGTTCTAAGTTCTAGGGGACTGATGACCTCAGCAGTTAAGTCCCATTGCGCTCAGAGCCATTTGAACCATATGTAATACGTATTTGTTTCCCGCAAATAATAATTGCTTTATACACTCCTGGAAATGGAAAAAAGAACACATTGACACCGGTGCGTCAGACCCACCGTACTTGCTCCGGACACTGCGAGAGGGCTGTACAAGCAATGATCACACGCACGGCACAGCGGACACACCAGGAACCGCGGTGTTGGCCGTCGAATGGCGCTAGCTGCGCAGCATTTGTGCACCGCCGCCGTCAGTGTCAGCCAGTTTGCCGTGGCATACGGAGCTCCATCGCAGACTTTAACACTGGTAGAATGCCGCGATAGCGTGGACGTGAACCGTATGTGCAGTTGACGGACTTTGAGCGAGGGCGTATAGTGGGCATGCGGGAGGCCGGGTGGACGTACCGCCGAATTGCTCAACACGTGAGGTGTGAGGTCTCCACAGTACATCGATGTTGTCGCCAGTGGTCGGCGGAAGGTGCGCGTGCCCGTCGACCTGGGACCGGACCGCAGCGACGCACGGATGCACGCCAAGACCGTAGGATCCTACGCAGTGCCGTAGGGGACCGCATCGCCACTTCCCAGCAAATTAGGGACACTGTTGCTCCTGGGGTATCGGCGAGGACCATTCGCAACCGTCTCCATGAAGCTGGGCTACGGTCCCGCACACCGTTAGGCCGTCTTCCGCTCACGCCCCAACATCGTGCAGCCCGCCTCCAGTGGTGTCGCGACACGCGTGAATGGAGGGACGAATGGAGACCTGTCGTCTTCAGCGATGAGAGTCGCTTCTGCCTTGGTGCCAATGATGGTCGTATGCGTGTTTGGCGCCGTGCAGGTGAGCGCCACAATCAGGACTGCATACGACCGAGGCACACAGGGCCAACACCCGGCATCATGGTGTGGGGAGCGATCTCCTACACTGGCCGTACACCACTGGTGATCGTCGAGGGGACACTGAATAGTGCACGGTACATCCAAACCGTCATCGAACCCATCGTTCTACCATTCCTAGACCGGCAAGGGAACTTGCTGTTCCAACAGGACAATGCACGTCCGCATGTATCCCGTGCCACCCAACGTGCTCTAGAAGGTGTAAGTCAACTACCCTGGCCAGCAAGATCTCCGGATCTGTCCCCCATTGAGCATGTTTGGGACTGGATGAAGCGTCGTCTCACGCGGTCTGCACGTCCAGCAGGAACGCTGGTCCAACTGAGGCGCCAGGTGGAAATGGCATGGCAAGCCGTTCCACAGGACTACATCCAGCATCTCTACGATCTTCTCCATGGGAGAATAGCAGCCTGCATTGCTGCGAAAGGTGGATATACACTGTACTAGTGCCGACATTGTGCATGCTCTGTTGCCTGTGTCTATGTGCCTGTGGTTCTGTCAGTGTGATCATGTGATGTATCTGACCCCAGGAATGTGTCAATAAAGTTTCCCCTTCCTGGGACAATGAATTCACGGTGTTCTTATTTCAATTTCCAGGAGTGTATAATGATTTCAGATAAGTTGCTACATTTCAGTTTTTTAAAAATTTTCTTGTTAGATAAGAAGCAACTTCTTGGAGTGTAAGTTTCGTAAAGTTGAACTACTGTTTGGTTGTACTTATAATTTGGTGATCCTGCAACTCTGTCTGTGTCGTCATGTAGCTGTAATTAACTGACCTACGTAAACGAAGTATCTGTTTGGCGTTTTAGAACACATTTGAATCGAACACGACACTTTCACTTTTTTCGTGTCTGTTGGTTGGGTCTGTTTAGTGTATATCGTGATCAAACCCTCGCTGCAAGTTTTTTCCGTTCGTCTTTTGTATTTGTTGTGGTGTCTGTGTGCAGCTCGCCAGTAGGTTGTTATGTGAATGCGTGCGTTGTCGGGTGTCGTGGGGACGGCTCTGGGGAAAAGGGAAATCGTGAAAACTTTCTTTGCTCATTTATTACTTTCTAATCCATTGCGGGTGCTCTTTGTATGGGAAGCTTTTCGTGTAATGTTACAACCTACATTTCATTTAGTTGATTAGACAACCCACATTTCCAAGAATACGGAGGCAACAAAAGAATCATGGAAAATGTAAAAGACCAGGATATTTTAAATCGTTCACGAGTATGACACGTTGTTCTCGCTCGTATATACAAATTAAAATGACAGACGCCCAGTTGTATACACTCACACAAGATGACAGTGTAAAATTACGACGATAGAATTATTATTATTATCATTTTTTTTTTTTAATTTGAATCATCAGTCTTTTGGCTGGTCTGATGTGACCCGCCACGTATTCCTCTCTTGTGCGAACCTCTTCATCTCAGAGTAGCACTTATGCCCTACGTCCTGTTGGATGTATTGCAGTTTAGGTTTACTTCTACAGCTGCCACAAGAACGACAAGATTAGCACCTGAAAACCACAGCGCCGTGCTCAGCTGGCTATGATATAAATGACATGGTTGTGTAACAGTCCATGTGTAAAACAGAATTGTCTTTTAATAGATTTGTGGTTGTGCCAACCCGTGTGAGACAACTTAGAAAGAAAAGTATCAAAGAAAATCATCGCAGGATGTCCTGTTCTTCCTGTTTTGGTCAGTAATCGTGTGTTACAGAAACGCTTAACAAACTGCAGTGGAAGACGTTACAAGTAGCACGTGCACAAGGGCTGCCGTACTCGTAGCCTTACGAGAGCTTACGTTCAAAGACATTTAACAGACATACCAGTTCCTCCAAAATCCGTCTCGCCTGGTTACCAGTATGGAAAAATCAGATAGGTAAAAGCTTACAATGAGGAATATCGACAATTTATGTGGATGTATTGCACGAAACTAACGGCTTGCTGACTTTGTGACTTCCATTGGCATACGTCTACACTTATGCCAATGGGAGACAGCGGGTTGCTTCCGGCTAACACATTCCTGATCCGTTCCTCTCTCTATGAAGGTTGGAAAGGGCGCAAGTGAAGATCACAGGTACTAGTACATCTTGTTTGCGTTTTGCTCTGCAATAACGTCGGGAAAAACTGCCATTTTAACTGTCTTGCCTTTCTATGTGCATTCTTGAGCATGTACCCCAAAAGATTCTTGAGGAATTTACACATAAACTGTCTATACCCTCTCGCGACAGAGGATATTAGCATTCTGGACCAGGGAGACTGGGCTGAGGATTCAGAGGACTGGTCGTGAGTACGTGAGAGAGAGCGTTCAGGTCGTAGTGGAACACAAAACCTCCTGTAAACACGCAGCGGCACGGAGAAAGGTCATGGTGTCAGGCAGCTGGTACTGTAGTAGCCAGCAACATCCCTGTCCACATTAAACGCAGACTGGAACGTTAGTCTGAGTGAAGCCAAATGCGGCACTTAGTCATTGTAGAAGTATGCCTAAAATTAACATTTAGGCGCCACTGTTAATTGAAAGATTCAATCATACAATGGTGCAAGTCTTCTGCGTTTCCCAATAGTTTTTCTCTAAGAAGTGGTCTATCTCAAAATCTAGTTTTAATTAATACTGTTGTATCCGTTGTAGCCCTATGACGGCAGCCCCCAGAGAGAATATTCCCCGAAGCTGACGATGAAACGTTCTTTAAAATCGAAGCTCTTTAGGATCTGGGCCTCCGGTAACTAATTTCACGAGAGCACTCCAAACTATCACCGTAGAATGCTTATTTTCTCTAGAAAATTGACTCAGCTAGATGAAAAATATGGAACACCACTTCTTGCCCTTAGCTTTGCCGGTGTACGCATGTCACATATATTTCTCTTTCTCTCTGTCTCTCTCTCCCCCTCCCCCCCTCTCTCTCTCTCTCTCTCTCACACACACACACACACACACACACACGCACACACATCTTTCACAAGCGCGCGTGCACACGCATATATGGAATCTCTGGTAAGAGTCGTCACACACACTTTCTGTATTGTTTGGGCAGATATCCGCAATTTCGTTTGGAGATGTTTTAGCTAGAAACGGTCGAAGCAAATACTGCTCATGACGTCTTTCATGTGACGCTCGGTGTCGACGGAAAGGGTCTGTTCGTTTCTCTTAACAAACAAAATGATTTTTAGTGCGAAATGTGAAGTGCCCGTTAATAGAGCTGCCCGAAATTAGTACATTGCGCCATTCGTTTTGCCAATGCGTATCGACAGGGTGAGTAAAACACGAAGAATGATATGAGTACTCCAGCTGCATCTGAGCAGCTGCATCGGTAGCAGTCACGGTGGATCAGGCCCGTTCCGTTTGTTGATGCTGGAACTTTGGTTATTCAAGTTTTACTACCTCTGTCAATACAGATCGATAAAACGAATATCGCGCTAGACTAATTTGGGGCAGCTCTATTGAAAGTCGAAAATGCTAAATTGCAAATATCTGCCGAAATACCGGAGAAAATACAACTGACGGCTCTTAGGAAGGACACCCGGTATAATTCAATATATTCAACACATTTCACACATTCTGAAGAAATTTGTAATTCTGCTAGTAACCGACTGTCACGTTTGTAAGAGGAACTGTCGCGGCAACTGTTTTATACCATGCGACTCTAGAGAGTACATTAAACGCATCTGCGGTATTGAGCCGTGCGGTATGATATTTGGCCCCGAAACACGCTGGCAAAATCGTTGGCTCGCTGCAAGTGTTCAGTCTCGCGATGTGACTGATGCACTGAAAACCCCAAATAAGACATAGACTGCGCTTCATACTTCCAAACTTCAAATCAACTAAACAGGAAAGAAATGCCAACACGTAGTTTTCGGACGTTTCTAAATGTCACCCTACAACATACCTACACTCTACGGCGTATATAAGCTATTATTGCGACACGTGTACCTAACGTTCCGTTGTTAGTGGAAACAAGGCGTCGAACCAGAAAATCAACGCTTACCACCCCAAGATCAAAGCTTGCCGATAGAACATAGTTACAACCTAATCACTACCACATGAGTGTTTGTTACTGAGTACAACTACGACCAAATTTTAAAAATGGTAGTAAATGAAAATTTAACAGCAGTTAGCCGAAATTTTGATTCGCAGAATATGGTTTGAATCAATTTCGATTGCAGAATAAAACAGTCGCCAGCTTCAGTAACTAGCGAAAGTTAATTTTGGTAAATAATTTTAAAGATTATGAAATCACGTAATTATCATGTGAAAAAAAAGCAGCAACCAGACAAAATGCACTCGCGCTAACTTAGATGTGAAACACACGTTTGATATGAACACAAAAGATGTTAATTGCGAATGCGATGATGTTAGTTACCTTAATGGTCACCGTTATAGCAGTGACTAGAAACACATCGTGGAAACTGCACAGTGTTACGTAACTCACGATAATGCTATCTTTTTGAAAAAATGCGAAACGTGGCAAAAACTGCTTATCATTCTTTACTTACTGTTTTGCAGTTGGATGCTTTTCAAACGGTTGCAGTAAAAACTTTCATTCATTGCAACAACTATTTTTCGGTACTAATGTTACGTAGAACAGACAAATGATATCATTAACAAAATACAATATAGGATTCTAAAACTACTGCGACTACAAGAGAGCCATTATACTTCTGTCGTAGAAAACCAATTTCAGTAAAATCGCTTTTAATTTAATCTGAGTGTCTGCAGTAGTAGCGCCGGCCGCGGTGGTCTCGCGGTTCTAGGCGAGCAGTCCGGAACCGTGGGACTGCTACGGTCGCAGGTTCGAATCCTGCCTCGGGCATGGACGTGTGTGATGTCCTTAGGTTAGTTAGGTTTAAGTAGTTCTAAGTTCTAGGGGACTGATAACCACAGCAGTTGAGTCCCATAGTGCTCAGAGCCATTTGAACCATTTTTTTTTTTTTTTTTGCTGCAGTAGTAGCACAATACGATATGGATCACTATACTTACTGCTGTTTTCGAACTCTGCGAATACTTGACTGTAGGTGAGCTGTAAATTTAATTAGATTTGGCTTCTTTTGACTATTTCTTTCACGAGTGACTTTCTCGGAATTTATGATGGAAGGATAGGACTGCTGATGGTTACCGAATCGGGTCAATGAATTTTCTCTCGACGAGATTGTTCTTTGACTAAATACACTACAATGTTCCCAACAGTTACTAAGTGCTGGCCTGCCTATTACACAGCTCCAGAATACTGGCTCGATCTTACTTAGCGATACATTACTTGTGGTGCGAAGTATTGCTAAATCCACTATTGGCAATAATCTCTTCACAATTAGCAGCAGCTTGAATACATTTTGGGCCACACAAAAGCCTTCATTCCTTCCAAAATCTTCTTGCGACCATTGTCCACATACTTGCTCGCACATTTATAATTTGCCTGGCCACATATTACAATAATATTTTCGACTCTCTGGTATTTGCGCACCAACGCATACGCCTATTGCACACAACAGATACTTCACTGCCATTAGGTGGGAGCATAAATGCGTAGCGTTTTTGTTTTGCATATTGGTGTTCCGGCTGCTATCGGTTTATTTATCGATATTCATTTTTATTTGTTGTTCACTATTGCTAGTTGAGTTTACATATTGTCATTTTGTTATCTGCAAAATGCGAGTGGAGCTGTGGACGCTAGAAAATGGAGTGTCAAGTGTAGAAATCGGAATATTTCCTACATATTCTTCTGCTTGAGCGGTGGGAGCCAGAAACATTTGCGCTTTGCATGGAGATAATGCAACTGGACAGTGCAATCGTTTGATGTAGGTCGTAGACACACAATAATCCATTTAATTGTACTCGAGAACTGGCAAATGTGATGAACTGTGATCATTCCACCATCTTGCGACATTCGCATACATACTTCGATCCACTCCTGCTCTTGTTTTCGCGCAGTCCACGTTTCACTACCACACAACGCTGTGCTCCAAACGTACGCTCTCAGAAATTTCTTCCTAAAATTCAGGCCTAAGTTTGGTACAAGTACACTTCTTTTGACCAGGAATGCCCCTTTTGCCGAAGTTAGTCAGCTTCTTATGCCCTCCTTACTCCGTCCGTCATGGGTTATTTTGCTGCCTAGGTAGCAGAATTCATTAATTTCGTCTACTTCGTGGTCCCCAATTCTGGTATTAAGTTCCTCGCTGTCCTAATATCTGCTACTTCTCGTTACTTTGCTCTCTCTTCGATTTAAATTAAATCTGTGGTAAGATCTTATGGGACCAAACTGCTTAGGTCATCGGTCCCTAAGCTTACACTTTACTTAATCTAACTTAAACTAACTTACGCTATGGATAACACATACACCCATGCCCGAGGGAGGATTCGAACCTCCGACGGGGTGAGCCGCGAATACCGTGACAAGACGCCCTGGACATCGCGGCTACCCCTCACGGCTTTTCCACTCACTGTGTCTCACTCATTAGGCTGTTCGTTCCATTCAACACATTCTATAATTCTTCGTCATTTTCACTGAGGATAACAGTGTCATCACGGACATTAACACTGACATCCTTTCACGTTGAATTTTATTCCCAATCTAGACAATTTCCGTCATTTCCTATTTGATGTGTATATTGAACAGTGGGAACGAAAGACTACATCCATGTCTTACACTCTTTTTGATCAGAGCACTTTATCCTTGTCTTCCATTGTTATTGTTTTAAATTTAGAGAGAGCGGGTAGGTGGAAAGAGTACATTGGAGGCCTCTAAGAGAGGGAAGATTTCTCTGATGACGTGACAGGAAAAGAAACAGGAGAAACAGGAGGTGATATAGAAGAGGTAGGGGATTCAGTATTAGAATCAAAATGTAAAAGAGCTTTAGACGATTTAAGATCAAATAAAACAGAAGGGACAGATAATACCGTGCGACTGCTACGGTCGCAGGTTCGAATCCTGCCTCGGGCATGGATGTGTGTGATGTCCTTAGGTTAGTTAGGTTTAAGTAGTTCTATGTTCTAGCGGACTGATGACCACAGCAGTTGAGTCCCATAGTGCTCAGAGCCATTTGAACCATTTGGACAGATAATATTCCATCGGAATTTCTAAAATTATTGGTGAAAGCGGCAACAAAACGACTATTCAAGTTGATGTGTACAACCTACGAGACTGTCGATATACCATCGGACTTTAGGCAAATTATCATCCACACAACTCCGAAGGTTTCAAGGGCGGATAAGTGCGACAATTCTCGCACAATTAGCTTAACAGCTCATGCATACAAGTTGCTGACAAGAATAATACACAGAATTATGTGTTAGATGACGACCGACTTGGCCTTAAGAAAGGTAAAGGTACCAGAGAGACAGTTATGAAGTTCCGATTGATAACGGAATCAGGACTGAAGAAAAATCTGTACTCGTTCATAGAGTTTGTCGTCCTGGAATAAGTTTTCGACTACGTAAAATGTTGGAAGATATTCGAAATCCAGAGAAAAATAGGGGTAAGCTGCGCGGAAAGATATGTAATTGACAATACCAAGAGGGAGCAATAAGAATGGAAGAGAAGGACGAAGTGCTCGGATTAAAAAGAGTGTAAGGCTTGGATGTAGTCTTTCGTCCCCACTGTTAAATAAGTCCATGAAAGAGAGAATGACGGGAATAAAAGAAATGTTCTAGAGTGGGATTAAAATTTAATGTAAAGCATATCAATGGTAAGATACCTGATTACACTGCTATCCTCAGTGAAAATGAAGAATAATTACAGAATATGTTGAATTTAACAAACACAGTAATGAATAACAATATGGACTGACAGCAAATGGAAGAAAGATCAAAGTAATGATAAGTAGCAGAAAGGAGGTCAGCGATAACCTAAGATCAGATTTGAGGATAAGGAAGTAAACGTAATTACGGAACTCTGCTACCTAGGCTGCAAAATAATCCATGATGGACGGAGCAAGGAGGGCATAAAAAGCTGACTAACACTGGCAAAAAGGTCATTCCTGGCCAAAAGAAGTATACTTGCATCAAACGTGAGCCTAAATTTGAGGAAGAAATTTATGTGAATGTATATGTAGAGTACGGCATGAAACGTGGACAGTGAGAAAACCGGAACAGAAGAGAATCGAAGCATTTGAGATGTCGTGCAATAGGAGATTGTTGAAAATTCGGTGGAGAAATGAGAATATGTCTGCAGAATCGGCGAGGAAAGGAATATATGGAAAACGCTGACAATAAGAACGGTTTGTGCGATAGATCTGCTAGACGTTCCGGGAATAACTTCGGTCGTACTAAAGCGAGATGTAGAGGAAATTATAGAGGAAGACAGAGATTGGAATACATCCAACAAATAATTTAATCTGAGATGAAAAATTTGACGCAGGAGAGGAAACCGTGGCGAATCGTATTACACCAGTCAGAAGATTGATAAAAAAAAAACAGCAGTTGAAGTGACGTAGCTGTGGATCATGATGATAAGGCACGAGATAGCTCTCAACACGGGCGATATTCGATCTTTCATTGGAATCATAGTTTCGTTAGAACACGTGATTTTCATTCGAATATTTAAATTATTCAATTGAGAATTACGTTCTCGATTAATGTACGTTCTCTTTCACTGCCTTTTTAGCAGAGAGAGTAAACCGCCATCAACAGTAATGGCACTTTCTTTTTTTAAACTGAAATTTTCATTTACCTAGGTAAGTTGCCGTAGCCGTGGTACTTCAAGGCACGTGGTTGCAATGACGTAGACTTCGATTTTTTCCTGTCGCACTGGGTCATACCTTTTTAATTTATTAGTTGTTGGAGGATACAGATTGTGTTGCACCAAATGGTCCTATAATGTGTAGTTGACATATACGTATAGTGAGCAGCTGCATGAGATCTGATATAAGGATTAGACTTTTACTTTTGTGTTGGTTTATCTTATATTAAACCTCTCTTCAATTATTCCGTTGCGCTATGTGAAAGCTATTCGCCACTACGAATCCCAAAATAAAATTAGTCAGATAGCGTTTTTTCACTTATGGGTCATATTTTAAACAAAGGGGTCTGAGTTCCAGGGCGCTGAAAGCCAAGGTCATAGTCTTTTATGAACTTACAGATGAAAGTTTACAAAAGTGACAGGCTTTAAAGTCCTATAGTGAGGAGTGAAGCAAGAGGAATATGGCCTGTGCGGATTCGTAACATGAGTAGCGACGTCTTAGCAGCAAACATGAGCTGTCTCACTGTTAGTGTGGTAACTGGTCCAATGCTGGCGCCAGATGAAATGCCTTCAAGCTGCTGCGACTTCTCGTGGCGTGCGTATAGTAATAAGTACAATGGGAAGTACCCTATACCACACATTGGTTTGTGGTTGCAGATAGAGTTGTAGATGTGGACCTTCGTAGTTTGGCACCATAAGAAGTGCAATAGAGGTGACTGGAGAATTTTTGAAGTTGACGTACAGGGTCTCCGTCCAAAACGGCTAAGTTTTAACAAACAGCTAAGAATTTCACCAACATTCAAAATGTCGTCCGAAAATGCAGCAAAGCAAGTGCAAATGCGAACTGCTTTTCTCAACATTAATTTTGGTTTTATTGCAAAGCAGTTCTTCAGGACGACACTTTAAACCTGCGCAATATGTAAAGTGCTCTTCCAGACTTAATATGAACAGGCCTGTATTTTCTCTCGGAATAACAACGTTCTTCAGCACAACACTTGACAAACGTAGCCGCAACACGGCAATATTTAGCTCGCCTCATTACTTTCAGAGCTCCACCGCAGCGCAATCGGTGGGCTTTTGCTGCCGCCACCTTCCTAAGCCCCTCCAAGTTTTTAATAGGCTGACACCAGGCCCTCTGCGAGGCGTACTGAAATCATTACGTCTCCTTGCTGTGTCACAACTCCGCTGAGAGGAATTAATAGTTTATAACGACGTGTTCCTCCCTGGTCGGGCGCGCCCGGAGGATTCGGCGGTCGTTTATAAATGAAGTAATTTACTGTTATAGCGAGTAAAAGTTCAGCGGAGCTGATCCCCCTTCGAGTACTTTATCACGGCACGAAATTAAAACTTCCGTGAAATGTGGCCTAAATTAAGTGCGCAGTTACGAAGGGCACTGCAAGGCGTCGAGCGATCCTTCGTCGCTCGCCAATAACTTTGGAGACGTTCTCGTAGAGAAAAAAGAAGTACACCCTCTTTAGTCTTCCGGGTGCGAAAGATATCTTTCCCTCATACGAGAAATGAAATCAAATTCCTGTCTGAATTCAGATTTTTGTATGTACCAATCAGTGGTTTTCAGACGAATGATAGAATCATCAGCAGTTGTTCTGCTAGTACATGCAATGTTTCACTTAGGGGCATGTCAGCACCTCTACAATCCTCTACCATCCAGGTTATATTGCAGTCGTGGGAAAGCGATATGCACATTTGATTATGGTGGTAGTTTCTCGTGCACAGGGTACAAAAGGGCAGTGAACTGGCGGAGCTGTCATTTGCACTCAGGTGAATCACGTGAAAAGGTTGTTGTTGTTGTTGTTGTCGTCGTCTTCAGTCCTGAAACTGGTTTGATGCAGCTCTCCATGCTACTCTATCCTGTACAAGCTTCTTCATCTCCCAGTACCTACTGCAGCCTACATCCTTCTCAATCTGCTTAGTATATTCATCTCTTGGTCTCCCTCTACGATTTTTACCCTCCACGCTGCCCTCCAGTACTAAAGTGGTGATCCCTTGATGCCTCAGAACATGTCCTACCAACCGATCCCTTCTTCTAGTCAAGTTGTGCCACAAACTCCTCTTCTCCCCAATTCTATTCAATACCTCCTCATTAGTTACGTGATCTACCCATCTGATCTTCAGCATTCTTCTGTAGCACCACATTTCGAAAGCTTCTATTCTCTTCTTGTCCAAAATATTTATCGTCCATGTTTCACTTCCGTACATGGCTACACTCCATACAAATACTTTCAGGAATGATTTCCTGACACTTAAATCTGTGCTCGATGTTAACAAATTTCTCTTCTTCAGAAACGCTTTCCTTGCCATTGCCAGTCTACATTTTACATCCTCTCTACTGCGACCATCATCAGTTATTTGGCTCCCCAAATAGCAAAACTCCTTTACTACTTTAAGTGTCTCATTTTCTAATCTAATACCCTCCACATCACCCGACTTAATTCGACTATATTCCATTATCCTTGTTTTGCTTTTGTTGATGTTCATCTTATACCCTCCTTTCAAGACACTGTCCATTCCGTTCAGCTGTTCTTCCAAGTCCTTTGCTGTCTCTGACAGAATTAAAATGTCATCGGAGAACCTCAAAGTTTTTATTTCTTCTCCATGGATTTTAATACCTACTCCGAACTTTTCTTTTGTTTCCTTTACTGCTTGCTCAATATACAGATTGAATAGCATCGGGGATAGGCAACAACCCTGTCTCACTCCCTTCCCAACCACTGCTTCCCTTTCACACCGCTCAACTCTTATAACTGCCATCTGGTTTCTGTACAAATTGTAAATAGCCTTTCGCTCCCTGTATTTTACCCCTGCCACCTTCAGAGTTCGAAAGAGAGTATTCCAGTCAACATTGTCAAAAGCTTTCTATAAGTCTACAAATGCTAGAAACGTAGGTTTGCCTTTCCTCAATCTTTCTTCTAAGATACGTCGTAAGGACAGTATTGCCTCAGGTGTTCCAGCATTTCTACGGAATGCAAACTGATCTTCCCCGAGGTCGGCTGCTACCAGTTTTTCCATTCGTCTGTAAGGAATTCGCGTTAGTATTTTGCAGGTGTGACTTATTAAACTGATAGTTCGATAGTTCGGTAATTTTCACATCTGTCAACACCTGCTTTCTTTGGGATTGGAATTATTATATTCTTCTTGAAGTCTGGGGGAATTTCGCCTGTCTGATACATCTTGCTCTCCAGATGGTAAGTTTTCGACCGAAACTAAAGACTTTGAACGTGGAATGATAGTTGGAGCTGGAGACCTGAGACATTCCGTATCGGAAATCGTTAGGAACTCAGTATTACGCGATCCACAATGTAAAGAGCGTGGCAAGAATACCAGATATCAGGCATTACCTCTCACTTCGGACAACACAGTGGCCTGCCAGCCTTCAGTTAACAACCGAGAGCACCGGCGTTTGCGCAGAGTTGTCAGTGCTAACAGACGAGTAACACTGCGCAAAATAACTGCAGATGTCGATGAGAGACGTACGATGAACGAACTCATTAGGACTGTGCCACGAAATTTGGCGTTAAAGAGCTATGGCCGCAGACGACCGACGCGAGGGCTTTTGCTAACAGCGCGACATCGACTGCAGCGCCTCTAATGGCCATAACGGTTAGACCGTAGACGACTGGAAAGCCGTGGCTTGATCAGATGAGTCCCGATTTCAGTTGGCAAGAGCTAATGGTAGGATCGAGTGTGGCGCAGACCCCACGGAGCCGTGGACCCAAGTTGTCAACAAGGTAATGTGCAGGCTGATGGCGACTCCATAATGGTGTGGGTTGTGTTTATATGGAACGAACTGGGTCCTCTGGTCCACCTGAACCAATCATTGAAATGGTTATCTTCGGCTGGTTCGAGACCAAAAACGAAGGATTTTTTGTGGATGACAATGCGCCATGTGACCAGGCCACAATTGTTCGCGATTGGTTTCAAAATACTCTGGACAATACGAGCGAATGGTTTGGCCACCCAGTCCGCCCGACATGAAGTCCATCGAACATTAATGGTACATAATCGAGAGGTTAGTTCCTGCACAAAATCCTGCACCAGCAACACTTTCGCAGTTATGGAAGGCGATAGAGGCAGCATGGCTCAATATTTCTGTAGGGAAATTCCAACGACTTGTTGAGTAAATGCCACGTCACGGTACTGCACTATGGCGGTCAAAAGGATGCACGACACGATATTAGGAGATATCGCATGACTCGTCATCTCAGTGTAGGCACTTCTGGCTTTTAGGGGCCATATAAACACAGAACGAGAAAAAAGTGAGTATTTTTCACCTCTGGACGCAACACCGGTAACATCAATAATGGTAAAATCCAGCAATGCTGAAATGAAATGCATTCACTTTTTCCCCCTTCCTTCGCACTTCCGTATCCGTATGATATTTTCAAGATTTTAGCTATTCTTACGTCTGCCTACATATCTTCTACCTGGAGATTTGTACCCCATTACTAATCCGGAGGAATGCTTTGTTAATATGCACTGTGAATCTGAATCCGCAGTAAACTTCAGAGCCTCCTGTAACCTGCTGAGTAGGTGAGTTCAAAGCTCGGACTGTAAGGGAGGACCACCTCCAACAGAACCATGTCTAGCACTGCAATGTCACTACAAACCTCCGTGTTGAGGAAAAATTTACTTTTCAATATAGGAATGCGTAGAGTCTTTGTACCAGGAAATGATATGGTATTTTGAGAAAGTTCTGGTGCAAGGTGTATCTCTGATGACTCCATCGATGCTATCTAATTTACCATGTTGATTTTCTGCCCTGATAACAATGACAACATCGGGTAATTGTGCTCACTTTGTGTCTCGAGCCTCACCTCATCTCGCCGCCCCCCCCCCCCCCCCCTCGGACCCCACTCCTCGTCACCATCAAATTCTTTTTGGCCAATGGCGCTTAAGTATGGTGCTTTTTCGGTCAATGGCGTGGAGTGGAGTGATTTTCAGCGTCGACGCCTGCACGTGGAGTGTGTGTTCGTATAGGTAAGAAACGGTTTGTACTACCTAAAGTATTTTTGGCAGGTTAGCGAATAATAAAAATATTCTCATACCTAAAAAAAATTGTATTGGTTTTGCGCGCACATTAACATACAGAAAACAACTCTTCCAATATTTTTGCTTGGTGTAGTTTTAATAACATCCAGCTCAATTGTTAACTTATAACTTAAATCTACATATGAAACATATATTTCTTACTCCAATCAGTAAGTTCACAAATACAAAGAAGGTATATTTTCGAATTCTAATACATACCTAACATTCTTCCCGAAAGTATCTATTTTATGGCTTTAACAATTAGTTCTGTTCCTCCTTGCATTTCATCCGTCTTCTAGCTGAGAGCATTCAAGGATATTAATTTTTCGTGTTATTTCCTCCATGACACTATTGTTAGTGTTCCACATCTTCCTGTGTGTACGCTAACAGCTCTTCTCTTATACATCCTTGCGGGATTTCTGAACGCAAATTAAATTTTTAATTTTTCAAATAAGTGTCCATTAAATGTAAGTATTCCATCAGTTTTAAACTCCACAAGTGGCTGTTCTGTTGCTATGTACACGACGTCGAGAATTGCCCACTTAGATAGAATACTAGAATATCTACACTACAGTGGTGTATTCAAATGCTCTTCTACGGAACCATCACTTAGCTAGTCGGCTCAGTGGTTACACACAGTACTCGTATTCGTACAGCGATTCAGATCCCTTTCTGGACATACAGAATCGTGTTGGTCCATATATACCACCTGCGGATCTGTGGTATATGCGGATCCAGATGGTGCTGGTTTGCTATGGTGGCTCTAATGTACGTTAAGCTATATTTTGAGGCGATTCCTCTGAAGAGGTCGTTGCCAATTTCCTTTCCCATCCTGCTCCAGTTACTGATTATGTTCGCACTCTAATAAACTAGACGGTGACGGGCTTAATCGACTTCTACTACACCATTTCAGCTTCATGACTGATACTTTGTATGGAAAACCCAGGTATTATTTTCATACATATCGTATTACCTATGTTAGTAAAGTATTACGACGGGGCTGAAGTCGGATGCTGCTACTGGTAGGCCAATGAGAATTATCATAAAATATATTCCCTTGGATATTGTTTTCTTTTTATCCACATAAAAGGAGCCAAAAATCTTCCGTAACCAGTACACACACGATTCTTCAAAGAATCGAACTACCATGTATAAAATATCTTCATAATTCTGATTGCTTTACAAATGAGATAAGTGATAAAATTTTGGCGTTAAGCAAGTAAGTTTGAAATTACGTTTAAAGTCTGTTGCAAGTCGCTGAGTGCCTACTTATCTAACACTGGTTGAACTTGGTCTAGATAATTTATGCTCCGTTTTATGCAAAAGATAGTTTTTCCAAAAAAATGTTCAAATGTGTGTGAAATCTTATGGGACTTAACTGCTAAGGTCATCAGTCCCTAAGCTAACACACTACTTAACCTAAATTATCCTAAGGACAAACACACACACACACACATGCCCGAGGGAGGACTCGAACCTCCGCCGGGACCAGCCGCACAGTCCATGACTGCAACGCCTGAGACCGCTCGGCTAATCCCGCGCAGCCCGATAGTTTTTCACCCATCTCAATGTCTGTGACGCTATATCTATTTACAGTTAGCGGTAAAGAAGTAATTAATTAAACCGTCATGTCTGATGCTGCAGCTTTACTGCGCAGACAGGGAAAATCTAGCAAGCGATTAACTTTTTTCTTTCATCATTTTGCGGGGATTATCAGCGAGAAAAAGTTTGATAAAATTGTGCTTAAAGTTCATCCTCAAATACTAGAAGAATATAATCTGGGTAGATACGTGCGATGAGTTACGCTGGCTGAAGACATATACATGGTTTCTAACGTTATTACACGTCTTATTGTGTTAAACCTTTAGCATCGGTAGCCAAGCGACAGCATGCGCTACCAATATCTTCCACAACACCGCGCATAAAACCGTAATGTTTCCGAGGCCCATAACTTGGGAACTGTTGGTGATAGATGTTTCGGATGTACCTTGAGCTAGGAATTACTTCTATATCCAACAGAAGAAAGTGTCCTACAGTAGTGAGTCAAAGTTTGAATACTAAAAGCTTCCTTCAGCTTAGGTAAGTCGAGCAAACAGGTTGGTTCATTTTGCATTAGGTGATGCCCACTGTGCGCCTTAAGGACCTTACGGAGGCACTGTTTGGTTCATGAGCGTTTTCACCACGTTTTCGCTGTCAGCAGTGGATATCTATACAACTAACAGCAGAAAACGGATCACATATCAAGGGTATATTCACTAGGCATTTCTCTTGAACCGCTACCTTCTGGTTTTCAAAAATATTTATTTGGCATCGAGAAACTTCCTAAAACCAAGTTTTCTGGTCCAAAACCGAGTCGCATATTCCAAGACGGCTATGCGCAGAAATGGGTATAATTTTTACGATTTATTCCTAAGATTCCAATCCCGAACAGATTCGAAAATTTTCTTGATATCTTTAACGTTTCCGAGATAAGTAAGGTTCAAAATTACCCTACTTGTACATGTAAAATATGCACTAAGATCCGCTGTGAGACCAAAACGTGGTTTATAAAGTGACGCAGCAAGGGACAATTTGCTGTAAAGTGTCTCCGTTACGATCAGAAAAGTTCTGCGATCCCCATGTAGTGATATGCAAAATTTTTGTGCACGTCAAGTGCAGTCTGAAGTGAAAATTAGTTTTTCGTTATTTCATTCTCACACAACATGAGTGACTTGCCCGACTGTAGCACTGAAAAGAAGGGAGCCAGAGGAAATTGCTCCTATCGGAGCACAAAAGAGGCAAATATACTGCTGTTTAAAATACTCTGTCTGAAAAGTGGAGCGGGCCGGGGTGGCCGAGCGGTTCTAGGCGCTTCAGTCCGGAACCACGCTGCTGATACGGTCGCAGGTCCGAATGTTGCCTCGGGCATGGATGTGTGTAATGTCCCTAGGTTAGTTACGTTTAAGTAGTTGTAAGTCCAGGGGAATGATGACCTCAGATGTTAAGTCCCATAGTGCTTAGAACCATTTGAACCATTTGAAAAGTGGGATACCAGCAGCTTCACTCTATCTTACTCAGTACCTTTAATCATATCCCCCAAAATTTTGACATGCGAACATATTTGTGCTTTTTGATGATGAGAGTAAAGCAGACAGTGGCAATCGGAGAGAGGTAAGATAGTAAACAATGATTGTGGTATAGAAAGAACGAAGGAGACCATGGCAATGTGAGAAAGAGAGAGGAACATAATGCCCATGGAACATAGTTGATAGTGACAGAACAGTGCTAGGTAAAGAATGAAGGATACAGTGCCAGAGGGAGAGGAATACAAGGAAGAAGTAAGTAGAAGCGGATGGAAGCCAGTGATAATTAGACAGTCTATGACAATGTCAAAGAGAAAGAGAGAGGCAGTGACAGTGAGAAGCAACGGCAGCAGTGGGAAGGAATGAAAGAGACAAAAGTAGTAAGAGAGAGCAAGAAGGAGACACCGACAGTGAGAGGAGACAGAAGTAGTACGGCAGAATGAAGGAGACTGGTTGAGAGACAGGAGAGAGCGACAGTGAGACAAAAAAATACAAGGAGTTGTGTTGAATGAATGAATTAAAATAGACAATTGGGAGTGGATGGGTATGGGAAGCCTACAGTAATGGACTGTAATTGTGAGTAAGATACAGTTAGGGAAGATTGTGGTTCAAAAACGGCTCTGAGCACTATGTGACATAACTTCTCAGGTCGTCAGTCCCCTAGAACTTAGAACTACTTAAACCTAACTAACCTAAGGACTTCACACACATCCATGCCCGAGGCAGGATTCGAACTTGCGACCGTAGCGGTCGCGCGGTTCCAGACTGTAGCGCCTAGAACGGCTCGGCCACTCCAGCTGGCGAAGATTGTGGTAGTGAGAAGTGAGACGCATGTTAAAAACGACGCGAATATGTCTGAATTTTAAAACTTTTGTGAATCTCTTTAAAGATGTTGGCGAATGAGGTAGCTGGTACCCACAATTCAGTCAGAGTTTTTCAAACTGGAGCATATTTTCCTTTACTGGGCTCCTACAACGCTTTTTTTCCGCTGGTAATAAGCATTCTCTGTGCAGGTACAGGATAGGCCATGAAACAACTTTTAATTTTTGAATTCAGCCAGGAGATACGTGAAATATACAAAACCAAACTTTTGTTACCACTGAAAGCAGTTACCTAGAAAACCTCCAAATAGACCGTGAACCGCAAACCATGAACCGTGAACCGGGACACCTATTCAATAATAGGCTATAAATATACGCTCAGCTCACCGTATGAATTTCTCAGAATGTAAGGGTCTCAACTGGCACCACAAACTGCAGCACTAGGATCCCAACCACTGCACATACGCCAACAGTGAAATACTTCTTTGAGAGCTCCTAACCAATTTTGTTGCACTTCGGCCCTTCCTAGAATTGCATGCAAATGTGACTCCTTGTCGCAACCTACTTACTCGGAAGTTCATACTCAGATCAGAGGTGACTCGGTCACTCGTCTGTTGGTACAAGATCAGCTGCGTACAAGAGTAACACGGCGATGGGATCAAGCTGAAATTTTTCAGATCTCTGTTGTTCGAGACAGTACAAAATAGCTTGGATGTTAGGCTTAAGAGATAGACACGCTAATGATAAGGAAATGAGACTCTGGGTTGGGTTACTGTTCAGCTTTTTATTGCTGCTTCACGTGTTTGCAGTGAACTTGCAGAAGAGCACAGACACTAGTTTATAACTTCATTAAGTGTAAAACCCAGATAAAACTTACTAGATTCTCCAATCAGTTACCAGGACAATTGACTATCCCGGCCTATAACTTTGTTAAGATTCGGTTACTTACAGTAACGTGTGGTACTACGTACCATGAACCTTGGAAGTTATAATCAAACTCTTAGGTTCAAGTACTTGTCACAATGAAAGAGAAATAGGCGCATATAGACAAATGTGAGATGGAAACCAATAGCCTAGTCCCAAAGGTTAGTGCAGGCAAGCTCTGCAAGACCTTCTTAGTATATAAGATTAACGGAGCATAATAGTCTCTCAGACAGTATGTAGTGTAGGCTCTTCCATTCAGGACTGCTGGAACTCTTCCGCTTGGTGGAGCCCTTCTGCCCTCTGAAACTCTTCTGATCTCTGGAACTCTCCTCTGTCTGGAACTCTGCCTTGTTTGCCGTTTGAGAGCCTATATATACGGAATTTGGGACTGTTTACTTGTAGATGGTACGTGACTACCTCGTTTTTACCTCCAATGCGCAATCAGTGAGCGTGAAATCAGAGGATTCCCAAAGCCTGTGGCCCATTAATGGACTGAAGAAAGCGGCTTCCGCTGTATGCCTGTACCTAAGTTACAATTCTTACAGCTAATATTCATACTTAGATTATTTTTCCTTGCCCAGATCTTAGACTCTAATTTTACACTTCTTTCTTATGCAAGTTACATTGATGTGTACTAATACGAGGGCTTCAATAGGTACATAATGCAACATATTTTTTCCCCGGCCAATTTCGGTTGAAAAAGAGCGGAATTTGCTGTGGATCATTGTGTGCAATATTCTCGCTTCAGTGAGAGGAATAATAGGGTGTACTGGCATAGTGAATAAAGTCAACGTTGCATTCACAAAAAAAGTGTTGTATTATTTATTGAGCTTCCCTCACACATACAAAAATACACGGAGTTCATACAGGCATCCATATACGGATTTCTCCTTTGATACGGTTAAATACATCCCTGTAACATGAGGGAGTACAACAAGTAATTACATCTTCTCCATTCTTCATCTATAATTCTGTATATCCGGTGACGAAGTATTGGGGTTAGGAGTAACTCCACTTAGGAGATGAACTTGCTGTGAGATTTTCCCTTGAGCTGGATCACAAGTCTCACGCATATGTTGGTAACATTTCTCTTCTTCCCATTTCCAGAACTGAACTCTGCGTTTGAGATATCTAAGCATGACTGCTGCCGTCACGTGGTGAGGATGGTGGTGGTTACTAATGCATAGGCGGAAATGCTTGTTTTCCAGTTGGATCTCTCAGTACCTGCTACTCTTTTATGAAACCCTAACTTATTTTCTAATTCATACATACATTACGAGGTGCGGCTAGAAAAAAACCGGACTGATGCTGGAAAAAACATTTATTTACAATTATTTACAATTTCATGTTATCTCCTTCAATGTACTCTCCTCCTCGGTCTCTACACCGCACCATACGAATTTTCCACTGTTCATAGCAATGCTGCAGATCATTTTCGGTAAGTCCATACATTACTTCCGTCGCTTTTTCTTTTACTGCTTCAACAGTCTCAAATCTAGTTCCTTTCAAAGCTGACTTGACTTTAGGGAAAAGAAAGAAGTCACAGGGGGCTAAATCAGGTGAGTAGGGTGGATGATCTAAGATGGGAATGTTGTGTTTTGCCAAAAACGTCTTCACTGACAACGCACTGTGAGCTGGGGCATTGTCTTGGTGAAGGATCCGTGACTTTTTTCTCCACAAATCGTTCCGTTTTCTCCGTACTCGCTCACGTTGGGTAGCCAGGACGCTAATGTAGTAATGCTGATTCACTGTTTGTCCCTCTGGTACCCAATCAATGTGCACAATCCCTTTGATGTCAAAAAAAAAAAAAAAAAAAAAAACAATCATCATTGCCTTGAATTTCGATTTTGACATTCGTGCTTTTTTTTGTCGTGGGGAACCAGGAGTTTTCCAATGCATCGATTGGCGGTTAGTTTCGGGATCGTAAGTAAAAAACCACGATTCATCGCAAGTGATAACATTTTGTAAGAAGGTGGGATCACTTTCAATGTTTTCCAGGATGTCAGAACAAATCATTCTTCGGCGTTCCTTCTGTTCAATTGTGAGACACTTTGGAACCATTTTTGAACACACTTTGTTCATGTTGAAACTTTCATGAAGAATCTGCCTAACACTTTCCTTGTCAACTCCTGTTAACTCAGACACTGCTCTGATAGTTAAACGGCGATCTTGTCGAACACGTTTACCGATTTTTTCAATGTTTGCATCAGTTTTTGCTGACAATGGTCTGCCAGTGCGAGTGTCATCACTGGTGTCTTCGCGGCCATCTTTAAATCGTTTAAACCACTCAAACACTTGTGTTCGCGATAAACAATCATCGCCGTACACTTGTTGTAAAATTACAAACGTTTCACTTGCAGATTTTCCTAGTTTGAAACAAAATTTGATGTTAACACGCTGTTCTTTCTGTACACTCAACATTTTCCGACGCACAGACAAAACGTCAACTACTTAAAACAGACGCCACGGGCAGACTGAGTGCAGGAGGCAGATGAAACTCGAGCAGTAGGCTTGCTGTTTTGCGTGGCACTATCACAGCACAGGCCTACATTGAGGTTTTAATCACCTTCTTGCTTCCCAGTTGTTGAAGAGCAATTCGAAGATGGCGATTGCATCTTTCAACACGATCGAGCACCTGTTCATAATGCACGGCCTGTGGCGGAGTGGCTACACGACAATAAAATCCCTGTAATGGACTGGCCTGCATAGAGTCCTGACCTGAATCCTATAGAACACCTTTGGGATGTTTTGGAACGCCTCCTTCATACCAGGCCTCACCGAACGACGTCGAAACCTCTCCTCATTGTAGCACTCCGTGATGAATGGGCTGCCATTGCCCAAGAAACCTTCCAGCACCTGATGGAACGTATACCTGCGAGAGTGGAAACTGTCATCAAGGCTAAGTGTGCGTCAATACCATACTGAATGCCAACATTACCGATGGAGACCGCTACGAACTTGTAAGTCATTTTCAGCCAGGTGTCCGGATACTTTTGATCACATAGTGTATCTGGGCGGGTGTAATACATCATGACATACAATACGCAGTTCAATGATCCAAGTCCTTTCAGTTGTTTAAATGACCCACCCGAACCATTTGCTTTATTTTGTTTTTGTCTCTCGGCCCACTGAAACTATACTACGTATGTGGCGTTTCTCGCCTCTTCTGCTTTTATCTTCACTTTCGGACATTCAAATATAACTTTTTCTCCCATGGTATTCAGAATACACATGACACATGTGCCTCGGTGCACAGTCACCAATACTGCACGTAAATATATTCCCGTTTGCAACTGCTGCTTCTCCATTGCTGTTTCTTATCCATGCTGGATGTTGTGAATTCCGCGGCCGTTAATGGTAGTTGGTGAATGACGCAGCCAGCCACAAATACTTTTTGAAAGTTTTATTTTACTGCCGTAACCGGTTTGCGCTACCATTCCCATCTTCAGATGGCTAATATTTTCCGTTACATAGTTGTTTTGCAATTGGTATGCATTTACTTGCAGTATTCGTGACTGCAGTGAGTCACATGCGTCTTGAGTATTCTGAATACCAAGGGAGAAAAAGCGTATCGTCTGCTCCACACTGCACAATAATATTTGAATATTTGGTAGCAACAGAACAAAACAAAGCACCACCTACTGGAACATATGTACATGAATATGACTATTTTGCATTATATATATATATATATATATATATATATATATATATATATATATATATATTTATTTACCGTATTTTTATTAATGAAACGACTGATAAAGTGGCACTTAATACTTAATAGTCAAATATTCTTGTTGTGCAGTCTGGAGGAGACGACATGCGGTTAACCAAAACATCTATGTACAAATATTCGCCGTCTGAAAATAGACATTGTAGCCCGAAACCGATCACGGCAGTCAAATGAAACACTGAAAAATTATTTGTGGCTGGTTTCGTCATTCACAAGTTATTCTCCGTTGTTGCTTTGATCTGATCTGTGTTCCGCACATTAATCGTTAAAATCCTTTCTTCTCATGGACATATTGATCTAAGCCTTAATCACAAATCATTATTCTACTGTAATCTAGGGTATAAAGTCACACATTCTCTCTTTCCTTTCCACCTGCTGCTCATCTTTGTTCCTTGTTTCCTTAGATGCGACGCACTTTCGCTTCTCGTTTCTTCTGGCTCCGGAGGTTTCTTTTGTCTCTCAGATCCATTTACGATTTTACCTGGACTTCTACTGATAACTGTGGTGCCACTTTTTTCATCGCAAACCGTATTTCTCTGTTGCCCAATGTTCGTGTCTTGGGATACTACTGGTACAATGATACTAAGAATTTCTTGGCTTGATATTTTTTTGAATAACGATTTTCAGTTTTGAAAAATATGTAGATGTGTGTAAATTTTGGGGTGGTATTTGTTTTTGAAATGAATAAACTATCTCATATGTACGGACGCTATGAATGTACCTTCGGTTAGCATTCGGCAGGACGACGGTTCAATCCCCTGTCGGGCCATCCCGATTTAGGTTTTCCGTGATTTCCCCAAATAGCTCCAGGCAAATGCCGGGATGGTTCCTTTGAAAGGGCACGGCCGACTTCCTTCCTCTTCCTTCCCTAATCCGATGAGACCGATGACCTCGCTGTCTGGTTTCCTCCCCCATAAACAACAACTACCTTCAGTTACTCACCTGTCCTGGCGGCCCAGTCAGCCATTGCAGTTTGGGTAGGTTGCTTAAAATAACTAACGGCACACTCAATAAATAAATAGTAGAGGATGTAACGACCACACCTGTTCACAAGTCATTGCGAGATTATGGATCAAAGATTAAAGACGTTGTGTTATGTACGATTCTCGTGCTCCGAAATATGCATGACTGAAGGTTTTTTCCACCTGTAATTGAAAAGAATTTCCATTAGCTTGCTAAGGGATCACTCCTTTCCTCATTTGCTTTAATGGTCCACACGCAGACCACTCGTCACAGATCACTGCACCAAAGAGCATTCCCACGGTACTGCACTGGTAAACCGGGAAAGAGACGGAAATGGGAGAGATAGACAGAGGGAAAGCCAAGCGTGCTGCCGTGGCGGAAGTCGGCCCGCCGGCGCTCCGCTCCTTAACTCGACGCCGACAGCCGTCTGGGAGCCGGCAGAGGGCCGGGCAATCCATTAGCCGAGCTCCTGCCAGTCCATAACTTACAAGGTGAGCCGGCGACGCGACCTCAGACCGCGCTGACGGATTCTTGAGGCAATTTCTTGCACATTCCTCCGGCTTCCACTTAACGTGCAGTCGCTCGTTTGAAGCAGTCACGGGAAATATTCAGGACACGGTTGTAAAGAATACGCGTACTGCAGACTTGCGTGCTCCGTACAAGGCGCGATTATGCAGTCTTTCACGTCGTCCGCTTCGCCACCTTATTCCACTCACTCACGCTCTCTGGCAATATGGGCGACCACCCCTTAAGGTGACTTGAGGGTCCATTCTCCTCAGATAGCCTATAAAATAAGCGAGTTTCATGATTAGTTTGGAGAAACTAATGAGGCAATGAAATATATCCCTGAAGTTCAAGTTGTTGTGCCCAAAATGAGGAATGTCCACGATGAAAGTCACGCAGTCTGCAAATCTAATCTGAAATTTTTAAAAAAGCCGGCCGGTGTGGCCGAGCGGTTCTAGGCGCTTCAGTCTGGAACCGCACGACCGCTACGGTCGCAGGTTCGAATCCTGCCTCGGGCAAGGATGGGTATGCTGTCGTTAGGTTAGTTAGGTTTAAGTAGCTCTAAGTTCTAGGCGACTGACGACCTCCGATGTTAAGTCCCATAGTGCTCAGAGCCATTTGATTTTGAAATAAAAAACAAACAGTTTACTTACTACATAGGGTATTGCACAAGGATTAACAGCACACTTATTTGAAATTTAAAAAAATAATGAAGTGGGGGATGTTTGAAGGAAAGATTTTGTTTTGTCCTGTGTTTTCGGTCACATATTTTTCAATAACTAATAAATAAATTACAATAAAAAAATAGCCTATTACTCCTTGCGGAGGTGTTCGAGGGGTAATACAGCCAAATTTAAAGAGAATATCTTTATTGGTGTTTCCACAACCTTTTCCGTCATATTGAGATAGACTGTATTCCAAGCTGGTGGAATGGATTGTGGGCACACTTATGAAGATACATTTCTGAATTCTGGTTGAAATACTCCTCGGGCGTGTACGCAAGCAGTAATAGGCTTATTTTTCTTTTTTTCAATTTATTCATTAGTCAAAAACGTCACCAAAAGCACATGACAAAAATACATGTTAGTTTCAAACATCTGACATTTAATTCTTTCTTTCTTTCTTTCTCAGTGCCTTTGTCCAGCTGCAAGGCGGGGTTGGCTTTTTTATTACGGATTTGGCAGTGTTAAGTGCAGAGGGTGGCCGGATGCCCTTCTCGACGCCACCCAGAACCCCCGGGACAGAAGTAGTGTAACCCAGCTGTCTGCGTCTAGTGTAAGTCATGAAAGAGTGCGAACGTTTTCAGATTTCTATGAGTCGTTTAACTGAGGAGGAACTTGGGGACCAGCCCAGTATTCACCTAGCGGGATGAGGGAAACCGCCTAAAAACCACACCCAGGCTGGCCGGCATACCGGCCCTCGTCGTTAAACCGCCGGGTGGATTCGATCTGGCGCCGGCGAGCCTACCCGAGCCCAGGAAGCACCGCACTAGCGCAATCGGCTACCCTGGCGGGTAAACATCTGACATTTAATATCTATTAAAAATGAAACAAAGGACTGTATATTACACATAACATTCTCTAAATGAAGAAAATTCTTTTTCCCTTTTTCAGATAAGATTTGCAAACTTCGGTAGTTCCATTATGAGCATAAGTTAGGATATGTTGTCTGGGAGTCAATAAATAATGTGAAAGAAGAGATATGAAGTTTACTTCGTTATGCTATTCATAAAAATTGTTTATTTTGTAGCTGACTGAGGAAAACAGACCCTTAAGAAAACTAGTAGTTATAATTCCTAGTCTTAAATACGCATTTATATCTCGTCGTCAGCATCTTCTTCTTTAGCTTATCGGATTACAGTTACGCTCCTCTTATTTCAACTACTTTTCTCGTTTGTGTGCACTTTTGACCTTTTGTTACCAGTTGCGTTCCATCTGTTATACTGATGCAAATGCTAAACGTTATACCATGAACTGCTTGACCAAACGCTATCGAACACACTACAGTATTTCCATGCAGTGGAATGTTTTGATTAAAATTTTATCCTTAATCCAGCTTATTTTAAGTACTGGAAACAGGCATTCCTAAAGACGGAGAACGATTGGAGTACCTTATGGAGTGACATCGCCGTCACATATCACTGTGCGAGGTTAATTCGTTGGTCAGCCAATCTTTTCCAGACAGAATTATGGCTCCTGAAAACATGTGCTTGGAGAGAAGACTTCGGCCCCCTTAAGCCACGCAAATGGCCTTTAGTCTCGAATCTCTTCCGTCGGCAGCGAGTAGCAGTCTTTGAATCGCATTACGTAAAGCACGCCTCCCTGGAGTTTTGAGCCTCTTTTGTGAATTCCGGGCTGTGGCCTTCTCCACCGCCATTGTGTGAACGCCAATAGTGCCACTTCCTCGACAAAGGATGCCTTCCACAACCTGCCACCCCTGGAGATAACGTGTGCACGATATTTGCTACTTCAAACATCCAGACACTGCAGTACTGCTCAGTTAGTGTGGGAGTATCCGTTGTATCTCCCTCCAAAGCTCTTGTTCATCCAATGTGGCCCTCTTAATGCGCGACATGCAGAGGCAGACCAATCAGAGAAACACTTTTTCAACCCAGTGCCCACCTTGTGATGCTAAAATTCGGAGCTTGTATGACAAAAACGGTAAGTTTTCTGTCCTTCCCGCGATTTTTCGTATATTTTGTTACATTTCTCTTCCGTCATGTTGGCAATTGCATGGAGTCATTCACTCCGCATTGAATTTTTGAAAGGTTGACAGTTGGCCCAGAGGAAGGAACTTTTTGAGCATTTGAGGATAAACGGCCAAGGAGTCGGCAAAGATTCGTGGACAGAAAGTCAGACGAGGTTGGATCTGACTACCATCTGTGGCTGCTGAGCACTGTTTGCTGTTCTTCAGGAGATGTAATTTTTCGCAATCTGGGGTAACATGATACACAATCTAGCGTTTCCCTCTCTTATGTTTCTGATACACAACTTGTGTTGCAGATTAAATTCAAATTTGTATTATCTTTCGATAATCTCGTATCTGCAAGCTACACGGGTAAGGACACCTTGTTGCCTCTGCAGGCTTCACAGATAAGGTTGTCTTGGTGTTGCTTTCCCCAAGTTGTCGTCCTTTCATTTGGGTACCTTTCGCAGTGTTAGCGTCACTTTTTATGAATTTAATTCGTAATTCAGTTAATGTTGTTTCTTTGATAACTGTTGAGTAACTTTTGTGGAAATTAAGAGTAAATAAAATTATG
Source organism: Schistocerca nitens (assembly GCF_023898315.1). Taxonomy (NCBI): domain Eukaryota; kingdom Metazoa; phylum Arthropoda; class Insecta; order Orthoptera; family Acrididae; genus Schistocerca; species Schistocerca nitens. Next base: position 169,931,519 of record NC_064622.1, read on the forward strand.
TTAAAGACTGACTTGTCCTGCATTTCAAGATCTTAGTCTTGTCTGGTTAGACGATGCATTAAAAAATAAATATAACTGGGTACACAAGCTAACTGTGGTTTGTTGTTTTACCATTGTCTTTGCATACAGTGACCAAGTACAAAAATAGCTTATCTATTGTTTTGAGACAGGAAGGAACATTGCACACCCTCGGCTTATGCATTATGACACTCCTTAATGGCACTTATAAGATTAGAAACTTTTAATGGCTTCCGATATGTCTAGTTTTACTAGAATTTTCCAGGAGGGGATGACAACACAGCCTGCCTAAGGGAAGTGCGCGTTATTGCCATTTTTCAGACTTTGAGAAAGTATGAATCATTGGTGTTAGGGAGACGGGAGAATCATAGCGAAACATAGCACAGCCAGCTGGCTGTATCGCAATGATTGCAGGATCAGTGGTGACGACATGGAGTCAGAGCAACAATGTGCCAGACAGAGTAGGCACGTGACCTTCCAGCAGGACTACACCATGAGGAGATTGTAAGATTGCCGGCAGCGGTGGCCGAGCGGTTCTAGGCACTTCAGTCTAGAACCGCGTAACAGCTACGGTCGAAGGTTCGAGCCCTGCCTCGGGCATGGATGTGTGTGATGTCCTTAGGTTAGTTAGGTTTAAGTAGTTCTAAGTTCTAGGGGACTGATGACCTCAGATGTGTTCAGAGCCATTTGAAGCATTGTAAGACTGGGTTATCAACTCTGACAAATAGACGGATGACAACTGTTAAAACTTGGGCAGAAGTTACAGGCACTATGTCACCACAAAATATCGGCAACAGCTTACCGAAGGCTGGGTTGAGATCTCAATTTGTAATTGTCTGCATACCACAGACAACAGAGACTTACACTGTGTGGAGATAGAGGAAACTGAGACATTATTTGACGTTTTGTGGTGCTAAGCAATGATTGTCGTTTCCACTCGACGCCAACATGTCCATACACACGTGGCGGAAGGCCACTGGAAGCACCATTTCTTGAGACTCATACCTTTTCATCCTGTGGAATCACGGTGTGCACGGTTATTGGATACGACAATAACAATGATTTGGTAATGATCTTAAAGGGATGTTAAATGTTCGATGGTATGTGACAAGAACGATAATTCAGATATAATACTCTTCATGAGCAGGTCATCATTGGTAAGTAGGAGGGCAGTGCTCATTCTGGCATGAATTTCACTGACTTCAGTAACAGGGTTCCCGGAATTGCTGACATTAGAAATGGTTACTTCAATAACAACATACCCCGAATCGTTAATGTGAGCATTCAGTGTTGAGGTGATTGTTAAATTTTGCTGAGATCAGCAATGGCATTCCTGGAATTCTGACATCATCACATCCAGACACTTGTTCCAAGGCTATGACAGCATCACGTCACTGCCCATCACATGGCCCCAACCCGCATAACCCCCATGCCCCACATTCCCCATCCCCACTCCGTCCATATCTCCCCATGTCATGGAAGCACTCTAATTAATCTGCATGTGGTGTGGTTTAACCAATTTAGCACTAACTGTGGTGCTATGTATGGAGAGCTGCATCAAACCAGTCTCAGGACTGAAGACCACAACAACAACAACATGTATGTGCAAATTGCTGTAATGCCCCAATGTACCAATGAAGTGCAAGCTTGGACAGGTGAGCGCCATCATTTGCTGTCTGTAATTTGTGCAGTACAAAACGCTGCCAGCAGCAGCAATGATCAACACAGGTGAAGCAGAAAACTGTTAATAAGTATTTGTCAATTCTTTCTCCATTACAACGTTATTACTAGCAAAAGCCATCACTTTGTGTGTGAACGTCACAGCATTCCAGAGCTGTGCAACGGCAGCAGCTAATGATATACTGCTTTCCTGCAGGACTTAGAGAGAACTATTGCATCTGAATTTTGAAAATGAATTGACCTATTGTGAAAAATTAATCCTGTTATGGTACTCTCTATAAACATTACATATTCAATGAGTTTCCACTTCGGTTTTGTTGCTATTGTTACAGAGACTGTTCTTTTACTGGACTAGGACATGGACGTGTTCTGTAACGTACCAATACCTCACCAACAGCACGTACTGTTAACAGGATGTCCCCTCGACCTCCTGGACCTGTTATTGGTTGATTATGCAGTGGTTAAGCTCCAGCAACAGCTTTCCATAGCCTAAAGAGCACCCAGTCCAGTGCTGCAGAACTGTTGGATCAGGACACGGAGATGTTCCACGATCTACTTATGCCTGAGCCACAGCGCCACAACAGTAGCCTTCTGCATGAAGAAATTGCAGTTCATTTGAATTGACAAGCAGTCAGGACATTAAAATTGCTACACCAAGCAGAAATGCAGATGATAAACGGGTATTCATTGGACAAATATATTATACTAGAACTGACACGTGATTGCATTTTCAAGCAGTTTGGGTGCATAGATCCTGAGAAATCAGTACCCAGAACAACCACCTCTGGCCGTAATAACGGCCTTGATACGCCTGGGCATTGAGTCAAACACAGCTTGGATGGCGTGTACAGGTACAGCTGCCCATGCAGTTTCAACACGATACCACAGGTCATCAAGAGTAGTGACTGGCGTATTGTGACGACCCAGTTGCTAGGCCACCATTGACCAGACGTTTTCAATAGGTGAGAGATCTGGAGAATGTGCTGGGCAGGGCAGCAGTCGAACATTTTCTGTATCCAGAAAGGCCTGTACACGACCTGCAACATGCGGTCGTGCATTATCCTGCTGAACTGTAGGGTTTCGCAGGGATAGAATGAAGGGTAGATCTACGGGTCGTAACACATCTGAAATGTAACGTCCACTGTTCAAAGTGCCGTCAATGCGAACAAGAGGTGACCGAGACGTGTAACCAATGGCACCCCGTACCATCACGCCGGGTGATACGCCAGTATGGCGAAGACGAATACACGCTTCCAATGTGCGTTCACCGCTATGTCGCCAAACACGGATGCGACCATCATGATGCTGTAAACAGAACCTGGATTCATCAGAAATAAATGACGTTTTGCCACCCATGCACCCAGGTTCGTCGCTGAGTACACCATCGAAGGCGTTCCTGTCTGTGATGCAGCGTCGAGGGTAACCGCAGCCATAGTCTCCGAGCTGATAGTCCATGCTGCTGCAAACGTCGTCAAACTATTGGTGCAGATGGTTGTTGTCTTGCAAACTTCCCCATCTGTTAACTCAGGGATCGAGACGTGTCTGCACGATACGTTACAGCCAATGCGGATAAAATGCCTGTCATCTCGACTGCTAGTGATACGAGGCCGTTGGGATCCAGCACGGCGTTCCGTATTACCCTCCTGAACCCAGCGATTTCATATTCTGCTAACAGTCATTGGATCTCGACCAACGCGAGCAGCAATGTCGCGATACGATAAACCGCAATCACGATAGGCTACAATCCGACCTTTATCAAAGTCGGAAACGTGATGGTACGCATTTCTCCTCCTTACAAGAGGCATGAAAACAACGTTTCACGAGGCAACGCTGGTCAGCTGCTGTTTGTGTATGAGAAATGCTCTGAAAAGCTAATCATTTGCATATCACAGCATCTTCTTCCTGTGGGTTAAATTTCGTGTCCGTAGAATGTCATGTTCGTGGTGTAGCTATTTTAATGGCCAGTAGTATATATATAAATTGGCTGTATAACTGGTAAACTGGTTGGGTGCCAAATCTGTAAATTGGTAAAAAATGGTTCAAATGGTTCTAAGCACGAACGGACTTTACATCTGAGGTCATCATTTCCCTAGACTTAGAAGTACTTAAACCTAACTAACATAAGGACATCACACACATCCATGCCCGAGGCAGGATTCGAATCTGAGATAGCAGCAGCAGCGTGGTTCCGGACTGAAGCGTCTAGAACCGCTCGACCACAGCGGCCGGCTGGAAACTGGTGAAACTTTCTGCAAAATTTGTATCTTGATAGGTTGCAAAATTGAAAATTGGCAAAACTGTTTGTAAAATTGGTAATTTGGCATCACAACACTGTACATATGCCACAACTACATCACAGTTACCCTAAATATACTACAGTTACAACACAATTACACCACAATCACGCCACAGTTATGCCTTGCCTATGCCTCAGTCACAGCCCAAATACATCATGTATACACCATGTGTACACCATACATACACTACACATACGCCACACTTACTTCGTACGCAGAATGTGTTAAGATACTTTGATAATACAAATTTATGACGTCGTAGCTTAGCCTGTAAAACGTTATTTGAATGCGGGCAAATCTGGAAATTGGTGAAACTGGCTGTAAAACTAGAAATCTGATAGGATACGAAATTGGAAATTGATAAGATTGTTACAATAGATAAGTATGCAGATGTACCAACCAAAACGGAACTGACAGATGTATAAATACATTCACTTTTGTCGATGTGCATTTACATTAAAGATAGTAGGGTGCTGTGCATTAATGATTATGGGACCGCTGGTATCCATACGCGTACCTAGAAAATGGTGTTAAGGTGAGTTACTTTGACACTGCAGTGTTTCTGATGTCATCGCCTACTCGTCAAAAAAATTGTAGCAAATATTTGTGTAAGATACTTTGACATTATGATGTGTGTGTGAATTCTACAGAAATGTTTGTCCTCTAGGCGGACTGAGTGTTGCTAAACGTAAAACATGGTAAGCCTTTTCCCATAATAGGTAATACATTAACTCTACTCAACACACTGACTCCTTTTGGTATCTATACCAGCAAGACAAGCAATCTTGTTGAGGGATAGAGGTACTCTTGGCATTCCTTTTATCATGTTTTAACACTATTCTCAGCACTAATAAAGAAAAGGTGGTGCTTTTGCCAGCCATAGTAACCAAACCAGCCATCATCACCTAACTCAATCTTGACTCTATATCATGTATCCGGTCCCAGTAACATTAGCTGGTGAATCGATTTCCACGTGAACGAACTTATGGTTCTACACGGAATTTCCATAACGAATAGCCAGTCATCAACTCCTCCAGCCATAAACAAACGCTCCATTAAGAAAATCGACAGTCTTGTACAGGATATATACAGGGTGTTTCAAAAATGACCGGTATATTTGAAACGGCAATAAAAACTAAACGAGCAGCGATAGAAATACACCGTTTGTTGCAATATGCTTGGGACAACAGTACATTTTCAGGCAGACAAACTTTCGAAATTACAGTAGTTACAATTTTCAACAACAGATGGCGCTGCGGTCTGGGAAACTCTATAGTACGATATTTTCCACATATCCACCATGCGTAGCAATAATATGGCGTAGTCTCTGAATGAAATTACCCGAAACCTTTGACAACGTGTCTGGCGGAATGGCTTCACATGCAGATGAGATGTACTGCTTCAGCTGTTCAATTGTTTCTGGATTCTGGCGGTACACCTGGTCTTTCAAGTGTCCCCACAGAAAGAAGTCACAGGGGTTCATGTCTGGCGAATAGGGAGGCCAATCCACGCCGCCTCCTGTATGTTTCGGATAGCCCAAAGCAATCACACGATCATCGAAATATTCATTCAGGAAATTAAAGACGTCGGCCGTGCGATGTGGCCGGGCACCATCTTGCATAAACCACGAGGTGTTCGCAGTGTCGTCTAAGGCAGTTTGTACCGCCACAAATTCACGAAGAATGTCCAGATAGCGTGATGCAGTAATCGTTTCGGATCTGAAAAATGGGCCAATGATTCCTTTGGAAGATATGGCGGCCCAGACCAGTACTTTTTGAGAATGCAGGGACGATGGGACTGCAACATGGGGCTTTTCGGTTCCCCATATGCGCCAGTTCTGTTTATTGACGAAGCCGTCCAGGCAAAAATAAGCTTCGTCAGTAAACCAAATGCTGCCCACATGCATATCGTCGTCATCAATCCTGTGCACTATATCGTTAGCGAATGTCTCTCGTGCAGCAATGGTAGCGGCGCTGAGGGGTTGCCGCGTTTGAATTTTGTGTGGATAGAGGTGTAAACTCTGGCGCATGAGACGATACGTGGACGTTGGCGTCATTTGGACCGCAGCTGCAACACGGCGGACGGAAACCCGAGGCCGCTGTTGGATCACCTGCTGCACTAGCTGCGCGTTGCCCTCTGTGGTTGCCGTACGCGGTCGCCCTACCTTTCCAGCACGTTCATTTGTATCGCTTTTCGGTCCTTTGGTTACATTAAACCTCCGTTGAAAACTTCGTCTTGTTGCAACAACACTGTGTTCTAGGCGGTGGAATTCCAACACCAGAAAAATCCTCTGTTCTAAGGAATAAACCATGTTGTCTACAGCACACTTGCACGTTGTGAACAGCACACGCTTACAGCAGAAAGACGACGTACAGAATGGCGCACCCACAGACTGCGTTGTCTTCTATATCTTTCACATCACTTGCAGCGCCATCTGTTGTTGAAAATTGTAACTACTGTAATTTCGAAAGTTTGTCCGCCTGAAAATGTACTGTTGTCCCAAGCATATTGCAACAAACGGTGTATTTCTATCGCTGCTCGTTTAGTTTTTATTGCCGTTTCAAATATACCGGTCATTTTTGAAACACCCTGTATTAACGAGTCAAAATATTATGGCTATTTCGTTAACAGTTTGTCTGTTTTTGGAATTAAATACTTCACTGACTCTGCCTGTCAGGGATCCGACAGTTTTTTGCTACGTTTGTGGATGTATGTTGCATTAGATATCTACGCACAGGTCATTTTTAATTCGCTGAAGGGGGCCTCTGATTTAAGTATGCGGTGGTGGCGCCCGATAGCGATCCAGATGGGTTCCACAGGATTTACACAACGCGAATTTGGTCGCCGAGACATCAACGTCGGTTCACTATAATACTCCTCAAATTACTGTAGCACGGTTCTGGCTCCGAGACATATACGATTATCCTGCTGAAAAATGACATCGCCATCGGGGAAGACATCAAGCATGAAGGGATTCAGGTGGTTCGCAGCTGTCAGCGTCTCTTAGATTACTACTACAGGTTCCATTCAAGCGCAGGAGAATGTCTTCCATAGCATAACACTGCTCCCACCAGCCTTTGTCCGTGCTGTGCTGCAGGTTTCGAACCACCGTTTACCTTGATGACGACGTTTGTGGAGATGACCAGCGACGAAGTGTAGCAAAAAGTTTGTTCACCCGAAGAGCCGACACTTTTCCACTGATCGATGGTCGAATCCCGATGCTCCCGTGCCCACTGTAATCGATACTGACAATGTCATTTGGTCAACATGTGGACCCGTAGGGGTGGTCTGCTGCGGTGCTCCATGTTCAACAATGTACGATGAACGGTGTACTCCGAAACACTTGTGCATGCCACCAGCGTTGTGCTCTCTCGGTACAGATGCTACAGATCGGCATCTGTCCTGTTTTACAGAGCAGACAAGCCTCCGAACCCCACGTTTTGTGAAGAGTCGTCGATGTTCAACCATTCAGCACCTAACGGTAGTTTAATTGTCCTTCTGCAGCTTTCCATAGATGCTTACAACAATGGCACGTGAAGACTCGACCAGCGTCGCCATTTTCGACATATTTATTCACAGGCTCTGTGTAATAATAACTTCATCAAAGTCACTTAGCTCTATGGATTTACCCATTTGCAGCCCATATCTTTGTTAGGGTGATCCCCCCGTTCATGTCTGCTCAGCTAACAGAATTCTGTTTTCGCGTCACTGCCCGTAACGTCACCAAGCGGCTTCCAACATTACGGTGGGCAGTGGTCATAACTTTTTGACTGATCAGTGTATATCCCCCACAGAATGTGAAATGTAGTTCTCTTATGATGAGCAGATAGTTATAAAGCAGAACAACACGTAATTCCATCAAGACATTGTCTACAGTGCAACTATCTGTACCAATGTTTTGGTAGTTTATGTAATCGACTGCCACATTAAAATAATTAAAAACTATAGACATTCAGTGCATTGTTTTATAACTAATTATAGGCCCTGATATCGACAATGTATGCACCTCTGCACAAGTCAACTTTCAGCTCATATGTATTTACTGCTGCTTTAGATCACACGTCATTCTGTCGTTGTATTTATATGCGTGTAGTACATACACAATAAGATGCTTTAGTATACCAATATAATCAGAATGGTTAATTACCTTTTTGCTAACAGTGATTACTTGAACCAGTAGCAAAAATTCTCTAGGTGTAAACTGAGATGGTAACACTTCTCTTCACGTATTCTACCGTCACGTCTTCCATAGTGGTTGTACTTGCAATCAAATTGCGTTATTTTGTATGCGTGTGTTGCAAAGAGGATAACCCCCGTCCACGGCAGCTTTGTATTGTATTGTATGAGTCTACTGCACTGTGCATTCAAATATTTTATGAATCTCATTATAGATTTCGTATTCGGTATCCAAATAAAGAGTATCTTTAAAAATCACACTACACTAGAAATAAAACAACTCGAGGTAAGAGGACATAGCGCAAGTCATCGACTTCTTTTCCCATGCATAGAAACAACAGTTTAGCAAACGAATGAATGTCTACCAGTTTACACCAAGGTAGAATCTTATAGCTGGGAATTGTGTGTCTGATCATGTGCGAAGACTGACAAACAGTGTTTGCAACGTGCTCCAATGTACTCAGTGCAAATCACTTCCATACACTATCAGTTAACAAATAGCTTACAGAACAACTGCTGTGTGGTGTTTGAATGTTCTGCTATTTGTCTACTGGGATAATAAGCCCCTAAGTGTGGTTAATATGTTGCGTATATGAAAAAGAACACTCTCAAATGGAAGACATCGACGTCATGGACATAAAACTGCCGTGAAGGAAGAATATAAACTGCAGTTGGAAAAAGAAGAGTCTATAGCAAATATGCATCCAAGGTTTACAAATTGCTTTAAACGCATGGTACAGGTGGAGAATAGAAGACAGTAGCAGTGGTAACTAGCCATATGTTCGAGCACTGGTCAAAACTGTCAGAATAGGCACTGTTTATTGCATTAAGGAATATATGAATGATCTGTTTCATAAAGCTCCATTCACATTTGAATCTGCTTGAAAAGGATGTTTACATTGTATCTGAATGTGGTGGAATTTACTTACTGTCACTCACATTCATGTTATACACCACTTTCATATTTTCACTGTACCACAGTAGCTGCTTGACGAGTGAAGCAGATGTCGGTGATAGCAGAGACTCAAAAATCGGAAAAAAATCTGCATACTGACTTGATTTCTGCTTCACTATATCAGGTGCACTATGCAATACTGGTGATGTGATGATCAGTGCATGTACTGTAAACTTGAAATCTGGATACTATTCTGTGTCCTGAACTGATAGATCACAGGCTGCACGACGGAGGCTGTGTGCAAATTTGACTTGTGCTGCAGTTCAGATGTATCACACACGCCATCAACTATGTCAGATGGTTGTTACGCTGAGAGAGAAATAAATGAAAACTGTAAGAACACACACTTACGCACACACACAGTGAATAATAATAACTGAGAGTGAGAGAGCCATGCTTTAATACTTACAATCTACTATACAAGTTAGTTTTTCTGTCTGGAGACGGCAGATCTCTGATGATGCTTCATGATGATCAACTTTTCACTAGAGTGTGCTGATCACTTTTGCTAACTTCACCTGCAGTGATGTGTAAAGTTCGGTTCTGGTTTCTCTTAATAAATGATGAAGCTAAATTTTTCCAGTAAAGCCATCAGCACCACCCCCTCCACCATGCTCACGCTTCCTGCCATTTCAGTGATTTCAGTCACTTGATATTTCCAGGTCTGGTACCCACAAACACAGCATCTTGAGGATGATACTGTAGCCACGTCTGCTTTTGGTTTTAACAAGTGCCTCTGGCGAGACGTCAGTTTTTCACAGTTTGTAATTCGTTATGCATACAAAGACCAACTATTATCAATATTCATTTCACTGACCAACGTTATGAAAGTGAGCTCCTTGACAGAAACAGACAAATGGAAGTCATCGCTATATGAGGACCGAACTGAGCAGTGGGCTGATGATATTGTTCTGCTGCCACTAACCATACCAGAACAGAACACTAGGTCCCAATCTCTCTCTCACACAACTGCTTTCAAGGAAGTGGCAAGAGAAATGTGAGCAGAACCCACGCAAAATCACAAAAGTTCATGTCACTGATTCAGAATCATTACAGCTACAAAACTGGAAGAATCAGTTTATATGCAAGACGCTTGCAAGTATGACAAAGACTCAGAAACAGCAACCTGAAAGATCCGCACATATTTCTGAAGAACATATGTGTTTGTTGCTTTGGTCTGCTGGACATATGCACAGTATAGACATTGTATGTATCCACAAGATTTCTGAATTATTACTGATGAATGCAGATTTGCTTCCTTAAACAAGATGAATATGTGGGCAGACTTTTTCTGACCAAAGATGTGTATTATCCTTTAACACATGTCTGCTGTTACACCTTACATGGCAATCCACATGGAGGTTTACAATTGTTGCCAGATCAAGCATACTGATGAATCAGTTCTACAGCAGTTTCTTCCAGAGGTGTCTCCCATCACATGTTTACACACAGCTCCCATAAAATGTGGGCATAGACCTGACACCCAACAATAGTCCGGACGTATTTAGGTCAGACGGATTATCACTTAACACAATAATATGAGAGCTCCTCAAACGACACGAGCATGTTTGAGTCTTTCCCTGCAGTCACTTTTAGTATCTTGTATAGTAAAATGTGTCATAATACATCAAAAAAAGTTTTGCATCACCTCGGTTCCCGGAGACCCGGAACCTCCTTTTTATTGCTCATGAAAACCACACATTGCATGTTTTACCGCCATATACCAAGACTTCCAGAGGTGCTGGTCCAGACTGCTGTACACACCGGTATCTCTAATACCCAGTAGTACGTCCTTCCATTGATGCATGCCTGTATTCGTCGTGGTATACTATCCACAAGTTCATCAAGACATTGTTGGTACAAATTGTCCTACTCCTCAACGTCGATTCGGCGTTGATCCCTCAGAGTGGTTGGTGGGTCACGTCGTCCATAAACAGCCCTTTTCAATCTATCCCAGGCATGTTCGATAGGGTTCATGTCTGGAGAACATATTGGCCACTCTAGTCGAGTGATGTCGTTATCCTGAAGGAAGTCATTCACAAGATGAGCGCGATGGGAGCGCGAATTTTCGTTCATGAAGACAAATGCCTAGCCAATATGCTGCCGATATGGTTGCACTATCGGTCGGAGGATGGCATTCACGTATCGTACTGCCAATACGGCGCTTTCCATGACCACCAGCGGAGTACGCCGGTTCCACATAATGCCACCCCAAAACAGTGGCGAACCTTCCCCTTGCTGCACTCGCTGGACAGTGTGTCTAAGGCGTTTAGCCTGACCGGATTACCTACAAACACGTCTCCGACGATCGTCTGGTTGAAGGCATATGTGACACTCACTGGTGAAGAGAACGTGATGCCAATCCTGAGCTGTCCATTCGGCATGTTGTTGGGCCCATTTTGTACTGCGCTGCAGGGTGTCATGGTTGCAAATGTGGACCTTGCTATGGACTTTGGGGATGAAGTTGCGCATCATGCAGCCTATTGCGCACAGTTCGAGTCGTAAGACGTCCTGTGGCAGCACGAAAAGCATTATTCAACATAGTGGCGTTGCTGTCAGAGTTCCTCCGAGCCATAATATGTAGGTAGCGGTCATCCACTGCAATAGTAGCCCACTGGGTGGCTCAAGTGAGACATGTCATCGACAGTCTCTGTCTCTCTGTATTCCTCCATGTCCTATTAGCATCGGTTTGGTTCACTCCGAGACGCATGGACACTTCCCTTGTTGAGAGCCCTTCCTGGCACAAAGCAACTATGCGGACGCGATCGAACCGCGGTATTGACCGTCTAGGCATGGTTGAACTACAGACAACACAAGCTGTGTGCCTCCTTCCTGGTGGAACGACAGTAACTGATCGGCTGTCGGACCCATTCCGTGTAATAGGCGCTGCTCGAACAGTCAAAGGGACTGTGTCTGTGATACATTATGATACATTATCCCCAGTCAATGTCTATCTTCAGGAGTTCTGGGAACCAGGCGGAAGCAAAACTTTTTTTTTTATGTTTGTAGTTCTTAAGGCTGTGTGGTCAATGCGTGCAGTTTTTATAGTTGGTTGATTGGTGGGGGCTGAAAGGACCAGACTACAAAGTTGTTAGAGTAGTAATGGTTGCTGTAGTACATTCATTTCATGTATTTTGTTGGTCTGATATCCGGTTTCAGGCTACATCATATGAAATGTCTACACATACGGACTTGGAAAAATTCTGCAAGAGTGCTAGGTTGTAGGACACTGACATACGTTTGACTGCAGTGGAACATTTTCAACATCTGTTGAACTTAGAGTTATCCAGGTTGCCAGGTTGTGGAAAGTCTGGTTTTATGAAGATTACTCTGAAATATTTTGGATAGTGTTGAGACTTTCAGGATTGTATTTGAAGTGGGAATATAATGGCGAAATTGGACAATTTGTGTGCTGCACAGTGGAGACTACATAACACTTCACTCTGTTCCTCTACATACACTCCTGGAAATGGAAAAAAAGAACACATTGACACCGGTGTGTCAGACCCACCATACTTGCTCCGGACACTGCGAGAGGGCTGTACAAGCAATAATCACACGCACGGCACGGCGGACACACCAGGAACCGCGGTGTTGGCCGTCGAATGGCGCTAGCTGCGCAGCATTTGTGCACCGCCGCCGTCAGTGTCAGCCAGTTTGCCGTGGCATACGGAGCTCCATCGCAGTCTTTAACACTGGTAGCATGCCGCGACAGCGTGGACGTGAACCGTATGTGCAGTTGACGGACTTTGAGCGAGGGCGTATAGTGGGCATGCGGGAGGCCAGGTGGACGTACCGCCGAATTGCTCAACACGTGGGGCGTGAGAGGTCTCCACATTACGTCGATGTTGTCGCCAGTGGTCAGCGGAAGGTGCACGTGCCCGTCGACCTGGGACCGGACCGCAGCGACGCACGGATGCACGCCAAGACCGTAGGATCCTACGCAGTGCCGTAGGGGACCGCACCGCCACTTCCCAGCAAATTAGGGACGCTGTTGCTCCTGGGGTATCGGCGAGGACCATTCGCAACCGTCTCCATGAAGCTGGGCTATGGTCCCGCACACCGTTAGGACGTCTTCCGCTCACGCCCCAACATCGTGCAGCCCGCCTCCAGTGGTGTCGCGACAGGCGTGAATGGAGGGACGAATGGAGACGTGTCGTCTTCAGCGTTGAGAGTCGCTTCTGCCTTGGTGCCAATGATGGTCGTATGCGTGTTTGGCGCCGTGCAGGTGAGCGCCACAATCAGGACTGCATACGACCGAGGCACACAGGGCCAACACCCGGCATCATGGTGTGGGGAGCGATCTCCTACACTGGCCGTACACCACTGGTGATCGTCGAGGGGACACTGAATAGTGCACGGTACATCCAAGCCGTCATCGAACCCATCGTTCTACCATTCCTAGACCGGCAAGGGAACTTGCTGTTCCAACAGGACAATGCACGTCCGCATGTATCCCGTGCCACCCAACGTGCTCTAGAAGGTGTAAGTCAACTACCCTGGCCAGCAAGATCTCCGGATCTGTCCCCCATTGAGCATGTTTGGGACTGGATGAAGCGTCGTCTCACGCGGTCTGCACGTCCAGCACGAACGCTGGTCCAACTGAGGCGCCAGGTGGAAATGGCATGGCAAGCCGTTCCACAGGACTACATCCAGCATCTCTACGATCGTCTCCATGGGAGAATAGCAGCCTGCATTGCTGCGAAAGGTGGATATACACTGTACTAGTGCCGACATTGTGCATGCTCTGTTGCCTGTGTCTATGTGCCTGTGGTTCTGTCAGTGTGATCATGTGATGTATCTGACCCCAGGAATGTGTCAATAAAGTTTCCCCTTCCTGGGACAATGAATTCGCGGTGTTCTTATTTCAATTTCCAGGAGTGTATTATAGCGGAACTATTACGAAACTGCCCCCATATTGTGTCAAATTACCCCATGTTTCAGCAAAGATTGTAACATAATGCCTCCAAGCCTTTAACAGATTGCCCCCAAAAGGTAACAAAATGTCAAACACACTACAACAAAATCACCCTAAAACTGTAACAAATTGTCCCAAAACTGTAAACAAGATGACTGACCTTAGCACAGTCAGTATCATGAGCAATCCAAGGTGGTGATTCTGAGGGTACTGTTGCAGTATGCCTGGTTCCAAGTTCACGATTCATGATGGTTATTCATGATGTCATTAATGATTTCAGAATCCAAGGGGGTGATCCAAGATGATGGACTGGTGGATACAAGCACAACCTGCAATGTTGCCAATTCAAAATTTGTTCCAATTTCTGTAGTGCTGCACTTATCAACTCCCCACCACTCCCACCCCCAACATGCACATCAGTCATCCTCAGACGCACTAAATTTAACACTATCACAGAAAAATCGACGTAAGAACTTACAGATTGTGGACATCAGTTAACTCGAGGCACATGCAGATCTTTATGTCTCAGTATACCATGATAGTCCTTTGCAAATAAACACGTGATAAATAAGCGATAAATCACACTTAACATTGATTTTAACAACGAGGAGCAAACGAGAACGAAACAAGACACATCCTAACTCGCTCCCTGACTCACACGAGAGAAAATCAATTTGACATACACAGTTTAATGATAACTAACTCACATGTGATGGGTAACACCAACACAACTTCATGAACAACGCTAACATGACACAGACAACAGCTAAAATCCCAAAATTCACAACACTGTGTGAAGCATAATTATCTCGCTCATACACATGACCGATCTGTAGCAGCCTTATTTAAGCACAGTGCTAGTGTCCACTGGGGCAACGTACTTCAGCCACACACACCGGCGAGAAAATCGCCATCCAGCAGCTTACAGCCAATGCTGGTGCATCCACAACACCCATCTAGGTGCAGTATTCCGTACACAGGATCGAGGTAATTACATACCGACAAACTGTTGCAAGTTCCTGTTACTCCACAACATGCAAGTCCACTGTGAAGTGGCAGGCAAACAAACCGCCTTCACTCAATGCACACAGCTTAGGACCACCCTCTGTGCTCAGCAGTCACGGCCACAGCTTAAGCACACAGGCTGTGAGTCCCCAAGGCACAGTGGTAGATCCTGTGCTTCTTTCGTGACTGAGACTGTGCACCAACCAGCACTGCCAGACTTCCCCTTCGGTGACAGATTACCAGCATCATAGCATACTTGTTGCAAACATCTTTGATATCAGTTGCCAGAGGTGTGCTGCCACGGCTCGATCACAAGTAGCACACACTATCTGAACACTTCCACAATATCACACATCTACTCTCATGAGGTCTATCCATAAAGTATCTATGTTTATCTTCCTTACGATGACACTGAGCTCTATGGATGAAAGGTGCACTTGATGTTCAACCTCAGAGGACATTGTCACTAGAAATCCGCTGGAGATGTTACACGTCCTACATACAATTTAAATATCGTTTAATTTATGGCGTCGAATCGCTTAAAAATTAAAATGATGGCCTGAATGCTAGATCGGTTTCCAGTTTATATGAGGGACGACGGAAGTATAACATACTGTCAAAAAATGTGAAATTATAGTACTATTCCTAGATGGATCCATAAGTTTTTAGTTCTCCTGCATGTAGTGTTTAACAACCCACTGTTTTGCTCGTGTGTTCAGGATGATGACGTGGTTTCTAGCTTTTTTCTCAGCATGGTTGACGAGTTGTTTTATTATATCTGTTCAAATTATTCGGCTTTGCTCACGATATTCCGACATCTGACTTGGTCGCCTCCTTAAAGTGCTCTGACTCGTGGTCCAACCTGTATCGCTGTAAGTTCACATTTCAAAAATCGAGTCCACATACGAGGTGTGGCTAGAAAAAAACCGGACTAGTACTGGTGAAACAATAAAACGAATGCAATAAGGCTGAAAGTCGCGTGGCCTGTCACGTGACTCTCGGTCCGCCTACTGCTCGAGTTTCATCTGCCTCCTGCACTCAGTCTGCCCTTGGCGTCTGTTTTAAGTAGTTGACGTTTTGTGTGTGCGTCGGAAAATGTTGAGTGTACACAAAGAACAGCGTGTTAACATCAAATTTTGTTTCAAACTAGGAAAATCTGCAAGTGAAACGTTTGTAATGTTACAACAAGTGTACGGCGATGATTGTTTATCGCGAACACAAGTGTTTGAGTGGTTTAAACGATTTAAAGATGGCCGCGAAGACAACAGTGATGACACTCGCACTGGCAGACCATTGTCAGCAAAAACTGATGCAAACATTGAAAAAATCGGTAAACTTGTTCCACACTTTCCTTGTCAACTCCTGTTAACTCAGACACTTCTCTGATTGTTAAACGGCGATCTTGTCGAACAAGTTTACCGATTTTTTCAATGTTTGCATCAGTTTTTGCTGACAATGGTCTGCCAGTGCGAGTGTCATCACTGGTGTCTTCGCGGCCATATTTAAATCGTTTAAACCACTCAAACACTTGTGTTCGCGATAAACAATCATCGCCGTACACTTGTTGTAACATTACAAACGTTTCACTTGCAGATTTTCCTAGTTTGAAACAAAATTTGATGTTAACACGCTGTTCTTTGTGTACACTCAACATTTTCCGACGCACAGACAAAACGTCAACTACTTAAAACAGACGCCACGGGCAGACTGAGTGCAGGAGGCAGATGAAACTCGAGCAGTAGGCGGAGCGAGAGTCACGTGATAGGCCACGCGACTTTCAGCCATATTGCATTCGTTTTATTGTTTCACCAGTACTAGTCCGGTTTTTTTCTAGCCACACATCGTATATACTCCACAAACCTTCATTCAGCATACAGCATAGGGTGCCTTGTGCCACTCATAGTTATTCTTTCTTCTGTTCCACTCACAAAGGAGTGATGGGATAATGCCTACAGTGCTTCTGTATGAGCCCTGGTTTCTCCTATCTTCGTGGTCCTTAGGTGAGAGGTGATTCGCTCTACTGCCTATCGAAAATGTGGTTCTGTAAACCTTCACATTCAAATTTCATGAAAAGGATGTCCACTCAGCTCTGAATTGTTTCGATTATTTCCGTTCATCTGATTGTCTCATTGAAAAGTCCATCATGTTACATATACATTTTAGTTGATGTAGAAAGTGGCTATCGACCATTATCATCCACAGGGGATAAGACTTTGCCTTTCGACATCATTTGCGAAGCTTAAAAAACGGGTGGCAACTACATTTAGATGACATTACCAGATCATAATGTGCGCAGATATATCTACATTCTACCTGTCTTTTTTCGGAGAAGAGGGTTGCATCTACACTTCATTAACCCTGTTCAGTTTCTACTGCAGCATTCGAACCTACAGTTAGATGAGAATGAATATTGTGTAAGTTTTAGCACTCCTTAAAGAGGATGTTTACGTTGTATCCAAATGCTATAGCATATTTCGAAACTGTGAAGCCTCGTTTAGAACTATATACAACTTGTATCAGTGGCTGATGGAAATGGGCAGCCCACACAGATATCTGCATTGGTTGGCGTCACACACACGGTCAGTGCCTGTAGCCCTCTGGCTGGTGGAAAAAGCTGTGCGCCGAGTTCTGCTATCGTCTTCGGACTCTACTTACATGGAGACTCACATTATTGTGGAGTGGAGTCAGTGCACTGGCTCCACAGACACACTCGACCAGGTGGGTATGCTTCCTACTCGATAGGAGGCTGGGCTCAAATGGCTCTGAACACTATGCGACTTAACTTCTGAGGTCATCAGTCGCCTAGAACTTAGAAGTAATTAAACCTAACTAACCTAAGGACATCACACACATCCATGCCCGAGGCAGGATTCGAACCTGCGACCGTAGCGGTCGCTCGGTTCCAGACTGTAGCGCCTAGAACCGCACGGCCACTCCGGCCGGCTCGATAGGATGCGCCTGGGTCTTACACCTAGCATTGTAGGCAGTTTTTAATGTTGAAATGCCATGCAAGGAGAAGTATATGGAATACTAAGTACTGTAAAGCATTCCATTGAGACATGGGCAGTAACCTCATACTTCACTACCCACTCCTCCATAGGAACCTTCCGTTACCTAGTAACCTAAGAAAAGCTGACCACTTTACATCCTATGTCACTGACATCTTCTCCATCCCGATGATCCTCTTTTTTTTTTTACTCCCTATTACCATACAGGAACATACTAGCACTGTTGTCCTACCATGCGCTCCCAGCTTCCATTACTTGGGCAAAATACCATGTGCAGAATTGAATACACTCATCATAGCATATGATATAAAGCACACATCCCCTGATCATGAATGCATCACCTATCGTCACCTTAAAGAAAATAAAAACACAAAGAGAGTCGACATCAAGTTTAATGAAACTATGAGAACAACCAGTGGTAGCTTAAGAGGTACTCCAGTTCCCTGGCTTCCTGTCCTGTGTCATATTGCTCCTCCCCCCATACCCCCACCATTCGCAGACAACACCTCCTTAGAGAATACAAAAATATTAGCAAATCAATCTGTCCACAAAGACATCCCTGGTATAGATCTGAAAAGACTTAAATCTAAGTCTCCTCCACAACTTACTGCAGAACAACTGCTAGCAGATAATTTCAATACAAATGACAAATAGAGGGACACCCCACACCATCGAGCCTACTGGGATCATGCCAGGAATGGAACTGCCTCGCCACATATGAAAGACACTTAACAGAAGAAGAACTTCCATAGTATCTGTCAGGATGTACTTTACAAATGGGGATATTGCAGAATCATACTCCTTCGCCTGTGGTGAACCTCGCCAGACTTATCCGACGTATTACAACTACCTGCCCACTAAGATCATATCCTGGAGACTCATCTGATTTCTTCCAAGCTGCAGACACGGCACTGGACTGGATCAATGGCCTCGATATTACAATACAGTCCTAATTGTCAGATATAATAGTTTATATATATATATATATATATATATATATATATATATATACAGTTGTTTGTATTTAAACTGTATATATATATATATATATATATATATATATATATATATATATATATATATTAGTTTGTTTTGTAACTGTACATCATCTTCATATTAACACTGACTTAGATATCTGTACTTGTTTTTATGTTATTATTTGATCCATATAAGCCATATGCTAAATGAATAAAACCTTGAAGAATACCCCTCTTCTTTTTCATTACCCTTGTGACACTTTATATCATTTTCTCCACAGCTTACTATTCTGAACTCTGGAAAACCTCCAAAATCCTCCTTTGCTCAAACTGTACGAACCCCTTGCAGGGGTCTTTGAATCCATCCACTCCAAATTCATCCATCAACACCTAAACCAACACTATGTTCTTCCACTTAGCCAGCATGGATTGCATCACAATGTTTCTCTGATGGTCTACGCCCTCACCCATCTCCCATCAAACCAACTCAGCTCCTGTAAATCTAACATCTGTATGTCCTTCAACCTACAGGAAGCCAATAACCATGTATGGCATTCTGTTCCCCTTTTCAAACTCCAATTAAACTTCCAATTAACCACATCCACCTTATTGCACCCTTCCTGTCTAACCACCCATTGCATGTTACTAGCAACAGTACCAATTGCTGTACCTTCTATCTCTCTGCAGGAGGCCCCATCCTCTCCTCTCCTCTTTATCTCCTCTACACACCTGATATGCCCCAAACCACCCCCATCAATCTACCTCCTTCACTTTGCTGATGACACTGCTTTTACCTCTCTCTACCCTACACTCCAGATTTCCCAAAGATTCCAGCAAATCCGCTCCAGTCAGTTTACCTCCCAATGTAAGCAATGACTCCTCAAGATCAAACCCTTCAGAACTTAAGCAATAATTATAGGACGAACCACCTGTATCTTCCACCTCCATGAGTTCTACCTTTCCATTTACATCTGTCCTACCCAGTTAATTATCACACTAAAGCATCTTGGATTAATCCTCAACTGGCAACTAATGTGGAAACCTCACCTGCTAACCATCCAACAGCAAACCCTACAATAGACTAAAACAAATAAAACAGGTCAAAGTTGAGGATTACAACCCTCCACTATTCTCCATACCTACAAAATCTTAATCCAGCCCACCCTCTCCTATGAAACTGTTGCAGGATCTCTGCCTCCCCAAGGTTCTGTAAATCCTTCCAAATCCTTGAACATCAAGCACTCCACATAGCTTTCTGCATATGTTCACCTCCTCCCACCTGGATGATCTACCATCTCATTAAATTCTCACCACTCCTCATTCACATTGAACACCTCTATATCTCCTATACTGTCCACAAACTAGACTCCCATCACCCCCCATTGTCTCTCCTCAGATTACCAAACTTGATATGCTATCCCACCTTCACAAACATATCTCTCCATCTATACTCCTACATACGCTCCATATCCTATCCAAGCACAACTTAAACCATCTCCCCCACCCAAACTATTAGATCTGACCCAATATTTCTCATTCCCACCAACTTTAACTCTTCCCCAACTATCCAACTCCACATCAGGGCTCCTCTCTCCATTCCTCTCCATCCATCTTCATCCTTGCCTGCTGCAACCACTGCTCTACCCACATAACACACTACTCCTCACCCTCTGTCTTTCCCACTGACTGTATTTTACACTATCCACCTCATCTCCTACCTGTCATCACCGTAGTGTTCTTATCTAATAGACCCTGTCTTTCTACCTGCACCCCTCAACCTTATAGAAATTACTCTCTCCTCTAGCCATACTTCTCACCCTAGTGTAGGTCCTTCAGATTTTATATGAATGATCTGTGCGTCAGCATTTTTATCAGAAATAATTCACCTTCCTCCAGCACGTTTTAAAAACATTTATATTTTCGTTTTCTTAACTGTCCATCTTTGATTTTTAATTTAAAATAGAAAACACCCTCAAATTTTGTTTGCATTTCTCACTATAAACTTTTTAATTTGCTTAGCTGAAGAATGTAGAATTGTACCAGTGACACCCATCACCCTTACAAGACATAAACTTTTCATGGTTAATTTAACAAGCATAATGCCTCCTTCCTTCATCAGCCTCTGAATCACTGCATATGTTCCTCTTGGGTACGACTGTGCATCTCCCATTTTTTTTTAATTCCCTACAGAATGTATGTGTGGGTTATTGTTAATTGTGAATTTCACGCCATTTTTCAGTGTGGGGTAAAGCATATGCCTACTGCTTCCATTTTCAAATTTCCCCACCATTTTAACTCAGACACATGGGCTTTGATTTTAGAGTGGCTGCAGTACCATCACAATAGCATACTATTGGTGGTAATCGGAACTAGAATCCTCCATTTTGCATTAGGCTGTTGGACTGGCAGTATGTGTGCATCATCCTTCAGCACTGAGCTGTCACTGGCCAGTAGTCGTGTGAGTCCCAGCTACCTGGATGATGCTGTGCTGGACTTGTACTGTATGTCTGGTGGTAGTGGTATTGGTAGGGTAGGCATAACAGCAGAACCATGGAGTCTTAACAACAGCCCTCTCTAGCTGCTAATGGAGGTGTGGCCTGACAGGCTGTGATGACGTGGCTCTCAAGGTGCATGGTCTTCATTGGCTGATGGCACCAGGGAGTGAACTTTGTGGGCTACAGGCTATCTCCCCAGCGTGGTTATTTAAATAATAACAATGTGATTGTTCCTGTCCTTTCAGAGTTCTATCCTACTACACTTGATAGTGACAAGTATTAGACAACCACACATATTGGACAGTTTTAAAGTTGGGACAAATACGTTCTTGGGTTTCTGACAAAGGGTGACAATTATTAAAGCTGCAACATCAGAGGGATGGGGAGAAAATTTTTAAATATAGCACATGTGGATTTAAACTTAGGGAAAATGAACAGTAACGTTGTAGAAGTGGAGAAAACCAATGATATTTTTTTAGTTTCCCAGTATTTTAAAGCTGTCGTAGAATCCTCGGTCCACCATCTTGGATGTAACTTACCTGGCACCTATATATATTATCCTGGTATGGCCGGCCGAAGTGGTCGAGTGGTTCTAGGCGCTACTGTCTGGAACCGCGCGACCGCTACGATCGCAGGTACGAATCCTGCCTCGGGCATGGATGTGTGTGATGTCCTTAGGTTAGTTAGGTTTAAGTAGTTCTGTTGTAGGGGACTGATGACCTCAGAAGTTAAGTCCCATAGTGCTCAGAGCCATTTGAACCATTTTTCCTGGTATGCTCAGAACGTCATCTTGAATCACCATCTTCGATTCTGATTTCACATGCCCGCATCACGATTTTGTATAGTCGTCTTGGGTTGTGTAGTCGTACAGACTCTTTCTGTATCACTAGATCGCCGTGATGGATCACTATCTTGGATTGTACACACTGTCCTGGTATACAAAGGTCGCGGTCTTCTATCGCCATCGTGAATTGTAGCGTCTGCTCTTGAATTTCACGCCAGCAGAACAATGCACCATCTTGAATTTCTCGCCATTTTACTATGAGAATAACTGCCCTCCATCTACAGTGATATCAGAGGGACGAGGGGAAATCTTGTAACAGAATTTCGCTATTTTTAATTTCCCACCATTTTGTACATAGAGCACTTGGCCGATGTCAGAGGGGTGGAGTAAATCTGGCAACATTGCACGATAACATTGATGGCATCTTAGGAGAGAAGGGGAGGGAGAAATTCAGGCCATCTGAGAGCTCGCGCAGCTACACTACTGTCCCACACCCCATTTTGCTACGCACAGCTGATCGCATAGTCCAGAAGTCAGCCGTATTTGGAAATACAATCGGAAACTTACTACGTACCTCCATTGAAAGAGAAATAAATTCTGTTACCAGTACTACCATCGCCAGTCCGAGAGTGCTAGAGTATCCCTTTGAAACACTAAGAATGATTATCAGTAAAACTGTGGTGCTTGTAGGAAACATTAATTAAAATTCTGCTTTCATCAGAGGGCCTCACGTAAGAGTTTACGGTTGGAGGGCGTTGGAAAATCAGTTATAACCGTAGGATAAATACCTGAATCATAGAGTTTGTTGTGCTAACATCATGCTTTTATCAGTTCATGAATGACACATGGGAAAAACATTCTTCAGGCATTGACTTTATAACAAAAACCGAAAGGCAAATTATTCAGAAATACAAACTACGGTCGGTCAGAGAAATTTATCATTTCAAAGGCGATATATGTGTGGTGCTTAGTTAAAGTCCACCGCCCCAACTTTAACACGACAGGAAATGAAAGAAGCATGCAAACAGTTGAGTGAAGACACGTTACAGTAAGGGATTAGCGGAAGGTAAAGCATAGTACTCAAATCCTCTCTCGTCAAACTGCTGAAATTCATGTCGTCTCTCTATCGGATTACAGTGAGGGCTTACCGTGACTGCAATGAGTCTGAGTGATTTCGCCGTACGCTGTGCTGTTGCGAGTGCTTGTGCTGGCCCGCGTAGGGCAGGCTGTTGTGACCACGGCAACGGGACGCAGTCATCTTCTCAGAACAGATCGCGAAAAATTTACCAGAACTGCTATACCAAACTCCGATGACGGGGCGTAAGGCTGGATTCCAAATTTGCTCACCGAAGTTCTGAGACTAGCGCCCAGGGCCAAGTCTGCACCCCGATACCAGAAATGAGTCGAAATGAAATGTATTGTTGGCCCTGACCAGCCATGCAGTTAAGTGCGTAAACAATTTGATCAAGGAGAGCATGTATCATCCGAATCGAAAGAGATGTCGAAGGTGATAAGCAAGGTGTATGTAGATCATTATTCAAATAGGAATAGAAATGTGAGAGGACGATCTAGCGCAGGCCGAAGACTCAAAGTCGCACCTGGCGAACCTGAGAGGATTTTTCGAAAACCCGCAACTGAATGCTAACCTATTCTCTGTTTAGTTACCTCCACACTATTTCCCTCCAAAATTCACAATTACTCAGAAATTATGAGCACTACACAATACAAACACAAATAATTGCCCATCCAAAATACTAACACGATTTCCCTTCAAAAAGGCACAACTACGTATTTAGAGCACACGGCTAAACATTCGCTGATACGGCAGTTATTTTTAAACACAGTCGCTTTCTCAAGTAGTGTGTCTCACTTCCTGATCCATAACCCCCTTTACAGTTGCTGTAACCATGTTGATGCTGCATCATCTACTTTGTTCAAGGTGCTGCATGTCACATCTGACTGCGGCTCTTTTCTGGTCATGTAGAAACATCCGCCATAGCAATCACCATATGCGATAGTATTAGTTGTGTATCGTGTTAAGGGGTGTGAAATGCTTTTAAGAATTATTGTGCTGCTGTGTGCCGATTCTGTCACCTGCATAATTTACTGGACCGAGATCTATTTCGTAATGCTCCTACACAACGGTTCCCAACATATATTTTAACCTCTGTGCCCAGTCGCACAATAGATGTATCCTGCACTCTGCTTGTAGCAGGCACAATAACATCAGCAGGAATTAATAAGAGAACAAGGTCGCCGCCAAGTCCGATTGGAAAAAACAAAGATAAGTCAGAAAAAGAGTGGATAATATTACAATAATCGAGCCCCATTTGCAACATAGTATTGCTTTGCTTTTAGAAATCACAAGCTAAATCCTTCATTAATATTTCACACTGAAATCGCTACACGACGAACTGATCCTATGGAGGGAAACCCAACAGCAATCGAGTATGTTAACTGGTACGAAACATCTCACCGATGTTGTGTGTCACTGTTCTGAAACCCTTCACGAGTGTCAGTCATGATGTCTGCCATTTACAAGGGCCCAGGAATAAGTGTAGTTTCTCCGGAATGGCTCGTGTAATCGGTGTTTGTGCCAACAGTCAGGGACCGATATCTTCTTCCATGCTACTTTAAATTCAAATATCACTATAAAGTAACTGAGGCTTTGAAAAAGCAGTTAATCTACCTAGATGACATGATGCTCTCTGCCTATATGTCTTCAATACTTTATTTAGTATTTATAGAAAACAAGACATGCACAATTAAAATACAGCGTTGTGATTCATTGATTTTATTGCCCTGTGGTTATCAACTAGTTTAGCAGGCAGAGCAGCAGGAACCATTATAGTCATTGTGGCTGTCACTGCGGGAAGCCACTGGTTTTACTGGCACCACACCGATGGTGGAATTTCGTCAAATCGCTTTCTTTCCACCTTATCAACGACCTCCGGTCGTTAGCAGCTGTTCAAAATGGTTCAAATGGCTCTGAGCACTATGGGTTTTAACATCTGAGGTCATCAGTCCCCTAGAACTTATAACTACTTAAACCCAACTAACCTAAGGACATCACACTCATCCATGCCCGAGACAGGATTCGGACCTGCGACCGTAGCGGTCGCGCGGTCCAGACTGACCTTAGGAGCTGTAGACATGATGTTAGTGGTTGTTGGTTGTTTCGAATTTCAGTAGCTGCTATATTCCAGGTAGTTCCTTATGTGTGTGGTGACAGATGCAAATCACTTCAAGGATCTTACTGAAGTAAATAAAATATGAATCATGAATTGTGAAGTATACATACGACCTGCCCCTGTTTTCCTGCGCTAAGTTTGGTAGGCTGCTTCCTACCGACCTCCGATCACAACCCTATTTCATTCTTTTCCTAACACGTGTGATAAATTGCAAGCTATCTGGCACATGCCTTTTCATTTAATATGAGAGCAACAATCTACTTAAAAAACAATGAGGGGGGAAGAATATGATAATAATGTTTATAAAAGCGAAATGGGCTGCAGTGATTGTACATACTGACTTCTAACACGTGAAAAATCTGAACTACATTTAACATGGCGTTGGTGTCCCTTTCTTTTTACTTTTGAGATTCAGTGGGAAGAGGGCAGAACAATAGACACGGCAATGTCTGACACGGTGAAAGATGACTTCTGACATCTTCACATGCAGGAAGCCTCTCAAATGTTATCTCCAAGAAAGTCACATGACTGGACGAGCTCCAGGGGTCGGAGCTATGGTGCATTTATGTGCCTCCGCCAGGCAGAGGACAGGGAAGGAACGTTACCTGAGGGAGGTTGGCACTTCCACGTGTTCTATAGAGTGCCTTGTGCAGATAACCAACTTACAATTTCCTAAAGAAATACGGCTTGCAGAAAAATGAGAGCCTAGCCACGGGTGCAGTTTTCTTTTTTACTTTCAGAGGGTCTCTGATGAGAAGCTGGTTATTGGGTCTGGAAACACATGACTGGTAAAAATGTTTGTGACATTTCAAAGATGGAGGAGAATCAGTAGCTTTTTTGAGAAAGATGTGATAATCGGAAAGTCATTGGCGTTTTAAAGTGACACATTTTTTGGCAGCATTTATGTGCAAGACGGATTCACACCAATGGCCCGATGAGTGTTCTTATTCGGATACTGGCAGGCCTGACCTGCCTGGAAGAAAAAAGAGCAGGCTGTACGATTCGGCTAGAATCGGGCAGATACGTCGACAGATCGAAGAGTTCGTTCAGAGACACGGAGGCACTGATCTGGCGCGCATCTAAGCAGCCGATCGACGTCCAGATTTTGTGTTGGCAGAAATAAGAACCTCGCCCTATACAGCAGGGACACAGGTATAAACACATCTTTCTACTCATATTGTGCTGAATATTTACGGTGAGCAATATTAGCAGCACCGTCATAGTCCGCATTTGATCAGATCACTGCAGTCATCTGTCTCAAGTCCAGCATTCCTTTAGTAGCTGGATGCGTTCTTCAGTCTAACTCTAAGGCTAACAGTCACTGTATTCTGTGGAATAAAAGCTCGTAAATTAAGAACGGTCGTTGCGTCTAAAGGATCTCATTTACCTCCAAATAACGCTGAAAACCGACATTTTTACTTGGTATAATTCACCTAGGGCATATTCCATATCAGATACATTTAATGTGCGATTTTAACTGAATAAATAAATGTATCCGCTTAAAAATTGTTTCTGTTAACACCTTCCGTAAATCAAACCTATTACTATGCAATTCCTCACTTTAGGATCCGCAGCTAGGATCATAAATTCTTTGAGTTATTCTGTTGTACAAAAGAATTTCAGCTTGGATCCTAAAAGCATTTCCGGCTCTTGATTAATTTTTTGGGCCAGGTTAAGTATTTTAAATACGTTCAGGGTTTTGAAACTGATGTTACATTGGCTATCTTCTTATTTACTTCCTCTGTTCCCTTACATAATGAAAACTGGCAAAATAGCCTCGCTGGGTAGCGGTGCGGTCTATGGCGTTCGCGCGGCTCCCCCTCCCCCCCGCGGTCCGAGGTTCGAGTCCTCCCTCGGGCATGGGTGTGTGTGTTGTCCTCAGCGCAAGTTACTTTAAGTTAGGTTAAGTAGTGCGTAACGACTGTTAAGCACTCAGTTCGCTGTAACCTTAGAGAAATTTTGATATTATGTTCTTTATATTACACTCCTGGAAATTGAAATAAGAACACCGTGAATTCATTGTCCCAGGAAGGGGAAACTTTATTGACACATTTCTGGGGTCAGATACATCACATGATCACACTGACAGAACCACAGGCACATAGACACAGGCAACAGAGCATGCACAATGTCGGCACTAGTACAGTGTATATCCACCTTTCGCAGCAATGCAGGCTGCTATTCTCCCATGGAGACGATCGTAGAGATGCTGGATGTAGTCCTGTGGAACGGCTTGCCATGCCATTTCCACCTGGCGCCTCAGTTGGACTAGCGTTCGTGCTGGACGTGCAGACCGCGTGAGACGACGCTTCATCCAGTCCCAAACATGCTCAATGGGGGACAGATCCGGAGATCTTGCTGGCCAGGGTAGTTGACTTACACCTTCTAGAGCACGTTGGGTGGCACGGGATACATGCGGACGTGCATTGTCCTGTTGGAACAGCAAGTTCCCTTGCCGGTCTAGGAATGGTAGAACGATGGGTTCAATGACGGTTTGGATGTACCGTGCACTATTCAGTGTCCCCTCGACGATCACCAGTGGTGTACGGCCAGTGTAGGAGATCGCTCCCCACACCATGATGCCGGGTGTTGGCCCTGTGTGCCTCGGTCGTATGCAGTCCTGATTGTGGCGCTCACCTGCACGGCGCCAAACACGCATACGACCATCATTGGCACCAAGGCAGAAGCGACTCTCATCGCTGAAGACGACACGCCTCCATTCGTCCCTCCATTCACGCCTGTCGCGACACCACTGGAGGCGGGCTGCACGATGTTGGGGCGTGAGCGGAAGACGGCCTAACGGTGTGCGGGACCGTAGCCCAGCTTCATGGAGACGGTTGCGAATGGTCCTCGCCGATACCCCAGGAGCAACAGTGTCCCTAATTTGCTGGGAAGTGGCGGTGCGGTCCCCTACGGCACTGCGTAGGATCCTACGGTCTTGGCGTGCATCCGTGCGTCGCTGCGGTCCGGTCCCAGGTCGACGGGCACGTGCACCTTCCGCCGACCACTGGCGACAACATCGATGTACTGTGGAGACCTCACGCCCCACGTGTTGAGCAATTCGGCGGTACGTCCACCCGGCCTCCCGCATGCCCACTATACGCCCTCGCTCAAAGTCCGTCAACTGCACATACGGTTCACGTCCACGCTGTCGCGGCATGCTACCAGTGTTAAAGACTGCGATGGAGCTCCGTATGCCACGGCAAACTGGCTGACACTGACGGCGGCGGTGCACAAATGCTGCGCAGCTAGCGCCATTTGACGGCCAACACCGCGGTTCCTGGTGTGTCCGCTGTGCCGTGCGTGTGATCATTGCTTGTACAGCCCTCTCGCAGTGTCCGGAGCAAGTATGGTGGGTCTGACACACCGGTGTCAATGTGTTCTTTTTTCCATTTCCAGGAGTGTATTTAAAACATGCATTAACAGCTGTATACCAATAACATTGTAATATAGAGAAGATCTTTGCTGTTGGATTCAGAAGTATCCGACCCACCTTGCAATAGGCGGTGGGTTACTCCGTACTGTTAATGAAATAAATAAATAAAAAAGTGTGTAAGCAGTTTGTCCCAATAGTCCTTACCACAAATTTAATTTTTTTGGCAAAATCTACAAATATTAGACACTTATGTTTGCCTTTCTTTACCCTGTCTTCTATAATCGTAGATTCAGTATTGCCTTGAGCATTTCTGAGTTACTCTGGAATCCAAACGGAGCTTCCATGCGGTCGGTTTCTACCGGTCTTTCCAGTGTTCTGTAAGTAATTCACGGCAGCATTTGGCCACCATGAACTAATTTTTCAGTAATATTCACACAGTTTGGTACTAGTATATCTGAAAAAGGTAATTCTCACATCAAACATGTATACGTGGGAGGAAATAATTGTTTTTGACAGTCTGTCATGATCCCATGATGCTGAAAGATAATGGGAGATTCTTCTCGTGGGTCTCTTTGATCAACCTTTCAACGGTCACGCATTCTACATCTACATTTATACTCCACAAGCCACCCAACGGTGTGTGGCGAAGGGCACTTTACGTGCCACTGTCATTACCTCCCTTTCCTGTTCCAGTCGCGTATGGTTCGCGGGAAGAACGACTGTCTGAAAGCCTCCGCGCGCGCTCTAATCGCTCTAATTTTACATTCGTGATCTCCTCGGGAGGTATAAGTAGGGGGAAGCAATATATTCGATACCTCATCCAGAAACGCACCCTCTCGAAACCTG
Organism: Schistocerca nitens; assembly: GCF_023898315.1. Lineage (NCBI taxonomy): Eukaryota > Metazoa > Arthropoda > Insecta > Orthoptera > Acrididae > Schistocerca > Schistocerca nitens. The sequence continues at coordinate 169,961,245 of NC_064622.1, forward strand.
GCGAGCAAGCTACACCGCGATGCAGAGCGCCTCTCTTGCAGAGTCTGCCACTTGAGTTTATTAAACATCTCCGTAACGCTATCACGGTTACCAAATAACCCTGTGACGAAACGCGCCGCTCTTCTTTGGATCTTCTCTACCTCCTCCGTCAACCCGATCTGGTACGGATCCCACACTGATGAGCAATACTCAAGTATAGGTCGAACGAGTGTTTTGTAAGTCACCTCCTTTGTTCATGGACTACATTTTCTAAGCACTCTCCCAATGAATCTCAACCTGGTACCCGCCTTACCAACAATTAATTTTATATGATCATTCCACTTCAAATCGTTCCGCACGCATACTCCCAGATATTTTACAGAAGTAACTGCTACCAGTGTTTGTTCCGCTATCATATAATCATACAATAAAGGATCCTTCTTTCTATGTATTCGCAATACATTACATTTGTCTATGTTAAGGGTCAGTTGCCACTCCCTGCACCAAGTGCCTATCCGCTGCAGATCTTCCCGCATTTCGCTACAGTTTTCTAATGCTGCAAATTCTCTGTATACTACAGCATCATCCGCGAAAAGCCGCATGGAACTTCCGACACTATCTACTAGGTCATTTATATATATTGTGAAAAGCAATGGTCCCATAACACTGCCCTGTGGCACGCCAGAGGTTACTTTAACGTCTGTAGACGTCTCTCCATTGATAACAACATGCTGTGTTCTGTTTGCTAAAAACTCTTCAATCCAGCCACACAGCTGGTCTGATATTCCGTAGGCTCTTACTTTGTTTATCAGGCGACAGTGCGGAACTGTATCGAACGCCTTCCGGAAGTCAAGAAAAATAGCATCTACCAGGGAGCCTGTAATATTTTCTGGGTCTCATGAACAAATAAAGCGAGTTGGGTCTCACACGATCGCTGTTTCCGGAATCCATGTTGATTCCTACATAGTAGATTCTGGGTTTCCAAAAACGACATGATACTCGAGCAAAAAACATGTTCTAAAATTCTACAACAGATCGACGTCAGAGATAGGTCTATAGTTTTGCGCATCTGCTCGACGACCCTTCTTGAAGACTGGAACTACCTGTGCTCTTTTCCTATCATTTGGAACCCTCCGTTCCTCTAGAGACTTGCGGTACACGGCTGTTAGAAGGGGGGCAAGTTCTTTCGCGTACTCTGTGTAGAATCGAATTGGTATCCCGTCAGGTCCAGTCGACTTTCTTCTGTTGAGTGATTCCAGTTGCTTTTCTATTCCTTGGACACTTATTTCGATGTCAGCCATTTTTTCGTTTGTGCGAGGACTTAGAGAAGGAACTGCAATGCGGTCTTCCTCTGTGAAACAGCTATGGAAAAAGGTGTTTAGTATTTCAGCTTTCCACGTGTCATCCTCTGTTTCAATGCCATCATCATCCCAGTGTGTCTGGATATGCTGTTTCGAGCCACTTACTGATTTAACGTAAGACCAGAACTTCCTAGGAATTTCTGTCAAGTCGGTACATAGAATTTTACTTTCGAATTCACCGAACGCTTCACGCATAGCCCTCCTTACGCTAACTTTGACATCGTTTAGCTTCTGTTTGTCTCTGAGGTTTTGGCTGCATTTAAACTTGGAGTGAAGCTCTCTTTGCTTTCGCAGTAGTTTCCTAACTTTGTTGTTGTACCACGGTGGGTTTTTCCCGTCCCTCACAGTTTTACTCGGCACGTACCTGTCTATTATAAACACTCAACATTGTCAGTGTCGGAACAGAAATTTTCGTTTTGATCTGTTAGGTAGTCTGAAATCTGCCTTCTATTACTCTTGCTAAACAGATAAACCTTCCTTCCTTTTTTTATATTCCTATTAACTTCCATATTCAGGGATGCTGCAACGGCCTTATGATCACAGATTCCCTGTTCTGCACGTACAGAGTCGAAAAGTTCGGGTCTGTTTGTTATCAGTAGGTCCAAGATGTTATCTCCATGAGTCGGTTCTCTGTTTAATTGTTCGAGGTAATTTTCGGATAGTGCACTCAGTATAATGTCACTCTATGCTCTGGAAGAACTGTCACTACTTCTGGACTATGAACTGTTATAATTTCTTAAAACTAATAGACACGGTACCAGAATAGACTGTAGTTTCCAAAAAGTCAAACGTAGCTTTAGCTTCACGTAGAAATACAGACATGCTCTGAGCACTATGGGACTTAACATCTGTGGTCATCAGTCGCCTAGAACTTAGAACTACTTAAACCTAACTAACCTAAGGACATCACACACATCCACGCCCGAGGCATGATTCGAACCTGCGACCGTAGCGTTCGCTCGGTTCCAAACTGTATGGCCTAGAACCGCACGGCCACACCGGCCGGCTGTGGTGTGAATCCGTAACGGATCGAACTGCTGAGGTCATCGATCCTTAGACTTACGCACTACTTAAAATAACACATGTAAAAAGCAACACACATACCCATGCCCGCGGGAGGACTCGCACCTCCCGCGGGAGAGGCCGCGCCGGCCGCGGTGGTCTAGCGGTTCTAGGCGCTCAGCCCGGAACCGCGCGACTGCTACGGTCGCAGGTTCGAATCCTGCCTCGGTCATGGATGTGTGTGATGTCCTTAGGTTAGTTAGGTTTAAGTAGTTCTAAGATCTAGGTGACTGATGACCACAGATGTTAAGTCCCATAGTGCTCAGAGCCATTTGAACCATTTTTCTGGAGGGGCAGCGCAAGCCGTTACATGGCGCCTCAAACCTCGCGGCCACACTACGCAGCTGCTCTTGCGTGTGTTTTCATGTCGCAGTAGCTGCAAGTAGCCTCGCTGTTAAAAAAATTCTATGATTGTGAAAAACACCTTTACATTCCTGTAATCTTAAGACGGAGAAAAACAATAAAGATCAATAAATTTAACTTTGACAAAAACGAAAGTACTTCCTCCCAGTGCTTTCCCTGGCTGATGTACAACATGAAGCTTCAAGTTTAAATAATTTAGTATGGAAAATTCTTCCAAGTCGTGATCGCAGAATTTCCTTGCTCTGAACTATGTAGTATCTATCCTGTGCATCGAATATTTGGTTAAATATATATTGCTTTGTTATAATGGAATGCGAGTAAGAAAGTGAGTTTGTGATGCGTGCTGTGCAGAGTATTGGAGCGACGGAGAGACGATTTTGCAATGTTGCAAGTTTGTCCTCTCTGACTCAGGCCACACACAACAGCTCTTGCCTAGCCTGGTAACTGACCACGCTGGTGTATGTATCACTCTGGGGTACTGTTTCGGTTTCTGACTCCCCTTGCGCAAATTATATGCTCAGAGAGCTCTCATTTCAGTTTTTTTAACATAATACTTGGCGTATATGCCTGATGCCTAAGAAGATGTACACGGCTGGCCATGAAAATTGCTACACCAAGAAGAGATGCAGATGACAAATGGGTATTTATTGGACAAATATATTATAAGAGAACTGATATGTGATTACATTTTCACGCAATTTGGGTGCATAGATCCTGAGAAATCAGTACCCAGAACAACCACCTCTGGCAGTAATAGCGGCCTTGATATGCCTGGGCATTGAGTCAAACAGAGCTAGGATGGCGTGTACAGGTACAGCTGCCCATGCAGCTTCAACACGATACCACAGTTCATCAAGAGTAGTGACTGACGTATTGTGACGAGCCAGTTGCTCGTTGAGCAAACGTTTTCAATTGGTGAGAGATCTGGAGAATGTGCTGGCCAGGGCAGCAGTCGAACATTTTCTGTATCCAGAAAGGCCCGTACAGGACCTTCAACATACGGTCGTGCATTATTCTGCGGAAATGTAGGATTTCGCAGGGATCGAATGAAGGGTAGAGCCAGGGTCGTAACACATCTGAAATACAACGTCCACTGTTCAAAGTGCCGTCAATACGAACAAGAGGTGGTCGAGACGTGGAACCAATGGCACACCATTCCAGTCCGCCGGGTGTTACGCCAGTATGGCGATGACGAATACACGCTTCCAATGTGCGTTCACCGCGATGTCACCAAACACGGATGAGACCATCTTGATGCTGTAAACAGAACCTAGATTCATCCGAAAAAATGACGTTTTGCCATTCGTGCACTCAAGTTCTTCGCTGAGTATACCGTCGCAGGCGTTCCTGTCTATGATGCAGCGTAAAGGGTAACCGCAGCCATGGTCTCCGAGCTGATAGTCCATGCTGCTGCAAACGTCGTCGAACTGTTCGTGCAGATGGTTGTTGTCTTGCAAACGTCCCCATCTGTTGACTCAGTGATCGAGACGTGGCTGCACGATCCCTTACAGACAATGCGGATAAGATGCCTGTCATCTCGACTGCTAGTGATACGAGGCCGTTGGGATCCAGCACGGCGTTCCGTATTACCCTCCTGAACCCACCGATTCCATATTCTGCTAACATTGGATCTCGACCAACGCGAGCAGCAATGTCGCGACAGGATAAACCGCTATCGCGATAGGCTACAATCCGACCTTTATCAAAGTCGGAAACGTGATGGTACGCATTTCTCCTCCTTACACGAGGCATCAAAACAACGTTTCGCAGGGCAACGCCGGTCAACTGCTGTTTGTGTATGAGAAATCGGGTGGAAACTTTCCTCACGTCAGCACGTTGTAGGTGTCGCCACCGGCGCCAACCTTGTGTGAATGCTCTGAAAAGCTAATCATTTGGATATCACAACATCTTCTTCCTGTCGATTAAATTTCGAGTCTGTAGCACGTCATCTTCGTGGTGTAGCAATTTTAATGGCCAGTAGTGTGTTATAACGGCTGTAACAAGTACAAGAGCAGATATTTCTAATGATGACTGAGACGGCATACGGAACAATATTACATCAGTACTTACGTCATTTACAGACATAATTTTAGCTATTACAAGTTGTATGTTTTCAGGTTTGTTAGTACCTCCAAATATGAACGGCAAGAGCAAGTCATTAATACTTATTCCCCAAGGGCAGCAGGTCAGGTACTGAAGAATGCACTCGTTGACGCAAAACGCTTAGTCTATACTTGCAGGTATAGTCCGTTTAGTGATGCAGTTACGACCATGCAGAAAACATCAGTTTTAACGTTCGCGAGGTGTTTGTAGGAAGACCGATGCAGTGAAAAAACAGCCAACACACTAAATGGTGAACATATTAAGGTGCCAAATAGAAAAATATCGCTACTTATACCCATCACATCCTTTATGGTAGATTTTATCAGCTGATGTAGCAGATCGTATGTGTATTTCATATTGTTGTTGTTGTGGTCTTCAGTCCTGAGACTGGTTTGATGCAACTCTCCATGCTACTGTATCCTGTGCACGCTTCTTCATCTCCCAGTACTTACTGCAAATTACATCCTTCTGAATCTGCTTAGTGTATTCATCTCTTGGTCTCCCTCTACGATTTTTACCCTCCACGCTGCCCTCCAATGCTAAATTTGTGATCCCTTGATGCCTCAGAACATGCCCTAGCAACCGGTCCCTTCTTCTTGTCAAGTTGTGCCACAAACTCCTCTTCTCCGCTATTCTATTCAATACCTCCTCATTAGTTACGTGATCTACCCATCTAATCTTCAGCAATCTTCTGTAGCACCACATTTCGAAAGCTTCTATTCTCTTCTTGTCCAAACTATTTATCGTCCATGTTTCACTTCCGTACATGGCTACACTCCATACAAATACTTTCAGAAACGACTTCCTGACACTTAAATCTATACTCGATGTTAACAAATTCCACTTCTTCAGAAACGCTTTCCTTGTCATTTCCAGTCTACATTTCATATCCTCTCTACTTCGACCATCATCAGTTATTTTGCTCCCCAAATAGCAAAACTCATTTACTGCTTTAAGTGTCTCATTTCCTAATCTAAGTCCCTCAGCATCACCCGACTTAATTCGACTACATTCCATTATCCTCGTTTTGCTTTTGTTGATGTTAATCTTATATCCTCCTTTCAAGACACTGTCCATTCCGTTCAACAGCTCTTCCAAGTCCTTTGCTGTCTCTGACAGAATTGCAATGTCATCGGCGAACCTCAAAGTTTTTATTTCTTCTCCATGGATTTTAATACCTACTCCGAATTTTTCTTTTGCTTACTTTACTGCCTGCTCAATATACAGATTGAATAACATCGGGGATAGGCAACAACCCCGTCTCACTCCCTTCCCAACCACTGCTTCCCTTTCATGCCCCTCGACTCTTATAACTACCATCTGGTTTCTGTACAAATTGTAAATAGCCTTTCGCTCCCTGTATTTTACCCCTGCCACCTTTAGAATTTGAAGGAGAGTATTCCAGTCAACATTGTCAAAAGCTTTCTCTAAGTCTACAAATGCTAGAAATGTAGGTTTGCCTTTCCTTAATCTATTTTCTAAGATAAGTCGTAGGGTCAGTATTGCCTCACGTGTTCCAACATTTGTGCGGAATCCAAACTGATCTTCGCCGAGGTCAGCTTCTACCAGTTTTTCCATTCGCCTGTAAAGAATTCGCGTTAGTATTTTGCAGCTGTGACTTATTAAACTGATAGTTCGGTAATTTTCACATCTGTCAACACCTGCTTTCTTTGGGATTGGAATTATTATATTCTTCTTGAAGTCTGAGGGATTTTCACCTGTCTCATACATCTTGCTCACCAGATGGTAGAGTTTTGTCAGGACTGGCTCTCCCAAGGCCGTCAGTAGTTCTAATGGAATGTTGTCTACTCCCAGGGCCTTGTTTCGACTCAGGTCTTTCAGTGCTCTGTCAAACTCTTCACGCAGTATCGTATCTCCCATTTCATCTTCATCTACATCCTCTTCCATTTCAATAATATTGTCCTCAAGTACATCGCTCTTGTATAGACCCTCTATATACTCCTTCCACCTTTCTGCTTTCCCTTCTTTGCTTGGAAGTGGGTTTCCATCTGAGCTCTTGATATTCATACAAGTGGCTCTCTTTTCTCCAAAGGTCTCTTTAATTTTCCTGTAGGCAGTATCTATCTTACCCCGAGTGAGATAAGCCTCTACATCCTGACATTTGTCCTCTAGCCATCCCTGCTTAGCCATTTTACACTGCCTGTCAATCTCATTTTGAGACGTTTGTATTCCTTTTTGCCTGCTTCATTTACTGCGTTTTTATATTTTCTCCTTTCATCAATTAAATTCAATATTTTTTCTGTTACCCAAGGATTTCTACTAGCCCTCGTCTTTTTACCTACTTGATCCTCTGCTGCCTTCACTACTTCATCCCTCAGAGCTACCTATTCTTCCTCTACTGTATTTCTTTCCCCCATTCCTGTCAATTGTTCCCTTATGCTCTCCCTGAAACTCTGCACAACCTCTGGTTTAGTCAGATTATCCAGGTCCCATCTCCTTAATTTTCCACCTTTTTGCAGTTTCTTCAGTTTTAATCTACAGTTCATAACCGATAGATTGTGGTCAGAGTCCACATCTGCCCCTGGAAATGTCTTACAATTTAAAACCTGGTTCCTAAATCTCTGTCTTACCATTATATAATTTATCTGATACCTTTTAGTATCTCCAGGATTCGTCTTTTATGATTCTTGAACCAAGTGTTAGCTATGATTAAGTTATGCTCTGTGCAAAATTCTACCAGACGGCTTCCGCTTTCATTTCTCTCCCCCAATCCATATTCCCCCACTATGTTTCCTTCTCTCCCTTTTCCTACTCTCGAATTCCAGTGACCCATGACTATTAAATTTTCGTCTCTCTTCACTACCTGAATAATTTCTTTTATCTCATCATACATTTCATCAATTTCTTCATCATCTGCAGAGGTAGTTGGCATATAAACTTGTACAACTGTAGTAGGCATGGGCTTCGTGTCTATCTTGGCCACAATAATGCGTTCACTATGCTGTTGGTAGTAGCTTAACCCGCTCTCCTATTTTTTTATTCATTATTAAACCTACTCGTGCATTACCCCTATTTGAATTCGTATTTAAAACCCTGTATTCACCTGATCAAAAGTCTCGTTCTTCCTGCTACCGAACTTCACTAAGTCCCACTATATCTAACTTCAACCCTTCCATTTCCCTTTTCAAATTTTCTAACCTACCTGCCCGATTAAGGGATCTGACATTCCACGCTCCGATCCTTAGAACGCGTTTTCTTTCTCCTGATAACGACGTCCTCTTGAGCTGTCCCCCCCGGAGATCCGAATGGGGGACTATTTTACCTCCGGAATATTTTACCCAAGTGGACGCCATCATCATTTAACCATACAGTAAAGCTGCATGCCCTCGGGAAAAATTACGGCTGTAGTTTCCCCTTGCTTTCAGCCATTCGCAGTACCAGCACAGCAAGGCCGTTTTGGTTAGTGTTACAAGGCCAGATCAGTCAATCATCCAGACTGTTGCCCCTGCAACTACTGAAAAGGCTGCTGCCCCTCTTCAGGAACCACACGTTTGTCTGGCCTCTCAACAGATACCCCTCCGTTGTGGTTGCACCTACGGTACGGCCATCTGTATCGCTGAGGCACGCAAGCCTCCCCACCAACGGCAAGGTCCATGGTTCATGGGGGTAGGATTTCATATTACATTAGTCATATTTTACTTACTTCAGTAAGATCCTTAAAGTGCTTTGCGTTGTTCCTCGCAGACATAAGAAACTACTGGAATATATTAGCAACTGAAATGCAAAAGTATCACAATGACTGACTTACGTGTCCCTAGGTGCAAATGACCAGAAGTCGTTGCTAATTTGTGTTCTGGCTTTAAATTTAATAAGAAATCAGCGAGGAACGTCACGCGACATATGTGAAAAGTTTTGGACCAATGCTATGGAAAGCTGGAGCCGCAATTCAGTGTTAAGTGCACACTACCTTCACTCACTTCCTGCTTACATACAAATTCGGACACCTAAATCTTTCTTTCCCTGTGCCATTTTGCTTGTTCTGTCAAAAACGTTGCGCCCGCCATGTAAAGTAATCCTCTCTGAACATCAAAGTTTTGCATCGTTGCTATAACAACGTAGTATTGAATCCTGTGTGGCGACTATTAGCGCCAGAGAACAATAATTCGGTGTTGACAGACCACAATCGCTGTGTCGTGTTTTCTTTTGTTTCCTCTAGTGAGAACGCTTTTTCACAGACACAAGTTAGTAGTGAACACTAGCCAATCACCTGTGAATGGGTAATCGTTTGTTTTCAATTCCGTCCATTCCTTTATAGATGAGGGTTAAGGTGGCTTCCGGACTGTGGATGTAAATGTCCAAATATCATGTTACTGTTCTACTCTCTGTAGATTTACACTCTCATGCACAAACTGCATAACCAAATATCTATTACAGCCTATGAAGTTTAAGCGCCGAGAAGGGTTAGTGAGGCGTGTTTGGATCACGCAACAGACAGCTCACTTTCTGTGAACGGCTAATGTTCGGTGCTATTTCCGCTCCACCACCAATTTTTGTTACAGATGTTCAAGGTGAAATATTGAGAGTGACATGTTTTTGTTACTGAGGTCCCTAACACCAAGGTGTAGTACATACAGTGACGACATTCTGCACTGCGAAAATTGTTACCGTTTGACAGTTGGAGCGATACTAGCGCTCCAAGCGGTGAGAAAGCACAGTAACAGGCGTCGTAACGTGTGTTTTTCACCTCTTTTGTAAGTGATTTACGAATTTTTCCCCAAGAGTTCATGTAATATCGCATAGCATGAATCATTGTGAAATAATAGTAGAAAACAGCCGTGTCTTACTGATTCAGTGACAAAATCTACAACTTACTCACGAAGAAAGGCTTTCTAATATGTGTATAATTGCAGCTTACTCTGCTGAAAGCAAGAGAATATAAGCACATATTTCATGCATGAGAAACACATAATTCTGTTGTTGCCTGTTCTTATTATGATAGGCATTTTCCTTGACAGATAATTTTGTATGGTGTATAAAGATTCGCACATTCTTAGAATTCACGCGACTTTATAAAACATGAATATTTCTGTAGATGTAATTATTTTGGTTTAAAACTGAAAGTGTTCAATATTCTTGCCATTTGTGGCTCAGATGTAGCTACAATTATGCAACTGGTTCCCTCTTTATTGTAAAACACTATTCTTGATTTTTACTTTTTATTTTCCCTTCACTTACAGTTGTGGTGGCTTATTTGGTACGTCAAATAATGTAGATATTGCATTCCATACAGGTTTCACATTCACTGATTTGACTCGAAGTGTAATGAAGAAAACATCACATTCTTGAGTAGATGTACGATGGATTTCTGTAAAATGTCAGATCTTCCGCTATTTACTACTTTTATTTTGTTCTTAAAAACTAACGACATTCTTCAGCTAATATATGTAGTTTACAAGAGAATCGTAAATAAACTGTCCTGCAACAAACAGCTTCATATCTCTTAGGGTCCTTAGGGAACCTAAAAGAAGACAATTGTGGCATCTTCTAGTTCTTGAGCACTGAAATTTATTGCGCTACAGATGTTCTCTCTTGTAAACTCTATTCTACAATCCAACAGAAACAATTACAATTCGAATTTGCTTTCAAAAGTTCTCGCCGAATTCAACAATACAACTTGCTGACCGCTTGGGGCGTTGCTATCACGCTGAAAAACAAAAACGAAACGGGGTCTCGAGACTGTTAAACTGCTGTTACACTGTATCTCCGTTTACGTGGGGCTCCCAAAACCAGATTTCGTACACCGATTTCCCAATACTGCTTCTGAGTGGTCATGTAAACACTTCAAAATCGATTCTAGAAACCCGCTTCTAGTTACCGGTTTTCCGATTTCGCAATCGATTCTCGCTCCCACGAAAAGGCACAGCCGTTTTCGAAACATGCTTTTGGCTAACATAGAGGGAGTGACATATTTTGCAGTGACGGAGAAGCACAAGTAGTAGACTGAACTTGAAGCTCTCTACCTCTAACAATTAGGCGAAGAGAAACAGCGATTGTGCTGACTAAATCGGAAACTGGAACAGTTGTTTTCCAGACGCCATATTTAAGTTGGCTACCAAACACGATTTAGATCTGAACATGTAAACACGACAGCGAAAAATTGTTTCCGAAATTCGGTTTTCGTCCTTCGGAAGACGTGTTGCACGTAAACGTAGTGTGTAAAATACTTTGACAAAGATCTTTTATTAAAGCTGTTTTGTCAAATCTTTGGCAGTGTACTAGGGAAGCTTTTATGAAAGATCTTTGATAAAAGAAGGAGCATAAGCCTAGCTTTGATCAAAGTTCGCCATCATATACATGTCGTTTCGCTTTTTTTAGTGCTTTTAACGCATATAATGACGTCGAAGTGTATTTCATAGCCGTGTTCTTAAGTTCTTCATAACACAAAACACGCTGACTACGAAAACCACACTAAGCCGTTAACAACTAATAAAGAAACAGCTGCAGCAATCAGCTTTATTCGAAGTGGCTGTACTGTGGATGATGCAAGGAAGAAATTAAATGGACAAGGAGTCTGAGCAGATGCGGAGAGCCAAATGTTGTCAATAACGGGTATGTAAGTGAAATATATGTATGCATTGATGCTCTAAATATCCCTATCTAATGCCCATAAATACCTGCTCAAGTGATTACACTTTGGGATTCGACTGCTATATTGCAAGCTGGAATACCATTCGCCTTTGAGACGATTAATAGCAGAAAAGAAATTGTGATTTAAATAAGGAAACACTGCAGCAGTTGCATGTTTTTTCATGCTTGGCACAACGCGTTTCGAGAATCTACCCTCATAACTAGGTGCAAATGATTACATAGGTGTTTAATTGTGGTTTCAGCAAATAGGAGAAAGGAAATCTGTCCGATTTTCCGTTAACAGAAACCATAAAAAAAGTACAGCGCATGAAAGGCAGAACAAATCACATACAAACATCAAATAAAATACCTATGTAAATATTTGCATTTGATAATGAGTATAAATACTCGAAAAGCATCACGTTAAGCATGAAAAAATACGTAACTAATTTAGTGTTTCATTATTTAAATCTTGAAAGACACAGCTGTACAAATTTAAATGTTTTTTCGTCCATTCTCAAATAATTTTAGTAGTTGTTTATGTCCTCACGTTGTGGCTCACAAAGCAAATTGTTGTGGACAGATCGAGCTTCTCTTCTCGCTATCCATTGTTTCATTCACAACCTTTTGCTTTTCTCTCTCTTTTCAACCAGTGCGCTTGCCACCAACATTACATTAAATACTGTCGTACACACAACTAATGGTTTATCATCAATTACCCAGCAGCTATGAAGAACAATTTTATGATAGTTTAATAGCTCCAGTAAAGTAGTTTGGTCAAAGAACTTTGGCAAATCTTTGACAAACAACTTTGTCAAATATCTTTCACAGTGTAATATGGGCCTAAGTATGTAACCACATAGCTCCTTTCGAGTCTTCGTCTTCTTCTGCACATAAGAACTCGATGTGCTTGTCCATTGCAGTTGTAAATAAATAGTGACATACGTCACTTTTTAATAATGCTGCAAATTTTCTCACCAGTTAAAGAATTTACCATTGTTGAATAATATTATAGCACTTTTATTATATCATTATTACAGCTGTGTGACTTTTAGGTCATATACAGGCGTCATTAAAAATAATTTTGGATTCGGTTTCTTGAAGAATATAAAAATAACAATTCCAAAGAAAGCAGGTGCTGTCAGGTGTGAATATTACCAAATTATCAGTTTTCGGTCATGGGTGCAAAATATTAAGAAGAATTCTTTGAAGAAGACTGGAAAAACTGCTAGAAGGCAACCTCGAGGCAGATCAGGTTGGTGTCCGGAGAAATATAGCAACACGCGGTGCAATACTGAACCTAAGGCTTATCTTAGAATTTAAGTTATGGAAAGGCAAACCTACGTTTATAGTATTTGTACGTTTAGAGAAACCTTTCGACATTGTTGACTGGAGTACACCTTTAGCAGGGGTAATATACAGGGAGTGAAAGGTCGCTTACAACTTGTATAGAAACCAAACGGCAGTTACAGGAACCGAGGGGCATGAAAGGGAGACAGTGATTGAGGTAGGAGTGAGACAGTGTTGTAGCCTATCCCCGGTGTTATTCAGTCTGCACAATGAGCAACCAGTAAAGGAAACCAAAATAAAATTTGGAGAAGGAATTAAAGTTCAGAGAGAAGAAACAGAAACTTTTAGAAACTTCCTGGCAGATTAAAACTGTGTGCCCGACCGAGACTCGAACTCGGGACCTTTGCCTTTCGCGGGCAAGTGCTCATTCTAGAAACTTTTAGGTTTGCCGATGACATAGCTATTCTGTCAGATACAACAAAGAACTTGGAAGAGCAGTTGAACGGAACAGAAAGTGCCTTGAAAGGAGGGTGAACATCAACAAAAGCAAAACAAGGATAAATGAAAGTAGTCAAATCAGGAGACGCAAGGGAATCAGATTAGGAAATGAGACACTTAAAGTAGTAGTTGAGTTTTATTATTTGGGCAACAAAATAACATTATGGTTGAAGTAGAGAAGATATGAAGTGAAGAATGACAAAAAAAGTCTTTTTTTACAGAAGAAACATTTGTTAAGATCGAATATGGATTCAAGTGTTAGGAAATGTTTGCTGGATGTATTTGTCTGGAGTGTAGCCATGTATGGAAGCGAAACACGGATGATAAACAGCTTAGACAAGAAAAAATAGAAGTTCTTGAAAAGTGTTGCTACAGAAGAATGCTGAAGATTAGATGGCTAGGTAACATGACGAATGAGGAGGTATTAGGTAGAAATGGGGAGATAATAAACTAGTGGCGCAACCTGAACAGAAGAAGGGATCTGATTGATGGGACTTTTTCGTTGGTATAAAATCTGGAATTACGATGAGGTGCAAGGAAGTGTTTCATTTCGAAAACAGCTATAACTGAGTCGACGTGTATTTGCGGCTATTCGTAAAAAAATATCTCCACTGTTATTATTTCATAAAATTATTTTGAAATCCTTATTTCTGTTCCTCAAAGCTGTAGGCATTGATCATTTTTAAAATTTCCATCGAGAAACGCATTCGGAAGCGTCAACAGGACGCGCCAGACACCGCCTGTAGGACAATTGACTGCAGGTAACTGCGAACGACACCAAGAGATGGCAGCACGCGTCCACAGTCGCGGAGTCTCGCTAAGCTCACGCTTCCCTTTTGAATATTGGATAACACGAACAGTTGTTGCTGTAACCGTCCATGTTCTTTCTCATGAGTGGTCGCAAACAAAGAACATTGCTTGTTTCCCTACTCAGTCGTCGATGGAATTTGGACGTGTTTTTCCGTTGCTGTTGTCCGTTCTCCGCACAAATGTGTAAGCTACCACCAGGAACTTCTTATATCATCTACATGTGTAGCAATCTGTTTCCATCCAACATTTTATTTCGGTGAGAACCTTCCGCCCGAGGGCGGGTGCGTTAGTATGTAAGTGACTTACTAACAATTTTTTTACGTAAATGTCTCTGATGAGGTTTCATTTGCAACGCACTATGCTGTATATTGTTATGTTTCCGTTATTAGTAGTGCTAAGCGTTGATCATTTGAACGGGACATCGAAGAGTTATCAACTGATGGTTCGAACGCAACAATACATGACTGCGGAGATTTCAATTATAGATCGTATGGTCTTGCCTTCATACGTCCGGAGACATGACTGACGAGACCTGTTACATGGGGACCTGCAGGCAACGTGGACTCGAAACCAGAGCAAAGTACTTTCACAGCCAAAACCGATATAAAGTATCAGCAGGGTCGGCTTTACGTATTTCAGTGTCCTAAATGAATCACATCTTAAATGGCATTCTTATGCTATTTACATGGACAAAGCATTAGTTATAATGCGTTAGACACTGGAATACTGACAGTTACAACAAAATAGGAACATGGAAGTAATAACTTAGAAACTTTTGGAAATAGCAACAACAACAATATAATAATAATACAGTGTAATTCAAAAAGAAAGAACAGATTTCAATAATAATAAATGAAAAGCACCAGTTTGCTTTTGTTCTACAATATTGTAGAACAAAAGCAAACTGGTGCTTTTCATTTATTATTATAATGTTGTTCTACCAAGAACCGACGGAAGATTCTGTTAATAAGTTTTCACTAAGTTTATTACAGCCAACTTTGAAAGACAGAAACACATTGCGCATGTCACTTTATCGAGGAAGGTTCGAACTTCCATGTTCGCACATATACGAACGATACCATACAGTCCACATGAGCACCATATGTTGCTCGAGAAACATCGAAACGGTAGTCCGTTCCATTCTACACACGAAGCAACAGGTCCCTTTTTATTGAATCGACAGCTTCTGCAATTCTATTTCTCAGATCCTGAAGAGTAGCTGCCACAGATGGGACAAAGACTCTTTTCTTTTACACTGATGAGCCAGAGCATTGTTATCACCTACTAATAGCCGATATGTCCACCTTTGGTACGGATAGCGCCGGTGACGCCTTGTGACATGGAAACAATGAGGCCTTGGTCGGCCACTGGAGGGAACTGATACCACACATGCACACACAAGTCACCTAATTTCCGTAAATTCCGGGGGAGGGGGCGATGAGCTCTGAGGCTACGTTTAACCACATCCCAAATGTGCGATCTGGTTCAGATCTGTCGAGTTGCGGGGCCAGCACATCATCTGGGACTCGCCACTGTGTTCCTCGAACCACACAATCACACTCCTGGAGTTGTGACTTGGCACATTATCTTGTTGAAAAGTGATACTGTCATCGGGAAACGTGATCGTCATTAAGGAGTATACGTGGTCTGCAACCAGTGTACGATACTCCCTGGCCGTCATGGGCCCATGGATGCTCAAGTGAACGTGCGAGGTGCCGAGGCTAGCAGTGTATTTAACACTAAATTCTTCTAGAATCTTCATATGGAAATGATGCTCTAAGCCCCCCCCCCCTTTTCTAACTCCGACTTTTGCTGTTGCACATGGATTAAGAAGAAACGCGAACTGACTGTAATCGACCCTGCAAGTGGAGTAGAAAAGATTTTGGCACCTGCAATAATTTAATTTGATAAAGGAAAGTTTCATTAACATAGTGAGAAATGAAAGGGTTGCTTTATCGATCCACAGAATGAAAGTTCTGTCCAAAATAACAATTTGATTTATTATGACTAAACTCATAATAATAAACAAAGCTCATGAAACATTTACAATACGTCAAATTGGATACTCAAATAAATGTTGTGAAGGTGAAGTTGTCCATAAACTAGCTTGTGACGTTTATGACCAAGTGGTATGTGGAGCCAATTCCTTGCAACTCAAATCTTAAGAGAAACACCCAGCCGACCAAACATTAATTGTTGCTACAGTAGTGAGAACTCAGACAATGAACATCCAAGACAGAACCACGTAAGAAAAGACGGGAACAGGCGCACTCTGCTGAGCTCTGATTATCACAGAGCAAAATTCCCTAATCTGCCGGTGCTGCGGACATACATTACCAAGCTGTCTTCTTAACTGCAAGGACACGATCTGGCGTACCGGAGGCGATGGCTGGTTGCTTCGACGTCCCGTCGTGGTGATGATAATGTCACGAGTATAGCCCGAAACAAATTATCCTGGTCTGGTTGTTCCAGACTAAAGACTTCCTATCAATACAAATGCGCCTCTGAGGGAGACAAAGAAGGCTCGCCACACAATCACTGACGGTACAGTGATTGATTTTAACAAGTGAAGTCACACAGTAACTCCGATACAGTCAACTTTAGCCAAAACTGCTCAAGATGGACAACATAAGCCGCTTGTACGCAGAACACTCAAATGCCAACGGTACTCGGAAAGTTACGTTGAAGTCGAAACTTCAGCAACTTCGTCAAACAGTTACAATTAAATAAAAGTATCTTAGCAAGCCAACGGAAGGCAGGCTGTCCAGAGCAGCGAGAGCTCAGTCTTGTAACCTACCCCGACCGAAAGGCGAGAGCCCACTCTCTCAAGAGCACCCGTACAAGCCGAACACAGAACATTTCCGCCCCCACGACAGTGGTCGTGGTTAAACGTTCCAATCAGCAACTCGAAAACTGGCGGATATTCCTCTCTATTGCCGACGCACTACTATTCCACCAATGGAGATACTTGGCGCCAATTTCTGCGCCGATTTTGTTACGTCACGGAGCTATCCCCTGAACAAGCCAATCACTGTTATGATTTTGCAGAAAACGCGGGAATTTGCCCACCAAGACTGCCTGCTAACACAAGTCATTCCCACGCCTCGCTGGTAGCCCACCAGAAAGTGTTTTCACCAAGTTTCTGTGACGTAATGGAATCTCTAGCCCAGCCGCTCCGTCAGGCCCCTGTGGGCGTGCCGCCCCCGCTCTTATGACAATGTCGGCGTCTGAAAAGCATCCACTCGATTCCCTCACACCCGTCGGCTTAACCCTTTCAAGATCAGCAGAATCCGCCTGTCACCGGACCACCCGGGTGACGAGAGACGCTGCGTGGGAAGTCCGCGTGTGAAGGAATAGCAACTTTTCACCGCATTCAATTAGAGAGGAAAATGTAATTACTCAGAGTAAGATAGAAATATGAGAGGGGGCTCATGCCACCTCTCATACGTTCCCCAGAGCATAATGGAGCCGCCGTCACCTTGTTTCCGTCCCGTTCTAGAGGTGTCAACGAACTGTTCCCCTGTAAGATGACGGAGCCGGCCGGAGTGGCCGTGCTGTTCTAGGCGCTACATTCTGGAACCGAAAGACCGCAACGGTCGCAGGTTCGAAACCTGCCTCGGGCATGGATGTGTGTGATGTCCTTAGGTTAATTAGGTTTTATTAGTTCTAAGTTCTAGGCGACTGATGACCTCGGAAGTTAAGTCGCCTAGTGCTCAGAGCCATTTGAACCATTTAAGACGACGGATTCGCCCCTTCCCTTCCACATGATGAAGTTACCGGCATTCCTCAGTCCATGTAATGCTCTGCACTGTGACAACGTCAACGTCCAGTGCCAATGGTCACGTGCCCATTTCGGTCGTAGCTGCCAGTGTTGTGGTGTTAACACATGTATGCGTCATCTGTTGCGGAGGCCCATTGTTAGGAGTGTTCGGTGCATTGTGTGTTGAACCACGTTTACTGTGTCCATCATTTCAGCTGATGTCAGTTCCACCACAGATCGTCACGTGTCTTATTTTACCAGTCTGTACTGACTACTAAGTCCGGCATCTGCAGTGAGGGATGGACGCCCAACCACAGAACGTCAGGACGTGATTTCACCATGGTTTCGCCACGTGTTAAAGGCACGCACCACAGCACTCCTGGAACACCCCACAATTTCGTGCAACTTCCAAAATGCTCGTGGCGAGCATCTGGGCCGTCACAATCTGCCCTCAGTCAAACTCACAAGGGAACCTCCCCATCGCACCCCCTCAGATTTAGTTATAAGTTGGCACAGGGATAGGCCTTGAAAAACTGTACACAGATCAATCAAGAAAACAGGAAGAAGTTGCGTGGAACTATGAAAAAAATAAGCAAAATATACAAACTGAGTAGTCCATGCGGAAGCTAGGCAACATCAAGGACCGTGCTAGCTTACGAGCGCCGTGGTCCCGTGGTTAGCGTGAGCGGCTGCGGAACGACAGGTCCTAGGTTCACATCTTCTCTCGAGTGAAAAGTTTAATTTTTTATTTTCACATAATTATCAAAGTTCAGGCACTCACACATAATCAACTTCGCTCTCCAAAATTCCAGGACATGTTCAGATTTGCTTGGACATACACAGGATTTGACGGTCTACGCACGGAAACATTTGAAAACGTAAAAAACATGTTTTGACAGAGCACAGGGAAAACTGTGCGACTGTGAAACTGTTGCATTCATTTGATACAGTTTATGTGACAAACTCTTATGTTTTCATCACTTTTTTGGGAGTGATTATCACATCCACAAGAAAACCTAAATCGGGTAAGGTAGAAGAATCTTTTTACCCATTCGCCAAGTGTGCAAGTTAGGTGGGTCGACAACATATTCCTGTCATGTGACGCACATGCCGTCACCAGTGTCGTAAAGAATATATCAGATGTGTTTTCCTGTGGAGGAATCGGTTGACCTATGACCTTGCGATCAAATATTTTCGGTTCCTATTGGAGAGGCACGTCC
This sequence comes from Schistocerca nitens, assembly GCF_023898315.1. Classification (NCBI taxonomy): domain Eukaryota; kingdom Metazoa; phylum Arthropoda; class Insecta; order Orthoptera; family Acrididae; genus Schistocerca; species Schistocerca nitens. The sequence continues at coordinate 169,980,279 of NC_064622.1, forward strand.
TTTCGTCTACTAATCGCACGGTTTTGCGGTGCGGTCGCAAAACACAGACACTAAACTTATTAAAGTGAACAGAGACGTCAATGAATGAACGGACAGATCATAACTTTGCGAAAATAAAGAAAGTAAAATTTTCATTCGAGGCAGGACTCGAACCAAGGACATTTTTTTTTTCTTTTTTTTTTTTTTTTTTTTTTTTTTTTTTTTTTTTTTTTTTTTTTTTTTTTGAATTTTATTTATTCATGTATGTATTTTTAATTTTTTTTTTTAATTTATTTATTTATTTATTTTTTTTTTTTTTTTTTTTTACAGTAAGGAACTGAAAACTAGTAAGTGCACTCTTTGCGTCGAGTTGGGGACGCACAGAACTAAAACCACGTTAACAGTTGTAGAAAAAGGCATAAAGAAAGAGAGCAAAGTGCGGGGCGAAGGAAACCATGAAACAAAACTGAAGGGTGGAAGCCATACCACCATTAACCAGTGCTACATCTTGCACCGGATGGGAAAACTGAAACTGCGAAGACCTTTTCGCACCGGGGACAAAAAGAGGAAATGGGGCTAATACTGCTACAGAGTGTGAGGGTTCACAACGAAACTCTCCATCTGCTGTATCATCCAGGTATGACTTCTCGTAATGATGAAAGTAGATCCCACGTTGTACCGTGTAGTGTTCTATCATCGTATTGTAATTTTAGCTTCTCTTACCCGTGATGTTCCAGCTACGAGGAGGGTCGTGGAACGCACTCCACAAAAAATTGGAAAAATATTGTCGATACTTAGGGTTACGGAGGATCTTGCAATGTCGTTCCTGCAAATAGTTCCAAAAGTCTAAAGTGTCCTTAGTGCCGTCTTGAAACAAATAATGCACTGCATGTCCACGAAGCCACGTCATTGCATTAGTTTTAGTGCGTGGGTAATACGTTTCATCCGGGAATAAGATAGTCTTGGGGTCGATATGATTCGGCGTTACCCGAAGGAAGTATGCTGACATTTGCCTCACTAAGTGCCACACTGCCGTAGATTCGCCACAGCTAAGACGGTGTTCATCGTCGTCTTGAACGCCACAGCTCGTGCACGTGGGTGAGTCTACCATGTGGATCGCATGTAGCCTTGATCTGGTCACCTGCTTACAGTTGACAGTGATATACCACATCGCCGTGACGTCAGTGTCCAGTGTTACGTGGTGAATTGTCCTCCACACTACTCGCCAGTTGACGTTCGGGTGCTTCCTCTCCACGACGTTATCGGGTCGTCCACGTTGCAGGACCCTATAAACCGCCTTTGCCGTCGCCAGTTGAGTCGCTGGTAAGGCAAGTCGAACGTAACTGAGTTCGAGGTAAAAGACACCGATGTAGAAGAGCGAGGAGGGGACGTGGTGTATCGGCACAGGCGGCAACAGGGAGGGTGGTGCTAGTTCTTCTATTAACAAACTGGTCAGACTGTCCGGACGGCGGTGCCATAGTTTGACTAATGTGCTCACAAATAGGGCGACCGCTCTGTCATAAACGTGATAAAGGCCAAGCCCTCCCCGATCCGGGGGAAGGGTGAGAGTCTCATATTTTATCTTGAAAAGCATTCCTGAACTCACGAAGGACCCAAAAGCCGAAAGTATACGGCGAGCCAACAGCACCGGTATAGGTAATATCTGGGCGATGTGCGGAATGCGTGACGCTAAATGTGTGTTAACATACTGGGTCCGTTGGACGATGTCCATGGCTCGTAGGCGGTTGTTGGCAATGCCAGTCCGAACATTCCGTAAAAGCCGTCGAAAGTTGTGAGCAGCGGTCCGTCGTATATCGTCTGTAAAGTCAATGCCGAGACATTTCAAACTATCTCTGAGCTGTAAGGGGGTGACACTGTTCCCAGACAATCCGACCCCGATGTTCATCGCCACCGATTTTGCGACGTTGATACGGCTACCAGTGGCCATGCCATACTTCGTTATCCAATTTAGTGCGCTAGCGGTGTCGTCACCGTTGCGGATGACAATCACCAGGTCGTCGGCGTACGCTTTACATCGGAAAGTGTGGCCTCGTAACGTCATACCCGTTAGTCGTTGGCGCAGGCCGCAGAGGAGAGGTTCCATGGCCACAGCGTAAAGTAAAGTGGACAGAGGGCAGCCTTGGCGTATCGATCGAGAAATGGTGAGGGGCCGCGAAGGTCGGCCGTTGACGATCACCTTGGACGTCGCGCCACGGAGTAGTCGCATGACGACAGTGACGAATGGTTGTGGGTACCGCATATGTTGGAGGACCGCTTCCAAATAGTTGTGGTCCACTCGGTCGAAAGCTTGACTAAAATCGATTGTCGCCAGTGCACCCTTCAGACGACATGCCCTCGCCAGTGAGATCAAGTCACGATATTCACTGAGTGCTGTTTGAATAATATTGTCGCCTCCTAATGACGTTTGATCGGGTGAGATAACATTTCGTAGGGTCTGGCGTATCCGCGCCGCCAACAGTCGAGAAAAGATCTTAAAGTCGCAGTTCAATAGTGTCAACGGGCGGTAGTCCTGCAGTCGTGAGCCACCGGACGGTTTGTGAATAGGAATAATCATCCCTTCCACAAGGGCCGCAGGGAGCGGCACGTCCGGGGATAGGAGATCGCGACAGATGTCCGTCCATCGGGAGGCTAATAAATATTGAAAAGTCCGGTAAAATTCCAAGGGGAGGCCATCAGGACCCGGAGACTTGTTGACAGCTCCTTTTCTAATGGCGTCGTTCACTTCTTCTTCTGTAATTTCTTCCATCAAGGCCGCTTCCATTGCCGGGGTGACGGTGCCGTAAATCGTCTGAGAGACGTCCTCCAGTGCTGTCGGATCAGGGGTCTGAGCGGAATAGAGTTGGGAATAATGATTGTAGAACGCTGTGTTTATGTCTTGTTGCGTGGTGAGGCGATGACCGTCCTCCGAGTCGATGAAGCGTATCAGCGCTCGTTGGCGTCGTTTACGTTCACGAAGGACGTGGAACATTGACGGGCGTTCGCCCGGTATCCGATCCTGCGTCCTCGAGCGGATGACTACCCCCTCTAGGTGGCGTCGTACATGAGCGAGGATCTGAGCCTTAGCACGGTGGACCGCCTTTTGTCGTTCCGGAGACGGTGCCATAGCATCGCAGTCGCGCAGGACCCGGAAGTAAAAGTCGAGTGTATATCTTCGCCAAGTAGCGTGGTCACGACCGTAGGTTATCAACGTTCGCCTCAGTGCCGGTTTGGCGCAGTCCAACCACCAGCGGATCGTTGTGGGATATGCACGGAGGCGATTTTCACACGAATGCCACGTATCCTCAACGGCTTGGCGGCAATCCGGGTACGACAGGTGAGCGATGTTTAATTTCCACGGGCTGCGGCTTCTCCACACTTGTTGCCGCCGCAGGGTGACGGCACAAATGTAAGCCGAGTGGTCCGAGAATGCTGCAGGCCACAGTTCCGCATCCTGTGTTCCAGCGGCGAGAGAGCGTGAGACATAAATCCGATCGATACGACTGGAAGAGTGACTTGTGAAGTGCGTGAATCCCGGTTGGTGGCCGTGAAGATGTTCCCAAGTGTCCACCATCTGCAGGTCTCGAATTAGCGTCCCGAGTTCCGGGCACGGATTATGTCGTGGGAGTTGATCTCTGGGCGCCAGTACGCAATTGTAGTCACCTCCAAACACCAGATGGTCGTGGCGGCCTTGGAAGAGCGGGGCGACGTCTTCCGCAAAGAATCGGGAACGTTCGCGACGTTTGTCCGTCCCGGAAGGTGCGTAGATATTGATAAGGCGGACACCCAATACTGTGAGTGCCATTCCTCTTGCCCCAGGCAGAAACAGGATATCGTCCGCCACTATCCCTTCCCGAAGAAGTACAGCGACACCGCTGCCTGTTGGGGAAGCTGGAGAGACGCAAGCATCGTAACCGTACATGCCTGGGAAGTCGTCGACGTACACTTCCTGGAGAAGGGCTATGTCGATGGAAGCAGAGTTCAACATATCCTGAAGCAAGGATAACTTAGCGCGCGTCCGTATAGTGTTGATGTTTATAGTTGCAACGCGATAAGTTTGAGGTCTATCCACAGCATCCGTGTTGGCCATCAATACCCTGGTAAGGCTGTCTCGTCACTGTAACTGACGGCGGGAAAGGATCAACACTGGTGGGGTAAATTTCCCCCCGTGTCGTCCGACACGATGGGCAAGGAGTGTTCCTCACAGTCGTCCGCCCAGTCTCCATGAAACACCATCGGCTGTTGGTGGCTCTTAGTGGCTGCTGCGGCACTCGGCGCTGACTCCATCGGCTGTTGGTGGCTGTTAGTGGCTGTTGCGGCACTCGGCGCTGACTCCATCGGCTCTGCTGGCTGGGAATCGGCAGCGGTTGTCTGCTTGTGATCCTGCTGTGCTGTGGGGTCTGAGGGGCTGAAGCTGTCACCACGGCGATCTGTTGAGTTTGAAGTTACAGCGGCCTCTGTACCACCGGTACCGTCGTCGGAATTTCCACAGTCCATGTCAGACGATCGCTGCAAACACTCGTCCGATGGAGCACGCCGCCGTCTCTTGTGTTTTCGCGGGGAACGCTGTTTACGGACGCGTGTTTCAGTATCTGAATGTGGGTGGATTTCGTCAGCTGCTCCGGTGTCTGGAAGAAAAGCCGCTGTCGGCACAACCCGTGGGTCAATGTCCATCCTGGCATCCACGCCTTCTTGCAAGGTCGGTCGGTGATTATCTTCAGGTGGGGGCGCCGATGTAGAGGCCGGATCCTGTACTGCAGAAGCCATGTTGGTCTCTCCATCGGGGGCGGCTATCGGACTAATGTCGTCAGCATCGGAAAAGGGTGCTGCCCGTGTAACTTCGGCGTAATTGAGAGGAAGGGTCGTCACCGTAGAAGGAGTCATAGATTCACCTGTCGGGATTTGCGTAAGCCGTCGTCGGAGACAATCCGACCGGACGTGCCCTACTTGGCCACAACCAGAGCAAGTGCGTGGCTGACCGTCATACATAATGATCGCCCTACATCCGCCGATGACAAGATATGATGGAACATGTTTGGTCAGTTCAATTTTAATCTGTCGTACCCCGTTAAGGACGGGGTACGTTGTAAAGGTGGTCCATTTTTCGGCCATATGGCTGATCACTTTACCGTAGGGCTGGAAAGCCGCGGTGACGACGTCCGGTGGTACTTCGAAAGGGAGTTCGAAGACGCGTATCGTACGGAGGCCAAGCCCCGCGTGATCGATAGAGACCGCCCCAAGATGGCCATCAGAATGTTTGAATTTAAGATCGTTCGCATGTGCGCTCACGATTCTGTTGCACACCTCGTCACTTACTAGCTTGACGTAGACAACACTGCTCGTGATAGAGAGATGGATACCAATTATGTCTCGCGGGTCAATTTTAACGTCGTCACGTAGAAAACGTTCCACCTCGAAAGCTCGCGGTCGTGCATGATCGGTTTGAAAACTGATCTTGATGGTGGTTTGTCTGTATGAATGTGCCATGTTGCGTCGGTAGTGATGGACTCTAAACTAGCGACAACGCAGTAGTAAACAACTACGGGCACTCGCGACCGCGCGGACGGGACGTAAACAAGACGTCCTCGCCGCAGCGCTGCGGAAAGCAGACTGTGGGGACATTTCGATCCGCAGTTGCTCACTCTAACCACGAGACCACGGCGCTCATCAGTTAACGTTGTCCTTGATGTTGCCTATCTTCCACATGGACTACTCAGTTTCTGTATTTTGCTTATTTTTTCATAGTTCCACACAACTTCTTCCTGTTTTCTCGATTGATCTGTTTTCAGTTTTTCAAGGCCTATCCACTGTGACAATTTATAACTAAATCTGAGGGGGGTGCGATGGGGAGGTTCCCTTGTCAGATAGATCGCGCGCCTTCCCCATTCTGTGGACGGACAGCATGCTCACTGATATGCACTGTACGTTTGTCTGATTAGCAGTTATTCTTCACCAGGTGATTCTGCAATCACCTGGACGGGTTTATATCGAAAGTAGGTCAGTAGTCATACTGTTAATGAGTATCAGTGTATATAGCGCCATAGAAGGAAATCGCAAGATGTGAGGTCAGATGCTCTGGAAGGCCAAAAGCAGTGAACAAGATCTTGTTCACCTCAAGGTGAAAGTGAGGTGGGACTGCGTCATGCATAAAATGAAATTTTGCAACATGTCTCCTCCGCAAAAAAGAGAGGTCCGTGAACTTTGTGAACAGATAGGGCACAAAACATATTATGTCTGGTGAGTCTCTTTCATTTTCGACGACGACGCCACTATTTTGTGACCACCAGATTCTTACATTAGGGTTGTTTATTTTATCGTAGTCTATAGATGAAACAGCGATTCTTCCGAAAACATGCGTCTTTAGAAAATAACGTATCCTCTGCCATATCTTGAAGAACATGAAATGCAAAATTCGTACCTTCTGTCACGGTCACTGAAACGCAATTGCTGTAGTAATTGCAACTTGTAAGCCATCATACGTAGGTGTCTCTTCAGAAAACGACATACCAGTGTTTGAATAAGTTGAAGTTCCTGACCTGCCCATCTTGTGGACTTCCGAGGGCTCCATTGAACGCTTCTCGGATACGTTCTACATTTTCATCAGACTTGCGTAGCCGACCAGTGCTCATCCCTTTGCATATGGAAACAACTTCCAAGAATATTGTGTGCTAGTCATAAGTCTGCTTGTGCAGCAGCAACATCTTGCTGAATCGATGGCGGAATGTGCGTTGTACTTGAACAATGGATCGACTTCGAGCACATTTCAAAATACAAAATGATTTCCCTTGTGGTGTAGTCGCCATGTTGCGCAACAGCGCAGCTGTGTCAAAACTCCGAACTTTGCTCTATCCAGTGATATGCGCAATAGGCTCTGTCTTTTGTAATGAACAACTGAAACCTGCTCTTTGACTCACCTAGTATAATTTTACATTCAAAATACGAGTAAAATACATGACCAACTACTTGGATGTTCTGAAATCACTACAAACCGATTCTGTAACCATCAATAAAGGCAAAAATTCAAATATCGCGGAGAAATTATTCAAATCAGTGGATTACATAAAGAAGCAATTGATTTCAGAGTCCAAAATATTGAGACTACTACCAGATGGTTATAATTAAAATTTAGCTTACCACAGAGGTGCAGTGTGAACTGCAATTATCGTACGGCAGCGAAAATTGATAGATATTCTAATGCGTAATGGGGAACCGATTTACACTTGAAAAAATTAGTTCCAATTTTGCCACTAGGTGCAAATCTGGCACCGTGGAAGCAAGAAAGACGCGTAGAAGTGTTTCCATATGTAATGGATTAGGAACGGGACGTGGGAAGAAAAGGCCAAAACGAGTGAGAAAAGTATAAAGCTGATTTTATTATTAACTGTGGCTTACACAATTCGTTCAGTATGAGCACCGAAGACGTCGACGAAATGCTTTACAGCGTCAGATTTGCACCTGGTGGCCAAAATTGAGACTAACGTTTTTGCAGCCTAAATAGGTTCCGCATTAACGCGTTAGCATACCACCACGTATCGCTACTATACGATAATTACAGCCAACACACTATCCCCGTGAGCAGCTGCAGTGTAATTATAACCACCCAGTGCAAACCCTTTCATGAGATTTAAATAAAAAACCAATCCTCACATAAATGCAAGAATCAGGCAGTATACCACTGCGATAAGATCGCAGGTACTCTGCACGAAAAACGTATTGCTTAACTCAAAGTGGAGAAATGATGAGAAAACAGGAAACACAGAGAAAAATCGTTCAAAAAATTCTGGAGCTGAAGATAGATGTAAATTGGAACTATATACGAAGGAACATAAAACCATACTACGTCAAACTCCGAAAAAATCGGATACAACTTGGGAAAAACGTGCAAGTCTTTGGACACATAAAGAATGGAGGAGAGCAGGTTACGTAAAAAAAATGTGCCAATACTTCATCAATAAAAAGAACAAGATAACTGCATCTATTAAACTCACAGGGACATAGAAGATATGGATATTGCTGAAAAACATATCCAAACTGCATGAGCTTGAAGTAGAATGAAGAATTTGGAAGGTTTTCAAGAGAAAGAAAAAAAAACAAGCGCATGAAAAACCTTCATCGAGAAAGAAAGTAAAACAGTAGCGGTTAAGGATAAAAAAAACTTTTCACAGACAGCGGAAAGAAACACCAATAGAAATACAAAACCATAACAAATTGTTGTACGTGGACCGTAACTGGCTGAATTATACATAAAAACGATAATAATACTGAGTGGTTATGTGTAAGTTCTGCAGTCGCATTCCCGTCCTCTTGATTTTTGCATATGTGCTGTTCGGACATGGAGGAGATACAGAGAGACAGGAACTGTCGATGACATGCCTCGCTCAGGCCGCCCAAGGGCTACTACTGCAGTGGATGACCGCTACCTACGAATTATGGCTCGGAGGAACTCTGACAGCAACGCCACTATGTTGAATAATGATATTCGTGCACCCACAGGACGTCGTGTTACGACTCAAACTGTGCGCGATAGGCTACATGATGCGCAACTTCACTCCCAACGTCCATGGCGAGGTCTATCTTTGCAACCACGACACCATGCAGAGCGGTACAGATGGGCCCTACAACATGCCGAATGGACCGCTCAGGATTGGCATCACGTTCTCTTCACCAATGTTCCCGGGTTCGATTCCCGGCGGGGTCAGGGATTTTCTCTGCCTCGTGATGGCTGGGTGTTGTGTGCTGTCCTTAGGTTAGTTAGGTTTAAGTAGTTCTAAGTTCTAGGGGACTTATGACCACAGCAGTTGAGTCCCATAGTGCTCAGAGCCATTTGAACCATCTTCACCAATGAGTGTCGCATATGCCTTCAACCAGACAACCGTCAGAGACGTGTTTGGAGGCAGCCCTATCAGGCTGAATGCCTTAGACAGACGGTCCAGCGAGTGCAGCAATGTGGAGGTTCCATGCTGTTTTGGGGTGGCGTTATGTGGAGCTGACATACGCCGCTGCTGGTCATGGAAAACGCCATAACGGCTGTACTATACGTGAATGCCATCCTCAGACTGATAGTGCAACCATATCGGCAGCGTATTGTTGAGGCATTTGTCTTCATGGACGATAATTCGCGCCCCCATCGTGCAGTTCTTGTGAATGACGTCCTTTAGGATAACGACATTGCTCGACTAGAGTGGCCAGCATGTTCTCCAGACATGAACCCTATCTAACATGCCTGGGATGGATTGAAAAGGGCTGTTTATGGACGTCGTGACCCACCAACCATTCTAAGGGATCTACGCTGAATCGCCGTTGAGGGTGGTGCAATCCCTATTAACAGTGTTTTGATGAACTTGTGAATAGTATGTCACCACGAATACAGGCATGCATCAATGAAAGCGGACGTGCTACTGGGCATTGGAGGTACCGGTGTGTACAGCAATCTGGTTCACCACCTCAGAAGGTCTCGCTGCATCGTGGTACAGCATGCTATGTGTGGTGCTCATGAGTAATAAAAAGGGCGGAAATGATGTCCATGTTGATCTCTATTCCAATTTTCTGTACAGGTTCCGGAACTCTCTGAACCGAGGTGATGCAAAACTTTTTCTAATGTATGCATTAAGTCATAATTTATTATTTACAACATGCAGACTGTTCATTAGTCGTGTTTGGCTTTCCCTTTTTCTGAAGGCGAGAAGGTGATTACTACAGACAAAAATCGATAGTCTGACGACCATTTTTATCAGAAAAGACGGTAATCAAAGAAGCAAATTAACGGTATAATTACTTATTACGATTACAACAGTTAACGTTTATGTGTAGGAGGTGAATGAAATGTAAGAGGTACATCAAATATCTACGAATGATTAACAATAAAAATGCTGTTAACATTTATACAGCATCTTCAGTTATGTAATTTATATAGTAAAGCTTTAAGGCTAAATATTGAAACTGAATCGAATTATGAGGTAATATTATGACCAGCCAAAATAAGATTCAACTGAAACGCATCATATACATTCATAATGAGTCCATCTTGACTGAACATTTGACAATTTAATGAAGATGTAAGGGATGATTGCTGAACACTAATTACTGCGAATATTTTCCAACACTGACAATTGCTCAGGGTATAACTCTCCATCTCAGAAATTATTGGGGAATAGGTGGTGGGAAACTAAGCGCTACAACAGAAAGTACCACAACACATGGACTCTTAAGGCAGCAACAAAAATCTCGAAAGAAAGAAACGCTGCAGAATTCCACTTGACAAAACCGAACAACGTGGAAGGTGTTCTTGGGTTTCCTAATGAGCTTGAGGCCTCACTTTAATTCCTGGCACTGCCAGGGATTTTTTCGTGGTAGGAGGACAAGAATGGCGTGCCCTCAGCCTCGTCACGTCAGGTGAGTAGTTACTTGGGCTGAATAAGAAATAAACGACTCCAAGGTCCTCGTGTCTGGCAACATCTGGGAGAGCGGAGTGCTGGCCTCATGTCTTCCACACTGCATCCAAATCGCACCATTGGCAGAGGGTTTCACGGCTGCCGATCGTCTCTGAATGGGCAAAAACCATTTTGGCTGATCAGGGAGCTAATATGCTGCAAGGTTTGTTCCCCAACAGTCTTGCTGTATTCCGAGAAGACAGCGCCCCTGTTTGCACAGCTCGCATCGTCCAGAACTGGTTTTGTGGGCATGAGGACGAATTGTTGCATCTCCCCTGGTCACCACACTCACCATATATCAATATTATTGAGCCGATTTATCTACTTTGGAGAGAAGGGCGCGTGATCTCTACGCATTTCTTTGATCGTTTCCTGAACTTGCTACTATTTTGCGGGAAGAATGGTATAATATTCTCTTGAAAAGCACACGTGACCAGTATTTATCCATTCCGACACGAATGGAAGCTGTTTTGAATTTTGGAAAGTTTTTTGAAATTTTTGGTAAGGTCTTATGGGACCAAACTACTGAGACCATGAGTCCCTAAGCCTCACATTACTTAATCCAGCTTAAACTAACTATGGACAAGACAAACACCCAAGCCCGAGGGAGGACTCGAACCTCCGACGGGGGAGCCGCACGAACCGTGAAAAGGTGCTGTAGAGCGCGCGGCTGACCCCCGCGGCAAGTTTTGAATGCTAACCGTCTTCCTACATTGTATTACGCATGGTAATATGATGTGTTTTGGTGTTTCAATATTTTTGTCCATACTTCGCAAACTTTGCATGACGGAGGGTGCCATGTACCACCACTACTAGTTATCCCCTTTCTGGTTTCACTCGCTGATGGAGCGAGGAAAAACAGCTATGTGTATGCCTCACTACGAGCACTAGTTTCTATCGTCTTGTATGCGCGATCCTCACAGGAAATGTACATTGGTGCCAGTAGGATCGCTCTGCAGTCATTCGCAAACGCCGGTTCTCGAAACATTCTCAATACAAAAAATTTAACATAAATAGAAAGAAAGTGACTTATAATAGTCTAGCAACAAATAGACCGTTGACAGTTTACTCACAGGTACGATGTGGTCGGCTATTTCGACTAGACGTAATATACACACATCAAAAAAAGTTTTGCATCACCTCGGTTCTGAGAGTTCCGGAACCTGTACAGAAAAATGGAACAGAAATCAACATACATATGTCTGCTATTTTCATTGCTCATGCAAACCACACATTGCATGTTGTACAACATACAGCGAAATCTTCAGACGTGGTGGTCCAGACTGCTGTACACACCGGTACCTCTGATACCCATTAGCACGTCCTCTTGCACTGATTCATGCCTGTATTCGTTCAGCAAGGCACTTTGAGTCCAGATTGTCTCACTCCTCAACGACGAGGTTGGTGGGTAACGTCGTCCATAAACAGCGCTTTTCAATCTTTCCCAGGCACGTTCGATAGGGTTCGTGTCTGGAGAACATGCTGGCCACTCTAGTCGAGCGATATCGTTATCCTGAAGGACGTCATTCACAAGATGTGCACGATGGAGGCGCGAATTGTCGTCCATGAAGACAAATGCCTTACCAGTACACTGCCGATATGGTTGCACTATCGGTCGGAGAATGGCATTCACGTATCGTACAGTCGTTATGGCGGTTTCCATGACCAGCGGCGGCGTACGTCGGCCCCACATAAAGCCATCTCAAAACAGCAGGGAAACTCCACCTTGTGCCGGCCGCGGTAGTCTGGCGGTTCTAGGCGCGCAGTCCGGAACCGCGCGACTGCTACGGTCGCAGGTTCGAATCCTGCCTCGGGCATGGATGTGTGTGATGTCCTTAGGTTAGTTAGGTTTAAGTAGTTCTAAGTTCTAGGGGACTGATGACCACAGCTGTTAAGTCCCATAGCGCTCAGAGCCATTTGAACCATTTGAAACTCCACCTTGCTGTACTCGCTGGACAGTGTGTCTATGGCGTTCAGCCTGATCGAGTTGCCTCCAAACACGTCTCCAACGATTTTCTGGTTGAAGGCATATGTGACACCCATCGTTGAAGAGAACGCGATGCCAATCCTGAGCGGTCCATTCGGCATGGTGTTGGGCCCATCTTTACCCCACTGCATGGTGTCGTGGTTGCAAAGATGGACCTCGCCATGGACGTCGGGAGTGAAGTTGGGCATCATGCAGACTATTGCGTACAGTTTGAGTCGTAACACTACGTCCTGTGGCTGCACGAAAAGCATTATTCAACTTGGTAGCGTTACTGTCAGGGTTCCTCCGAGTCATAATCCGTAGGTAGCGGTCATCCAATGCAGTAGTAGCCCTTGGGCGGCCTGAGCTATGCATGTCATCGACAGTTCCTGTCTCTCTGTATCTCCTCTATGTCCGAGAAACATCGCTTTGGTTAACTCCGAGACGCCTGGACACTTCTTTTATTGACAGCTCTTCCTGGCTCAAAGTAACAATGCGAACCGGCTGGTCCCGGCGTAGGATCGAGTCCTCCCTCGGGCATGGGTGTGTTTGTCCTTAGGACAATTTAGGTTAAGTAGTGTGTAAGCTTAGGGACTGATGGCCTTAGGCGTTAAGTCCCATAAGGTTTCACACACATTTGAACATTTTTGAACAATGTGAATGCGATCGATCCGCAGTATTGACAGTCTAGACATGGTTGAACTGCAGACAACACGAGCCGTGTGCCTCCTTCCTGGTGGAACGAATGGAACTGATCGGCTGTCAGACCCCCTGCGTTAATTGGCGCCGCCCATGCATGGCTGTTTACGTCTTTGGGCGGGTTTAGTGACATCTATGAACAGTCAATGGGACAGTGTGTGTGATACAATATCCACAGTCAAAGGCTATCTTCAGGAGTTCTGGGAACCGGGGTGATGGGAAACTTTTTTGATGTGTGTATATACAATGTGACCTTCATGAAAACTTTTATAATCGTAAGTAGACTCACCAATTGCAACATCTACACGTTTACTTGAGAATAGCGCTATAGTCGAAACAGACTTGTAGTAACGAAGAAGTACTACTAATTAAACTAAATGCAGCTTGCCTAGAACCACTCATTTTAGAATATTCAATGCTGTTTCGCGAAAAGAACGTCGTCTGCTGTTTTGTCGAAAATGACATTTTGAAGGGTACAAAATAGGAGCAGAAGAAAACACCAACTATCCGCAGTTAACAACAGTATTTATTTACACACAGAGCGCCTTAACAAGTTTCGTACCGATTGTTCTTTACGTTCAGATTATATCATTGTTGTTTACATCAGTTGCCGGCTGCGTTTCCCTCTTGTGGCGAATGTTACTAGGGGTCGTGGTGCTCTACAACAAAAACAATTTGAGAGACGGCCTAGTTAACTGTAACTGCACCCGATAATGAATGAAAACAATGAGAATAAATCTATAAGTATAACTGTGTTACTTCTAAATTACATACGTCGAAACTACCGCGTCGTTGTGTTGCACTGTGGACTGCGTGTAAAAAATTGGTTTATATTCTTTTTACTGTTTCGTGGACACAGGAGTTAACAGTGCAACATACTGAGGCGAGAATTACGACGTAGGCAACCTGAAGCTAAAACAGTTCTGCCTTAGAGATTTGTTTATGTCGTTTTTAATTCATTATTGGATACAGCTACAGTTAAACAGTTAAACAGGTATTTTCTCATGTCGTCGTCTTTTTTTATGTAGGTCACCACCACTCGACGTAACCAAGTGAGGGGGGAAAACAGCCGACAACCAATATAAACAAAAACAAGTGAATCTAAATTTGGACAGCTACCTGAAGATGATCCTGTTGATTCCAAACCGGCAACGCCGCTATTTGTGTAAATAAACAGCATTATTAACAGGGGTTTTTGCTGTTTTCTGCACTGGAAGAATCAATCTGTAGGACGTAATTCCCTCCAGAGATTCCCTTTTGAGCTCAGAGCAGTTCCTGGTAACTAGTCTAGCGGCCCACCTCTGAACTACTTCGATATCTTGCTTCAGTCCGACCTGGTAGGGATCGGAAGACTCGGCCACTACTCAAGACAGGGTGTCACTAGTGTTCTACACTGAAGAGCCAAAGGAACTGGTAGACCTGCCTAACGTCTTAATACTACTTAAAGTAACTTAAGCTAAGATATACACACACACTCATGCCCGAGGGAGGATTCGAATCTCCGGCGGGAAGGGCCGCGCAATCCGTGACATGGCGCCTCAAACCGCGCGGCAACTCCGGGCTGCCCAGGCGAGGGGTGAAACTTCGTGTTGTGCAGTCATCCAGGGTACACGAACGGACCTTTGGCTCCGAAAGCCCATATCGATGATGTTTCTTTGAATGGTTCGCACGATGACACTTGCTGAAGGCCCAGCATTAAAATTTGCAGCAATCTGTGGAAGGGTTGCACTTCTGTCACGTTGAACGATTCTCTTCAGTCGTCGTAGGTCCTGTTCTTGCAGGATCTTTTTCCGGCCGCAGCGATGTCGGAGATTTGATATTTTACGGGATTCCTGGTATTCACGGTACACCTGTAAAATGATCGTACGGGAAAATTTCCACTTCGTCGCTACCTCGGAAATGCTGTGTCCATCTCTCGTGTACCGACTGGGACACTACGTTCAAACTCACTTAAATCTTGATAACCAGCCATTGTAGCAGCAGTAACCAATCTAGCAACTGCGCCAGACACTAGTTGTCTTATACAGGCGCTGCCGACAGCAGCGCTATATTCGGCCTGTTTTCATATCTCTGTATTTGAATTTTGAATACGCATGCCTTTAGCATTTTCTTTGGCGCTTCAGTGTATATTTGATGTCCATTAGAGATGAGCTACACTTTCCTTCTATTCTCTCAGTACAATGAAGTCGACGATTCGCTATACCTTCTGCGGTCCTTATGTGCTCGTTTCGTTTCGTATTGCATTGCGACGTAGATATTCAATCAACGTGACTGTGTCAAGCATCACACCATTGACACAGTATTCGAACATTAAAGTACTGTCTTTCCGATTTATCTGCATTAACTTACATTTGCCTGCCTTTATAGCAAGCTGCCGGCTATCACATCAAATATAAATACTACCTTTGTCAACCTGTATCCTTCTATAGTCACTCAACGACGACACATCCCCGTACTCTGCTGCGTTATCAGCAAATAGCCGCATAATGCTCTTCACCCCAACCGTGAGAACGTTTATGTACATGGAGAACAAGAGCAGACCCGTCACACTTTGCGGGGGCACTCCTACGACACCCTTGTCTCAGGTGAACACTCGCCGCCCGCATCTCGTGGTCGTGCGGTAGCGTTCTCGCTTCCCGCGCCCGGGTTCCCGGGTTCGATTCCCGGCGGGGTCAGGGATTTTCTCTGCCTCGTGATGGCTGGGTGTTGTGTGATGTCCTTAGGTTAGTTAGGTTTAAGTAGTTCTAAGTTCTAGGGGACTGATGACCATAGATGTTAAGTCCAATAGTGCTCAGAGCCATTTGAACCGTTTGAACACTCGCCATTCCGGACAACGTACTGAGTTCTTTTGCTTACGATGTCTTCGAGGCACATATCTGAGAAACAATTCCACATACTCAGACATTTGTTAACAGCGTGCAGTGTCAAATGTTTTCCAGAAGTCTAGGATTATGGAATCTAGCTGTTGCCCTTCATCCATGGTTCGCGGGCTTTCGTACGAGAAAAGGGCAATCTCAATTTCGCACGAGATACGCTTTTTAAATCCGTGCTGATCTGTTGGCAGAAACTTTTCTGTCTGAAACAGCTCTAGCTCAATGCCCAGAACTGACGTTGCGGCTATACCTTAATTTTAAGCGAATGACAACGTAAAAGTAAAGTAGAACTATTACTGCGATAAAACTTTTTTTACATTTTCCCATGTAATGAATAATTACGGATTGCCGTAAAATACAAACGAAACATCATAAACAGAAGAAGGAATATAAAAGTGGGAAAGCAAATCACACAATTCATGTCATTTCTTTAATCTCGTCAGTTCCGTAAACAATTAATTTTATACTAACATTTTATGAAGTTAAATAATAAACCTCATATAGTGCGTTTATTCAAAAATTGCTCTAAAATGGTTTCTTTGTTCTTGAATTATCGTGAAATATCCCCAGCTGGGACCTGCACCATTGATACATCTTATGGGTTTATAGATCATACATATGGCCTTGTCTGCATTGTGTCATCTCGGCATGTGTTCCATTATACATTTCATTAATTACGTTTGTTCAGTTGCACGATAGGGGGGGGGGGGGGGGGAAGGAAATAAGCCATATTCTTTCCTGAGGAATCAGGCCACCAATCGCCAGAAATAATTTAGGGGAACAATGAAAAACAATAATCTTCATGGCCAGACGGCGATTTGTATTGTGCTCATCCCGGATACGAGTCCTCTGTCTTAAGAACTACATCTCCATGTGCGTGGTACCTGCCACCGTCAAAAGAACATTACTCTCCCAAGAACTTGGCAGTACCCTGTCACTGACGGAAAAAGGGCCTTTGAAAAAGAAAAAAGTTGTGCAGGTGCATCAGTCATAAATCGTTTGAGGTCAGTCAGAATGATTTGAAGCAAAGAGAATCGATGAAAGCATGCGCAAAAGGTTAAACGTGGCTCACACAGAATGGAGTCTGTAACACTCACCAATTATGAAAAGAAGCGCTTCTCTCCTCTTTGTGTTCAAAATGCGGGACCGAAAGATTGAAAAATAGACTGTAATTTTCTCAGACTTAAGTAGTGAAAGTGAAAGATAAACATACATTTCCTTTCCGTTAATTATTCACTTTCACAGAAATGTTAACTGCCCACGATTTTTTATCGTGCTTACGAGCCAGGACTAATTTGCTAGCAGTTAAAAAGCGATAAACATCAAATTATTTAACTCATATAAATATGTAATATTTCATCTCCCTCATTACTTAAATTGATTGTACATATTCATCATGTCTTTATATTTCTTTTAGATTAAAAAACAACTTTTATTCGCCGAAAAACGGGTTGGATGAATTATATCTGTGTGGTTTTTTAAAAATGTAGTTTCCCTTCGCCTTCCACCCCGTAGCTTTTTTCATCTGTGAAGTCACCGAGGACGAAAGTAGACGCTGTTAGTGTTGTTTCTCTCCCAAATCGTTCATTTGAATATTACGTGTGGTGAACAATTCCGTAGACACCGGCGTTAATCCTTCAGTTGTTTTTAACGTCTTACGCTTTACCCATTAACAAAAGCAAAACGAGGATAATGGAATGTAGTCGAATTAAATCGGGTGATGCTGAGGGAATTAGATTAGGAAATGAGACACTTAAAGTAGTAAAGGAGTTTTACTATTTGGGGAGCAAAATAACTGATGATGGTCGAAGTAGAGAAGATATAAAATGTAGACTGGCAATGGCAAGGAAAGCGTTTCTGAAGAAGAGAAGTTTGTTAACATCGAGTAGTGTCGAAGTCGTTTCTGAAAGTATTTGTATGGAGTGTAGCCATGTATGGAAGTGAAACATGGACGATAAATAGTTTAGACAAGAAGAGAATAGAAGCTTTCGAAATGTGGTGCTACAGAAGAATGCTGAAGATTAGATGGGTAGATCACATAACTAATGAGCAGGTGTTGAATAGGATTGGGGAGAAGAGGAGTTTGAGGCACAACTTGACTAGAAAAAGGGATCGGTTGGTAGGACATGTTCTGAGCCATCAAGGGATCACCAATTTAATATTGGAGGGCAGCGTAGAGGGTAAAAATCTTAGAGGGAGACCAAGAGATGAATACACGAAGCAGATTCAGAAGGATGTAGGTTGCAGTAGGTACTGGGAGATGAAGAAGCTTGTACCTGTACAAGCATGGAGAGCTGCAACAAATCAGTCTCAGGACTGAAGACCACAACAAAAACAACAACGCTTTACCCGATGAGGACGTGTAATGGGATGCGGAGCAAAATAATACATTTTCAAAATGATTATTTCACTCTAGAGAGGAGTGTGCCCCGTTCTAAAATTTCTTGATAGACTGAAACTGCGAGCAGGGCCGCGGATCGAACCCAGATTATTGCTTTTCGTAGACAGTTGTCTTACTGCACGAGCTCTGCGATTAAACCTGTGAAGACCTATCAAGAGTCGCACCTTAATAGCTCTATCATTGAGACCATTGCACCCGAAAGCCAATAAGCCCGGTTCGAATTCGAGTCCAGTACACGGTGATACACGGTGTCCGTACAAAATCTCACTGATTTGGAAATGCAATTAAATGATCCGCGAAACATAGGTACTTAAGGTTTGCGGCATCTTGTAAGGCAACTGAAGAAGTTTTGCGCATGTTTTTCTCCAGACGATTCCTTTTTGTTTGGTTCAACTGCTAAATAATTACTAGAAATGAGTACACCACAGCGCTGTGGTGTGCGAGAATGAAATAAACGCTGCTGTCCACAGAAACTGCCGACGCGGATTTAAAGAGATCCACAAGACATTATGACGGTCAGGGCTTGGTATGGCATGTTACTAGCCACAAGGAGTGTAAACAGAATGTCAGGTTCTAGCAGGAAACGCACATGTGATGAAATTATGGCGGAGACCAGAGAGACCTTCCAAAGAAGCCCATCAAAACTTTGCTGAGCATTACGAGAGCTAAACATCCCTCTCTCAACAGTTCACAAGGTGCTGCGCAAACGACATCACCTACACGCTCATAAAGTTCAAACTGTGCAAGCGTTGAAGAGAAACAACTTGCAGCTTCGCCATGGACTTGCTGTTGAGGTGCTGGAATGGGTCGCGCAAAATGCCAGCTAGCTTGGAAATGTCATTGTATCTGACGAAGCAGCCTGCGCAGAAATTGCATCTGGGGCTCGGAAAGCCACCACAACTTACAGAAACATGCCACAGAAGGCAGAGAAAAAATGAATGTGTGGTGTGCGCTTGATGGAAGAGAATACAATTAGACCAATTTTCCTCATCGTGCAAACGGTAACAGGAGCCTTTTATCTTAACTTGCTTCGGCAGTTTGCTGTCCCTCTGCTTCCTCCCATGCAGCCAAATGAGATCTACCAGCAGGCAGCAGGATGGAGCTTACATTTTCGTGACTTCCTTGACCACGCCTGTGCGTGACCTTGGTGATCTCCGCAGAAAAATTGTGGATGCAATAGTCACAATCAACCCAAATATTTCTAAGCGCACTTGGGCGGAGACAGAAGATCGTCCAGAAATTTTGCGTTTTATGAGAGCATCACATGTAGAAGTGTGCTAATGTTTTGCAAAAAACTTATTGAGCCATTTTACATAACTCAGGAAATTCAATTGTCTGTGTCTCCACTTCTTAAATCACATTTGGAAACCAGGAAGATTTAATGTGGACAGCCTGCAATCTATCAGCAAGTTTGAAATAATATTTCCTTCAAATCTTACGCGCAGCAACCTCAGAGCCCTGACAAAGTTCGAACTCACTCGTGATGCATTTTTTTTTGTAATGAATCCGACTGCAAATGGGAGAGGTAAGAGGCACAGTGGTTAAGCATAGGCTAGTCTTCCAGAGGAGCGGTTTTCAATCGTCCCACCTCTTCACCGCTCCCCCCCCCCCCCCCCCCCCCCCGCCATCTACTCCCTCCACATTCTGTACAGGCATCGCTCGTTTCCCTAAATGACTTCAGGCAAATGTTAGGATGGTTTCTTCATGGTCAGTTTCCTGCATTTCCGTTGCGCAGACTAGTTAGTGTACGATTTCACGAGAACAGTTGGTCGACAACACCTCAAAAACCAACCTTCGTATTTGCGAATAGCTCCACTATGCTCTGTATCTTTACAGACGATTCAGGCAATCTAACTTGATACGGGTTCTGATCAGACAAGCTAAACTCAAGAACGGTATATATTATTCTGTTTATAGTGAAACACAGCGTTGACACTTGATTACTCACTCGGTCGTTTGACCAAATATCACTCTGAACGATCGATCAAAATAGATTAGCCGGTCTCCGTGGTTCGAATAACAAACTTCATATCTTCCACTTCAACAATAGCAAAGTTAAGACTACTCGGATGTATCACCCTCTTTATATTCACCATCAAATTCCTACGACTGCGTCATTCACCAATGTTCTTTTACTTTCCCTCAATTTCAGAGCAGCGTTTTGATCAACGCATTTTTTTTACATAAAAGTATATGCACGAATCTGTTTATTTGTTTTGGGCGCTCTCCTGGACCGCAGTCGTTTCTAGTAATTATTTAACAGCTGAAAGGTCGGCCGTTGTGGCCGAGCGGTTCTAGGCGCTTCAGTCTGGAACCTCGCGACCGCTACGGCCGCAGGTTCGAATCCCGCCTCGGGCATGGATGTGTGTGATGTCCTTAGGTTAGTTAGGGGACTGATGACCTCAGATGTTAAGTCCCATAGTGCTCAGAGCCATTTTTTGAGCAGCTGAAACAAACAAAAAGGCATTATTTGGAAACAATGTATACGCAGAACAAAATTATTCAATAAACAAACAAAACAAATCACTCAATAATCTTAGATTTCATTACAACACGCAACGATGAATCTCGACTGTCTTTAATATTTCACGCCTTACACATTTTCATTATTGCTTTGGTACCTTTCGAAGGTTTCACACTTCTTGCAACGTTAATGGGTATTCCACAGCATCTGCCGACAATTGTTTCATTATATATCTGGCTTAATTTACAAGATCTCGTATTTTGTTTGTCGGTTAGTGTTTTATATTATTATGACCGCTCCGAGAATAACACTGGCTTTACCCTGAAGCACAAATGACTCGAGAAATGACCAGTATTTACCAGCACTAAAAAATCACTGTGATTTCATGACGTGTTACAACATTTCGCAGCCTCTCGCAAATATTTCGAAGTGGAGGACAGTATCACAACGCGAAGGCTTTTTTTTTCTTTTTTTTTTTTTTTTAGCATCCAAACGATCGTGAAATGGAAACGACAGTGAAAATCAGAAATGCTTTATTTACAACATTTAGCTGCACCTCCCTTCTACTTCTCTACGTAATCGCTGCCTCGACTTCGACGTTTGTCTCAGCGTGTACCCACTTTCCAGTACCCTCGTCAAAGTAGGCAGCCGACTGTGATTTCTGCCGGATGCCTGCGCTGGTCTGTAGCTCGTTGTCTGTGCCAAACTGCTGTCATAGGCAGCGGTTCATGTGTGCGAAGAGATGGAGATGAGAGAGAGCCAAGTTCGAGCCGTATGGTGGGTGATCAGACTCTTCCCACCGAAAACGCTACAGAAGCGTCTTCATTGTACGAGGTGCATTCAAGTTCTAAGGCCACCGATTTTTTTTCTCCGGACTGGAAAGAGATAGAAACATGCGCATTGTTTTAAAATGAGGCCGAGTTCATTGTCAATACGTCCCAGAGATGGCAGCACCGTACGGCAGATGGAATTTTACCGCCAGCGGCGAGAATGATAACTGTTTTAAATGCTTAAAATGGCGACGTTTTCCATACTTGAACAGCGTGCAATCATTCGTTTTCTGAATTTGCGTGGTGTGAAACCAATTGAAATTCATCGACAGTTGAAGGAGACATGTGGTGATGGAGTTATGGATGTGTCGAAAGTGCGTTCGTGGGTGCGACAGTTTAATGAAGGCAGAACATCGTGTGACAACAAACCGAAACAACCTCGGGCTCGCACAAGCCGGTCTGACGACATGATCGAGAAAGTGGAGAGAATTGTTTTGGGGGATCGCCGAATGACTGTTGAACAGATCGCCTCCAGAGTTGGCATTTCTGTGGGTTCTGTGCACACAATCCTGCATGACGACTTGAAAATGCGAAAAGTGTCATCCAGGTGGGTGCCACGAATGCTGACGGACGACCACATGGCTGCCCGTGTGGCATGTTGCCAAGCAATGTTGACGCGCAACGACAGCATGAATGGGACTTTCTTTTCGTCGGTTGTGACAATGGATGAGACGTGGATGCCATTTTTCAATCCAGAAACAAAGCGCCAGTCGGCTCAATGGAAGCACACAGATTCACCGCCACCAAAAAAATTTCGGGTAACCGCCAGTGCTGAAAAAATGATGGTGTCCATGTTATGGGACAGCGAGGGCGTAATCCTTACCCATTGCCTTCCAAAGGGCACTACGGTAACAGGTGCATCCTACGAAAATGTTTTGAAGAACAAACTCCTTCCTGCACTGCAAAACGTCCGGGAAGGGCTGCGCGTGTGCTGTTTCACCAAGACAACGCACCCGCAAATCGAGCTAACGTTACGCAACAGTTTCTTCGTGATAACAACTTTGAAGTGATTCCTCATGCTCCCTACTCACCTGATCTGGCTCCTAGTGACTTTTGGCTTTTTCCAACAATGAAAGACACTCTCCGTGGCCGCACATTCACCAGCCGTGCTGTTATTGCCTCAGCGATTTTCCAGTGGTCAAAACAGACTCCTAAAGAAGCCTTCGCCGCTGCCATGGAATCACAGCGTCAGCGTTGTGAAAAATGTGTACGTCTGCAGAGCGATTACGTCGAGAAGTAACACCAGTTTCATCGATTTAGGGTGAGTAGTTAATTAGAAAAAAAATCGGAGGCCTTAGAACTTGAATGCACCTCGTATCTACAGAGTGTGGCCGAGAATTGTCTTGAAGAAGGAAACGCCTGACAGTTACGTTGCGTGTGCTGCATGAAATCTGGTGAAAGCCGTCAGCAGCATTTCACACTTGGCGGGTTCTCATTGTGTCGCTCTGAAGTGTGGCATGACGCGCACGGATGGGCATGCTGGAGACGCTGCGCAACACGTCTGCCCAAAGCTTCAGCGGCTTTTCACTGTGCTTTTAATTCGCGACCGATTGGAGGTTGAGAAAAAGTAGCCCTCATATATTGGGTCTACAGGTGGTGGACGTTCTTTCATTTTTTTTAACAATACTACAGAGCTTGTATAGTATAAACTATTTTTCGTCAATTTGCTCTGTAGACCACCACCGATAATAATATAGTTACTAAGACACAGAACCCTCATTCCAGAAGAGCGGGGTTCAAATCCCCATCATGCCACTCAGATATCAAAAATATCTGAGGATCCCAAATGAAAACAATCAGAGTTATTTCTTGTTGTCTTTCGCTCTAAACGGAATCCTCAAATTTCATTAATTTTTAAGCAAACATGGACTAAAGAAAAAAAACTCTTCTATGGAAAACTGCATGTGACGTACCTCGCCGCTCGTACAGCAGTTGCAATTGGGTGTGAAGAGGTGATTGAGCAATGAAGTACTCTCATTCCAACAACAGATGCAAATATCGTACACCTTTTGTAAATATGATGTGTTGGAAACACAGGAATTACAAAATTATTGTCTTCTCTGTAACCAAATAAAAACTATTCTTATTTCGTGTTTCTTTCCTTTTCTCCATTTTTGTATTGTTAATAGAAGTCATTTAGTGAAAATACGTAGTTCATTTACTGGTATACAGTAACGACTCAATTCTGGAGGTTATAGTCATTTACTTGCGGTGCAATAGGGTAGGTTTTTGTTGTACTCTACTTTGCAAGAGACGAACGGATACCGGTTATCAAAATAACAAATCTTACCTGAATGTAGACACGCAATTGTCTAACGCAATGAAAAACATATTGCTTGCCACATACAAGAATTGAACCCTGAGTTACACGCGCTAAGCTCGTTTACGTGGATCCAGAATCACTCAGACGTGAGTACTTTGGTTGGGATGATCAGGTGCCATAGTGTCAGCCGCTGCACGTGCGACGAGATACGTCATGTGGTGATGGCACATTTGCAATAATTATCATCCATTTTTGGGGTATTTCCCGACATTTGCGACCCCTTTTGTAAGTCACTAAAGTAGTTGCTGTGATCAGTCACAACATACAGACAGAAAAACGCGGCAGGGGATTTTAATTTGTACTACGTATATAAGATGTGCGATTGTATAGTAGTATAGACCACTCTAAAGTTTGGGGCACCTTTTCATT
Source organism: Schistocerca nitens (assembly GCF_023898315.1). NCBI lineage: Eukaryota > Metazoa > Arthropoda > Insecta > Orthoptera > Acrididae > Schistocerca > Schistocerca nitens. The sequence continues at coordinate 170,004,610 of NC_064622.1, forward strand.
AGTCCCTCTTCAGTACGACGATAAGTAAATGGCAGAGGACATTAATTCACGATATGACCAGACAATAGAGTTGTAAAACTACCACAGACTACCGTAGACTATCGTAAGCAAGTGCTGAATACGTTTTTCGTCCCTATTACTTATTATAATAAACGCAGAAATCTAACAAAGATTGAACCATTATAGACTCGTAACGTAGACACAGGCGGCAGATCAGCAACTTACTGTTTAATTTACCCTACCAATGAACTGTTGAGTTTTATATTTTTTCATATATTGTCTCAGTTTTTCTTGTGGCTCCTCCCATATTTTTTCCTTTAAAGCACGTGAAGTATTGTACTTCACTGATAGCGCACTTCGTAAAATACTTCCGGACTCGGGATGGTGCCATTCTGTTATACAAATGATATCCGACCACGACAGTCCGTATAGATCAGAGGGGGCAAGTCTTACACAGTGCATGTACGTGCCTATCATCAGATAGTCTATGTCAGAATGGTACTTTATTATCTTTAATGTCTCAGCAATGGCGTACCATTTCTTATGCCAAGTCTCTCTTGTTTGTTTCTGTCGGCATTGTTATTAAAGTAGCATTGATAGCTTTTCCCTTTTTATATAATAACGCAATATTTCAAACCAATGCAAATTTTAAAATAAAAGTTACTCGTTATTTTAAAAAAGTTCTTTTTTTACCCAGGTATTAGTAAAAAATAAAAACATGTGTTAGAAGTGAGACCAAACAAATACCCAAAAATACCGGTTATTCAGAACTAAAATACCGGTATCGGTTTTAACCGATCGGTTTTTCCCATCCCTACTAGCTACTTACGGTTCATGCTGGTGTCTCCTGACGTTAACGACAGGTGTATCGTACTGCCGCCAAATGGGGTGTGAGTAAGGCGGGAAATACAAATGACTCAGTTCTGTGGAGGTATTGACTATGGACGATCTATTTCTCCGCAAGCCAGACGTTTGTGTGGATGTAGAAGTGTGGTTTCGCACGGGCAAGGGAAGATATTTGGGTTGTCGGCGTGCTATGGTGGACACTGATAGCTTTTCCCATTTTCTGTGATAATGCAACGTTTCAGAGCAATGCAAATTTTACGAACAAAACTTACTCCGTTTTTAAAAAAAAGGTTTAGATAAAAATGATAAGTTTCAGCATTGTTGCTATGGCTAATTGATTTCAGGCCAAATTGTTAGTAAAAAGTAAAAACACCTGTTACAGGCGAGACAAAATAAATACCAAAAAATACCGGTTATTCAGAACTAAAATACCGGTATCGGTTTTAACCGGTCGATTTTTCCCATTCCTACCAGCTACCTACGGTTCGTGCCTCTGTCTCTTGACGTTAACGACAATTTTATCATACTTCCGCCAGATGAGGTGTGAGTAAGGCGGGAAATACAAAAAACTCAGTTCTGTGGAGGTATTGACTATGGGCGATACATTTTTTCACAGACAATTGTGTGGATGCTGAGGTGTAGTTTCGTACAGGGGAGGGAAGATATTTGGGTTGTCGGCGTGCTATGGTGGACACTGACAGCTTTTCCCATTTTCTGTAATAATGCGACATTTCAAAGCAATGCAAATTTTACGAACAAAACTTACTCGGTCTTTAAAAAAGGTTAAGACAAAAATGAAAAGTTTCACCATTACTGCTATGGCTAACTGATATTTGGTTTTTTCAGTAAAAACACCAGTTACAAGCGAGACAGAATAAATGCCAAAAAATACCCGTTGTTCAGAACAAAAATACTGGTATCGGTTTTAACCGGTCGATTTTTCCCGTTCCTACCAGCTACCTACGGTTCGTGCTGTCTCTTGACTGAAGGACAATTGTATCATACTGCCGCCAGGTGGGGTGCGAGTAAGGTGGGAAATACAAATAACTCATTTCGGTGGAGGTATTGACTATGGGCGGTACATTTCTTCACGAGCCGGACAATTGTGAGGATGTTGAGATGTAGTTTCGTACAGGGGAGGGAAGGTATCTTGGTTGTCGACGACCTATGGCTGCACTGATAGTTTTTCCCAAGTCCTATAATAGTGCAATATTTCAAATCAGTGCAAATTTTAATTATAAAAATTTACTCGTTTTTTTTAAGTTTTAGTTAAAAACGAAAAATTTCTAGTACTGCTGCTAAGGCTAACTGATATTTCGTTTTTTTTACCCAGTTATTAGTAAAAAGCACAAACATCTGTTGTAAACGCAACAAACAAATACTGAAAAATACCGGTTACTCAGAACTAAAATACCGGTATCGGGTTTAACCGGTCGGGTCTTCGCATCCCTTCCAGCTACTTAAGGTTCGTGCTTCTATCTCTCTCGTGTAAGGCGGGAAGTACGAATAACTCATATCAGTGGAGGTAGTGACACTGAACGATACATTTCTTCGCCAGCCAGACGTCTGTGCTGATGTAGAGGTGTAGTTTCGCAGAAGGGGAGGGCAGGTATCTGGGTTGTCGGCGTGTTGTGGCGGGGTCAGTGCTTCTTTAAGCTGCGTCGTGCGTACGGCCCGAAAGGGAGAGTTGTGTGCGCGGTGCGTGATCGCGCATGTGTTAGCGGGCAGCTGACTCGCCCTTAAAGAGGACCGCCGCTCTGCGCCGCTCGCCACCCGGTCGATACGCCACGAGGGCTCGCGGCAGAGCAGCCGAGCAGCCCGAGACGACGGCTCCCGGCAGCCATCACAGCGCTGAGCCAGCCGGCGCGCCGTCTCCGTCCGACTTCGCTTCGATTCGAGCACGACTTCTTTTCGTTCTAAAATCGATATTCGGCTGCTATACCGTGGTTCAAATGACACTGCGACTGACGTTTCGGAGAATAGAGGGGTAGGGCTTTGCAGCCAGCCAATTACAATCCCTTCTCGGCTGCCACGTGTTCATCGTGTTGCCTGTTTTGTGAGTACGTGTACAACCATCAAGAATGATCTCTGCAGACTCGGCAACTGTGCCCCGTTTGGCAAGTAGCAGAAAGGTATCTGGCAGGAGTAAAGCTGTGACGGCCGATGGTCATAGATAAAAGCTCTCCTCGTGAAACGAGAGGGCAAGGGCTCGAATCCCCGTCCGGCACACAGTTTTAATTTTCCAGGAAGTATTTATAGACTATAAAACGTATATTTATTTTACAGCTCTATATAACACTTTCGTAAGCTGCACATTTAAAAACCGCATTTGAGCCCAAGATGGGTTCGAACGAAGTGATTTTATTCGAACCACACAGCCTACTTAACAAATCTGAAAGCAATTTCAACCCTATTCTGAAAATGATTCCCGAGTTAATGTTATATTTACTTCTTACGAAGGAATTTTCAGCTTTCAAGCCAACACACACACACACACACACACACACACACACACACACACACACATATATATATATATATATATATATATATATATATATATATATATATATATATATATATAGGTTCGAACCCGCCTCCTCGGTTTATGAGCCAGTGCCAATGCCTCTTCCCAGTAACTTCCACGAATGAGCTCCCTTGCAAACTTGTCGACTCCTTCTCTAAATATTCTGGAATCTTCTGACCTTGTGGTCAACATGGAAGATAATATTTACTGATTCCGTGGCAGTACCATCAATTTTCCTACACTTTCAGGACGTTTCAAACTATTCGGTATGTAAGATCTGTGTTAAGTCAGTGACAAATTTCCTTTCCTCTGTCAAGCGATATGTAATGCTGATTTTCTTTTTGTTACACAGTTTAATAGCAGAGTTTTTAAGAAGGTAATCTTCAAAATTTCGAGTGGGGTCCGTATTAGTGCAGTAGTAACTTCATTGTAACGTGTGCCTAATGGCGCCATTCTGATCAAGGAGATGTATAGCACTGCAATGCAGGAAACAGAAATTTAAAAACCGTTTTCATGGCACATCTTTGCTTGACTAAAGTTTTCAGTGTCTTAACAAAGCTCTTATAAGATTCTGCATCGATAGCGGATTCAAGTGCGTAAAAATTCAAACAGAGCGTCGTATGATTATGGGTTCGGTGTTGTTAATGAACTCATTGCGTTCATTCTCTGGTATGTAGATGTCAGTGCGTGTCACAAAATAAAACGAGCCAAACACTCCAGTCGTAATACTGATGTGGGATTCATGAGGCCTTGTGAACAGCTAAAACGAAGCATATTTTATTGAAAGTTTAAAGAGGAATGTTGGCCGTCACCTGCGTGGTGACAATAAAGACATTTGCGAACTTGTTAACAGTAGCCGTTGACATGCATTAGTAAAATGAATTTGGTTTCCGTGATCTTGATCGGTTAAAATCCATTGTCAGACATCCTTAGTATATTTAGGGCCATCTATGAACACCAGGGACTATTTGCTGTAAGACTCAGTTTCCAGTAAGATTTTTAGTTCACTAGTGTGACTGAAATTGTCACAATACATTTGAAACTTCAAGCAAGCACTTTTCCACCAATAGCAGCACTATCACAAAAGGCTTCAATTTAAAATAAATAACGTGTTTCTGTATTCTTGTTATCAAGTCCCAACCACTCTGCGCTAGGTAGCCACAAGCCTGAATTAAAAAAATATTTTCGTAAGAGAATTTTTTTAGCGTTGAAGGAATAAACATATAGACTAAAATAACACGCCCCACTGCCTAGCAAATTCTGTATGAAAGAGCTGTAGTGATCTACCACGACCCACGAAAAGGGACTGAGCAGTTATAAACTTAGCCGGCCGTGGTGGCCAAGCGGTTAAAGGCGCTACAGTCTGAAACCGCGCGGCCGCTACGGTCGCAGGTTCGAATCCTGCGTCGGGCATGGATGTGTGTGATGTCCTTAGGTTAGTTAGGTTTAAGTAGTTCTAAGTTCTAGGGGACTGATGACCTTAGAAGTTAAGTCCCATAGTGCTCCGAGCCATTTTTAGTTATAAACTTAATTTTCCATGCAAAAATATTTGTATGCAAAGTAAAGTGCCTAAAAAGCGAATTATTTGAGCAGGTTTACTCTGCCGGCCGTGGTGGCCGTGCGGTTCTAGGCACTTCAGTCAGGAACCGTGACTACTACGGTCGCAGGTTCGAATCCTGCCTCGGGCATGGATGTGTGTGATGTCCTTAGGTTAGTTAGGTTTACGTAGTTCTAAGTTCTAGGGGACTGATGACCTCAGATGTTGAGTCCCATAGTGCTCAGAGCCAGGTTTATTCTTACAATAGAGCGAAAACAGCAACCAGCCACCGTTAATAATGGTATTTCTTAAAGAAATAGCGCCATTACCGGTTTAGAACCAAAAGTTTCAACATTAGAAGGCTGTTTACGTTTAAAATTACATACAGCTTACCCTGTACATGCGACCATAGCTGTTTTTCGTTGTGGCGAAACTTCCTTTGGTGCCGTCGCTCTTTGCTGTAGGTACCTCCACCACAAGAAATTCTGCCACACCGAAAATGAGCTATTGCTATATACACAACATAAGCTACATATAATTACAAAGTGAACCGCAATCCAACCATGTCTGCTCGAAACTGGTAACGGCGTTATTTATTTTTAATAAATAATTGGCTGCTATTTTTACTTTATTGCAAGAAGTAACCTGTATTTTTAAACAGCCACAGTCTGTTTTCGACAAAATAGCTCTTTAATTAGTTCCAAATTCTCTGGAAAAACAATTAGATGCCAGTTCACAGATATCCGCTATCACGGTTGTTCCGTTGCAATGAGGTATTGAAAATATTTTGGTGGTTGAAATACGGGTGAAACATGTCGATCCAAGCGTTACCATTTTCTCAGTTATTTCGTCTAAGTTCTTTTAGTGCTGTTGTCGAGCTTCCGTAAGCATATTGCCACGAGCAATAAGGCGTGTCGTATTGGCAGGTTAGGTAGATCGAACAGGAAACGGGAAAAGTAAGTTTTGCCTTGTGTGTAGACATTACAGTCCTGATTCGGCCGACAGAGAGGAAAGCGATGCGTTACGCTCCGGGATGCTCTGCAAATCTGGTTTGGCGGGACAGGCGGCGCGACCTGGTGGCCAGGGAGGGAGCGACGGACTGCGGCGTGGCGCGGCGCGTCCTGCCCCCACGCCCGCAGCGCCGCGGCGCCGGGGGCGGGGCCAGCGCCGCCCGCCCTCCAACCACGCGCCGCCGCCCACGTGACGTCACGCGCCGCTACAGCCGGCCAATGGGCTGCGTGCGCACCCAGCTGCCAGGAGGGGCGGGAGGCGGTCGAACGGACGCTGCCGACGTGAGCCGAGCGGTTCCGAGCGCGTCCGAGACGCAGCGGCAGCTCTCGGCTCAGTCGACGAGGCGTAGCGCCCGACAGCAGCAGTGTGAGAGAGAGGAGTCGCAGTCGTAGTCGTTTCGAGAGCTGTTGTGCAGTCGCGTCACGCCGCGCCGCGTACCGTGGAGCCGGATCGGGTCGGAGGGCGCGGAGAGCGAACGCGGAGTCTTACAACGCATGAGCCACGGCGACCCCAGCCGTGCCGTGCGTCGGTTTCGTCTGGCGCGCTAGTGCGCGTGAGCGGGACAGCGACCCGGACAGCGCGCTGGGAGGCGGAGGGTGGCTCGCCCGCGCGGCGGCCCCCCGCTACATGGCCACCACGACCTACCTGCCCGCTAGCACGGGGCTCGCGCAGGACATCGACGGCGGCGGAGCGTCATCGGGGGCTATGAACATCGCCGGAGGGTACCATAGCTCGTCCCCGCGCTCCGGCGACAGCGGAGGCGGCGGGGGCGGCGGAGGCGGCGCCGCCGAGGTCAAGTACCTGCCGCCGCACCAGCAGCACCACCACCAGCAGCAGCAGCAACAGCAGCAGCATCACGCCGTAGCCAGCTCGCCGTCGCCCACGCTGTCGCACAACCCTTGGGCGAGCCTGGGTCCCGCGCCCGGACCGGGCCCCGGCCCCGGGCAGGACCCATGGGGAGGCATGGTGGCGCACCACCATCACCACCACCACCACCATCAGCCGGATATCAAGCCGCCGCCCACGCAGCAGCAGCAACAGCAGCAGCAGCAGCAGATGTCGTGGCACGCACCCGTCGTGTCCGCGGCCGCGGCGCAGTACTTGGCCCAGAGCGGGGGCGGCGCGGGCGGCGGAGGCGGTGGCGGTGGAGGCGGCGGCGGCGGCTCCGGGTCACCCCTGCAACACCACTACCACGCCGCCATGAACGGCATGCTGCACCCGCAACAACTCCACTCGCTACGCGAAATGCAGAACCACAGCCCGGTGGCGGTTGGGCTGCACCACCACGTAATGGGCCACCACGGCGGCCACCACCTGCACCACCCGGCGGCGGCGCACCACGTCACGCACCACGCGACGCACCACGCGCCGCACCACCTGCACCACTCGGTGGGCGGCGGCCACCACGGGGACCCGCGCGCCGGCAGCGGGCCCGGGGGCGGCGGGCCGGGTGACCCGGGCCCCGGGGGCGGCGGCGGGCCCGGCGACGAGGACACGCCCACCTCCGACGACCTGGAGGCGTTCGCCAAGCAGTTCAAGCAGCGCCGCATCAAGCTGGGCTTCACGCAGGCCGACGTGGGCCTCGCGCTCGGCACGCTCTACGGCAACGTCTTCTCGCAGACCACCATCTGCCGCTTCGAGGCGCTGCAGCTCAGCTTCAAGAACATGTGCAAGCTCAAGCCGTTGCTGCAGAAGTGGCTCGAGGAGGCCGACTCGACGACCGGCTCGCCCACGTCTATCGACAAGATCGCGGCGCAGGGCCGCAAGCGCAAGAAGCGTACGTCCATCGAGGTGTCGGTGAAGGGCGCTCTCGAGCAGCATTTCCACAAGCAGCCCAAGCCGTCGGCGCAGGAGATCACGGCGCTCGCGGACTCGCTGCAACTCGAGAAGGAGGTGGTGCGCGTGTGGTTCTGCAATCGGCGCCAGAAGGAGAAGCGCATGACGCCGCCCAACACGCTGGGAGAGGGCGGCATGATGGAGGCGGGCGGCCCCGGGGGCGGAGGGCCGGGCGGGCTGCCGCCGCCCCCGCACGGCCACTACGGAGGACCCGGCGGGCCACCCCCGGGCCAGCCGGCCGACCTGTCGCCCATGGGCCCGCAGCAGCACGGCCACTCGCACAGCCCGCCCATGCTGTCGCCGCAGGCCATGCCGACGCACCAGAGCCTCGCGGCCCACTAGCACATCGCCTAAGGCCGGCTCTTCCGGCACGCCTACTACTGGCCGTAGGCGCGCCGGAGCTCCTGCCCGCAAGCAAGCACCCCCGGCGGACGCGTCCGCCACCAACCGGCCAGGCCCAGCGAACCGGACTGACGCCGCGACTCGCTAGCACGGACTACTTGCCCCCCCTCTGCACATAACCCAGTGTACATACTAATCCTAGTTGGAGAATCTATATACATAAATATATATTATATATATTATACGCGCGATGTGGACACGGCCGCGTGGTGCGGAGCGGCACACAAGCCTAACACACACGAGTGTACGATGTTCCAATATTTGTATATTCAGGATCTTAAAACAAAACAAAAAAATTACGAATGTATAAATATATTTGCGACAGAGCTCTTTTTTAAACAAACGAACAGACACTGGTGAGGGGTGAGGACGGACGGACGCAGACGACCACCCGCGCGCTCGCGACCCCTCGGCAGCTGCAGCAGACCCGCGAGCGTCCACCGGCAGCGCAGCGACGACGCCCTGCGTCGCCGACCCCCTCGACGCCAGGGACTTCTCGCCGCGTCGCCACGGCGTCCTTCCCCCACGTCGACCAAGGTAGGAACCAAACCAGAGGCCGACGAGTGTCTACCCGTGTGAGTGTGCACAGCGTCAAGAACCGCTGGGAGAAAAGAAAAACAAAACAATTAGTGCAGCGGTTATTCTGTTGTTTTTTTAATGAAAAAGGAAAAAATCAAAAGGTGTAAACCGTAAAAAATACTAAAACAGCGAAAAACCAGCCAAATAAACATGAATGGTGTTGTTCTTTTGCAGGAAATAAATGATAAACCGGTGAAATAATTATACGTACCTACAATAGTGTCCTATTTGCACGTGTTGTTTCCTTTTACATGATTAATAACAAACAAACAAAAAAAGTTACGGTGAATATTTTTACTACCCGGAAAGTACACGAATCTCGCGAAGTAATGAGTGTAATAAACGTAGACGACGAAGGCGTCAAGCTAGAGTGTTTTTTGCGGTTGTTTAGTTTTTAGCTTTTGTTTCCCTCGTAGGGTTGCACTGAATGATCGTTTTTCTTTTCTTTCTTCCTACGTCGAATATACAAAAATAAATAGCAGAGCCTGCGATGTCGGTAGCACGGATTTGAGATATGAATCTCTGAGCTCCACAAGAAATGAGTTTGTGTCTCTTACCGGACCCCATAAAAAATAATTGCGTTTCTCGTCGTTAGGCCTAAACTCGAGAGACTTGAAGTCATCTCAGAATGCGAGACGTCCCACGGTTTCTTCGTTTTAGGAGCTACCGTTCTCGCTTGCTAGGAAGAGAGTAATAATATCGGAGTATTAAAAGTAAGAATAAGGAATCGATGTTTATGAATCCGGTGATCGATCTCCAAAATTCATCCCCACAACAAACATTTCTGTAAGACCGCCTCTCATGCAGTCTTCTACATACAATGTGACCGTAACTAGTTTACTTCTTACTTCCTTAAACTTAAAATTAGACACACGCGCTTTCAGATGAAATTCATGCGCAGGCGCTTTCTGCTACAAAAGCCTACATCCCGTTCGGGAGTTTACGCGCTCATCTTCCCTGCTACTGTGCATACGCAGTTTCTCTAAGTGCTACCAGATCGATTTTCTTTTGTTTGTTGTCGAGCAATAAACGTGAGCAATCCCTACGGAGTCCATAACGAGCTACTAGTCCCTAACTACGTCATATACACAAATGTGTAGCTAGCTCTAACCTTCGTTTCCGAGTTTTTACTTTGCCGTGCTCGGGAAAAGATGGCAATGATGGTGTGTTCGAATGACTGTACTGGAATTGTGTTCAAAGAGCAGTCCCGAACAAGTATTTTAAGAAACAAAGAAAAAAGAAACAAGCAGAGACCCATATATCTTTTACACGAATTGGTACCGCACCGGAATTTTTTGTGAAACAAAAATATTACAACATTTGAGTGCTCAAATTACCGTTGCTTTTGTCTATAATAAAAGGAATAACGAAGTTACTCGATCTTTACCTTCCAGCTGACATCAAAGCGGAAGAACGAGTAGTCTTGTTTATGCAACACAACCTGGCTATACAAATTATTAATTTCCTGTACATAGCCGGTAGATGCCAGAATACACTGATTGCATGTAAACTAGAACGAGCCGTCTCATCTTTGTTACTCAGTTGATTGTATATTTTATTTTTGTTTGTTTCTTAATTCCTTTCTTTGGAAGTAAAACTGAAGATGGATCAACATCTTATTATATTAAAATTAAAAATAATAGCCTATTATGATATACAACTTTTCTGTAAGTAGACCGAAATATTTCCTATTGTATACTGTCCTTGACTCAAGAACACAGAACGAATCGTCAATAAATTACAAGTGGCAAGTGTTTGTCATATGAAAAGAAAATTTCTTATGGTCTGTTTATTGATAAAAGCCAAATAATTCCATTACCGTATCATATAAAATCAAACTGAGAAAGATAGGAATGTTGAACGTATAACATTGGTGTTTATTTTATTCGTTATCGGCGTATCAGATTTAAGATTTCACCAGCATTCGCATAAATGTAAACAAATAACACGAAAATCTTTTATTACGGTTATTATTTTCGCGTAGAAGAGCTTCCAGCAGATATATCAGATTTATTTATGAAGTTAGTTGTGACAAAGTTTAGTGACGTGCTACTGTTCCTTTCTTGTTCGGAGGATGAATCAATACCGGAGGAAACTAACGAGTAAAATAAAGACCAGTATTATAAATTCGGCATTTCCTTCTGTTGAAGACACAAAGAAAGAGATGGTTTATCTGTCATAATGTTGCACATCAGCAGGCAGTTAACAGCCATACCACTCACATTAGCAGAGACTGAATTCTTCAGAACTGGATATGAATTTCTATTTATGTTTGATACAAATATTTATTGGAGAATACCACAGACAGAACATGGATAACATTTACATGACTCTGACTGCAGTGCGATCAAGAGAGATATTTGACACACAATTACACAGAATGATATTACACTTACAGCAACATAAGCGTGGAACTCAACCTTAATGCACCATAGAGCTTTATCTTCGTGTCACATGTTCCTTTATAATATGCTCCTTACTACTGAAAATTGAGTCAGAGCTTCGTATCATCGAGCTGTGTGCTCGTAAGATTCTTGCATCGTATGCACGTCTATACCACCCTCCTATTAGGACATTACTGTAGAGTTAACATTTCTATTGCTACTTACAATAGTAATGTTCACAGTAGAAATGTTCTCCGGTTATGAAGATAAAGTTATAAAGTGTCTTGTCAGATTTTTGATACTTAGTCAGGCCTCTTTGGTTTAAGGCAGATCATGTTTACCTGATTTACACTTTTTAAATAATGCATTAGTGCACACTCACATTTGAATGAAGGTAGTGACATTATAATAGTTAGGTTAGTTACTTGAAACGTAATTGATCACAATGGGGGAAAAATGAACGTCATTCGCCGTCAGGAACCTTGTACGAATTCTGAATTTCATGTCACATTTTGGAAACTAAATATGTAATCAACATTTCATATCAAAAACTGACAACTGAATGCACCCAACAACAAAAGTGCTTCAAAACAATCATTTACTGTACAGTACATTCCTACTACTCTTGATTAAAATGCTTTTTTATCGTGTTTGAGGTATCATGTGGAGAATACTTTTAAGTATTCTAAATGTTCCAAAGTTATGTGGAGAATACTTTTAACTATTATAAGTGTTCCAATTTTTTTTAATCACTCACTTGAATTCACTGTAAAATAATACACACTATGCAAACAGTCCCCCAGTGAAATTGGTAGTATCGTTAATTGAGTGTAGATTTCCACTGTTATTGTTTTTTGATAGATACGCAAACAGATTAAATTTCGTTTTGCCACACATAACACAAATCTGCGTTATTCATTGTTGCCACGTACAGACAGTTGCTAAGCAATGCTTCCTCATATAGTCCTGAGTGAGATTAGAGTTGACATCTTCTTTGAACGAGACTTCCTGTAAGTATGATGAAAAATATTTGTAGACTGGAGGTTAGGTAACTAAATATATGTGGGAGCTTATGCTCCAGATATAGATTTACGTATTTTTGAAATGTGAATGCTTTATGGTGCAGTAGATTCTTTTCCTCCTAACAGCAGGTCACATATTGTAGGTACTGAAACAGGTTTTTCACCTGACTTTTGTATTTACAGTGATTAAAGGCAAATCCCAAGTGACTATTGCTCTGCAATTCATAAAAAAAATTGGGCAACGTAAGTCACGTGAGAAATTTCTCCGACTTTTATTTCTGGTATGCGCAAAAACATTGAGATTATATTAATGTCATCCTCACAAACAACATGAAAATGTAGGTATTGTGCGATGTCGCTTTGCTGCGTGATTTAGCACTTAGTCAAAATATTTGTTTTCTGAGTTCATATCAATGAGATAACGTGCTCTCTCGCATTCCAGAGGTAACGCTGTTTGTTCAGCAGGGCATAAATCATTTTCTGACCACGTGTTCTGCGTGTGCTGGACTGTCTCTCCGCACTTGGAAGTACTCATTAGCTGCAGCATCATTCATTTCACTTACTAATGGTCACACCTGGCACAAGATGTTCACATGTCAGTATAGCACGGATGTAAAAGATACGTATGATGTTCATTCTATGTAAAGATTTTTCTGGCCATTATACCACTACCACTGATACTCCATTTCAAATAGTCAATTATCAAATCACCTAAAAGTAGTCCGTTATATCCGCACTGTCCAAGTGTTAATGTGATATCCTGGCTTGCACGTAACTTGATTGCATTGCGCTCAAGTGTTCATTGCTAACTGTGTTTTGAGTTCCTTGGCTGTCTTCCGTTGTTAGGCAACCAAATCAAAATTTGTTATTGCTAACGCGTTAAATCTCATTCTTGTATTCATAACCCTTACACGGTTTTTACATCATTTTCGTAATTGTGTGTTATTTACGAGAGGCTACGTCAAGAAAAAAGTCCATGTAAACTCATGTGAAACCTTACTGTAGTTGCACCATTGATGATATCAAGGCAGAAAGATAACTAAAAACAAAGACTTTAGGTAACAATTGCGTACACCTTAGTGTAGAGAGCGTTAATCCGTTCGTTGCCTGCGACATCTACCATAATTTTATTTCCCCACAAATAAAATTATTGTAAATGTACTCTGAATGTATTTACTGCTGCTCTGATATCCATCTCTGAAACAACCAGCTATAGTAAATAATAAAAATACCGGAGAAAACTGGGCTACGTCTTGACAGATTTGTGCCTTGTGTGCATGTACGAAAATGTGATAAATTGAGCAACACATTTTGCTAACTCAGAAGGAAGTCTCACGTAAAAATCAAATGTAACTGTTCCTGAACTATATCAATGTGAAGTCTTCATTGCAAATGTGTTAGACATCGTAATTTTGACCCAACATCTACTTTCATTGCTGCTTCATTGTCTCCTCAGTATTTCAATTATGTACTCGGCACTGCAGAAATAATCAGCCGTTATTTGTGAACTAACACCACGGTGTTGTGACAGGTTTAATATCAGAGCTGCTGCTTCATTTACGTGTTGTGACTGAAGAGACTGCGTGGAAACTACATTTCCAATTGCAATACCAACAGTTTCTGCTGTACTGCTCCAACATAGACTATGCTGTCCGTTAAGACACTACAAAACTTTTCATCAGTTGTTTCAGCAACGTTGCCTTAGGTAACACACTTTTGTTTTAAAAAACACTTCTAATAGTGACTAAACATGTTTGACATAGCAAAAAGAATTTTCTATTCCACTGTCGAAAAGCTATCATACGTGTTGCTAGACATCTTGATCCTCGTATTGTGTGTGTTGTAATAACAGAGTTCATGTATCCGATCACAGGCTTCTTGTCCCATCTTCAAGAAATTAGCACCTGAGGTGCGAGTGGGTTAAACGAGTCAACACGACAACTTTGTTGAGAAATGGGTTTATTTTGATTCGATCCTGTTATTTTAACTTCACCAAGTAGCTGATATGTCTATGGAACTGTAGCAGATATCGTTCCGTAATCATGCGTTCATTTTCACAGAAAGGGATGGTTCAGTGTTTGTCACACACTTTTTTTGGTGATTTCTAGCAATTTAGTTAAGCCCAACAGTAATTTAAGTCTAATCGTTTAGTGGCTCTTAGATCAGGTGCCACTAACGATGCAAGATCGTCTTGAGTGTTCTTTCTGTACCTGACGCATTCAGCTGCACTATCAAACTCCTTATGGTATCTGTAGAATTCTTTAGCTGCCCTTCAGTGTGAAAGCAGTACACTTTGAGCAAGGCGCCTATTAACCCTGCTATGAAAAACAGAATGATTTGTTCTACCACTGCTGCTTCAAGCCCCCATATTGGCAGCACCTGAAAAGACGGAAAAACTATCCTGGATTTCCTGCTGCATAATTTCACGCAGGGAGTCTGGTGAATACCTCTGCTTCCATCTCGTGTTTTAAGTGTCGCTTCCCTAGCGTTGCGGTCGTCCGTGCTACGACACCGCGTCACTGTCACAGAGACAGCGAGCACGGTAGAACGTCATTCCGCCTCCTGAAGTCGTACCGTATCCAACCCTCGGCGGTGTGCAGACAGCAGACCGGTTTTAATTTGAGTGTTGGCGTCTTTACTGTCGTCGATTAACGTCTGGAAGCGGCTATCCGTGCGCCGCGAGCCGATGTTATCGTGCACTCTTCTCCGTCTGGACTTTTCCCCGGAAGCTAGGTGTGATAAACTCCGAATAATTTACCTTCCGGCTGTTTTTCGTGGCCGTCTACGTTCGCAGAGCTGAAGCTCTATCTCTGTCGTCCGAACGCGTCTAGCGTGTCATTTCCATTATTCGTGAGGTCCACTGTCTTCTGCTGCGGTGATGTTTCGATACAATCCGCTAACTTATGTGACAGTCGGACAATCCCAGTTTCTCATACAGGAAACTCATTTAACTCGTTCTACGTTTCAAGTCTTTTATCGGTAGCTGGGTGACTGAGATTACCGGACAGATTCGAACTAGTGATGGATGCAATAACTGCACTGTTCTTGCAAAGAAATACTCTATTTTTCTATATCTCAGCATATAACATCATAAATCTGAAGTAGTCCTGTAATGAATGAACTGTATGTCAAGGACTCTACGTATAGCATTTACGATTTTTTGCAATTAGTTATATTTAAAGGTATATACTTAAGTGAAATCTGAAAATATGCGACAGATCATATTTTAAAAATACCGTAATTCAAAGTACTGCATAAAACAGCAAATAGTTCCTCCACAAGTGATTGAACTGAGACTGGCGGGTATGTTGATTAAACTGGACAGAGGACTGACAGAATCGTATTCGGACATGTATTTGGATCTTTTTTTCGCACAGTAATTATCTGCCAAGATGTTTCATTATTGCACATCCTATATTTCAGAGTTTTCAGAGTGACTATTCCTATACGGCGGCACACACTGTGGTAACAAAGTTGCAAATCATTTGCTCCCTTGTTTTGGTTTTGTTCTATTGTTTCAAATTTCTAAATGCTTAACACGATCTTCTGGAATAGATAACTCTACCTAAATGGACTTAAATAGTTTTATTTAGCTTCTGTTGTTAATTCTATTGTATGCCATTTTACTGGATGCCTATTTTAGAAGAAAAATTTATGAAAAATCAATTTTCGTTGAGTACTCAACCACAGTCATTAAGAGTATTCAGTCTGCTGTCAGATTTGTAAGAGTGACAGTACCGCGTATAATGCATGACGCTGGAAACCGATGGTAATACATTCTGGTCTCTATTGGACTTTATAAATAGTTTCTGCATGTCTGCTTCGGAACAAATCTTCCAATAGTTCCATCGTTATGCTGCTACTGACACCAAACGTTAATAGAAAGAGTATTTCCGAAGATCGTTCGCTGAAAATGCATTTTCGAAATCTTACAATCAGTTTTCTACCAAAGTACCTACCCTATGTCTCTTAAACTTCTATTTCAGTCTGAGGTGTGTTACAGTTCGTTCAGAGGGAACGAAGTTTTTCGATACAAGATATCCTATAATGGAATTACAAAAAAGAGAAAATGATCCAGATCATAAGCCTATATATCCTGCTGTCTTCCGAAAATGTAGCTATGCAGTTGAAACACCCCCCGAAAATTATTAAAGTTGTGTTAAGTAGCAATGGTGTTTAATTAACAGTTGGTTCCAAGATTTAGTTCTGTTAGTTTTATTTCTCATTTTCGTTTTCTTAAATTTTCCGTTGCGATGCAGCAATTATTTTTTCCATTTTCTACGTAATTAACTTTTATGTAAGTGATTCGGCTAGCAAGGGCACTACTAAAAACGTGGCTGAAGAAGTACGACCATACGTATTGTACCTTGGCATATACAGTATGGTACATCAAGTGCAACAAATTTCAACCGCATGAAAACTAAATGTGTAAAATTAAGAAAATTGAATACAAGCCCAGATAGAGAACTGTTAGTGTACCCGAAGGGGAAAAAAAGAAAAAAAAAACAGACGAGAGTCTGTGAAATGTTTAGTGGATGAAGAAAAAGATTACACAGTGGCTGGGAACCTCCTTTATTCTACCTGTTTATCAAGCAAACGCTACTCTGACGTACGCTGCAAACATCAAATGTGTTTGTACTTAAAATTTACTTTGTCTACGGACGGATTCCTGTACCTCGACGTCGTTCCTTCTCCTTCTGGTCAATATTTCTTTCTAGTAGGATAGCGCCTTTACGATATTTCTTTTGAATTATTTCTGAAGCCGTAGATCGATGAATTCTTAATCTCTACTTGTCCCCGTACGACGTGTTTTGATATTCTCAGGAAATACGTTACGCTCCTTAGCAGAGGCATATGACGTACCACAGGCGACAGTTACGTTTTTTATACGCTCCTCTCTTACAGTTACAAGAAGTACAATAGTAAGAATGTTTTACTTCAGTATACCTCTGAATTAGACCCTTGTTTTCAGTCTTTTGAATTCATTGTTGAGTCCCTCCAATATTTTAAATCATTGTGCAGAAAATGGCAATTATACTAAGCTACAAATTGTTCTCCCGTTTCATTAACGAATTAAGTGCAGTATACAATATTTCGTTATATAACAGTATGTGCTGCAGTGGATCACATTTCTCTCCTTGATACCTGTGTATGTACGTTTCGTAGGAAATTACAAAATAAAATAGTTTCCTCCCTAAACAAATGTTCAGATTTGTGTGAATTCCTAAGGGACCAAACTGCTGAGGTCATCGGTCCCTATACTTACACACTACTTAAGCTAACTTATGCTAAGAGTACCCGTGCCCGAGGGAGGACTCGAACCTTCGGCGGGAGGGGCTGCGCAGTCCGTGTCATGGCGCCTCAAACCGCGCGGCCACTCCGCGCGGCTCCTCCCTAAACACTATCTTTCGATCGTAAGCAGGTTACTCTTATAACGCTGAAACTATGTTGTAAGTTCCTTCTTAACCTATTTAATTCTAGTTACGTAATATGTTTCGGCACACAGCTATCCCCGGATACAGCGAATAAAATGAGAAAAGCTTCCCATTTTATTTTCTCTTACGTGTGATGATGACGGTATTCTGAAACATGGTATTTAACTGGCATTAAGTAGCATAAAGCTGCCATCATGAAGAAAACTGGATGAAAATGTACAAACGTGATCGCACATTCATACCTGGCAATTCTTTCCTTCGTTGACGTTGAGCAATGAATGTTATCGTTTACTTTAGGAAGAGTGTGGTTCATTTATTTGAGAAACTGATTTTCATTTAGTTGCATGGTAATGTTTGGAAACACTAGCTAGAAAATCACGAACCTTCTGCAGACAAATATCCATAATCATTGACAGCTGACGTTCCAATCTGTGAAAATTTGTCAGGACTCTGCAGTGGATAAGCAGCCGCAACAACGTGCTTTAAGAAATCTCTTTCGGGATGCTGAATCGCTGGTTCACTGAAGTCGAAAGCTTTCGGTAGAGTGTCAGAACGTTGAACATAAGAAACCTTGTTTCCAATATGTAACAAATCTGTGCAAAGACGCGAATCTTGCCAATCAGTTTTACTGACCGCTTACCTTGGAGGATGTAACTTCCGCGAAGCTCAACCGCTTGACCGTGCTTTACATATGGAGAACAGTTTCGCTGAGCTGTAAGCGCAAAAGGTGCTCAAATACTTTACTAGTTCCCTCGTTTCACCGGAATAGAGAGTCTATCTAGTGAAGTGAAATTCTTCCTATTCGCTAAGAATAGAGATGCAAATTGTAAAACGGACTCTAGTGATTTGCGTTTCGGAGCAGTGCCTTTGATACCAATATCCTCTGAAACTTTCACGTGACAATACAGGAAGGAGCTGTGAATCTTCGATTATTAATTAGTAAACCAAATAACTTTGGTTTATAGTATTTTTGAGAACTTACGTTGGGTGGTTAGGTATATGAAACATCATGCTTCTCCTTGCCTTGGTAATTTACCTGCATCCGTAGTCTGCAGATCTATTTACGCTAGATATGGGAAATAGTACATGGTGCATTAGCGCCCGAAGAATATTTCTATATCCTGCATTAGAATTTCTACACCCCGCGGAGGAATCAATGTTCCTAAACTCCACCTTGATGTATATTATTGATATTTTTCAAATCGGTTGATTACAAATGTTAGACGTGTTTAATTTTTGGTTGCCAGTGGAGATTTATCAGCTTTCCTCTTACTCGCAAGCGGGTAAAACAGCCATTCACGTTGGCCATCTTTGCCTACCTCCTATTTTCCCTGGCAATTTTCATACAGATAGCACGCACTTGATGTCACAATGTCGACATTCGTTTCATTAGAAACAAATTGCTGTTTTAATACAGTATCTCTTCATCTACTCAAAATCTTCCACTTGCTTTACCCACAACTGAATTTATGTAAACATATTTAGTACTCCTAGGGACCGACATGGCATGGCGTAATCGACTAAAATAGTGTCTCATTACACGCGTAGTAGAAGATAACTATGTTTGTTCTTCTTTTCTTTACAATCTCTGCATAACATCGGCGTGTTGGGACGATTTGTCCAGATATTTTGTTCCTTTTTTGTAGTACTTTCTCGTAAAAAAAAGGCAATTGGTCACGTGTAAAGGAAACTTTTAGTAATATCAGACATTACTTACTTTTGAATAGTGTTTTGAAAAGTTGGCTTTCGCATGCTCATTAATCGGAATATTAAGATAGTTACACAAGTAATTTTTATTACAAATAATTTTTAAACATTTGTATTGTTCGTGTTTTAAGTGAAGATCTTTGAGGTTTGCAAGTAAACACGATTTTTACGTAGATTGTATACGCTATCTGCAGCGAACACTTCGTTTGTTAAGCGAAATTTGTACACCGAGTTTCAGCAGTACGCTGCCATCCTCATTACCAAGGAGCTTGTAATTTACGACACTTTAACACCGACGAAGTACCGGTGTCACATTCGTTAAGTGACAGTGTAATGTTGTCCATGCTCGAAAAAAAAATAATATGAAAGTCACAATAGAAACAAATACTGCTTTTGTACCTAAGCTTAAATGTTAGGTTTCTATCGGTCAGGGGCGTCGTGACATCGCCACGTAGTCCGAAGAGGCAAGGAAACAAAAAGGAAGGAGTTAAAAGCAAACTATGTGACGTAGTAACATTTAATGAATGCAATCACTCTTGTGACCCTTTGAGGATGGCCACATGCTGCCAATTTATTTGACAGACAGAAAGTGACACACGCGGACAGTTTGTGCATGCAGTCTTGGAGAAAGGTAAAGATAAAAAGACATCAAGCGACCTTTTCTCGTGTTTCAAAACCAAAATTCATTTTCCAGAGAGACGGCTAAATAGTTTGCAAATACCAGTAACAATACATGGCATATGATAATAAGTGTTCCACAGTCGTAACTGACCATGTTCGTAGCTATTTGTTAACAGCACTTGTTACTCTTTTTCAGAGGATAGTCTTATGTGTTATTTATGAATTTGTAAAAATACATTGAAGTAACCTTTCTCTTAACAGTAATACCTATCACAAGATAGTTCTTACACAGGAGTCCATGTTATAAGCGGATCGTGGCCATAAAAATAAGCAGAAAACTGTTTGCCCTCTACACGTTGCTTCTTTTTCGAGCTATTCCTCTATTTACGTTGTACCAACGGCAGCTTTTCTTGCTATTAAAGAAGATGTTCTAAGCGAACTCCTACAAGTTACATGCAACTATATAACCGTTGTCTTGAAGAGTCTTGCAGTAATCAAAATTGTTACTCTAACAACTGGCTAGGTTGACCACGACGTTTTCCAAGGCCTGTGTTTCTGCTGAACTCAAAAATCGATGAGATTACTGCTTTTTTTGCAATATAAAAGAGAACATTTATTTGGAACTGTTGAAATATCCCACCCGCGTACCTTACAGCCGGCGAAACTGATATGTAAGTCTGTTCTTTTAAAATCTAAAACGTCCCATGTAGGATTATGAGTAGAGGTTAAGCAGGATGGATGTATTACCCAGTGCGTAATATCTGTATTTATATACAAGAATGAACATCGAATTAGGGACAGTCAATGAAAATTACTAATTCGATTATGATTTTTTCCGTGGTTTTAGATATGGAGAAATGAAATAGTTGTAGCAGCGAGGAGGTAACGTTGAACATTGGTGAAGCAACGGAGACATCAGGTAAAAACTGGCCCAAAAGAAAACAAAAGAATCCTTCATAATCCGTATGTCTTGAACACTGAATTGCAATGCAGAGAAATTTGAACCGTAGAAAACTGGGAACTGTGCTGAAAATTATCTTTGCACGAAGGGTTCAAAGTGGAGAAGTGGTAAGGGGAATAGGTGCTGTAGGAAGTTAACAGAAAACACCTATTGTAGGAAGGGACAGCTTGATGCGAAAGTGTTCAGAAAAAAGTCAACTTGTCATTCGAAGGCACAGAATAAACGGAAGCTTGAAGCGTTACTTGAAGACTGCATTATATGAAACAGTTTGTCGAACTTGTTGCAAGTGGCATACAAGAAATGTTGAAATGTGTAGTGTGCTACAGGAAACCAAACGCCCGACCACTTTAAAACGCAATTGTAACAAAAAATTGGTGCTGACCTGTGTAAACAGGCTAAATCAGAAACTCACAATGAAACTATGAACAGAGCAAGTGCGGTTGTTGTTCACCACACAGCGGGATTAGGAACAAGGATTCATACAAGAATGATACACAGCAGCTTACCCTGCATATAGAGTGATCCAAAAATATAAAAGAGACATCGCGTGTTCCCCAGAGACGTCTAATACGACCGTTTCTGTTCTTGTGATACATTAGAAACTCGTAAAATTGGCTTAGTTGCAACCAAAAGTTTTTCAAAGATTATGCGGTTGTTAACGAAAAAGTGTTTATCTCCAAAAATTTGCTGTGAAATCTAGTCAAAGGTAGGAAAAATAGCACCTGGTGCGACTGTTGGCTGCTAGCTTTAAGGTTAAGTTGAAGGTTTTGCGACATGTAGAAATGCTGTGACCTGTACGTATATGATTAAAGGATCATAGCTGGAGTCAAATTTAATGAAGTAACAATGCACGGAGATATATAGTAGGAAGAATGTAGGTGAACAATTGTAGATAAAGCAAACTGTAGACTGTTTTGCAGCTAGCATAGAGGAAACTGTAATTTCTGTACGATTAAGATTGCTCACAAGAGGGTAGCACAGTCCGTACCTGAGCATTGGCCACGTGTTTCCGACCCACTTCAGATCCCGATTAAAGGGGACTTTAACTGTATAGAACGTTGGGCGACGCGGATAATAGAAGACTTTTTAGATTGGTGGGAAAGTGTAGTAGAAGTGATACAGATCTGAAGAAAGCAGATTAATATCTCGCGATATTAAAAAATTCCCAGATTAGCTTTGGGAGCGAAAATTTTCTGTATCTTTTTAGCCTCTTACATGCTGATGGTAAGGACTGCGACAGTAAAGTTTTCTAGTTTAGCAGTTCTACACACGCTGTATTCGCGAATTACAGGGCGGAACCTGAATACATAGAACAGCAAAAGCAATCCTCTGCCCCGTCTGTTACAGTAACATGCAGAATACAGGTGTAGTTATGGCACGAAAAAAGTGGTGAACTCATTTTCATTGCGAGTTTCGGTTTACTGTAGCACCTCTCGCTATTAAATGCGTACTGTCAACAGCAAGAAAATTTTTCTGAAGTTAAGAAATGTGTGAACACTGAATATACATGTTAAAGTGTTTGGAAATCTATTTTTCAATACGTAATTATTTGGAAAGCGTAATTTGAACGAGAAGAGAGCAAGGATTAACTCCCGTAAACCGTTTGAAACGGATAGAGATATAACTTACAACAGTCATGGATAAATGAAGAAGTTTGCACACGGTAGATAAGCGTGGAGCGATGCATCAAACCGATCTTCGGACTGAAGACAACAACAAGATGTACGAATTACGTTTGTTTTAACGTTCTATTGAAAATACTTTTTTCCTTGTTACTGTTTTTTTATTTTTCTTTCAATTTTCGTACTCATTACTTCTCAACCAGTAGAGATACTGCGACGCAAGATTAAATAATGAGGTAATATGAAAGAGAAATTACAACAATTATCTGTGTCAGCCACATTTATGTTACTCCAGAATGCGTTTCGAGGGCTTCAACCCTCGTTTTTGTGGACCAATGGACCGCTTTGGAATTTCCAGGCTGCAGGAAGTTCTTTGTCTTAATATGTACATTGAAAATGTTATAGGAATGAAGGTTAAGAGAGACACTTCGTTTCATCAAAGAGATGTAATTTAAAAACAGTCCACTGATCCCCCCTGAAAATGAAGACGTAAGCACTCGAAACGAATCGTGGCCGAAAATAAAAGTGGAAAACACAGATAATTATTGCATTTTCTCTTTATACAGGATGTCGTATTTCTCTAGATCATACCAAATAACTTTTTATCTAGACACACAATAAAGAATGCGTCAAACAAATGTTGTTTAGCTGCTAGGGGGAGATTAACCAGCAGGACAGCTTTTATTGTAACTTTGTTTTTCACGAAAATTTGAACAGCACTACATCTTTTTTAAATAGCACTATACATTTTTTATGGAGTAATGAACTACCTCTCCTCAACACCTGTTCAAAAACATATCGCAGAATACCATTCACTTAAAAATGATCTTATTAAAAAACAAAACGAAATTGACTTTGACCCTCCTGTACCAGCACACAGGGCAAGAATCAGGAGTAATATAATTAGTCCATCTGCTGAAGCTGACACTAAATAGAAGAAAATACAAGGAATATGCACATTGATAATTCGGTCAATCGTCTTCAGTTGAAGTTTGGTGTGAGTATAATGTACACAAACGTAGATAAGATACTAATGTACTCACCTACAGAGAATGTACGTTATCAAAACTGTAACTGAAATAATGTTTTCTTATTTACAACACAAGTACTTGTAAGAGAATACCGTGCCGGCCGGAGTGGCCGTGCGGTTCTGGGCGCTACAGTCTGGAGCCGAGCGACCGCTACGGTCGCAGGTTCGAATCCTGCCTTGGGCATGGATGTATGTATTGTCCTTAGGTTAGTTAGGTTTAATTAGTTCTAAGTTCTAGGCGACTGATGACCTCCGAAGTTAAGTCGCATAGTGCTCAGAGCCATTAAGAGAATACCGTAGTACTTTGAAACGTCACTGTTGAGAAACATACATTATCCAGTAATAGCAATAAAGTTTTCTTAATTGCAACACGGGTACATACAGGGTTTGCCAGGAGGAATGATTAATATTCAGGGACATAACAGAAACGATGATCTGAAGCGAAAAACTTCATATGGACACAGGGCCTACTCCGAGTGGTTTTCGAGATGGAAGACATTTAATGTCACTTGGTGAATGTTTCAATTGGATTAACTGCGGCCTGTATCGGAAATGAGTCACAGTCCAAAATTAAACTACATTACATTTCCTACAACAAAGTTCGTGTTCATTTCTTCGCTAGGACTAACGGGCTGCGCGAAGACAGCTACAGAATATTGAAAACTTCACACGACGCGCTTGCACTGTAGCATAAGTAGTTTTGGTAGGCCAATTTAAAGTAGTTTCCTGATCTGACAGATCACAAATGCACATTGTCAATCTGTTCGCCTCGACTTCCTCTGTACTACTATGCTACGTTGTAAACAACGACAATGCACTGACAAATACAGAAAACATGTACATTAAGTGTGTTGTATGTCGGGAACAGTGCTTACCTCCATATGAAGTTTCTTGCTTAAAACGATCATTCCTGTCATATCTCTGAAGATTCCTCCTTGGACACCCTGTGCAATACAGTACTGTGGTATTTTTAAGCATCACTGTTCTGCTAATTTAACGTTCTTAATAGATGAGTAGCATTTCTACCTCCTCTTCGTTCGTTTAGGTGCCACTCACACGTCATTTGACTAAAGATGGTTATCAGAATGCATTTTCCTTGTGTTTCCATTTGCTTACTGTCAGAAAGTAGACGATGCACGTAAGCCCGGGTACTTGCCCGTGTGCTACAACGGCAGAGTCAACGTTAATTTTGTGTTATGGTTTTGATAATGTCATTTTTGCGTAAATGATACACTGTGCTACGTTTTCTTAACAGGTCTTGCGAAAAGGAAATGGATTAACGAATAAAAAATGTAGGTTGCTATTTAACTAAGAAGTAGTGCTGTTCACTTCCTCGTAAAGAACAAAATTACAAGGAAGGCAATGATGCTTGTAAATTTCCCCCTGGTAGCTAAACACCACTTTATGTAACTGATGGTAGAGAGGGGCAGAAAGGAAAGGAACTGATGATAGCCTATCAACTGCATCGGGACTTTACATGACATCAGTTGAAACATCCCCTTAGAAAAATTTATGAATTACTGTGCTGATAAACCTATTACGTTATTTGATTTTCAGACAGCTGAGTAAAACTGAACGTACTCAGACATTTCTCTCTTTACTTATTCTGATCAACACTAAACTGACACACAATATTTTTAGCGCAACGCAATCTGACTTTCACTAATCCCTACAAAAAAAAATGGCCCTGACTAACAATAACCTATACCTATCATGAATCACTTAGCTCACAAGAATCTTCGTTACTCGAACTACTGCAATACAGCGAGCGCCAATACTGCCAGCTAAATAAAAGATTCTAACTACTGAAGGCACTAACTACTGATAGGCATAGTTAGCAGATGAAAGATTTTGATAGAGGACAAACAATGTATTTACCTTAATCTTGTTCAAAAGTCATCATAATGATATCCAGTATCACAAATTTACTCTTTCTGATAGACACACGTCCAGATAGTCCGCTCTCAAAATTCTGTCATCTCTCTCCCCACATCCACCACTGCTGGCGGCCCACCTCCAACTGCGCAACGCTACGCGCTGTTCACATCCAACTGCCCAACACTACAGTAGCTAATATTCCAACAATGCCAACCAGCCACAGATTGCACACAGCACAGTCAGTGATTTTCATACAGAGCGCTACGTGGCGTTACCAACATAAAACCTAAACAGCCTACTTACACAGTGGCGACGAGTGAAAACGTGTGCCGGACCGCGATTCGAAGCCCGAATCTCCTGCTTGCTACGCAGTTGCGTTAACCACTGCATCATACGGACACAGTATTTATCCCAAACGTGCGACTATCTCGCCACGCTCCTCGGCCGACTCACATTTCAACCTAGCGCCACTTATCCGCAATCCTCCTCCATGTCCTACATGCTCGCTAATTTTAGATTCCCGCTGGACGTCGAACGAAATGCGCATTGCCCATGGAGGCGAATCGATTATATGAAGCAGCGCGGGATTAGCCTAGTGGTCTAAGGCGCTGGAGTCATGGACTGTGCGGCTGGTCCCGGCGGAGGTTCGAGTCCTTCCTTGGGCATGGATGTGTGTGTTTGTCCTTAGGATAATTTAGGTTAAGTAGTGTGTAAGCTTAGGGACTGATGACCTTAGCAGTTAAGTCCCATAAGATTTCACACATTTTTTTAATTATATGAATCTCTGCTGTCTGTTCTTCCGGACATGTCCGAAAGAACAGACACCACGCATTCTTATAGGCAACATCTACTTGACACATTTTTAGTTTTTTATATTGCTTCTTGGACAAAACGTTTGTTAAGGCCTAGATAAATGAGACATCCTGTATCATAAACAGTTGGAGTTCCGTAATCATACTCCAGCAAGAACGATGTAAGCTTAAGAGTTGTTGTTATTGTTTTTGTTGTTGTGATCTTCAGTCCAAAGACTGGTTTGATGCAGCTCTCCATGCTACTGTATCCTGTGCAAGCCTCTTCATGTCCGAGTAACTGCTGCAACCTACGGCCTTCTGAATCTATTTACTGTATTCACGTCTTTGTCTCCCTCTACAATTTTTAACTCCCCCTCTCCCCCACACTTCCCTCCAGTAATAAATTGGTGATCCCTTGATATCTCAGAATGTGTCCCACCAACCGATCCCTTCTTCTAGTCAGATTCTGCCACAAATTTCTTTTTCTCCCAAATTGTATGCAGTGCCTACTCGTTAGTTACGGGATTTATCCACCCATCTTCAGTATTATTCTGTAGCGCCACACTCTGTCTCACTCCCTTCGCAACCACCGCTTTTCTTTCATGTCTTTTGAATCTTATTACCACTCTACGGTTTCTGTATAAGTTGTAAATAGCCTTTTGCTCCCTGTATTTTACCCCTGCTACCTTCAGGATTTCAAAGAGAGTTCAGATGGTTCAAATGGCCCTGAGCACTCTGGGACTTAACTTCTGATGTCATCAGTGCCCTAGAGCCTATAACTACTTAAACCTAACTAACCTAAGGACATCACACACATTCTTGGCCGAGGCAGGATTCGAACCTGCGACCGTAGCGGTCGCACGGTTCCAGACTGTAGCGCCTAGAACTGCTCTGCCACCCCGGACGGCTCAAAGAGAGTATGCCAGTGAAGATGGTCAAGAGCTTTCTGTAAGTCTACAAATGCTATTAACGTAGGTTTGCCTTTCCTTAATCTGTCTTCTAAGATAAGTCGTCGAGTCACTATTGCCCATATTTTTCTGGAATCCAAACTGATCCAAATAGTTTGAAATTCTTCTGTAAGGAGTTCGTGTTGTATTTTGCAACCATGTCTTATTAAACTGGTTAACTTATTTCAGGGTACCCTTTAAAAAAGATTAACCGCTGTTCGCACCTTAGTACGAACGAAGCTGGTTAATTTCCCTCTGTCTGGTAAATAACGTTTGCTTGAAAAATAACTTCTGAACAAAAAGTTGTTTTGGGTGCTGTTGATAAATAGGACATCTTATTTTAAAAAAATGGTTCAAATGGCTCTGAGCACTATGGCACTTAATATCTGAGGTCATCAGTCCTCTAGAACTTAGAACTACTTAAACCTAACTAACCTAAGGACATCACACACATCCGTGGCCGAGGCAGGATTCGAACCTGCGACCGTAGCAGTCGCGCGGTTCCTGACTGAAGCGCCTAGAACCGCTTGGTCACCGCGGCCGGCCCATCTTATTTATTTTCAGCCATAATGGCTCTGAGCATATGGGACTTAACTTCTGAGGAGTCGCGTAGAACTTAGAACTACTTGAACCTAACTAACCTAAGAACATCACACATATCCATGTCCGAGGCAGGATTCGAACCTGTGACCGTAGCGGTCGCGCGGTTCCAGACTGTAGCGCCTAGAACCGCATGGCCTCTCCGGCCGGCTTTCAGCCATAATGGCTGTGTTTGTAAACCGTGACTGTCAGGTAAAATTATTTATTTCAAGTTTCTGCTAAAAGTCACTTTTTATTTTATGCATAATCTAACGTAATGCATGAAGGACATCTTATATCACAATCACTTGCAGTTTCGTAATCGCATCCAACACGGACGATGCAAGATTAAGTAACGAGTCGATACTATATTTGACTGTGGATCCCAGCATTCAGATGGAGATAATTTGTGACAGATCGGTGGATTTTCGCCTGATCAGGAGAGCAACCGATCCGCTGCTGCTTCCCCGCGCACCCTCTCGCTATGAATGAACCGCGGAGCGAAGTCGGCGATGCAGGTACCGGGCGGTAGTTGACAGGCGGAGTGGAAACCTAACTGTAAGAGCGCGTGTAGGATTATTTATCTTGGGAGCCGCGAGGCGTGAAGTGCGCGGTAAACAAATAGGCGAGCCGAGGTTGGCGCGCCGGCCGCGGGACAGCTTGACGAGACGAGCTGGTGTTCGGGTCCGCCGATAGCCATCGCTGCGGGCAGGCGGGCGGCGTCGGCGCCCCCGTGAGGCCGCCTGCAGCTGTCGCCCCGCGCCACGGCCCGCAGGCGCTGATTTACGCTCGCCGCTAAACGCTCCTCCAGAACCGCTGTCCATCTGACGCCGGCCTTTACATCTGCGCGCCGCAAATCGCTTCGAAGCGTGCGGCGATCGCGGGGGAGGGCACTCGCTTCCGTCGGCGGGCGGAGCGCGCCGACAAGTATGATGTATTTGCTGAGACGTCACGTCCATTTAACGGGCAAGTCTTTATAGTGCCCGTGATTTGTACTAGTCTCAGCTGGACCGCTCAGCGTGGTCGCAAAGGCCAGCAATCAACGCCCAAAAGGGCGCTGTTTTCGGAGCTTCGTTGGGTTTCGGTGCGGGTATTAATGCGTCTCGATCCTCTGTGCATCATGCAAACCATTGTCGCATTTCTGTCCCCTCGGACGATGTCAGCATTGTTACTCGTAGCAACAGTCCCTCTTCGTGGGAATAAGCTCGGTGTGATAAGCCCCTTCCAACTACTTGGCCGACTTCCTTTCGTCAATTTTGTCTCAAAGCGATAACTACAACTACATTTACATTTAAGTCAACATACGTACTTGGCACCTCTCGCCGGAGTTTCGAGTCCTCCCTCGGGCATGGGTTCTTAGCATAAGTTAGTTTAAGGGTGGTAGGACGTCAAACGGGCCGACTTGGAGCAGGAGAGGCATCACAGGACATTTTAATTTCCAGTGTCCATAATTTTACAAATAAATTCATAAAACTTTGTCAGCGTGGCCAGGACGGATTCAGAATTCACACTCATAGGAGTGGAAGTTCGAAAACATAACAAAATGGTTATTTTTTACATGTTAAATTTCATTATTTTTTTCACTTACTAATGGCAGTATTTGTTGCTAAAGGTACACTTTTCTTCATAAGTAAGAGAAATTCTTCGATGAATTTTGCACAGCATACAAACCATACTTAAAGATGTATCAAACTCTAGAATGTTCCAAATCTATTAAAAACTGTGGTTAAAATTGAGGTAATTAACTATAAAATTTGTGTTTTCTCTAAACATGAAGTTTGAAATATAACAGTTCATTCGTTTTTTCATAAATTAAATAAATTCTAGAGTTTCATACACCTGTGTGTATGGTATGTATGCTGTGCAAAATTCATCGAAGAATCTCTCTTACTTATGAAGAAAAGTGTACCTTTAGCAACAAATACTGCCATTAGTAAGTGAAAAAAATAATGAAATTTCACATGCAAAAAAAAATCATTTTGTTATGTTTTCGAACTTCCACTCCTATGAGTGTGAATTCTGAATCCTTCCTGGCCACTCTGTCAAAGTTTTATGAATTTATTTGTAAAAGTATAGACAGTGGAAATTAAAATGTCCTGTGGTGCCTCTCCTGCTCCAAGTCGGCCCGTTTGAAGTCCTACCCGCCTTAAGTAGTGTGTAAGACTAGGGACCGATGAAAAAAATGGTTCAAATGGCTCTGAGCACTATGGGACTTAACATCTGTGGTCATTAGTCCCCTAGAACTTAGAACTACTTAAACCTAACTAACCTAAAGACATCACACACATCCATGCCCGAGGCAGGATTCGAACCTGCGACCGTAGCGGTCACGCGGTTCCCGGCTGAAGCGCCTAGAACCGCACGGCCACACCGACCAGCAGGGACCGATGACCTCAGCAGTTTGGTCCCTTAGGAATTCACACACATTTCATTTTCATATGTACTCAGCGAGCCACTGTACGGTCCACCGCGTAAGGTACCCCTACCACTTCCACTCATTTCCTCTGCTTCTCCATTCGCAAACAGAATCAAGGAAAAACGACTGTCTATAAGCCTCTGAATGAGACCTAATTTCTCGTATCTTATCTTGGTGGTCCTCGGGCGAAATATATGTTGGCAGCAGTAGAATCGTGCTGCAGTCTGCTTCGAATGTTGGTTCTCTAAATTTTAACAATAGTGCCCATCGAAAAGAATGTCGCCTTCCCCTCACGGAGCCGCACGGGGTAGCCGCGTGGTCTAGGACGTCTTGCCACGGCTCCCCCCCCCCCCCCCCCCCCCGTCGGAGGTTCGAGTCCTCCCTCGGATGTCTGTGTGCTGTGCTTAGAATAAGTTAGTTTAAGTATTCTGTGAGTCTGGGGACCGATGACCTCAGCAGTTTGGTCACTTAGAGATTCACACATTTAAGTACTGTGTAAACCTAGGGACCTATGACCTCAGCAGTTTGGTTCCATAGGTGATCACCACAAATTTTTCCCTTCACGGATTCCCATTTGATTTCCTGAAGCATCTCTGTACTACTTGCGTATTGTTAGAACCTACCGTTAAGTGACCTAACAGCCTGCCTTTGAATTCCTTCGACGTCTTCCTTCGATCCGACATGTTACAGATGCCAAACACTCAAGCAGTAATCAAGAATAGGTCTCACTAGGGTCCTAAATGCTGACTTCTTGACAGGTGAACCACACATTCCCAAAATTCTTCCAATTAACCGAAGTCGAGCATTCGTCTTACCTACCACAAGCCGGCCGGAGTGGCCTAGCGGTTCTAGGCGCTTCAGTCTGGAACCACGCTGCTGCTACGGTCGCAGGTTCGAATCCTGCCTCGGGCATGGATGTATGTGATGTCCTTAGATTAGTAAGGTTTAAGTAGTTCTAAGTTCTAGGGGACTGATGACCTGAGCAGTTAAGTCCCACAGTGCTCCGAGCCATTTGAACCATTTGAACCCTACCACAATCTCCACATGCTCGTTCCGTTTCGCATCGCTTTGCAACGTTACGCTCTGATATTAAAACGATTTGACTGTGTCTAGCTGGACTTTTTTTTTCACTTGCTGCTTATGTTTTCCGACCCACCTTCTGATTTCTTATGGTGGGTCGTAATATGCCACTTGGCCGCTGTGACTGGGTTCGGGGCCCGGAGTGGCTGCTGAGACACAACCGCGACACCCGACCCACTCACACCGTTGCCCGGGTCCGCCACGTGGAGACGGGCTCTATTTGTTTGATATGTTCGGTTGTTTTTCTTTGTTGTGCTCTCTTCTCCGTTACCGTCCAACCGGGGCCTGAGATGAGTCCCTAATGACGTCGCTGACGACGGGACGTTAACCCCTAAATCTTCCTTTCTTTAGAAGATGATATATCCCCGTCAATTTTTTCCCTGTCCGCTTCAGTACTCATAACCCTCAACACCGAACCTTTTCTTAATTGCTAATTTTTATGTTTTACATACGAAGAGACGTTAAACAGTTGCTTTGCCTCAACCACACTGACAGGTTCAAACTGTCTGTAGGAGCAGCACATAAAAACCGAGTACCCACATGTCTTTCTACACATCAATTTATTATGTAACAGTCTCTTATCAGCTGTTCGTAACTGCTTCGATTGTTATCCATTGAAGACTGCAGTTGTTGTTTATTAATTCTGATATTGTCTGTGCACGGCAATGTAAGTTCTTATTCCGTGATTCATCTACTTATACATCACGGTTAACAGGCGGCAGACCTGTTCGTCTGCCGGCCGAAGTGGCCATGCGGTTAAAGGCGCTGCAGTCTGGAACCGCAAGACCGCTACGGTCGCAGGTTCGAATCCTGCCTCGGGCATGGATGTTTGTGATGTCCTTAGGTTAGTTAGGTTTAACTAGTTCTAAGTTCTAGGGGACTAATGACCTCAGCAGTTGAGTCCCATAGTGCTCAGAGCCATTTGAACCTGTTCGTCTCTTTTAACTTAAAGCTGACAATTTTGTCTACATGTGGCGAGGTCTGTTCCAGAGACCTTTTATCAGCTATTGCAGAGCTATTTTATATGCAGCAACTTCAGAATAGAACAGTAACTTCGAATTGGACGTACAGCCACGAACGTACATGTAAGTGAAAAGACCAGTAGCAGTAGTTAAGGAAGGTCGCTATTCGAACAGACATTGACAAATGGAGAGAACACTGTGAGTTACAAGTTATTACCGTTCAGAAACGTTCTTAGTGGTAAAGCTAGAGTGTTAAAAAAAAAGTAATAGTACTGTGTAGAGAGCTTCGAGGAGATGTTAGCGATATCGACAAATTTAATGAACCCTTTGTTTGCAGGAAATCCGGGAAGCTCTTGTTATGAGACTCATGAATTTCGCAACGCATAAAGCAGTCACCACACGAATAACTAAGTGACGTATTCTCTATGACTGGATTTCTTTATCAATGATTCATACGACTTCATCTGTATTTTTTTTTCATGCAGTTACACTAACTCGATAGATTAGTTTTGTTTTCGTGTTACCTCCGTTAGAGAAGAGCCCATTGTTGTGGCTGTTGCTTATACGTATAAGTAGGGACTGAATACAATATGTTCGTAATCAGGATACCGGCGGGCAGCTACTACCGTCTGTAGATAACCTCCTAAACTTTGCTCACCACTTGTAAATGACCATTCCATTCTCCTTCCCTTCCCTCTCCCCTCACCCCCCTCCCCTACGCTACCCCCCCGCCCGTCCCCGCCGTCACCATTCCCCCTTCCTCCCCCTCCTTCCTCATACACGCAAACACACACATATACACACACACAAAATGTAAAGTTTACTCACTAGTATAAGCCGTTTGTCATCCTCCGTCAGCAGTTCTGAGACAAGAAAGTTACACAGGCTGAATACTCTAAGTCGAATTCCCCCTCACCTTCCAGCGTTCAGCTTTAAGTGAACTGAGTTCAACACTCCTTGAATGAAAATGACAACGCGACATTCACAGCCGTATATGGGTTACACACACTTACGACTAAAAGTAATAAACTAGCTTTGATAGTACGAAAATAAGGAAATTGTAAGGTAGGAAAAACTGTGACTTTCAAATTTGAATCGAGTATCCCCTCACAATTTGTAGCAACGGCTTCCTCCAAAGAATGATGACTTAGGGAGAGAAGCCATATTTTGTCTTTGTCATAAAGGCATTCGTACGGAACTTTGGAACTAAGGGATCGTTTAGTGGTATGGGAACGTAGTTTTTAGTGACAACGTTCTTGGGTAACGTACTGTTAGCATACTTGCCTCAAAACTTTAATAAAATAAACTTACACAGTATTACAATATGTGCTTAAAGGTGCACTGTTTCTAGGGGAGACTAAGTGTGAGTAGATTTTGTTTGACCAGTCGGTCGAAGCGGACTTATCCACAGGTAATTCAGTTTATACGTGTTATGAGAAAAGTTGTCACTAAAAAACCACACGATTAATAATACTACATTTAAGCATAGCCTTGAGAATTGCTGTGAAGTTTAGGGAGTGCTCATTCGCGCTGTCACTCATTAGTTAACAACCATCTACAAGTCGTCTTTTGAGGTAAACTGCCGAAAAAATTGAAGAGTTGTGGGAGAAAGTAGCTGCAGTGTCTGTACGAACGCGAGGCAAAGTTGTGGGTTCCTCTATGTGTGAAAAATTGCTAACAGAATTTGGAACTGGCTCAGAATGTGTCGGCGTGGATCTCAAATCAATGACGGACACGAGTTTACTCCAAATGTTCCGAGCAATGACCTTCGGAGCAGCCTGACAGTGGCTGTTCGCCAAATTTTCGTGGCTCCTTAACACACAGCAATAACCCAGTAGCGCAACTTGTGTAACGATTTATCACATCAGTTCCGAGTCGGAGAAGCTGAATTCGAATCACAGTAAGGTCGTCCTGATTTATATTTACTTTCCGTAAGTCACTTTACGCGAATTCTGGAAACATGACAGCATCAAACTTCCTCCCCCCAACTTCCCTTGCTGATGAAACCTTAGAAATATTCGCGTTCCTACCCGAACAGTGGAACGTGAAATGTAATTTCTCCGAAGCTTTATGTAAAGTCGTGTATATCGTAACACATTAGACACAAATCCTAAGGAATCGAGACTACGGGAGGAGCATTTTCGATGGGGGGGGG
Source organism: Schistocerca nitens (assembly GCF_023898315.1). Lineage (NCBI taxonomy): Eukaryota > Metazoa > Arthropoda > Insecta > Orthoptera > Acrididae > Schistocerca > Schistocerca nitens. The sequence goes on from NC_064622.1 coordinate 170,038,938, forward strand.
GGGGCGGGGAGGGGGGCGGAGAGGAGAGTTCGAAAGGCTACGAGGCGAAATTTTCTCTCTAATGTTGTGCGCTGTCCCTCTTCTACTTTGTCGGCTTTTTAAAATAATTTCCTCTTCCGCTGGCCGGTGATTGTTATTTTCTTCAGAGTTGAGACATCCCAAGTTCCCAAGTATTTCGGCGCAGTATTATTTGACACGCCTCAGCGCTTTCCCTATTCCTTGGCCGGTATACTGAAACTACGTCACCGTGAAATTAAATGGATGTAGCGGATGGCTGGCGTTCATTCGTAGCGCCGTGTGTGACGCTCATCGTTTTCGCCGACAACATAGCCAGGTAAAAGGATCGCATATCTGTGTGGCGTTGCATCCCATCTCTCAAAACTGGTGGCAAGGCGTGGTGGAGTATGCTTCAAGGGAAGCCAACATGTTATTGACACAATAACGAAAATTATGTAAGGGAGGATCAGGCATTAACATATTAAGACGTGTCCAGTATTTACACAGACACTAACATGCAGACACACAGGCACACACACACACACACACATATATATATATATATATATATATATATATATATATATATATATATATATATATATATATATATATATATATATATATATATATAGTTGCCGGCCGCTGGTGGCCGAGCGGTTCTGGCGCTACAGTCTGGAACCGCGCGACCGCTACGGTCGCAGGTTCGAATCCGGCCTCGGGCATGGATGTGTGTGTTGTCCTTAGGTTAGTTAGGTTTAAGTAGTTCTAAGTTCTAGGGGACTTATGACCTCAGCAGTTGAGTCCCATAGTGCTCAGAGCCATTTGAACAATTTTTTTATCAGTTGTTATCGATACATCAACGCAATAAATTAGGCTTCCCGGCGTCGTTATGACTGCTCTTCCCTCTTCGAATTAACTTTTTAATTATTTATTTATTTTTTATTTATTTTTTACTTATTTATTTATTGTTTGCAATGTTATTCTGTACGTCATAATCGATCATCGCTGCAACTATAGTTATTACCCTTACATTTTTTACACTAACATCAGCTAGACAATATGAAACTTTTCACCTAACTGTATGGATACACTAACCTTTTACGACGAGTATTTTTCCAGTCCTACAGCCTAGTCCGAAGACTATAAAAGGTTTAGGTACATTTTCACATTGAACATTCCTGTTATCCGACCAATCTGAATGCTTTAAATGTCCCACGATTTTGCAACACTATCACTTCAGTTTAGAGATTATTCGACATTAATGTGCCTCGGATCCAAATAGTCGTACAGGCCCTACTCACATCCTAACATTTGGATGACACATTTTCTTCTTTACTACCAGCATTTCCATTACAAATTACGACGTTGGCCGGTGGTCGTGTCTTTTTCAGTATCGGCATGAGTTCTACTCGACCCAGATTGGTAGCAAGGTGTACGGTTTCAGCAGGGTGAGTGAATGCTTTTAAATTTTCAAGCATGTTTGTTTTATAAATTGCTTTCTGTCCATCTCATTTAGAATGTTGTTTCATTTCTTGTAGAACCCTGTACTTTCGGGTACACTGTCTTTGCAACACACTTTCCGACGCAAAACATATCAGTGTCGTGGAATATCAGTTTAAATAACACAAAGACTAGCATAACACAAGAGAACGTAACTAACCTTGTAAGTAACACAGTCTCGTGACAAACTGAAAAACTGATATTTTATTTTCAGCAAAACATGAAGGCAGAGCCGTTATGTTGCTCTAAACTAGGTCAAAAAGAGAAACAGATTTCATCATTACTGGTTTCCTAAAACTCTTTTGTCTTACTTTAACGCTCTGGTGGTATGAAACCAAAAATTCGGCGTTTCTAAGCCGAAACTGTACAAATGTTCAACGATTCTGCTGAATTATTAAGTTACTTCAGAAAACTATTGTAAATCTTTCAAAAGAGGGATTTTGCTTATGTCATGGCTTCTTAAAGGTGTCACACACATACAATGCATGCGAGAAGAGCATTAAACACCTGTACAGGAAAAAATCTTCTCCATAGGTAAAATTTTGCCAAACAAATTATTTTAAATTTTTACGTTCTTTTAGGAGTTTTTCTCTGTAGATTCTAAGTTAACTGTTATATATTAAACTCTTCACATGATGTGATACTGCCGTAGAGAAACCAGCTCCGTAGTATATTTCTCTTTGTAGTTCTTTGTATTTGATTGTAGTATTGCTTTCAGTTATTCAGATCTGCCGAATTGTTTTGTGCCTGCGTGTTTGTATGTGTGTATTTTATCAGCATGTATCAAGTGTTCACCATGGATACGAACTGTTGACAAAAAACACAAACACAACCACTTTCAGGCTGGGTCACCTCCTGAATTTTCGCTATATTATTATCAGTGAGTCTTAGTTCCTGGCTATAAAGGACTGTATTTTCATAAAGAAATGTTTTATATCTTGAAAGGCTGTTTTGCCCTAAACTGAATTAACGCTGGTGCCAAGATAGGGCAGTGGGGCACAAACGTTATTATTATTCAGTCTGTATTCCCTGTTTCATGTTTACATCGTTTGTTTTCACTTTTCTGTTTCTCTTTCTAGTAATGCTTCTTCGACCTTTACGGCACATTGTCCTGTATTCTGAGAGTAATATGGATAATTCTTGCGGTGTTTACTTTTAAACGTCAAAATGGTTCAAATGGCTCTGAGCACTATGGGACTCAACTGCTGTGGTCATAAGTACCCTAGAACTTAGAACTACTTAAACCTAACTAACCTAAGGACATCACACACATCCATGCCCGAGGCAGGATTCGAACCTGCGACCGTAGCGGTCGTGCGGTTCCAGACTGTAGCGCCTTTAACCGCTCGGCCACTCCGGCCGGCTTTTAAACGTCATATATGTTAAACAGAGTAGAATAAAAGTTTAAATACGGTGCCCCAACGAATTACTTTAGATACCCATGTTCTATTGTTGTTTCAATGATTCTACAAATTGTGTGCCCTTGATTATTTTTGTGACGTTTATTTCACTTGGAAATTCAAAAGCCTGTGGACCTTCTCACATCTGAAAATAATGCATACTTACGATTGCTGAACTTCACAGGTGGCTAGAAATGTTCAAATGTATGTTGAACGTTTCTGTGACATGTTTTGAAGATATTTTGTTGTGCCTGCAAATTGATGAATGTGCATAACCCGACTGATTATCCAACCCAGATTAGCGTATAACCGTTATGAAAGAGATAGACAGCAATACAGCAATCTCTCTTTCAGTTTCATCTGTTTTATAACCTACAGTAGAGGTATTTTTTCTTGTAAAGAAACAGAAGTGCTGAAAGACATACAGGCCGGCGGTTACAAGAAGCCAACCTTATTTTGGTTAGTGTCTGTCTTTAATCTGTAAGGGAACCCTAGATTTTCAAATATCAGTTCATATAGAACCGATGCTGCTATTTACTATTATTTCTTCACACAGTCAGTAAACAAATCCCTCTTCTTACGATTCTTCTTATTTACTTTGTTAGTCGGTTATCTAAGGGGCACGGTAAGTTTAAATCCATTATGATTGTTGTTCTCACTTTTTCTCGCTTTCTCTCAAGTCGGATGTATCTCATCAATGCACTGTTTCTGTCAGGGCTGTATCTGACCATTTTGCAACCACTGTTCGTTTATCATCTCGGCAGGTGCCAAACGTCAGTACAGTCGTCCTGAAGGTGTATCGAACGAGTGCGTCTTACGGTTATACAGCCCTTTACTTTAGATCTTTTTTGGCATTCTGAGGTACTCTTTTTATCGGTTTTGAGTCAAAGATACTGAAAATTCATTTCGTTCATTTGTAATAATTCATTCTTCTTAGGGGGCAGAAAGCCGAACTCGGCACTAGCGCATTGTGTTCGTAATCAGTGTCTGTAATACATTAGCTCAGATATTTATGATTTATCGCGCAAAGTTATCCCTGTAACATGGAAATATCTAACTGACTAGCTGAAACTATTCATCCGTTTTGTTGTTCCGTGTCTGGAGTTTATTTCGACATCATTTTCCTTGATATTTGACTTTACTTTCTTTTACAAAAGATATTTGCAAACTGGTTTGTTCTGTTACTTATTTCAGTATATTAAACCGTTCTGTCACTGTTTAAAAACCTTCTGTCATTATAGATGTATCATCATTAAAAACAAAACACTGTTTCTACACCATTCATCTTATTCACAGTCCTTAAAGGTTTAAATAGGTTCCGATGATTTAATTCCTTGTAGTTGAACAATAGTGGTGAGATTCCATCTCCTTGTCGATCTCCAGTTGTGATTTCGAACGATCTACAGAAACAACTTGAAATTTTATTTTGGTTATTATGTTACTGAGGATTTCTTGACAGAAGTCATTTACTGCGAAGGCAATTATTTGATTTTGAATAAACCTTTTATTTCATAAACTGGTGATTAGTTATTTTCGCCCCCTTGAGCATTACCATACAACATCGCAGTAAAAGCAGCAATGCATATAGCTTAATGCATTCCATACATGCTTGTAGAGGAAGCAACATGTATAGCATTGTTAATAAGAATTTCACACACCCATAATTGGTACGGGCACGAACATCACAGACGTGAAGTCTATGAGAAAGAAAACGTAACCGTTATGCAGATTTTCAATGTGCAAAAATGAAACACATTAAAATACGTTAGCGTAACTACTAAAATGAAAACATAAATGGCGTCGTCAGCCTCTTAAAACAAAACAGAATACGTGTTAACCAACTTAGTAGCGCATTTGAGATAGCTGAGCCGAAGCTACTTTGATCAATTGCCAAATAGTATTAAAAGTCTCTCAGATAGCCAACCAACATTTAAAATCAAACTAAAAAGAATTTCTGAATGACAACTTCTTCCACTCAATTGGTATGAAATAGTAACTGTAAACAAAACAAAAATTAATTAGTTATTTTGTGTAAAGAAAACTTACGTTAAAGTGACACGTAGCACATCATTAGAAAATCCAAGATCTATGGATCAAGGATTAATGTATGTATGTATGTAGAAAACTGTTACTAAGGGCACCATCAGTTGTTGCTTCCACCAGACGCATGTATGGAGCGTATCATGCTATCTTCTTCTTCTCTCTCTTCAGCTTATCTCAGTCCACAGCTGGAAACAGGCCTCCTCCATATGTTTCCACTGTCTTCGTTTTTGGACTACCTGCTACCATCTTATTCCCTTCATCAGCTACCTATCATTAAGTCATCTCTTTTGAGGCCTTCGAAGTCCTCTGTAGAGGTCCCATGTTGTACAGCGAACGATTCTAGGGATCCAGCTAATCTAATATTTTCGAAGTGTGTCCAGCCCATCCCCACTTCAGTTTTGCAGTTCTCTCTAAGACGTCCGTTACCTTTATTCTGCTTCTACTGTTCTCTGATGGATTCTTATCCCTGAGGCTGGCTCATAGCATCTGTCGTTCCATTGTCCGTTGTATGCGCTGTAGTTTACCAACACTTGTTTTAGTCAGAATCACCGTTTCCAGACCTCACATTGTAATTGGTAGTATACACATATTATAGACTTACAGCTAATTTGGGACACCTTTGTTGGCCAGGATGAATCTAAGTTTCCGGAACGCTGCCCAGCTCAGTCCTGTTCTGCGAGGAATTTCTGCAATTTGGTTGTTTTCGCTAGCTTAATCTCATGGCTAACGTAGATATATTCATCAACAGCTTCTATACACTGATTTCCGAGAATATGTAAGTGGTTGTCTGGGCTTCGTGACTTTCATTTTCAAGCTAGTCTTTGCAGAGGAAAGTTTTAGTTCTTGAATCATATTCTCTAGTTCTTTCAAATCTTCACTTACGAGCACAATACCATCGGCAAAGCGCAAATGGTTCAGATATGAGCCACTGATATTTAGTTCCTTCTTTTCCAGTTTACACGCGTTGCAATTTTTAACGTGATTTAGTTTCATAATACACAAGAGAACTAAACTAATTAATCCATACATTATTTGGTATAAACACTTTATTTCAACACAAAACTACATCCTAGACAGAAAATTACTTCCCTCAAAAAATTCGCTGCGGCTATGGACTCGCACGCAGAAAAGACTGTTATTCACGGTTGTTATTCAACTTTAATTTCTTGTCAGTATCATAAACAACACGTAATGGTCGATGGTGTCATATGAATTTAAAAAATCTACGGAGGTAGATACCTCCTCTCAACAAGTAATATCTTATCAAAGTTTTCACATTCAGCATTCATGCTCCCAGATGGTGCACTGTTTGTTGTTCTTACCGCGTTAAGGTGTACATCTACGTCTACATGTAGATGACTACTCTGCAAATCACACTTAAGTGCATGGCAGAGGATTCAACGAACCGCCTTCACACTACTTCTCTCGAACAGCACATGCCAGAAACGAGCAGCTAAATCTTTCAGTCCGATCTCTGATGTCTCTTCTTTTACTGTGATGATCATTTCTTCCTACGCAGGTACACGCAAACATAATATGTTCGTATTCGGAGGAGGAAATTGGTAACGGAAGTTTCGTGAAAATGTCTCGCTGCAACGAAAAACCCCGTCATTTTAGTGGTTGTCACACCAACTTGCCTTATCACATCCGTACAGCCCCCTCCCCTATTTTGCGGTCGTATAAACATGGTCTGTAGGAAAACCGCAACAGAAAAGGATCGAAGCGTTTGAGATGTGGTGTTACAGACGATTGTTGAAAATTAGTTGGGCTGATATGGTAAGGAATGAGGGGGTTCTGCGCATAGTGGGAGAGGAAAGGAATATGTGGAAAACACCGACAAGGAGAAGGGACAGGATTATACGACATCTTTTAGGATACGATATCTGTTAAGACATCAGGGAATGACTTCCATGGTACCAGAGGGAGCTGTAGAGGGCAAAAACTGTAGGGGGAGACAGAGATTGGAATATATCCAGCAAATAATTGAGGACGTAGGTTGCAAGTGCTACTCTGAGATGAAGAGGTCGGCACAGGAGAGGAATTCGTGGCCGGCCGCATCAAACCGACCACAAGACTGATAACTCAAAATAAAACGAGCTGCCCTTCCTTGAAGTTTTTCGATGTCCTCCGTCAGTCCTGTCTGGTAAGATACTATACCACACAGCAGTACTCTAACAGAGGAAGGACAAGCGTAGTGTAGGCAGTCTCCTTAGTAGATTTGTTGCACCTCTAAAATGCTCTCCCATTAAAGCTCATTCTTTGGTTCGCATTACACACATCATTTATGTGATCTTTCCAATTTAAATTGTTCATAGCTGTAATTCCTAGGTATTTAGTTGAACTGACAACCATTAGATTTGTGCTAGTCAACGTGTAACGGAAATTTAACGGATTTTCTTTAGTACTCACGTGAATAACGTGACACATTTCATTATTTAGGGTCAATTGCCACTTTCCACGTGATACACAGATTTGTCTAAATCATTTTCCAGTTGGTTTAGATCTTCTGTTGACTTTCATAAACGGTAAATAACCTCATTATCTGCATACTGTTTAAGAGGATTGCTGAGATTGTCTCCCAAATCGTTTATATAGATGAGAAACAGCATAGAGCCTATACCATTTCCTCGAGGAACGACAATAGCACTTCCGTTTAACTCGATTACTTACCGTCAGTTACTACGAACTGTAATGTTCCTGACAAGAAGTTATGAATTCAGTGACATAGCTGAGACGATATTCCATAGGAACGCAATTTGATTAGAGGCCGCTGGTGAGGAACAGTACCTAAAGCTCCTGGAAGTCTATAAATATGGAATCAGTCATGCTCCTGTCGATAGCACTTATTATTTCGCGAGAATAAAGAGCTAGTACTGTTTTACACGATCGATGTTATCTAAATCAGTGCTGTGCGTCAATATATTGTTTTCTTCGAAGTAATTCATAAAGTTCGAACACAGTATATGTTCCAAGATCCTACGGCAAATCCGCCTCAGTGCCAGTATCTTCTACGCTGCTGGGAGTGATTAAATTTATAATATAATCTTGTGATTTATTTCGAAAGCAGTTGCCGTAGAAGTGTGGGACATGATAGCACGACATTGTGGCTTCGGCCTACTGTGCGCTGCTCGTGGGAGTTCTTCAGATAAAACGAGTCCACCACGTCCCGATTTTCGAGTTGCTCCACAAGGGCCGGCTCGCCCAGCCGCCAGCTTGTGCGTGAGTGTGCGTGAGCGTGCGTGGGGCAGCAGCTATGCGTCGGGCCCGCGGCTATGCGTGCCGGCTGCCGGCCTCACCGCACCGAGGGCGGCCTTTGTCTGCGTCCGCTCCCGAACCTCAACATAATCTCGAATTATGCCGCCACGTCCGCGCAGCATTATCCCGTCTCCACAAAGTAGAACAGGTAGTTTGCGAGGTAACCCACTCAGCGCCGCAGAAGCGCGTTAGGCGCTCTGGCCGCCGCTCCTGGCGGCCTGCGTGGCCGCTTTGCCCTGATTATGAACCTCAAAATACCGAAACAACTTAACTCTTTCGGAAACTTCGCCCAACTGGGTTAAAGGTCAATATCGCTTGTATTAAGATAAAGTGCCGCGTCCATCTGTATTTTCTTTCTAGAAAAATAATTTCCTTTATTTCCTACAGTAGCCTTCCTATACAACCCAGATTATTTCCATGATTATGACACACAACCTTAGCTACATAGTTGTTAGCGGGTAGCGTGCTACCTCTAGATCGCGGGGTTCCGGGTTCGATTCCCGACTGGGTTGCAGATTTCTTTCGCACGGGGGCTGGATGTTTCTGTTGCCCTCATCTTTTCATCTGATCATCACCGGCGAGCAAGTCGCCGAAATGGCGTCAAAAAGCGTGGTTTGTACCAGGCTGTCGAACTACCCCGGATGGGGTCTCGAGGCCAATAATGCCATATAGTCAATCTTTCAGTGACAATTGGGAAGGAAAAAGGAATCATTTTCTGACAGGTAACCCTGGTAACTGAGCCGAATTTAATTAGCGAAAAGGAGCAAATTTTGATCGTATCTTTGGTCTGCTAACGCTGATGAAAGTCCAAGTAGACTCTTTATTTACTTATTGTTCGCTTCGGGGTAGGTGGTCCTATGCTGCCTTCATACTTCGCCACGTTTGCTGCCATTCAGAGGCGAATAGTATCCACTCATTTTTTATGTTCCGTCTTTCCTGCACCTCTGACGGTTTTTGCCTTTCCCCTTGTCCGATAGTTCCCTCGCTCCGTACTGCCGTCCGCAGCTCCTTTGAACGACTCTAATGGTATTTTCAATTCTCGCATTACAACAACAGGCATTCACAACTTTGTGACCACCACTTGGGAAAAAAATTAACCTGCTACTATGAAACGCACAATCAGACCATTAGACCTGTTAATCACGGATTTCGATCAGTTTCAAGTATGTTATAGAGGGACGGGTCCTGAGTACCTGATTAGCGGTTTTTCATGTTAAGGCCCCCAGTTTCCGAGCAAATCGGTGAAGTTTTATCATTAGCTCCTATACCAGTAACGTTAAATGTATTTCAATTTAGCGAACGTATTGCAGGAAGGTTCATGCCTACTACGCTAGCAGTAAGGGTTCATACTCTGTCTGCATTTCTTTTTCGTGAATTCCATCTTATGGTATGTGTCATGCTAAATTATTGAGAAATAATCGTTTTCGCCTTAATAATTTCATTAACGAGTGAATCATTACAGCACATTTTCTTCAAATATGTTCGTAGTTCAAATTTCAAACATGAATGCAGATCCAACGAGCTCTCAACGATGGAAAAACTATTACGAGCTGTGGTAGGATTCCTGAGACAAACGAAAGTACTCAACCCTAATTTTTACCTCTATTAAATAATTAATGCCGATCACACAGGACGCCAGTACCAATCGGCGTCCATTGCGGAACAAGATCAGTCATTCCCTCAGAGCACATTAAACTTTAACTGAGCCAGAAATGTTATTCCCTTATGGTTCCTTAAGTATGCAGAAGCCCCAAATATTTGGAATTTTAACTACTAACCACAAACGGAATACACATTTTAAGAAAGCGTGTGTAATGTTAGCTTTATTAATGAAATTACGTCGGGGAAAATGACTATGTTTTAAAAATTTTGCATGACATATACTATTTAATGATATTATGTATTATGGAACTGAAGATTATGGGTAGAGTTTGAACCCTTACGGCCAGCCTGGTAGCCATGACCTTACATCATCACTACGTTCGCTCAGTTGAAATGTGTTTAACGTTAAGGATATAAAAGATACGCATAAAACTTCGATATCGATTTTCTCGGGAAGTAGGGGCCGTCGCATGAAAAGCTGCTAGTCAGGCACTGAAGACAGGTTCCTCCAGAACATACGTAAGACTGATCGAAATCGTGATTAACACGTCTGATGGTTCTTTATCAGTGATGGGGTATCAGTCATCCTTCAGAGTCTCCCTTCAGAGCGACAAATTAGATGCAACGATGGATGGCTTGGCGAAAATCTTGGACACAGAAGTCTGCATTTCGGCTGTTCATGGACCATTCCATCTCTGAAATCACCTCGTCTTTATTCTGAAAATACATGCCTCTCGGTGCTATGACGAGGGGAAACGTGCTTTGAGGCATAATTTGATAGCCCAGAGAAGCAGCCTGTCTGATTTATCTTTTGCAGTAATGTTTAGGGCGTTGTTGTGCAACAAATACACCTTCCAGAAACGCTATGTATTTTCAGCCTCCGGCAACTTCGTCAGGAGATTTCGGTAACATGCACCTGTGAGCGTTAGCTCCTTAAGAGGTCAATCTCTTAGAAAAACCCTCTAGCACTCTCTAAAGGCACTCAGCATTGCCCGCATCTCGTGGTCGTGCGGTAGCGTTCTCGCTTCCCACGCCCGGGTTCCCGGGTTCGATTCCCTGCGGGGTCAGGGATTTTCTCTGCCTCGTGATGGCTGGGTGTTGTGTGATGTCCTTAGGTTAGTTAGGTTTAAGTAGTTCTAAGTTCTAGGGGACTGATGACCATAGCAGTTAAGTCCCATAGTGCTCAGAGCCATTTGAGCCACTCAGCATTATTTTGCCACAACGATGGTTTTGGGCAATCCTCATTTTTCTGCTGCTTGCTTTGATCTTGTGTCTCGCGGTCTTAGTAACACACCCATCACTTTGCCACGTTGCGTAGGCAGCCAAAGAGGTCATACCTACCGGCCTGACTAAGTATCATCTTCCTAAACGAAAAGTTTCGTAATCTACGTTAGCCTTGATATTATCTTATTTGTGTTAACAACGGAAGTTCAGATTTAGGTATATCAGTGTTCGCTAAATCATCGATCGCAAACCGACGCCGTGTTATGTTTCTGGAAAAACATAAAGACTTCGAAAGAGACATGAATCGAGGCGGGCATGTTAAAAGTTTCGTCATCGCTTACAAAATGTGTGTGCGTGAATTTCTAAGGGACCAAACTGCTGAGGTTATCGGCCTCTAGACTTACACACTACTTGAACTAACCTAAATAACAACACACACACACACACACACACACACACACACACACACACACACCTGCCCGAGGGAGGACTCGAACCTCCGGCGGGAGGGGCCGCGCTATCCGTCACATGGCGCCTCTAACCGCGCGGCCAACGACGGCAGCAAATGAATACACACAAGCTCGAGTAAATCAAGTAAACAAGCTGAGTTCTTCCCAGTATTTACCTTAATCGATTTAGAGAAGCGCGGAAGACTTAAAACTGCGTGACTGGACTGGCATTTGACTCTCGCTATTCTTGGACGCTAGTGCGGTGTGCTGATCGCCGCATCACGTCAATAGGTATAACTGAGGGTCTCAGCTGAGTACTGAAAGCGGTACTTTTTCTCACTGAATATAAACACAATGTCGCTGTAAAGAAACTTCCTGACAGGTTAAGGCCTGATGAGTCTGGGCTCGAACACGAACCTTTGCCTTCCAGTGGCAACCACCAAAATAACATGCGCATGCCTGAAAAGTCCCAGCCGAAGATAAATTATTAAGAGCTGTGCGGGTGAGGCAGACCAGAGATCGAAAGAAAGAAAATAATGTTGATACAAAGATTTTAAATTGAGTGAAAATTGATCCAATTAGGTGAAGGACATCGTGTTTCAAAAGATCCTCCCTCCCTCTAGAAACACGAGACTGATGCAGTGACTGGGGTCTCACGCGAACTTCTAATAACACAAAATGACAAAAGCAGCACCAAGTAGCACGCCTTTTCCGGGAAACGTATTGCTCGAATTTTCAAGATATGGAGAGAATTCCGAGAACATTTCACAGCCAGTGACTTAATGTTATAGACAACGGCTGTTTCTCAAAGTGTACCGGACTCCGTCGATTTCATTTCAGAAGTTGTACAGCTCTTTTTCTAAATATTTTGATATGAGGCAATTATGGGCACCGGTGCTTCATCTAGGACAAACAATGGACAATATAGCATTTAGTTTATTTTCGTTCGAAAGAAAAATGTTTCGTGTTACCTGGCAAGAGGTTTGCACTAAGCAAAACTAGAGCACAAACTGTCTGGAAGTCATTCCGAATGTTATCGTAAATAGTGTCTTATAACGAAGGAGGAACTTTTCATGTTGTTGCCCGCATCTCGTGGTCGTGCGGTAGCGTTCTCGCTTCCCACGCCCGGGTTCCCGGGTTCGATTCCCGGCGGGGTCAGGGATTTTCTCTGCCTCGTGATGGCTGGGTGTTGTGTGCTGTCCTTAGGTTAGTTAGGTTTAAGTATTTCTAAGTTCTAGGGGACTGATGACCATAGATGTTAAGTCCCATAGTGCTCAGAGCCATTTTTTTTTCATGTTGTTAACGTGGTTGTTGTCGTTATTACCGTGTTCTTCAGTCCGAGGACTGGTTTGATGGAGCTCTCCACGCTAGTCCGCCATATGCAAGTCCCTGCATTTCTACGACGCTATAGCAACATAAATCCATTCTTACTTGCCTACTGTATTCCAGCCTTGCTCTCCGTCTACCACACTTCACCCCCCCCCACCACCACTACCACCCCCGCCACCGCCCACCTCCCACCTCCCCCCTCCTCCCTCCCCCCCCCCACACACACTTCACTCCAATGCCAGACTGATCATCCCTTGATATTTGTGGATGTATCTTCCTTTATCCAGGTCGTACAATTAACGTGTATTTCCACTGTTCGGTCTGGTACCTTCTCCTTACTTATTCATTCTGTCCATCTGATCTTCAGTACCCTTCTGTGTCATCACGTTTCTAAAGGTTCTATATCATTCTTGTCTGAACCCTTAATTGTCGATATTTCACTTCCGTTCAAGACGCTCCCTCCCTTCAGATAGCCGGCCGCGGTAGTCTCGCGGTTCTAGGCGCGCAGTCCGGAACCGTGGGACTGCTACGGTCGCAGGTTCGAATCCTGCCTCGGGCATGGATGTGTGTGATGTCCTTAGGTTAGTTAGGTTTAAGTAGTTCTAAGTTCTAGGGGACTGATAACCACAGCAGTTGAGTCCCATAGTGCTCAGAGCCCTTCAGATATTTATTTTCAGAAAATATTTCCTAGCATACAAATTTGTTTATTTTTAACGAATTCTCTTTTTCAGAAATGCTTTTCCTGCTATTGCTAGTCCGCATGTATTCTCTTTACGTGCGACATTATCAGTTATAGCAAAACTAATTTAATGCTTTTAATGTCTCATTGCTTCACTCAATTCCGTCAGCATCGCCAGATGTAATTCGAGTAAATTCCGATTCCACTGTTGTACTTCTGTTAATGGTCATTTTATAACATCATTTCATGACGCTATCCATTCCGTTTAACTGCTCTTCCAAGTCTCTTGTCGTTTCTGACTGAATTAAACAGTCGTCAGCAATTGTCAAAGTTTTAATTTCTTCTCTCTCAACTTAAATTCCCCTTCCGATTTTTCTTTTTCGTCATGGCGAATCTAATCCTTAACAAATATTTTTGCCACCCTCAGAAAACCCATCCTAGAAATTTCCACTGTAGACGAAGATTCGAATTAGGCTGTCCTATAAGAAGGATAACAGTTTGTTCTGGGTGACTTTTGGGCTCTTGCACTACCACGACGTACGATGTTTACGAGGAAATGATTCAGTCTGAGACTTGTCCCACCAATCAAGGGAGTATCGCTAGTGGCAAGAGCAGGAAACTCGGGTTCACTTTATCTGTCGCGCTGTTGCACACATTCGATACTGCAGGACGCGGTTCGACTGGTTTGCGAACACTGTATGTCATAACTTGTTGGTGGATGACGCTAACGACGCACGTAGAACACGACCCCTTTCGGCTTCACCTCGAAGATCCATGCATACTTTTCTGGAAGGAGAAGGCGCAATGGTCAGAGTCTCGGAATACGGAAAATCGGGCTTCCGTTCCTTGTCCGACAATCCTGCTCTAACTTTTCTGTGGTTTCCCTACATGTCTTGAAGCGAATGCAGATATGATTCCTTAAATGTACTCTGACAGAATTGATCCCCCATTGCTGCTAACTAAGCCATGATTCTGTGTCAAATCACGTGATCGCCTTTAAAAACTTAGTTTCTAACTTTTGTTCCTTTCCTACCTCTCTTGTAAGACCAACGGACGAGTTTACTGTGTTCGTCTGATGCAAAATAAAATTAATAACCTTAACAGGAATGGCTGGAAGGAGCATGTCTACCGGAAAACTGAGATTTCGTTTAACAATGAGGCCTCATTTCTTTGGCAGTCACTGAGAGGAATCCGCACTACCATACTACTTTTTTGTCTTAATCAGCTTAAGAGAGAGAGAGAAAGAGAGAGAGGTGTAGAGAGAGAGAGAGAGGGGGGGGGGGAGGAGAGAGAGAGACAGGGAGAATATATCTCTGGTGGAAGTGTAGGCTTCAGCGGCCATTCTCTGCTTTAGCAAAACTTTTCCAGGTGTATCATCACGTAATCATGTTATTGTATAGACCAATAGTTTTGCCGTTTTTGCAAGTGGCTTTCATGATGATGGTATTTTTGCGTTTGTTTATTCTTAATGACGAAGCATTCAGATACTCGGAAAAAGTTTTATTGAATATATTTCTTATTTTTCGTAGCGACTGTATCTTCCCTTTAGCTCTCCTGCATTGTTCACTAAACCATACGCAATCAGATATTTTATGCGGTTAACATGGGGCAAACTCCCATGACATAGAAGCTGGGGAAAGTAATTCCCCATATCTTTCACGCACCTCACGAGTTCCTCTGTACAAACTGACAAATGACGCAGAACCTAAGGGAAGGACGTTAAAACCCGACTGGAATTAAACACACATTACATTCCAGGTATCAAGAAGGCATTTTTCAACACCTTAAAACCAGTCAGTACTAAAGAACTTCCGCGCGTATTTGTCGTTTTCCAGAATGCAGAGGACTCGTCTGGCCGAATTAATAAAGGGCTGTCAAATAAAAAACAAGAGTGATGGAGACAAAGAAAGTAAACTGTTCTTGGTTACAAAAGTAATCGCCATAACTCTTAATACACTTATCCCACTGTGAGACGCGACGGCCGATGGCTTCATGGGAAAATGTTTGCGTTTGCCTACGGAATTATGATTGCACGCAGGCGTGCACCTCTTCTCCCGAAGCCAATCGACGGCCGCCAATGTCTTTCTTCGGAGATCCAAAAATACGGAAACCGCATGGGGAGATATCGGGACTGTATGAAGGATATGTAAGAGGCTACCCAGCGCAACTTCGGCAGAGTACCAGGGCCCACTTGCTGCCAAGGTTGCTTCGACTAAGCTGCAGAAGTTTTGCTGAAAAGCCCTTACACATCCTCCATCCAGTCCTGATATCTCTAACCCACGCCATTTCCATATTTTTGGAGCCCTGAATAAAAACACTCGTGGCCGCCGATTTGCCTGGCTGATGAGGTGTACGGTCGGGTGCACTAATGGTTCCGTAAGCAACGGTAAACATTTTTCCATGCAGGCATTAACTGTCTTGTCTCACACTGGGATAAATGTAAGAGTGAAATAATCATAATTTCACTTACTTTGTTTTCCATCTGTCTCGTTTTCACTTGATTGATCTCTCCCTTATGCAGGGTGTCTCTCATGCGCATTCTGTGTGGTGTTTTGATAGATATCTGCAGATCTCTCTGTCTCTTTCTCTCTCTCTCTCTCTCTCTCTCTCTTTTTTTTTTTTTTTTTTTGCAGCGTGTAGGTTCTTTTTTTTTTTTCGTGTAGGTGACGGCAGTACAAAGAATACTGATGATCAGGTCTTCCACGCGACACCCAGCATCTAAAAGTGCCGATTTATTATCCATGAGAAACAAAATGATTTTTTATGTTGAATTTTATATGCCCATTCGAAGGAATGGTCTCAAATTAGTGTGCATTAAGAGGGGAAGTAACAGCCTGGGAGTAACGAGTACTCCAGCAGCGACAACATCGCGCTGACTGCTACCGCCATGCAGGAGCGCGCTGCTCAGTTGATGTTGGAATACTGCTTGTTGGCTCTGAGCACTATGGGACTCAACTGCTGTGGTCATCAGTCCCCTAGAACTTAGAACTACTTAAAACCAACTAACCTAAGGACATCACACACACCCATGCCCGAGGCAGGATTCGAACCTGCGACCGTAGCAGTCAAACGGTTCCGGACTGTGCGCCTAGAACCGCGAGACCACCGCGGCCGGCGCTACTGCTTGTTCTTCATGTTTTACTGTACCTGTTAATTCATGTCGGTGAAACCAATATCACGCTAGACTAGTCTATGAGGGGTCTATTGAACGGGCACGTAAAATTCCGGTTCAAAAATAATATTGTTTTCGGGAAACAAACCGTCGCATTTCGTCGACGCTGGGCATCGTATGAAATACACGATGAGCAGGATCTGCTTGGGTTGCGTGCAGTTACACCTTGCAAAAACGAAACTGCAAATATCTACCGAAACACCGGAGAAAATGCTCCTGACGACAGATAGCAGAGACCCGGTGTACACTCGCTCTCCTCTATCTGAAGCGCAAGTTGCGGAATTCGTGTAAGGGTACTAGTGGACCATTGCTCGATGTTTTAGAAATCTGTGGAGTTCGTGTAGGCCCGCGAAGCTTCGACGAAAGTGTGTATGAAATCAAGTGAGCCGCCGGCCACTGTGGCCGAGCGGTTCTAGGCGCTTCAGTCCAGAATCGCGCTGCTGCTACGGTGGCAGGTTCGAATCCTGCCTCGGGCATGGATGTGTGCGATGTGCTTAGATTAGTTAGGTTTAAGTAGTTCTAAGTCTAGGGGACTGATGAACTCAGATGTTAAATGGCATAGTGCTTAGAGCCATTTGAACCAATCAAATGAGCCTACAGTAAATTGCTTATATTAAGAGTATTAATTGCGAATATGGACAACCATCCGCTGTAGAGTGGAATGGCGACAGTGAAAACTTGTGCCGGATCGGGACTCGTAAGCGGATTTCTCGCTTATCGCGAGCTGTCGCCTTACCATTTGGCTATCGGTGGACGACTCGGAACCAGATCCAAACTACCATATGTCGTCTACTATGAGTCCTACGTATATTCCCGTACTGTTGACACATTTTACTTGAAAATCGCTGGGTCGCTGTCGGGAGATAAATATATTACAGTGCCTGTATTATTCTAAATTACAATGCAAAGGTCATTTGGACATGCATGCGTGTATTTTTCTTCCCCAGGAACGTTTCACTCAGTACGCAGATTACAAGGTCTTCATTCAAATTATTATACTTCCTCCTTAAAAAGATAAAGGTATCGCTGTTCCATTTCTATAATTTTCTTCTGGGAACTTAGTACAATGTACAAGGGCTACGCAGAAATAAATAAGAATGCAATCCCCTGTAATGAAACGGGTATTAGGAGGAAAATTCCGATTACCGTGCTTTAATTGCGCCGAAAAATTCGCAACGGACGTCGGTTTCCTCCTGGAAGCAGACCGTATGGGCAGGCAGCTACCCTGGCTAGTGTTAGCTACCGCAGCGGTGCGAGCCCCGGGTAATGCGCAGAGTATCGTTAAACGAACAGCGCGGCGTGCACTCCGGAAAGCGCGCCGTTATCGAAACTTTAATAATAAGACAATAAAAAGAGGCGGCTGCCGGCCGCCCGTCCGGACCGAATATTGAATTAGCCCCGAGTTAATCGGATAACGCAGCGCGCCCGCACCAATTGAAAGCCGATTTTTGCGCAGGCGGTGTAGAGAGAGGCCCGAGGTGCGAGCGGAGCACGGCACGGCCAGCAGGCCTACGCACCCGTGCGTGGGAGTGCGTGCGACGAGGGCTCGGGTTTCGTGAGGATTAGGCCCGGTGCGTAGGTACCGAGCGCCGAAGCTGGCGGCCCCACTGTGTGTACATTGTGCCAGGAGAGGGCCGTGTTGTTTCGTTTGATTGTCGACGTTGCTTGGCAACCAGGTTTCACAAAGAAGATTTTTTTTTTTTTATTTGTCGGTCTTAGGATATGGCAATACAGCCAGTTTCAACTCACAGTGCAGACGTCAATCTTCTTTTTCTTCAACTATCGACGTAATTTAAAACATCAGTTTTATTCACATTAACTATAACAATTAAATAAGTACGAGGGTAGTCATTTAGTTTTAATTATCACCTCGAAAAAATAAATTTACGTAATTAATTTAATGTTCCTGGTACACACTGAAATCCCTGCACCACAGTACCGTAGAGCGCCCGCTAGAGGACCAAAACCAAAAGGCACTGCCCATCTCCACTTGGAAGAAGATAGTGTCCTCAAATCTTGCGCAGAATGACGTCAAAATCACGCGTCACTCGATAGGACTACTAAAGTCGTTAGCAATCGATCCAATAAGCCACGAGTGTCACTAGCTTCTGCTGTGTATGAGTGGACCATGAGGAATCGCGACGGGAAAAGCAGCTAAAGATTTGTGACAAGCGAGAATGCAACTGTCATTGTTGCTTATTTTACTCGCAGCGTTTAAATCTTCCAGTCTCGAACTGAACTGAAGTCACAAAATCGAAGAAACTTGTTCCGGAGAGAGTGCGCTCTTATATGTAAATAACATCGAATAGCACAGAATATATTTCTGGTACCATAGTAAGGAAGTCCTAAAATCTGTTACAATCGTAAAGACGAAAAGAAGTACGTAATTAGCACATAGCAGAACGCGAATCCACATCTTTCGACTCTGTAACTCCACGTCTCGACCCACAAGACCACGGCGGTGAACTCGTTCAGCTCTGAACCATACTGTCATTCATCTTAGGATCTCCTGTAGGCTTTTACCACCGATTTATCACTAATCGACATTTGATTACAACAAGTTGTCATTGCTTTGAAACAGCAACCTGTCAAAACATCGAAGCTATAATGCGAAAACAATGAAATACGTCGAAACCCAATATGGCGTCTCTGAATCTGTTCATACGTCACCTGCTATCATTTTTCGTGGTCGCAAAGAGTGACACGTCTTTTTGACATCACTTCTGCGGAAGATTAGAGTGGCACTAGCATCTCCCTTTCCGCTTTACTAGTGGACTACGACATTTTCTTTTGGCTACTGTAACGGCGCACTACGATAAAAAAATAAAAAATAATAATTAAGTAAACTCCAAGCTCTTAATTAAGACTTTATGACCAATCCTCGTACATCAATCACTTTACCAATGGGCTGCGTAATTCTGTGTTGGCTACTTTAGCAGCGTACTGCAGTACGGTGATATAACTAATTTTCACAACTGTATCGATATTCTTTGTTACGCTTTCTTGTTAAAATTTTGATTATTATTACAAAACGAATGAATTCTTGACTCCTTCATCACTCAGCCAAGATAACCTAGTATTGGCCAAAGGCTCCTGCCAGATGTTTCTACGTGTTTCTGACTTGGACAAAACAATCCATAGCGACAAAAACAGTTTGAAATTGCCCTTCCATCTAGTTTAAAAGCCTTTCTCAGTTCCTACCATCTTTCATTATATGCCTGTCTTAGTCCCAAGAATTTCTTTGAACCAGCTTTATTGACCGTCACTTGAACGATGAATTAGGTTTACGATATCATTCAGTATCGTTCTTCTTTGTAGGTACTTATGTGTTAACGTGATCTATCAGTGTCCTTAGAGCTAGATTCGTTTCACACTGTGATTTTTATTAGTTTAAAATCCCTAACATCTTTCCTGAACTTACTCCTTATCGATATTCGTTCACGACACTTGTGCAGCCGGCCGAAGTGGCCGTGCGGTTAAAGGCGCTGCAGTCTGGAACCGCAAGACCGCTACGGTCGCAGGTTCAAATCCTGCCTCGGGCATGGATGTTTGTGATGTCCTTAGGTTAGTTAGGTTTAACTAGTTCTAAGTTCTAGGGGACTAATGACCTCAGCAGCTGAGTCCCATAGTGCTCAGAGCCATTTGAACCATTTTTGAACACTTGTGCAAGGCCCCTTACAATCTGGCGACGTTAGTCTCTAGATTACGCCAAGCCTTGGTACTGTGGATGTCTTGGCTGACAGAATTGTGAAAATAGTAGTAATATTTTTTTACTTTTGGTTTCGCATAGAAATGAAATGTGGAACTCTGAGAGCTTTTAGCTATTCCACTAGATACAGGTAACGACTTTCATTAAGGCCGCTTAAAATTACGTGTACTTCGATTTAGAAGTAAAAGCATTCCAATGAAATGGAAAAGTCTGTCACATGAGGAATGAGCTAACAAAGCTGTTCTCTGTTCTAAGCGATTCTGCAGCTTTCTGAGCATCTTAATGTGAACCACATTTATTTAGCCGCTACTGTGCTAAAATTACCAAAATACAGGGTGTTACAAAAAGGTACGGCCAAACTTTCAGGAAACATTCCTCACACACAAAGAAAGAAAATATGTTATGTGGACACGTGTCCGGAAACGCTTACTTTCCATGTTAGAACTCATTTTATTACTTCTCTTCAAATCACATTAATCATGGAATGGAAACACACAGCAACAGAACGTACCAGCGTGACTTCAAACACTTTGTTACAGGAAATGTTCAAAATGTCCTCCATTAGCGGGGATACATGCATCCACCCTCCGTTGCATGGAATCCCTGATGCGCTGATGCAGCCCTGCAGAATGGCGTATTGTATCACAGCCGTCCACAATACGAGCACGAAGAGTCTCTACATTTGGTACCGGGGTTGCGTAGACAAGAGCTTTCAAATGCCCCCATAAATGAAAGTCAAGAGGGTTGAGGTCAGGAGAGCGTGGAGGCCATGGAATTGGTCCGCCTCTACCAATCCATCGGTCACCGAATCTGTTGTTGAGAAGCGTACAAACACTTCGACTGAAATGTGCAGGAGCTCCATCGCGCATGAACCTCATGTTATGTCGTACTTGTAAAGGCACATGTTCTAGCAGCACAGGTAGAGTATCCCGTATGAAATCACGATAACGTGCTCCATTGAGCGTAGGTGGACGAAACTAAAATGAGCTCTAACATGGAAATTAAGCGTTTCCTGACACATGTCCACATAACATCTTCTCTATATTTGTGTGTGAGGAATGTTTCCTGAAAGTTTGGCCGTACCTTTTTCTAACACCCTGTATAGGAATGATGTCTCACCTTAAGAACTTTTATTACAATTTTCGTAATTCGGTTTCCTTGTGAATTGCGTCGTTTCTCATTGCCAGGCCGAACATTCTTTGGTTTTAGGGCAGCGCCGAACTGCACAGAAAGGACTTGTTGACCTTGGCATCGAATTATCTTGAGCAGTGAAGATATTATGCTGTCACAAGATGATAACAGCCTCAGGGATGGCGATTGACTAACACGCAAGTAGAGCTCAGTGCGGAACCTGCTCTTCACTAAGGCTGCACAGCCTCGGGCGACTTGAGATACCGATCAATAGAAATTTCACTTAAAGCCAGACTGCCCTCTCAGGATTATGAACCATGACAGTTAACAACAGTCGGAGAGGTAGGCTTTAGAGATCACGTAGAATAACCGAGCAAGAAGGAAGTGTTACTAACGCGCTCACGTTTATCCACAAACGTAGGATTATTCCTCCCCAACATACGCCCAAATCCCATTTACTCCGCGGCAGCTTCGTTGATTGGCATCCGTGGCTGGTAGTTTGATGTTCACTTCTACCCTCGTCATCAGCACTGCGCTGCTAATGAGACTGGCTTCCGGCATTAGCACCATCTTGACGAGGCGCTGCACCATCAGAATTCACATGGTCCTGTCTGTCTCTGCACCTGCATGTTCCGGTGTGCTGTGCGGCTGTTGCACTGTGAAAAGAAATTTGCTGACGTTGCACTTGTGTGAAAGTTCGCATGGCTGTTCCCAGAGATTACTCCACCTAAAACATAGCACGAATAGCTTTTTTCACAAATAACAATTTGTTGATTACACGTTTCATTTGTAATAACAGCTGTAGCACAGCAGGTGTTCGTCTTATCTCCTGTAAAGTTGTGTTTATCTCGTAGCAAAACCTGTGTACGAGGCGTCTTCCTTACATGCAGTTTACGGTGTTCTAATACATGATCCACTTAAGAAGATTCGCAAATGAGTGTTCGCCTTTGCTTGATATCAGTAACTAATAACAATATTCCTAGAGATAGGATTGCATTAAACAACTTTTTTTTTTTAATTTCAGTGAGACGAGTAGCTAAGCTATACATAGCAAGCATGCATTTTTATCTTTCTCTTTTTTCTATATTTCTCTTTATCCCGTTGTCAAAATGCTGATATTTTTGCTGACTGCATATTTAGATTTGCGTACCGATGACACCAGTGATTAGATTCTTTCGAGTTTAAGTTTAAAAATGCTATGTAACAAAATATGAAGCCGTTCTGCGACCTTTTTTTAATTGACACCTGGAAGGTAACTTCACTCATTTGCGTTTTACCCTGGATATTGACCAAAGCACTCTGGTGTAGCCAGGTTCACATCTTACTTCAGCAATTCAGTTTGCCGGTGAGTCCTGTAAGTTACTTAAGGTGAATACTGAGTGACCTCACATGGAAACGTCACAGTAGATTCCCTTCCGCAGCTTTTCCCACATGAAACAATTAATATTCGTCATGGGCATAGAAATTCCTCCTTTTCTCCGTAATGAAATAACAGAAAAACTAATCATTTCTAACTTATTCCATATAATAATTTGTTTCACAAGAACCAGGTTTAAGCATAAATCTACCTCCAGATTCTTGTCTGCCTCTCTTATTAGTATGTATTAAGATATTTTCAGAACAGTACATTGCTTATAAATAATCTTTTTGCATTGTAACACGAATTATAGTTTGAGCTGAGAGATATTCGTTCATATTCCACGTTGTTGTGCACCGAACACGTCGTTGCAGTTCATGCAAACGAAGAGCAATAATGCTTTTTTTATGCGAAATTCTGCTAATGTTACAGCAGCGCAGTCTTGTTTGTGAGCCATTCTTACAGTGATTCCACGTATCTGTGTGTGGAAAACTTCATGTTACGCGAGGAGCGGCAATGTTTTTGTTTGTTATGGTACATGGCAGACTAAACGTCCAAGAGTTGCATGTTCTATCATCAGTTGATCCTGGAATTTTTTTCTCTCTTTTATGGATGTTTTTCACAATTGGCTATGATTTTTTAAAATCTAAAAACGCCAAGATAGTCCCTGGTTCGGAGTCCACGTTAAACCGTAAGTTTTCCTGTAACTGATAGTATAAGTCAGATCAAATTTACGAAGAAGACAAGGCCATACTACCACGGGTAGGACCATGCCTTGTACATCACTGAAACCAAACTTCGGATTGGGAACAGATTTAGTTTAGTTTATGGAGAATAAAGCAGAGAGTTCGGTAGTAGCGTTCACCGCCAGGCTGCGACTGAAACAGACATGTTCCGCCTCTGCTTTCGTTTCTCTAAATCTTCAGTTGATCTTCCATGTCACCCGTCAGGTATAGAGCCTGGACACCTAGAGCTTAAAGATATGCGATATAATAAACACTAGTAACATCTGGAAATGGGACTTGACCATAAACTAGCTGTTGGAAAATTCAAATTTTTGTTATTGAGACAATACGAGTTGTGTTATCCCAATAGGTAATTTCAAACGGATTTTTTCCTTCATTTGTTGGAATTATCTGCGACCACTCGTAAATGATTAATGTTTACAACTGACTAAACTATATATAATCACACTCTTCGCATTAGCCATCCTTCAACGGGTTAAATAGAGTGTTTTAATGTATGCTTGT
The DNA here is from genome assembly GCF_023898315.1 of Schistocerca nitens. Classification (NCBI taxonomy): domain Eukaryota; kingdom Metazoa; phylum Arthropoda; class Insecta; order Orthoptera; family Acrididae; genus Schistocerca; species Schistocerca nitens. The sequence goes on from NC_064622.1 coordinate 170,063,038, forward strand.
ATCACAGTACTATAGATATATATTAATCTGAGCATTAGATGGTCTTGCAGTCATATATGTAGTTCGAGTTATGTGCTAGTGCAGTTTCAGTGGCTTTAGTGTATGTTTTACAGTTAATTACTCGCAACTTTGGATATGTAATGTGGTGTCTTATCTAGTTAAGCGAACGGCTACACTTTTTTCTTTATTATTCTCGTGCTCTTCGCATGTACGAGTTATTTAATACATTTTATTTTCTCATTTTCACTACTACTTCGTAGGAGTTATAAGGTGAATATGATTTTCTGCCATGGTTTAGCAATTGGGAGCATCGCTAAACCATGTACGCAAGGAACACTCACGTCGATTACCTGTCAGACCAGGTTGTCTCTATGTAAAACTCGTACCTGGAAACTGAAAAGTCACGGGATAAAATTCCGGTCGGAATACGAAAAATGTTCAGTTTGCCCTTAATCTGCCCTTAACCTCTCAACGGTTTGAGAAGTCGCTATGAACGACACCTGATTCGGGTTCCACATTGAACTGTAAGTCTCTTTTGCCCTGTTGGGTAAGAGGAATAGATTTGGAATACATAAGTCGCCAAAGTGGTGTCCAATTGAAACGCTTGCACATGGCCATTGAGCCATACGAAATTATTATTATTATCTAACAGGCTGTTCGGCCGGCTTTGCCAGCGTCTTAGGAACACATGTTCTCTGCAACCCCAACAGCTTAACAGTGGAAAGCCTTCCTAAATCTGCACACCCGAGACGGAGGGGTGTGTGCTGTATGCAGTGGACGAAACTAGTGGAACCAGTGTATGACATCAGTAGCTGCGGAATGCGTCAGTTATCTTCTTATTTGGATGGTTGATAATTCGTGAACAGTTGCTGTACTTCATAGAGTGTGCAATTCCTTGCGCATAACAAGAGAGGGATGAATTGCTATGGATGGAACTTACATTACACGCCTCCCTTGAACGAGTGTTATCAGTAGACATCGCCTACTCGTACTACTTCTCAGAACGTATGCCTTTCGTAACAACGGTAGTGGAAACAGTTTGGTTTGTGGTAAACGATAAAGATTTACCAGTGGCCGGCGATAACTTCTAGAAACAAAGGAATACGTGTGCATATATACATAGGGCCTTCAGAAAGTAATTTACATACGTCGTCCCACGCTAAGAAAAAAATGGTTCAAATAGCTCTGAGCACTATGGGACTTAACATCTGAGGTCATCAGTCCCCTAGAACTTAGAACTACTTAAACCTAACTAACCTAAGGACATTACACACATCCATGCCCGAGGCAGGATTCGAACTTGCGACCGTAGCGGTCGCGCGGTTCCAGACTGTAGCGTCTAAAACCGCTTGGCCACACGGCCGGCCCACGCTAAGACCACAGCGAAACAAGAGTGGCTCATTGTTAGAAGAGAGTATACGTTCCGGGTTTCCTGCAGACACATTACTGCTGGGGCGAGTGTAACAGGTACATCACATTGTGCGACTGAAATGGCGCAGTGGCTAGAAACGACTTCCGAAGTTGACGTGCATGGGACGTAGATTCTTGCAGTCAAAACGTACAAACTGCACACAGATTCGCTGTGAAATTGTGGCGATGTATAGACCAAATGCAGTGTCGCGACCAGCCGTAATGAAACGGTGCCCATAATTTGACCAGGATCGCACAGGCGTGGATTGTGCTGATCTCGGGGGGGGGGGGGGGGGGGGGGGAAGATATTTTTCACCGATGAGGACGTTCATTATCGAATGGCCCCGTGACCAGGGAGCGCATTTTTATCGAGGAACTGAGCGATTGGTAGTCGTTCCTTTTGTCGTTTACAGAGACACAGTGAATGTGGTGAAAGGTTGTGTCATTTATCTGAGTCAGTTTGAAGTGTAGAGCAGCATTCAGTAAAAGTTACATGGCCTGGCATAATGCATGTCATGTATTTTGAAGTCCTATCGTGTACACTGCGTAGTATTACTGAACGTTCTGTACTTGAGTCAGACGGTAAACTATTTACCGCATGGGTACCGAACTTCATGAGAATGATGTCGATACTGTGCGCTGCAGGATTCTCGTTGCGTGTAGTGTTAGTGTCATGAGGCTCCTTTAGCAGCAGGTAGTGCGCCGACGTAGGATTGAAACAGGGTTGAAAAAAAGTGTCAGAGCGCATTACTGTCTTAGAGAACGTTTAACCACCCTGATACGTGTTACAAACCGGACACAATGGGAAGGACCAAGCCCCTTTGCTTTTTTCTTTTATCACTCGTTTATTACATCAGAGAAATACACATTTTAAGACAAAATTTAACTACATGAAATATTGCTCCCAGTAAAGGTTAACATAAGCAGTGACAAAACTTAGTTGTCTTAAGGGTTTCTGCTGGCAACAGATTTTAAGGAGGCAATGTAAGGTTTATATCAATTTAGCTCAAACACGTAGCTAGTGATTGAATCACGACACAGACACTTCAACAATTTCGGTAACAAATAAATAGCGTGAATTTGTACTCACAGTAACCAACTAATCAATAGCCTTGCCATTGAATAAGTAGTAGGCCATTTTGAACGAATTAGCAACAGCCCGCAACTAGGGGAGTTAATACCAACAGTCTTTAAATGTCTTGCTCCCCATTAAATAAATTAACTTACAGTAATTACATGAATAACAAATGAAACGCACTACGCTCCACTCAAACTCTTCAGTGGGAGCCAAGCCAAAATGAAGATTCCATTAACTGACTAACACTGAAGTCACACTAAAGCTCATCTCTGTGTGCCCAGACACACATGGGGCAAACTTATACAAGACAAGATTTTGAAGGGAGCACATCAGTAAAACCGGTGGTGGAGCTAACGCGTTCCACTGAAAATTAAGTTACTAGACCGGGGCACAAGGTGGTATACAATGGTATTGCCTTAGTGCTATACTGCGTTCCAAAATATTAATTCAAATGGCCAATTCAACATTAAGTACACATAAGCCAGCATTAATTAACGAGGAGTGACACCAGGTCGCTCGAAGGGATGACAACACTTAATTGAAAAGACAAATGCCGGAAGCGGTAGTAACATCAAACACCTTCTCCGAGTTTTAACCAGGAGACACTTCCCGCTATACAAGTAAACATTTAACCAAGCACAAGGAAGGAGCCCCAAAGAGAAAATTCAAATAAAACCCCCAAAAGATTATAAAGGACAGGGAACCCCAACTATTTAAATTTAAAAGAATTAGCTCTCCCCAAAGGCAGTGTAAACGCGAAGGCCACACTTAAGAGGCCACCAAAATTGGATACAAAAGTTCTTATATATTTGCTACTTCTCTTTAAAGAAAGACAAGGCTGCTTAACTTCTGCTGGCTTCTGCTGGACGTCCAGTATGAGATACACCAGGCAGCAACCCAAGCTAGGCGGTCGCAAGGCACGGCGAGCAAAATCAGAAGAGCAGACAGGCAGGCAGCCAACACATATCCTCCATGCTGAACCGGCAGGCCGCACAACCAACTCCACATATACGTGGTTGCCTCCACCTCGTACCTCGCGGCGTCTCAGCAGATAGCCCGAGCAAACGTCACCTGCCACTCGCCCCGCAAATGCGGTAAACAACAAGGCAAGCAAAGATAAGAAACATCGAAGGATCGATAATGGACATCCAAGAGACTGGCGCGCCAGTAACGAGCGCCACGGCTCACACCCTGTATATGCTCGTTGTCTTTAATAGGGATGTCCTTCGCAGCAACTGTTGTAGTAGCAGGTTAGCCTAATACATATAATGCATATTACTGTAGAAGTTATTCTGGCGGCGTAATGATAACAAATCGATGTTGTGCCTTTTTGATCGTGGTTTCAAAGTGTTTCATTACGAATGTTAAACTCGTAATTGATGAGGACACGAAGTTCGGAAGACGCACGGAATGTTTTGAGAGGCCTCGCCCCGGTAACAAGTTCGTCGTAACAGGTGGGCCAGAATTAACATTCAATCGAATACACCGTGCGTGCCTCGCGAAGCACGAAATTGAGTACACGCCGCGACAGACAGCAAAAGAAATCGGCGAAAAATCGGCGGGCCCACCTGCCCGGCGTCGCAAGCGAGCAGAACAGATGGGCAGGCCCGCCTCCTCTGACCTCGCCCGTGGGTATGCGGTGTACACACAAGAGACGCCCTGCGATTACTCGGCACGCGAATGCGGCCGAGCGGCGGGCGGTCAGCGTGTTTAATTGCGGGCGTGTCGCTTTTTGCTACACGTCAGCGTCTTCATCCGCTGGTGGGCGCCCTCAGCACGGCGGTACGAGATCGGTGGCCTTGTCTCGGCCGGCCGCAAGGGGCTTGCGGCCGTGTTTGCCGCAGTGTGGCTAGTAGCCGCCGACATCACAAGGTGGCGGTACTTCCAGTTTGCAAACATAGAGTATGACCGCAACTGCGAGGCGCTGTCAAAGGAGGACAGGAGATTATACTTACAAGGGAACCTCCCCATCGCACCCCCCTCAGATTTAGTTATAAGTTGGCACAGTGGATAGGCCTTGAAACACTGAACACAGATCAATCGAGAAAACAGGAAGAAGTTGTATGGAACTATGAAAAAATAAGCAAAATGTACAAACTGAGTAGTCCATGCGCAATATAAGCAATGTCAAGGATATTACGAGTTCAATAGTGCAGTGGTCCCGTGGTTAGCGTGAGCAGCTGTGGAATGGGAGGTCCTTTGTTCAAATCTTCCCTCAAGTGAAAAATTTATTTTCGCAAAGTTATGATCTGTCCGTTCGTTCATTGATGTCTCTCTTCACTGTAATAAGTTTAGTGTCTGTGTTTTGCGTCCGCACCGCAAAACCGTGCGATTAATAGACGAAAGGACGTGCCTCTCCAATGGGAACCGAAAACTTTTGATCGCAAGGTCATAGGTCAACCGATTCCTCCACAGGAAAACACGTCTGATATATTCTATACGGACTGGTGACGGCATGTGCGTCACATGACAGGAATATGTTGTCGACCCACCTAACTTGTGCAATTGGCCAATGGGTAAAAAGATTCTACTACCTCGCCCGATTTAGGTTTTCTTGTGGATGTGATAATCACTCCCAAAAAAGTGATGAAAACATAAGAGTTTGTCACACAAACTAAAAATAAAAAAAATAAATTTTTCACTCGAGATAAGATTTGAACTAACGTCCTCCCGTTCCACAGCCGCTCAGGCTAACCACGGGACCACTGCACTACTCAGCTGATACTGTCCTTGATATTGCTTATGTTGCATATGGACTACTCAGTTTTTAGATTTTGCTTATTTTTTCATAGTTCTACACAACTTCTTCCTGTCTTCTCGATTGATCTGTGTTCAGTTTTTCGAGGCCTATCCACTGTGCCAACTTATAACTAAATCTGAGGGGGGTGCGATGGGGAGGTTCTCTTGTTAGAGATATACCGGGTGATTAAAAAGTCAGTATAAATTTGAAAACTTAATAAACCACGGAATAATGTAGATAGAGAGGTAAAAATTGACATACATGCTTGGAATGACATGAGGTTTTATTAGAACAAGAAAAAAAAACAAAGTTCACAAAATGTCTGACAGATGGCGCTGGACAGCAAAACGTCAGTAACTGCTACCGTGACGGGTGAGAGGTACGCCGATATGTTACAGAATCGCATCATCCCCAGCCTGGCCGATAAACACCTGCTGGAACGTACGATGTTTATGCAGGATGGCGCTCTGCCCGATATTGCTAGACGAGTGAAAGATCTCTCGCGCGCGTCGTTTGGTGATGATCGTGTGCTCAGCCGCCACTTTCGTCATGCTTGGCCTCCCAGGTCCCCAGTCCGTGCGATTATTGGCTTTGGGGTTACCTGTAGTCGCAAGTGTATCGTGATCGACCGACATCTCTAGGGATGCTAAAAGACAACATCCGACGCCAATGCCTCACCATAACTCTGGACATGCTTTACAGTGCCGTTCACAACATTATTCCTCGACTACAGCTATTGTTGAGTAATGATGGTGGACATATTGAGCATTTCCTGTAAAGAACATCATCTTTGCTTTGTCTTACTTTGTTACGCTAATTATTGCTGTTCTGATCAGATGAAGCGCCATCTGTCGGACATTTTTGAACTTTTGTATTTTTTTGTGGTCTAATAAAACCCCATGTCATTCCAAGCATGTGTGTCAATTTGTACCTCTCTATCTACATTATTCCGTGATTTATTCAGTTTTCAAATTTATACTGACTTTTTGATCACCCGGTACTACAAGCGATACCACCCTCAAACCCGTACAAACGATTCAGAACTGCTGTGCTTTTATGTAACCAAAGCAGTTACTTCTGATGCAAGTATCGTTTACATGCACCATCTTAATATATATAATTACTGTCGTTATATAGTACTCAATAGAACGTTCTTCATCGTGCTAAAAGGAAAAAGTTTTCTGATATTATAGATAAACGCGAAAGTTGAATAACAGAATTTAAAAAAAATCGACGAAACACTGAAGCGTCATTTGATATATTTTGGTTTTGCGTTTTATTTATTGGCCTTTTCGTTGAGGAAATTGCGTTTTCTAACAGTATATGGTAAATCTGCGTTGTTTTCTTTACTTTTACTACAACATCCATTTGCTTCATATTAAACATCAACAATTTTCGAATAAAATCTGAACTAAAATTTGGTAAGTTCAATTTCGTTGTAAATATTGTTTATTTTGAAATAATACAGGAGGATAACAATGTGGAATAAAAAAGTTGCGCATATTACCTGGTCCTTTACATATTCCCACTCAGTTTCTAGACTGTTTACCGCGTCTTGTTTTTAGGGGAGTCTAGTAATACGCTGATGGCAAACGTAAAGAAAGAGATTGATATGAGGTAACGCCCATTAGGTATGTAACACACTTAATGTACGTGTAATGCGGGTACGACCTTAACTGACCAAAGCTACTAAGGAAGCTACCGTCGTCTACGCTTAGTTTTGGTTGTATACGGTAGCCTACGGTAGCTTTACAATTCTACTCCGAGCCCCTACGAGCGCTGGGATCAGAGACCCCTACTAGGAACTGGCCACAGATACGATCAGGGAAGCCATCAGACCCGATACACAAGAGCTGGTAGCCCAATGTGGAATCTCTTAGGTCCACCACTGGTCAGCTGGACTACGTTGGATCTGTCGCCTATGAATGTTGGCATAGGGTTACGGTGACAAGTGCGGTCATTAAACAACCATTCCAGTAGGGCTAAAGAACTACGAGCCTAGCGGTCTTCTAAAGCACGAAAATAAAAAACAGTACTACCCCTGCATATTCCACATCCCGGAAGTCCGGCCACACAGTGTCAGCGGTTCTGGGGGATCAAAAAAAGAAAGAAAGAGGGAGAGGCCTGCGCTGATGATAGTACTGACATTGAGGATGCTAGCCAGTGCCGATGCGCACTATTATTAACCATTTGGGACGGAGTGCCAGCACATTGCCTTGAATATGCAGTTTCCCTTCAGAGGTAGATCCATTGTTGACATCTGAAAGAGCTGACGATGGCGGCTTCGCAATCTTCCTGATCTTTCAGCACAGTTACACGTTCATCCTGTTTCCGTCGTACCGGCCGCTAGCTTAAGTATAAATCACTCTTATTTCATTTACCAGCTGCCACAAAGATATACGAAATCTGTTGTAGTATAGTCCACCAATTGCAATCTTCGCTTCATGATCTGTCTCCTATTTGTGTATCATAGGCCTCATAATTAATGTTCAGTATAAAATCAGAAATGCTATAAATTTGTCTCTTAGAAATGCTTGTAAGTACACAGTGCAGTGCTTATTAGATTGAGAAATGTTGCTAGTTAAGTTCATTTAACATTATGCTGACTTAACATACATTCAATAAAATAACTATGTGGCTAATCTTTGACAGTACTTAGTTAGTTACATGTTCCATAATTAATTTGAACGATTCTTCTTGCGGAACGAGTGAATTTGTAGGATACGTGTATGTGATTTGCGTCCAAATTACTGAACATATTATTTTTTGTCGTCATGCTCATGCAACTGTAAACCAAGTGCTTTTTTGAGTCTAGCCCATAAGACTTGATTTTAGGTTATATTTAAAATTTCCTTTGGTAACTGTCAGACATTTTATAGTATTGGCTAAAGGATCAAAAAGTTTTGTTACTGCATCTTGAATTACTTTTGAGTAACTGCAAGATGCAAAAACTTGCAATAGAACTTCATTGAATATCTCATTGTTGAGGAAGTATTCTGCAGAGAACTTCATAAAATCCGTTTTAATAATGAAGACTATGCCAGACTATGATCCACTTGAAAGTATTCGGGGTCGTCTCTTACGTTTTTAGCCTGTGGAACGTGAAATATAAGGTCCGATTTCAGCTATGAGAATCAGCCTAGGCGCAAGCCTACCGTCAGAGGTCTAGCGAACAGTCGTACAGTGTCTCAAAATCCGCAGATGCGGATAAAATACTCGTGGGTGCAGATAAGAGATAAGCGGATTCGAACAGAAATTTCTTGTCCATGCAGACATCTAGTTGTAGTTTAAGAACTAGTCGACGTTGAGGTCATTAAAAATGGAAGGCTAGCTCATATAGTGTTGCTGAAGTAAATCGGAGACAAATTTATCCAAGGAATCACCCCAGTATTCACTGGCGGAAAAATCACCGCAAGTCTGAACCAGTATGGCCGCACAAGCATTCCAATCCTGTTCTTTTCGAAAATGAGTTCGGCGTCTCTACGATTTCCCCAACGCCTTCGGGCCTTGTAGAAACAGCAGTGCCAGTATTCACCTAAGCGACGTCGCGGAAAAGCAGAGTGGTTTTAAGAGCCTCAGTCACTGTGATTCCTCCCACGGTAGACTGCGGCTACTCTTCTACGCGCTAAATATTTGACTCTAGTGAGCAGTTCTCCCTCTTCTGGGGGCGTATTGTAGGGTCCACAACTTCAACCATCCACTTTTCTGCTCGTCAATCGACTTTTATGCGTGCTAGTGCCATGATATCTGCGGTCTACCTGTGCAACTTTATCTACAGTAAAAGTGAAATCCACTATCAGGCTGAGAGACACGCGATTCAGATGGACTCGATAGACCGTCATAAAAAAATAACGCATCATCATCTGCACGGATACATCATAGAACACCGACGTGAAAAGGAATCCGGTTAGTGACCTCACTCGTTGCTGCTAATGTCACTCTTCCTATCTGGAGTCGCTATTTCTCCAAATTTCTTCTTAGAAGTCCTCAAGTGGCCGGACTCCTAGTGAGGGAAATCCTTTTCCGTATCGGGAATCGAACCCAGTTTCACTGTAAGGCGGTCAAACAAGCACTCAGCTCAGTGGCAGTCGACTTGTGCAACCACCGGACACCATATTTTCTTCTATGCATTGCGCGAGGTAAACAAAGCTATTTTCAGAGCTTTAATGATACCTATTAGCTCTAGTTACGTTCACTCTTATCTCAATGCCTTCGTTCTCCGTATCAGCATTTTCAGCTACGCTACCAACTTTCCTACATAAAATGACGTTTAAAAAGCCGTATTTACGGTGAAAATTTAGGGAATTCAGGGTTGTCCCTCTATTTACAACTTACTCAAATTGTCAATACAGCCCCAGATTTTGTAAATCATACTGTTAAGCTTCTAATTACACGCCAGCGATACCTAGGGTAGCAGACAACGTACAACAAGCATGGTTATCACTTAAATATAGTTTTAAAGCAATTCCGACATTGAAATCTTCTAGCAGATTAAAACTGTATGCTAGGCCGAGACACGAACTCGGGACCTTTTGCCTTTCGCGCGTAATTGCTCTCCCAACTGAGCTACTACTCAAGCACGACTCACGCCCCGTCCTCACAGCTTTAATTCCGCCACTACCACGCCTCCTACCTTCCAAACTTTACACAATTCTTGGGGTTTGTCAAGCTTCAGTCCTCGAACTCCTAGCCGGCCTTAGTGGCCGAGCGGTTCAGGCGCTACAGTCTGGAGCTGCGCGACCGCTACGGTCGCAGGTTCGAATCCTGCCTCGGGCATGGATGTGTGTGTTGTCCTTAGGTTAGTTAGGTTTAAGTAGTTCTAAGTTCTAGGGGACTGATGACCTCAGCAGTTAAGTCCCATAGTGCTCAGAGCCATTTGAACCATTTTTGAACCTCGAACTCCACTTTCCTAATGCAGCACTAGAGCATACTTGTAACAATCTTCGTCGCTCTGTAACATCATTTCTCTACCACAACCCCATTACCGTCAGTATATTAACATCGTCTCTTCCTTACTCGAGAAAAAAATCGTCTCATCATTTTGGTGGAGCTGCGTGAATCTGTCTTCGTGTCTTCTTGTCATCCATAATAATTTATTCGAGACCTAACGTTTATCTCAATTCAGTCGCTCAGCTGCCTAAATTTTCTTTCGGTGACCAATGTCTGAACTTAAGGCAAGGTTCAGTAATTTACATGTTTCAGTATTTTAAACCTATGTTTTCCGTTAGTATCAGATCCGCCGCGTTATTTCAACTGATTTGAAAAGATTGTGTCCTAGCATTGTATAACGACATCTTACGTATAGCCTTATTTATTTCTGTCCAGCGTCCGTCTCATTCTGACCGATTTCTTTGGTCACCTTGCATGTTCCAAGTTCTAAACAGTGTTGCTAATTCTCCCATATTCCTAGCAGTTTCCCACTGACGTTGTACAACTGACCGTTTCCTCATAAAACACTTAGAAATTCTGTTTACATAACGTTTTGCGTCGTTTCCATATTGAGGCACTAGACCGAGCGAGGTGGCGCAGTGGTTAGCACACTGGACTCGCATTCGGGAGGACGACGGTTCAATCCCGTCTCCGGCCATCCTGATTTAGGTTTTCCGTGATTTCCCTAAATCATTTCAGGCAAATGCCGGGATGGTTCCTTTGAAAGGGCACTGCCGATTTCCTTCCCAATCCTTCCCTAACCCGAGCTTGCGCTCCGTCTCTAATGACCTCGTTGTCGACGGGACGTTAAACACTAACCACCACCTTGAGGCACTAGAGCATGCCTAGGTGGCCTACAACGTAAAGTGTAACAAAATCGTAACGCCTATTAGCTGTGCAAGTGGGAATTAAAAGAACGCTATGTCAGACAATTGTCAAACCTCTGGAAAACTTTACGGTGTCTTGAAAATGACTGATAACTGTCAGGAATAAATATCAGTGTTAGCGAAGGCCTAACATATATTTCATGCTTCCAGAGAACTGTTTACTTAAGCGTTTGCATGCTGAAAGTTTTATATGGTGAGATTTGCTACATTTTCTTATTAATCGACAATAAACCCCAATCATAAAGTTAAAAAAGAAAACGAATCATGAAATTTATCACATTGATGTGGAGGGACGAAGTTCAAGAAATTTTGCTCTTTATGTACTTTGACTATAGGATATATTTGTGCCATTCGGCGCTCAACGGCACGATCCAAATTGCTATATCTGCTTTTCAGATCTGGGCGTTAACATAATACGAGCCCTACAGATTGTATATAGCGATGTCGATTGATATCACGAAAAGGATGCATGGTTGATTCCCTCTCCGACCCATGTTCTCAGTTCAATATAATATCCTCTTACCTAAGAAATTTTTTATCGTGAGAAGAGTATCATTTCATTGTAGTCACGATATCATGCATATTGCCTAAAATGTCACTCACAACATAATTCTTAAGTTAGTGGCTTCTAATATCTGAAAAAACAGACGAATACTTAAAAAACTACAACATCATTTAGTCTCATAACCTTTGTAACCATCAAAGTACTTGGCTGAATGAAGATTTTTGCTATACCGTCTGTCAGACATCGATGCTCCCTGTTGAATACCTACGTTTACCTGTAGTGCTAATCGGCTTCTGCCGATCCTGAAGCTGAACTGTCAGGTTGTCCACAAGAGTAATCTCAGATGCTGTATGTGACAGTTTGTTTAGGGTGATCGTGACCAAGTTATCTAAACGCGAAATAATCATCAGAAAACAGTATGAAATGAGTTAGAACACCAGGAAAGGTGGCCTATATGGTAAAGTGTAGCAAAATCGTGCGTCTATTAGCTGTGCTGTGCTGTGCTAAAAGAGCGCCATGTCAGACAATTGTCAAAACTACCTGCGTCTTTAACTCTAAAAGAACCCTTTGTGCACAAATTAAAGCTTCCAGCCTGTTTTGTGTTCTTGTTCCTTCTGATTATGAGTTCAGCCTGTTCATCTATACGAAATCACAAAATGCATGAGAAAATCCGTTGAAGTGTGATGAACAACCTCTGTGTGATGCTAATACAGGTGTTTGGTGCAGAACTCCCGGACCACTTGAATTTTTACCACCCTGTCCAAAAGCACATATATTCTGCAAAGAAATTAACAAGTATTAGAAATTTTTCTGAGACAGTCTCATCCTGTGAATGCAAATATTTACTTTCATCTAGGATAAGGGGGCTGTTGGGAAACAAAAAAAAATCGAAAGAAATAACAAAAAAAAATTCGTTTAATTGGTGTTAAAACTTGGATGGCAGTTTATCCTTGAACAGTAATATTTTACGGTATTGCCTTCTAGTCGCTTCTATTTTCGTCCCTTTTTTTCTTTTTTTCTTTTTTTTAAACTTTTGGTGGAAGCTAGTAATATTTAAATCAGGAAGACTGAACTTCGATTCGAACGTAGCATCTTCTTACTGCGAATGCTGACACCTCCTCGCCTGCTAATTCTATTTGTCATAATAACAAACTTGAACTCTTTTTTACTGGACACTAAATCTCAAACATTACCGTTTAATTTCGCACCATTATGCACTTCTTTGTCCTCCATATGTACCTCGCACGTGTTGAGAAAACGCTGTAATTAATTCTCTGCACTTCCAGCTTGTGTTCCAGTTTTGACAGCAACGGGCGTTCTAATAGATTGCGGCCGGTATGCAAATACAAGTGGCTGCACTTGTTCCTGCTGTCGACGAAAAAAAAGCGCAGAAACGCAATTTCCCGAGTATCTCATTTATCTTTGGTAATAGCTGATAGTGGAGACGATCTTCTGTGTTGGGAATAGACGCCTGCTAAGTTATGGCACAGTTTGCAGCCATTCCGTTACTCCGCTCGTGAATAATAGATAGGTGCACGCGGGTGCAACCGTACGCGCCGTCTGTTGCTCTCCGTCAAGCCACGTTTGTCCTCCCCAAGACGTCCGGATCGTTCTTCAAGGGCGGAACTGGGAAACTGCTGCCAGCTACGCTAACGTGCACAAAAATGTAAACAGGTTTAACGGCTACTATCTCGTAAAAATACACATTTCCCCCATGGGTGCTAGCCAACTAGTAACTTTCGCTACATGCAGCATACTCTGACATGTTTTTCTATTTTTTTTTAAAGGAAAAAACGGGCAAAGAATAATCACTCATAAATGTGCGAAGACAAAGTCGAATTCCTAATTTTATGCCTTCGATAGCATAGTAAAAACGTTTCACTTACATCTGCTTCAGTTTTGATCCCGCTGAATCCTATTAAGAAGAATTAGCGTTCCTGCATCATTGTCTGTGGTATTTAGTCAGCTGCATCTTTAGAATTTCAGATGGATGATGAACTCCTAAGTTCCGTCTCACGTTCTCCATTCGAGACTTCAGTTAACAACATTGTGGCAGAACTTCTTTTGTCTTTAGCCAGGCAGGTTTCGGTACTGTTGTAGCAAACTGGGGAAGTCTTTTTCTCTTTGTTCTGTAATAACGTTAATGTTTATTATTAGTGCTACATTGTTTGGTTTTATAACTGAGTATTTAGTTAATTGTTCTTGTTTAATTATACATTGTATGGTATGGTGAAAATGTTGACAGATTTGCAATTTGAACGTGCATAACTGTAGTACATCATCTCAAATAAAAATATACCTTTTTCTTTTTTTAGCAAGGACACTTGGTAGATAGTATTCTCTGGCCATTCGCTAATCTGCAGCTTCTTCACCCACAGCATTATGACATGCTAGGTAACATCAGTTAGAAATAACCGAAAATGTGTATTGGAATAGGCCAATATTTCTAACACAAATTATGATATAATAAACACAAACCCATTTTCAGTGCCAAACAGCAGCGAAACATTTATTTACGAAGATTAAACAAAACCGATGTTTTGCATAAGGCAAACTCTGTTTGTAAAAACATTGATATACGAATGTTGAAAAAGCATCAAATATATCTCTTTCTGCGTAAATTAATCTGCCACTGTAACTTGAGGCTTTGAAACCAGATCTCTTTATTTTTTTTACCGAAAATAGTTGCAAAGGGAAAAAAGTGCTTTCTCATGTATCTGACTGTCAACGTGGTGGACGACCTATTTAAGTCACTTACCAATGGCGTCTGCGATTTGCGAAGTCGGATCCACACCTCAATGTAAGAAATAAAATTATGTAAGAATGTGTTAAAAGCAAAAAATTCCTGCAGCAGTATGAGATAACCGCTACCGGGATTTCTAAAATACCTGTTCGTTCCATACGCACGAGTTATGGCACATTTGCATTTTAAATCTAAGGATTTTCTGTGCAATATTAGCTTTCAGAAGCATTTAATACGATTCTCCGAGCTTTCTCTTTCGCCCTTAAACATCCATACATTGGAGGAACAGCCGCTAACATTGCAGGCTAAGTGGTTTTTTCTGTTCTGAACGATTCCACTACCCCCAGTTGCTCCTGCGCAAGCAGTAGAAATTTTCAGAAATAGGCGTTCGGCTGCACTTACAGGACGTAATTGGATTTGCTTCTCGCATCCACGTACTGTAGCTACTGTTAAGGCCTGTGAACTCCTGGATTGTAGGTCGTTAGTGCTAGGTACCTTCTGTGATACTATTCAAAGAGTACGAAATAATGAACGCGACTTCACGTTTTCTGTAAAATCACTGCTATTTTTGTCAGTGGAAGGGAGGGTTGTACCCTGACCCTGCTTAGCACTACAGATAATGCATGTCCCGAAGATTGAAGCTATTAGTAAATACCGCAGAAATCAGAAAGCTACGTAACCACAATGGTATTAGTTGATTTTCGTGTAATTACTTTTTCAGGTAGTTGACAACGCTTTGTTTTGTTTCGATAAAGATCTAAAACTCAAAATTGTTCCTAATGGGCAATAACCGTATGGAAAAAAATATTAATAGATTTTTCTGAACAGAAAGTGATGTATCTCTGAGATTTGGTCAGTGTTCGATATGGTCACAGACCAAAAGCAGGAGAAAGACGCAGCAATCACAATTAAAAAATCTTGAGAACTAAATTCGTCTGATTTATATTTAACTACATTAAACTTCATTAAAACTTTTCCCTAATAACAACAAACTGATCATTACCAAAATTTCGTGGAAATTTTGATAGAGAAGCATTAATATGTATCGATGAACAGTATACATCGAACACCAGAAAAAATCTTTGAATATATCGTAAACAGTGGCACAAATGCATGCTAGAAAGTAGAATTTACTAGAAGCGTGTAAATGTGGAAACACCAAAAAATGGTAAAACGGGGCCTAATGTCAGCTTTATTGCAAAATAAAAGCGTCAATAATTCATATTAAGCAAATAAATGAACGCACTGGAATGAAAAGATCGTATGGAATTATTTGCCGGAAGAACCATGTTGAAACTTCACCGAAACAAATATGGAAAGTACAAAAGAATTGTTTTTGCTCAAGGCAGAGCTATATTTCCAAATTCGCCTATTTGAAAGCAAACACTATCAAAAAGTTAGGTTCAGCTACGAGAAGAAAACTTATAGTTTTATCAATTTTTAAGTCAGACTGTGATCCATAATTTTATAGTCACAAAAAGTTCACGATGGTAGTTTAATTAAAAAAGAGTATTTTTTTAGTTCCTGCAGTGATTATAAAATAAAATAGTGTGGCGCCACTAATCGCACTGCTCTTGCGAAACGATGTTGTTTGATTCTTAACAGTTTGCCTCCCAGAGCAGTTAGCCTTCCGCAGAAAATTGGTCTCACTTGCTTCCCCCTTTACAAATCCTGTCTGTGCAGTTGTGACATTAGCGTTTGTCTACTGATTGAGTTGACTGTTAGTTGGATTCTAGCCCCTATTCTAGACACACCACTTGGATGTTCGCATAATTAAGTACCTTGTATTGACCACCGAGTAGCTTGTGGTTCTCACTCTGGTCTACTTAACGATTGTTTTCATTACATTTAACATGCTTGTTTTCCAAGACAGAATTTTATTGTTATGAAATACACCCGGTAACATCGCGGTTGAGGTTCCAGGTTATAGCGCAGCACCTGCTGGCTCACAAGTAGGAGAAAGGCAAGACAACATACCACCTCCAATAGAGAAGGACCCAGTAAGGCACGTTGCGTTCAAAGCGAGTTCCCTTTTTGTTATCTCGGTCTTAGCGTTTCAGTTGTAGTACATGCGGTAAACTGATCGATTCAGAACGGAATTTTAAGTCGCTTTCTTTGCGTATATTTTGTCATTAACACAAACCATAGATTTTGTTGTACTGCTTATGGATACGTTATTGCACAACATTCCATTGTTTTTAGGGATACTGAAATTAATTTCTAAAGCTCAACCTCCCAAATTCTCTAATATAGTACTCTAAGAAAAATACCCACAATGACTTACTGTGTTTGTATCTAGGCTCCATATCATTGATGAAGCGGACCACTGAATATCTCAACGGAGAAGCGGATAGATACTGTTAGAAATGTGCAAACAGTTCTAGTAACACCTTATTGTTTAAGCATACTTCTGATATACTAGATCCTGACGGAAAGGATGACATTTTATTTGAATTATTCGTAGAAAAATCATTTAGAACTATAACCCTTTTCTCTGGACTTTGTCATTGCACGTGTACGACTGTAAGTGCATGTTTTGTTGGAAAAGGGAAGGGACAGGACGAAGAGGGAGTACCGTGTAGAAGAAAGACGAAGAAGAAAATCTCCTTCATTCATGTGACAGAACACCGGTAATGCTACGGATATGTGTCCCGCATAGGCAAAGGATTAGTCTTTCAGTAGAACGCACGATCCTTTGTTGAGATATCAGAGAGAGAACAGCTTGTGGAACAAGAGAAAGGAAAGAAAGAGGCCTGTGTTTGTGCCTGAGATGCCATCTGGTCGCATACAGCTCCTGACAACCCGTGCTCAACGGTACAGTCTGTGGTTCGACTGCGGAATCGTCTTCCTGGCGTGTGCAACTTCACCCAACTACTTCACTCCCCTACTGTCAAATACGGCTCTTTGTGACAATGCACCGCTATACCTCCGTAGCAAATCTGTTGCGCCAGGGCTCCCTCTGCTCGAGTTGTGATTGAGCCCGCTAATGTCTTAAGTATGTTTTGTGAGTATTCATAGTAAGTTCGTTAATAATCGAAAACAGGTGCATCGTAAAATAGAATCAGACGTGCGATGACATGCTTGCGTGTGCGTGGGAGGTGTGTGCGCGTGTGTGCACGTGCTTTTTACATCATGATATGTATAACACAGTTCCGGAAGTGTTACGAGGCTATCACTAATGGCTATGTTTTATTTACGTTTACGTTTCATTTGCGGTTTGTACATTCATGAACTACTTCTCACGCAACACATTGACTGATTACTAGCATGCCGTACAATCACTTGTCAGTCAAAGCACTGTTTGTGTTTTATGTATAATAGAGTTCCCGCACTTTTCGTAATGCGTGACCCAACGATCCTTCACGAGTACTGTGTTGGTCAGTAACTGTACAAAGACGAAATATTTTCCTTGTTCTCCACGGCTGTCTGGCCAATTATACACTCCTGGAAATGGAAAAAAGAACACATTGACACCGGTGTGTCAGACCCACCATACTTGCTCCGGACACTGCGAGAGGGCTGTACAAGCAATGATCACACGCACGGCACAGCGGACACACCAGGAACCGTGGTGTTGACCGTCGAATGGCGCTAGCTGCGCAGTATTTGTGCACCGCCGCCGTCAGTGTCAGCCAGTTTGCCGTGGCATACGGAGCTCCATCGCAGTCTTTAACACTGGTAGCATGCCGCGACAGCGTGGACGTGAACCGTATGTGCAGTTGACGGACTTTGAGCGAGGGCGTATAGTGGGCATGTGGGAGGCCGGGTGGACGTACCGCCGAATTGCTCAACACGTGGGGCGTGAGGTCTCCACAGTACATCGATGTTGTCGCCAGTGGTCGGCGGAAGGTGCACGTGCCCGTCGAGCTGGGACCGGACCGCAGCGATGCACGGATGCACGCCAAGACCGTAGGATCCTACGCAGTGCCGTAGGAGACCGCACCGCCACTTCCCAGCAAATTAGGGACACTGTTGCTCCTGGGGTATCAGCGAGGACCATTCGCAACCGTCTCCATGAAGCTGGGCTACGGTCCCGCACACCGTTAGGCCGTCTTCCGCTCACGCCCCAACATCGTGCAGCCCGCCTCCAGTGGTGTCGCGACAGGCGTGAATGGAGGGACGAATGGAGACGTGTCGTCTTCAGCGATGAGAGTCGCTTCTGCCTTGGTGCCAATGATGGTCGTATGCGTGTTTGGCGCCGTGCAGGTGAGCGCCACAATCAGGACTGCATACAACCGAGGCACACAGGGCCAACACCTGGCATCATGGTGTGGGGAGCGATCTCCTACACTGGCCGTACACCACTGGTGATCGTCAAGGGGACACTGAATAGTGCACGGTACATCCAAACCGTCATCGAACCCATCGTTCTACCATTCCTAGACCGGCAAGGGAACTTGCTGTTCCAACAGGACAATGCACGTCCGCATGTATCCCGTGCCACCCAACGTGCTCTAGAAGGTGTAAGTCAACTACCCTGGCCAGCAAGATCTCCGGATCTGTCCCCCATTGAGCATGTTTGGGACTGGATGAAGCGTCGTCTCACGCAGTCTGCACGTCCAGCACGAACGCTGGTCCAACTGAGGCGCCAGGTGGAAATGGCATGGCAAGCCGTTCCACAGGACTACATCCAGCATCTCTACGATCGTCTCCATGGGAGAATAGCAGCCTGCATTGCTGCGAAAGGTGGATATACACTGTACTAGTGCCGACATTGTGCATACTCTGTTGCCTGTGTCTATGTGCCTGTGGTTCTGTCAGTGTGATCATGTGATGTATCTGACCCCAGGAATGTGTCAATAAAGTTTCCCCTTCCTGGGACAATGAATTCACGGTGTTCTTATTTCAATTTCCAGGAGTGTACATGATTCTGTGGGATTAGATCGAATACGCGAATACGTTACATATCTCAGTGGTGAATATCCCTCTTTCCTAGCGTATATACCGTCGTACATAGATTTGGCAAATTTGTTTTAACTTTGTCGCCAGGTGCCACGGTCGTCAGATAATGAAATGGAGGAAAATTATATCCGCCATCTCTCTATGGATTCTGTAAACTCTCTTACTCGTGTTATCGTATATTACCTGTTTGTGCATCGTGTGTTCCGAGGCGGAGAGTCGAGGCTACACCAGCATTTATCTAGACGAGCGTAGAAAACACCCTAACAACCTGTTCAGACTGAACGACGGTAGTCAATCCGCCGCGCCGGTTCGGTCGGAATTTGAAGATTTAGCATGTTAAGCTGTATGAGCAGGTCGTGACAGTAACAAATGTATAACCAGTAAATTGATGGATGTGTGTTATAATAGAGTAGTTCCCGGCGATGTCGTATCGAACAAAATATGCTTGAAGACAACACCCCTTATAGGGTATTTTTCTTCTCTGCCTCAGTGGGTAATTGCCACTACCATTGTTTGGCATAATCACGCCACGTGCCTAGCTCACTCATTAAAACATTTGTTTGTTGATTTTAGTTTATGGGCCAAAGCCAGAGTGGATGAGGATCGATTGGAGTGTATTAAAGAAGAGAATGAAATTTTATTTTCACTTAACTACAGGTCGTGTTCTGTATGCTGCACAGACAACACATTCTACACACCAGTTACATATCTCTTTCCGAAGGCTTCGTCTTGTGGACACTCCACACCCCCTTGTTGATCTTTTCTCCGTTGTGCTTGGCAAAATTATGGAAAAATACCTGACTGTAACGCAAATCGCTTTTGGAATGCAAGGTGGGCATGTAGTTGATGACTTTTGTTGTGGGCACGATACATCCAGCTGTTTCCCGAGAAAAATAACTAATTCCAATCTCAAGTTTTCATTGGCATATTTAACAGCTGACAATGGCTTCCAGTCAATAGTTGCCCTTAGCACAATGCCACTCTTTAATTTTGCATCATGACATGTGCCATCTAACCCATACCTCTCTAACCCTTCAATTTCAACAACATCTACTCGTTTCTGTACGCCGTTACGCATTCGCCCTTCCTCAGTTCTCCATTTTTCCATGAATTCAGAGAGTTCTTTTCTGTTCAGCCGCATTGTTGCGATAACGTCGGTGATTTTACTCTTTAGTTTGTCGAGCAAATCTGGGCCAGTGCAACAGCTGCCGAGGTGAATACAATAACCCTTTCCGAGAGAATCTTGATCTCGCTCCAAAACAGTCCAGAAGTTATTGTCTCTTCAGGGTAATACTTCTAACGGAAAATGCTTGTCGAGGATATAAGGAGATGACATCTACACGTACATCAACGCCGGCCGCGGTGGCCGAGTGGTTCTAGGCGCTTCAGTCCGGAACCGCGCGACTGCTACGGTCGCAGGATCGAATCCTGCCACGGGCACGGATGTTTGTGATGTCCTTAGGTTAGTTAGGTTTAAGTAGTTCTAAGTCTAGGGGACTGGTGACCTCAGATGTTAAGTACCATAGTGCTTAGAGCCATTTGAACCATTTTTGTACATCTACACACATTCTCCACTACGCTAAATATACGTTCGTGCGAGTAGAATCTTTCAGCAGTCAGCTTCAAATGTCACTTCTCTAAAGTTTCCCAATAGCGTTACTCGAAAAAACTTCGACTTCCATCCTTCCAAGGAGTCTCATTTGAGTTCACGAAGCATCTCCGTATCACTTGCGAGTTTTTCGAACCTACCGGTAACAAATCTAGCTGTCCGGCTCTGAATTGCATGGTTATCTTCCTTTAACCCGACCTGGTGCGGATCCCGAACAGTCTATCAGTGCTCAATAACTCAAAAAAATGGCTCTGAGCACTATGGTACTTAACTTCTGAGGTCATCAGTCCCCTAGGCGTAGAACTACTTAAACCTAACTAACCTAAGGACATCACAC